>NC_049169.1:101787302-102517492 GCF_009769625.2 Cygnus olor
ATTCTGGGGAATTTGTGTTCTAATTGTGATGAAGGGATGAGGGGTGGAGTGTTCTGATTTGTCCATCGAGCTTGGTCGGAGGAGGGAGAAGAGACAGCTCACCTTTGATACCCTTGTTAGTGAGCCTTTAAAAGAAAAGCCAAGCATTCATGTGGCTGTTAAGTGTTGCTTAGCCTTTCTGCAAGAGAGGCAGAGTTCTGATGTCATTGACAAAAATGTGGGACTGCCTGTAGACCCAAAAAAATGCTCTCTGAATGTTTGTACTGTCAGGCATTTCATCATTGTGCATTGGAGCTATCAGGCATGGACCTAGGGTGTATTTGCTTCATGAATGGGTTGCCAACTCATTTACACCTCTGGATATGACTTGGGACATCTTGCCAGAGCTAGTAACATTTACATTCTAGTAAATGTAATCATACAGTGTTCCATTCCCGAGAGATCTTCTCAGTATGTGACAGATGATATACCTCACAACTCAGAACTTCTGTCAGACAGCAAGCAAAGATAGGGACAGGCACAAAACAAATGTGCTTAGTCACATCTTAGTTTTCTTCGGTTTTCCGGTCAGCGAAGCATATTCCCTACAGTTTACCTTTCCTGGGAGCACTTCCTAATTCACTTCCAACTTAAAAAAAGGGAGGTATCTCTGCCAGCCTTTTTTTCCTGAAAGCAAAAGCTGTGAGTAGACATCACCTCATGATCCGTTCTGACTTTTCTAGTCTGCCAAGTGTGTCCTAGCTAACTGAGGTTTTCACTTTTTCTTCCCTTTTTGTTGTTATCCCTCGTGTATTTGCCTGAAGCTCTAGAGAGATTCATACCTGTCCCTTAGCTTTCAAAGATTTTTAGAAAGTGCATGCTCTTTCTGTATGAGCAGTGTACATCTCAGCGGAATTGGTAGTGGATATTCCCCGTCTCTCTTTTTTAACCCTGCTTTTTTAAAGAAGAAAACAGAAATGACTTGAAAAGCTATAGCTTCTTCCCAGAGGGGAAGAAAATATGTTGTATTTGATGTGTGAAAGCTTTGTATGCTCTCCAGTGGCCCTAGGGCCCTTTGGCACTTAGCATGTGAGAAGTAGGGATATGACCCATGGCGCCTGTCCAGTCCCTGGCAGTTCTTGCCACTGCAGGTTTTGTCAGGAGAAACTGTTCCTTACTTGGGCTCCAACGAGGCTGGGCACTGTGCTGGATGTCTTACAGTTCCAGTGGCTTCTCAAAAAAATTGTAGACAATCTAGAAGATTTCTCTGAGTACCTTCAAACCTTTTGTATTTTTCCTTGCAGTTTAGTTGTGCTTTCAAAGTCAATAGAGCTGTTAGCCAATGAGTTTGAACAAATTTTACATGCTTTTGTATCCTTTCATGATTTTTGACTCAGATTATCCTCAGATGCACATTTTTAGCTTTTTAGCTTTTAATGGAGTGGGGAAAAGAGATGTGCTGGAGCAGGGAAAGAGAGTGAGGGCGGATTTGCCAAGACAAAGTGTAACCACATTCCCATTTGCCCGTGCTGCTTGGGGGGAAGAGGTAGAAAAAAGTGAATGAGGGAAAGGTGTTTTTAGCTTGCATTTAGGTCCCACTGCTCTAGTTAGTATTCATTGGTAATAACTTACATTAATGCCACTTATACTGAGACTGTTTTGTCCATGACGGTAATTGGTGAGTGATTTTTCTGTCCTTATCTCAAACCACAGGCTTTTATTATTTTTTTTATTTTTTATTTTTTTTTCCAGCGTATTTCTCCTCATGTTTTGTTTAATAGGGGGAATGAAAGAGTGGCAGTGCGTTGCTTACCTACCTGTTGGTGTATACTACCACACTCTTTTCTGGCACCCGTATGCCCCAAAGTCATGACCCAGAGTCTCATGTTCTGTGTGCTGTCTGGTAAGCGCAACCGAAATCTGCAGAGAACCGAGATGTGAGGACACTTTTTACTTCTCTCACTGCTGACATTTCTACATATTGTTTTTCTCACACAGAAGGAGTGTGCGAATTACAGAACTGTCAGGACTAACTGGAGCCTGAGGGTCAACAGGACATGTGCCCTGTGGTTTCTCTATTTTTCTGAGGAAAAAAAAGTCTGCTGGGATCAAGTGCAATGTATTTGGGTGCACATACAAAGGCAAGAAAAGCTCTCGGCAACCTGGGATGACAGGAAAATAAGTGATCAACAGGCAGGAGCGCTCAACTGAAAGGCTCCAAGAATGAGACAGAACACAGGATCTTGGTCAGTCCAACTTCTCAAAACTTCCTATGCTTCCAAGACACACGACTTGGAAGAAGTGTTAAGAATAGAAATGAGAAACAAATTATGGTATTTTGTTGAAAAGCCAATGTATCTCCCGTGGAAGGGTAGAGGGAAGAATTGTGACTCAGAAATAACACTGGAATAACAAGGAATACCTCTTTATATTTTTTCTGTGTCAGGGAAAAAGGAAAGTGAGAAACATCAGTTTTCAAGAAGCATAAATTACAACACTTTTGTTAGCCCACGGATTACTGCTAAAATGTCTGTTGTTCAATATAGTTTTCAGTGATTTGGAAAGGAAGATGACAAGGTATCTGAGGAGATCTCAAATTGTCCTAGAAAAATCTAAATGCCACAGATGAAATTGGAAAAAAAAAAAAAAAAAAAGAGATAAAATAAATAGCAGAATCATGGAGCAAATGTCTTAAGATCAAAAAATAACATTGGGGGGAGGGAGAGAGAGGTAGGGAAAGAGAGGGAAGGGGGCGGAGGGCAGGGGGAGGAGAAATGACACAGAGACAAAAGGGGAAACTTATAGGAGAAGTAAGGTTAGTAGTGTCAGAAAGCCTGTCCCCGGACAACTGGTGTCAACTTGTCAGTGGAGCTGGGGAACACACATGGATCTATTTATTTTGTAGGCATAGATATGTCTACAACTTTGTCATGATAAAAGAGCCTTGATATAACAGACTCCTGAGACACCTCATTCTCGGGGCCAGCTGCAGTTTGTCACTGGAAAGCGCTTCAGGCATAGGTACATTGTTACATAGCTGCATCAGATGGAAAAGATATCCCTGTCTGAATGGAATGGTCTAGTTTCTCATGAGTCTCGTATGTGCTTAATGTAGAACTTTTCTCCTGTCTGCCTCAAAAACAAACAAACAAAACAACCAAACCAAACCAAACCAAACAAACAAAGTAACAAACAAAAATGATAAAATAACTATCTTCCACTCAGAGATTACTAGTAATAAGAAAGAAAAACATTGTGATGCTTATGCGATGTATTGGCTATACCAGCACAAACAAGATGGACAGCATAGAAATTCTGTGTCTCTCTCTGCAGAGACACAAAGAGACTCGATGTATCTCTGTGCTGTGTCTGGTTAGTGAGTTCCGCACCCTTTCCTCTCTTATACTGACAGAAAGACATGATCCCCTGCAGCCTGAAAGTTCTCAGTGCTGCCAATGAACAGAGGTTTGTGTCATGGTAAGCATGCTGAACTCTGTTATACCCTTTGCTCAAACAGCAGGAGATGCTTTGTGGGCTGCATTATCATCTTCCCCTTCAGCATCAGTTCTGTTTCACTGCCTCATTCTTAGCTGTTGGTTCTTTCCCTCCATAACAATCTTCTAAGCTTTTCCAGTGGCTCTAGAAGCTTCTCTCTATGAGGATGCTATGGGAGGACAGTGTCATAGGCTTTACTAAAGTCAAGGTGAAAAGCATCCTCTGCTCTCCCCTTATCCACCAGGCTAGTCATAGAATCATAGAATCATTAAGGCTGGAAAAGACCTTCAAGATGATCTGGTCCAACTGTCCCCATACCACCAGTATTATCCAGTAATCCATATCCCTAAGCACCTGGCCCAAACTTTTCTTAAATATCCCAGGGACTGTGACTCCACCACCTCCCTGGGTAACCCGTTCCAATGATGAACTACTCTTTCTGAGAAGAAATTTCCAACCTGAACTTTCCCTGGCATAACTTGAGGCCATTCCCTCTAGTCCTATCACTTGTTATCTGGAAGAAGAGGCTGGCCCCCAGCTCACCACACCCTCCTTTCAGGTAGTTGTAGAGAGCAATAACATCTGCCCTGAATCTCAACTTCTGCAGACTAAACAACCCCAGTTCCCTCAGCCACTCCTCATAAGACCTGTGTTCCACACCTTTCACCAGCTTTGTAGCCCTTCTCTGAACATGCTCCAGGGCCTTGATGTCTTTCTTGTAGTGAGGGTCTCAAAACTGAAGACAGTACTCGAGGTGTGGCCTCACCAGAACAGAATACAGGGGGAGGATCACCTCCCTGGTCATGCTGGCTACACCGTTCCTGATACAAGCCAGGATGCCATTGGCTTTCTTGGCCACCTCGGCACTCTGCTGGCTCTTGTTCAGATCAGCATTGACCAACACCCCCAGATCCTTTTCCTCTGCACAGCTTTTGAGCCACTCTGCCCCAAATCTATAGCATTGCATGGTGGTGTTGTGGCCAAAGTGCAAGACCCGGCACTTAGCCATGTTGAACCTCATCCCATTGGCCTCTGCCCATCACCCCAACCTATCTAGGTCCCTCTGAAGAGCCTCCCATCCCTCCAGCAGATCGACACTTCCCCCCCACCTTGGTGTCATCTGCAAACTTACTGAGGATGCACTCAATTCCCTCATCCAAATCATCAATAAAGATATTAAAGAGGATGGGCCCCAACACTGATCCCTGGGAAACACCATTCATGTCTGGTTCTCAGCTGACTTTCACTTCATTCACCACCACTCTTTGGGCCCAGCCATCCAGCCAGTCTTTAAGCCAGCAAAGAGCGTACCCGTCCAAGCCATGGGCTGCCAGCTTCTCCAGGAGAATACTATGGGAGACCATGTCAAAGGCTTTGCTGAAGTCTAGGTAAACTACATCAACGGCCTTTCCCTCACCCACCTGGTGGGTTATCTGGTCATAGAAGGAGATGAGGTTTGTCAGGCAGGACTTGCTTTTCATGAACCCATTCTGACTGGGCCTGATCCCCCATTTGTCCCTCATATTCTGCGTGATTGCCCTCAAAATGATTTGTTCCTGTTGTGGTTTAGCCCGGCTGGCAGCTAAACACCACACAGCCGTTCGCTCACCCTCCCCCCTCCCTCTCCGGGATGGGGGAGAGAAACGGGAAAGTGAAGCCTGTGAGTTGAGATACAGACAGTTTATTAAGACAGGAAAAAATAATAATAATAATAATAATGGTATTAATAATAATAATGTGTACGAAATAAGTGATGCACAATGCAATTGCTCACCACCCGTTGACCGATGCCCAGCCTATCCCCGAGCAGCCGGCCCCCCCCACCCCAGCTAGCCACCCCTATATATTGTTCAGCATGACATCAGATGGTATGAAATACCCCTTTGGCCAGTTTGGGTCAGCTGTCCTGGGTCTGTCCCCTCCCGGCTCCTGCTGCACCCCTAGCCTGCTCGCTAGCAGGACAGAGCGAGAAGCTGAAAAGTCCTTGGCTTGATGTAAGCACTGCTCTGCAACAATTAAAACATCAGCATGTTATCAGCACTCTTCTCATCCTAATCCAAAACCTAGCACCCTACCAGCTACTAGGAGGAAAATTAACTCTGTCCTAACTGAAACCAGGACAGTTCCATAGCCTTCTGAAGTCAGGCTGACAGGCCTGTGTTTCCCCGGATCCTCCTTATGACCCTTCTATAGATGGGCATCACATTAACAAGTTCCTCTGCCTCATTCAACAGCGGGACCACATCTTCCCTAGACTTTCTTGTACTGTTTACACGCTTGTAGAGTCTTTTCTTGTTGGCCTTCGCATCCTTCAACAGATTCAACTGCAGGTCAACCTTGGCTTTTCAGCTGGTGGAAGAAAGTCTATGTGAACTAATTCCACATCCTGCATGCCTGTGAGTTAGTGCAACAGGTTGAAAAGGAGAAGAAATGGAAGAGGATTAAAGAAATTGGTGGGAGACAGGTGTCTGAGAGAGGACAAAGAAGAAAGGGGAGGGGGACAGAGAGAAGACTAGAGGAGGAAAGTGTAGAGAAATCTATGGATGACGGAGAAATGAGGAGAGAGTTGAGTACAAGAAAGCAAGGTCAAAAAGTGATTCACGGATAGGAATATATAGGAAAAAAAAGTAGAGAACCAGCAGAAGAGACAAAGGAAAACACCACTTTCCTTAAGTAGACAGAGCTGGAGGGTGAGAGCAGAAAATGGTTTTAGTGTTAAATACAGGGCTGTATGTGCTTGAGACAGATCTCCTTTTGCAGGGAGAGGTTTTTGCTATGCTGCTCCAGCTGTTGTGTCACAGTGTATCTTGCTTAGCACAGAAATAAGTGCCTGAGTCATTAAGTAGGGCATGATTTGTCTCCACAGATAAGCAGCTGCTTTTAGTCCCACTACTCTGGAAGTGGTTTATGAATTCCTTTTCAATCTCTGCTCTGCCACCTTCCACTGAATTTACAATCAGCTGCAGAGTGGCATCCTTCCCAACAGGCAGCTTGTACCAGAACAAGGTCAATAATGCACTCTCTTGTTTTTCTGAACAGTTCAGAATCAGTGAGTCTCCCTCCCGGACAACTGTGTCTGGTGATTGCTGAAGGGCCCATCCTGAAAAAAAGAAACGAAATGTGAGGAGTGAAATAGTTTGAAAGGGATGCAAAGACACATCCCTGAAGCATGACATGGGATGGGGTGGTTTAAGAATGTCAGCAAGAATATGGGACAGTGTCCCATTTCTCTGAGAGAGACATATAGGAGAAAGAAAAAACAATTTCAAATGTACTAGAAATTTAATATATGTTTATTTAATAATAACATAAGTGCTCTCAGCTGTTTTATCAAAATGTAGCAGAAACACCAAATGGATATACTTGTCGAGTTTTCTGAGTAAGAGGCTGAGGAAAATCTTTTCACCTCATTCATTTTCCATATTCCCCCAGGAAGCCATGGGGAATGGAGCACCGCCAACAGCTGAGCATTGGGGCAGTAGGAAGCAGAGGAACCAATGAATATTCTGAAGGGAGAGGAAAAAATACCTACCTAGAGAGACAAGGATGGCCACAAGAAACCAGCAGGGAACCATGGAGAAAGGCTGCCTTGTGGCAGCAGTGGCCTCCCAGGCAGAGAGAGGTGTGATGAGGAAATGCTGAGGAAGGAATGGATGCATGATGTTGGGTATGGGGCGGGGGGGGCGGAGCAATGTAAGGCCGCCCAAAATGTGAAAAAGCTGTTGGCTGCCTGGGAACAGTAGGAAATACACAAAATAGTGGGTGGTACAAACCCTTCATATCTGTCTTAATATTTGTGTATGTCTGAAATCACAGGAACATGATGGTGATACCGGTAACTAATTAACTCTGTAACTAATTAACTCTGAGTTTCAGAAGTGTCTATTTCCTAACTAACTGAGAAAGCATATAAGGTATATAATAATTGATATGAAGTTGTAAGGAGAAAAGACATAAGGAGAAACAAAAGAACACACAAGTGCAAGTAAGTCTGCTTGCAATGGCCGTGGTTCAAGCCCACACATTGACACATGGTAGAGGATTTCAAAAAGGAAGAAGAGACAGGGTGATGGGAAACCAACGCGGAGGAAAAGGGGATGTTATGTATCTCCCAAAGATAACACACGTTTATAAACGTGTGTTTATAAAAACTGTGTGTGAATGATAAATGGAACATACGGTGTGGGTGCATTGGGGAAGCTGTTGTGCTCAGCGTGGAGAATGATGGCCTGCTTTGCTGTCCCTGCCATGCTGGTACTTGCCTCTACACTGGCAGGTCCCTAGAACACTGCTTTGCTCCAATACCTGGAGGTAGTTCAAAGGAAGGAGACCATCTCTGTCACCGCACAGCCTGTTGGAAGGCTAAAGGAAGATATCACAGATCTGTGTGTCTTGGGGGATCTTCTTTCCGTTAGGCTCAAATTCTTCACATCCTCGTCAGTCCCCCATCTGGTCAGGCATTTCCCACACTAATATGAAGATGGGGTAATCTCCAGCTTGATGTGGCCTTGCATCCAGGGTCCATGTTTTTCCTCTAGCTCAACAGCCTTTCATGGCTTCCCTCAAGTACTCTGCACCTTCAGTTGACTGGCTTTCCCTGGAATTAAATCCCAGACTCAGGAAGAAGCCTGGGAGGGAATATCAGTTCATTCAGTAGCAATAGCTTTACTTAGGGAATTACAAATGCCTCATTTAACTGCATGTTTGGAATTGCCTTGGTATGACGATCAACTGCCTGGCCGTCTTTTCAATTCTACATCTGTTACCAACCCTCCATGCCCAACCACACCTGGCCAGATATTTGTATCTCCAGCCAACACCATGACTCTGTCTGCTTCCCCACCCCACCTCCTCCTCCCCCACACAAGGAAAGTGGAATGCTAGGAATCAGTAGCATAATGTGCATTGCCTTCATCCTTAACCCTTTCCTCATCAGACCCTGGTTATGTTGGAGAGTCGGTACGTCCTGACCTTTTCTTTTCTCTTCAGGATACACACTTTAGAAAGAAGAGATCAGAGGCAACTTCAATGTCTATAGATTCAAGCCAACAGAGCTCCCAGTTCAGGCAACGGATGCGAAAAAATGCCCAGCGTATGTTGGGGTTGGACAACTCTGGCCAATGTACTTTTTAAGTGGAAACGAAAAATGACGTGAACGTGGACACCTCCTCCAGCTGCTCCAACTCAAGGACCATTCCGGTTTGGCCACTCGCATGCAGCCCACTGCCTGGGGACCCAGAGTGTCTGCTCGGGTTGGGGAACATGGTTGCTGCTTTCCTTTTTTTATATTTTCAACCAGTAGCAAACCTGAACATGTATACCAGAGACACACAGATACACACACAGAGAGACTGGATGTTGACACAACTAGTCACACAGGCTGCCCTGGTTAGGAGCTACCTTCAACAACATTTACACACCCTCATGTAAACATAGACACAGACAACCGAATTCCCTTCCTCCTCTCTGGCTGGTAAAGATAGAAGTTCCCTAGTGAAGGCACACACAAAGCTCTCTCTATGTTCATAAACACACATACATTTGTGGATCCTTAGAGTACTTGGCACAGCCCCTCTGTCCACCCAGCACTACTGCACAGATCCTGGGCACTCTTACCTGCTCCACAGTCACCTACACATTGGTTAGTCCAGCTTGAAGTTCACCGCAAACACTCACACACCCTCACACTTTTCCCACTGGCATACCACTTTCTCAAGTCCACCTGGGAGTACCAGCACAGACCCACAGCTAGCCTAGACCTGAGGCCTCCACTACTTGTTGTCTAGTCCAGCTTAAAGTTTGCTAGCAAATACACAGGTACAGTAGGCTGAGGAGGATGCAGATACTTGGCCCTACCCTCCGCCAGCAGCTGGCACTAGGCACACAGCCTGTGACCCACAGCCCTACTCCAGGTGCCGGTGTGGAAACCCCCCACTCACTGATGTCAAGGCATGTGCAGGACAAGGAGGTGATCCGATACAGCCAGCATGGCTTCATCAGGGGCAAATCGTGCTTGACCAATCTGGTGGCCTTCTATGATAGAGCAACTGCATCAGTTGACAAGGGAAGACCAACCGATGTCATTACCTGGACTTCTGTAAGGCCTCTCTGTTTCCACGAAGGAGCAAACTGGGGAAAGCACAGGCATGAGCTGGACAGCTGTGTATCCAAACTTCCAGTCCATCCCAATCCCTTTAGGGAGAGTCTGGAGTGAATTAGATAGGCCAGAAAGGGAAAAAAAAAAAAAGTTAGGAAAGAGAGTTGTCAAATGGACAGGGAAAATAGGGAGGTTTGATGAGAGAAACCAGAAAAGTGGACTGAAATGAGAGGAAGTCTATGGAGTGAGGATTGAGGAGAGTTGGAAAGAAGGTGGGGAGAGAAAAGGAGGCAGAGAGGGTTAGACCGATTGTCAGAGGTGAATATAATGTAAATGAGAGCAAACAAAGAGGGAGGCGGAGTGGAGAGGGAAGGAGAGAAGGAAGGGAAGAGTCTGAGGAGGAAAGGAAGGCTAGGGAGCAGAGACAGTAATGAGTACAAAGGTATTGTCCTGCCTTGTGCCGTGCAGAGGAGGAGGATAGTTGGTCACTTTTGTGCAGGGAGAGGTTTGTGCTCAGGTCCCTCATCAACCTACCCACTGTGTTTCACTTTCAGCACAGTAATACATGCCAGAGTCACTGAGAAAGGCACTCTCAATCGAGAGGGTCATCCCATCTCCTTGTATCTCACTGCTCTTGAAGTGGCTTTGGAATTCCGCTTCAACATTTGCTTTGCTACCTTTTATTGCAGTAGCCACTAGGATCAGCCCAGAGTCATTCCCCAAAGGCATCTTGTACCAGTACATCGTTGTATAGGAGGACTTCATTTTGGAGCAGCTCAGATTCACGGATTGTCCTTGCCATATGGCTGTGTCTGGGGACTGTTCCAGAGCCAACACTGGAAGGGAAAAGGAGAAGCATTAAGGAGGATGGGGAGAAATGGATTGACGGAGAGGTGAGGAGAGGTATTCAAGCACGAAGCAGGGCACGACATGAATTCAGACACGATGAAAAAGCATGAACTAGACATGGAGTGTTGTTAGAAAGAAGGATGAGAAGGAACAGAACAGGCTAGGGAGCAGGGGAAGGAATGGAACAGTACTTTAGATCACTATGTGAGCTTCCAATATCCAGGCAAGATAGGCAAGAAATATTCTTGGGCGCTGTGCACACAAGAAAGAAATAGACATTGCAGGAGACTCATGGATTCTTGCCCATCTTATTCAATGTCTGTCCTTACCACAGGAAGCTTTGGGAAATAGGCATCCAGCTGAGTCAAGCAGCAGGGGAATCTATGCAGGTGCTAAGGGGGTTGTTGAGTTCACTTACCCACCAGGGCCAGCAGGGCCACAAAGAAACAGCGTGAAACCATGTGAAAACACCTGTCCTTCCTGTTCCTTGCAGGGACCTGTCTTTTGTAGCTGCTCAGAGGTATGTGAAAAGAAAGTACTAACGGAGGATGAGACACATTGGGGCTGGGCAGAGCAATGAGAGAGCAGGAAATGTGAGAAAGGACTGGCTGGCTGAGAACGCTGGGGAATGACGCATGCAATTACAGGAAAGTATAATCCCTGCAGAAATGGGAGGGGAGCAGGGGAGGCAGGCAGTGGACAGATAGGAATACGCTGAGGTTTCATGTGGAGTCTGAGTGTGTGCCAGGCAGTAGAATGCTGAGAGTTGCCCTTCTCTTTTTGAAGTCCTTGAGAACAGGAAGACTGAAGTTTCAAAGAGACACAGAAGTCCCTTGCATTGTCCCACAGCTGACACAAAATAGTTTTTTTTGGTTTTGTTTGTTTAGCTGTGTCCTGGTTTCAGTTAGGATAGAGTTAATTTTCCTCCTAGTAGCTGGTAGGGTGCTATGTTTTGGATTAGGATGAGAAGAGCGCCGATAACATGCTGATGTTTTAATTGTTGTAGAGCAGTGCTTACACCAAGCCAAGGACTTTTCAGCTTCTCGCTCTGTCCTGCTAGCGAGCAGGCTAGGGGTGCAGCAGGAGCCGGGAGGGGACAGACCCAGGACAGCTGACCCAAACTGGCCAAAGGGGTATTCCATACCATCTGACGTCATGCTGAACAATATATAGGGGTGGCTAGCCGGGGGGGGGGGGGGGGGGGTGGCTGCTCGGGGATAGGCTGGGCATCGGTCAACGGGTGGTGAGCAATTGCATTGTGCATCACTTATTTCGTACACATTATTATTATTAATACTATTATCATTATTATTATTATTATTATTGTTATTATTATTTTCCTGTCTTAATAAACTGTCTGTATCTCAACTCACAGGCTTCACTTTCCCGTTTCTCTCCCCCATCCCGGAGAGGGAGGGGGGAGGGTGAGCGAACGGCTGTGTGGTGTTTAGCTGCCAGCCGGGCTAAACCACAACAATCTGTTTGTTTGTTTGTTTCCTGGAGGTGTGAGGTCTCTTTTTCACTTTGGAGTACTGTGAGCACAGTAATTGATGTCAATGAGAAGCAGGACCGACAAGGACACAACAACAGCTCAAGTGTTTTGTCTCCTTAGGTCTCTCATGGGCTTTGCAGTGAAGGTCCTCCGCCATCATTTCTCTGAAGAGCAAAACAATGCCCATAGCTTCCAGCTGCTCTCCCACATGAAGCAGTGAATCACATTGCAGTGAGTTTCTCTTACTCTGTGTATCAGAGTGGGCAACGTTTCTGAAATCCACAAAGGACGGTGGGATGGAGTCCCAGCTGCCCCCACACTATATCTCTCATCCTGGGATCAGAACGGGCAGGAAACAAGGCAGGCTAGAACTCCCTTCCCTGGCTGCTTTCCCCAGACCTGTTCCCTCCACAGAGGGATTGCAGAGACATGAAATGCTTAGAGTCCTGTGCATTTGCCCACTCCAGCCAGGCCAGTCACAACACACTTCTGAGAGCTGGAAGTGCTCAGGCTGCTGCAGTGATCACTGTGATGGGGATGCGAGGCATAGGATGGGTCAGTGCTCCCTCCAGTCCTGGTCACACAGAGCTGAGGAGACGAATGGGAGAGAAAAACAAATGCCACTGCAGAGCTCAGGAAGTGTCAGTGCTCTGCCATGTGGAGCAAGAAAGAATAAAGAGTGCGGACAAAAGTGAAAGGCATGAGGGAGAGGAGGTGCTTGTGATCAGGCACAGGGCGGCTTCTCCTTCTTCCTTCTTTGCTGACAGGCAGTAGCCCGAGTTCCTTCAGAGGTAGCTTCTCCCTGGGACTCGGGGCTTAGGTGGGGAGCCCTGGATGTCTCAGTTAGGTGTTGCCTCTGGGCAAGGACTTTTGGCAGCTCTGCTTCACAAGCACACTTTGGCAAATTCAAGAAGTGCTTGAGGACTGAGACCATCTCTGCAATTGTCCCCTCTGCCCTGTGAATCACCCCAGCCAAGGTGGTCTTCCTTTCTGGCAGAACTGAGCTTGGCCGACAGAGGGGCACGGAGGGCACAGCTAGGATGCAGTCGGTGAGATCACTAGTGTCTTAAAAGTGGTTGGATAGTACAGTTTGCTCATGCTTTACCCGCGACAGCTCTCTATTGCTCTGCTCGCACGCTCAGGAGATGCAGAACATGCGATCCACAGCGCCCTCAGGTGTTTCTGTTCAGAAGGACATCCACATGGCTCTCCCGAATGGGGAAACTCAGCTATCTGAGACCTCCTGACAGAACCTTTCCCTTCTCCTTGAAACCGTCAGGACCTTTGCCTTGGACCTCTGACTGGTAACAGGGAAAGAGAAGCAAGTGGGAATGTGCTGATGTCCCTGGTGATACTCCCCTCTCCTGATGCCAGGAAGGAAAATTCTGATGGTGTGTGCCCCAACTTCATGCTTCTCTGACAGAGAAGGGTCGGTGAAAGGCATAAGGAGAACTGCATGCAGGTGCTAAGCAAGAGAATCTGGATCAACAGGTGGGGACCATAGTCTTGCACAGTTTGCTTGCATGCCATCATCTCATGTTACATCATCATGTTACAGCATGAGCTGGAGCACCCCGACCAGCCCTGTACCTCCCAGTGCAAGAAGGATTTCTTAGCTTCTGCCCCTAGTGGTCTGGAGTAATATATCCGAGCATTAGCTCCACTGGGGACTTCCAGTCCCTTGATGTTCAGAGACACTGAAGATAAAGAAGAGCAGGCAATTCAGAGCAGCCCTCTTGTCTTGCAGCTAGCAGCGGGGGATGCAATAGATGGGCCAGACCAGATGCTTGGAAACTGCACGCTTCCTCACAATCCCTTCTCCAGGACTTTCTGGTCACAAGGGCCATCCCCAGTGCACCTGGGATTTCTCCTGCTGTGGGTGGGGACAACTCACAATGTAGTTCTCATTGCGTTCCCCATCTCTTTAAGCCATAGACTCCACTGTCCTCTAACAGAGAACTGAGGTGGGAAGACAGTCCACATAATTGGCACTGCAGCGCTGTACTTCTGACAAGTCTCCCTCACCCACCATTACCTTGTTACCTTCATGTAACAGTCATGTAGATCTTTTTTAACAGAAAGGCTAGGGAGATTGGACATGATGCATAAAGTCTGGCCAGAGGATTCAGCTGTGCGTGCTCTTACCCTCTACTTCGCTTGTTTTTGTAAAAGGCCTTGGGAAACACAGAAACTTACAAACATGCGAAAACACTGGCAATTGCAAAAGAGGGCATTGGAGGGCAGATGAAGGACTTTGGTGTTCTTGAAACCAGTGCTGTCCACACTGCTAAGTGGCACTGCTAAGCATTGTGTGGTAGCACTGTCTATTATCATAGAGTACAAGCAGCGTGGATATCTGGGTTACCTGCAGAGCAGTAGAGTCTGTGAGAAGCCTGGACACCTGAATGATCTGGAGGAGAGGTGAGTGTTGTGGTCAGAGTGGTGTGTTAATGTAGGTAGTGTGTATGTGTATCTGTGTGGAGGAGGGGCTGTCTGTGGGCCTGGCTTCTTTTATCCATTTCCATCACAGTTACATGCAAATCTTAGTCTTGGTTAGCAAAGCATCCTGGGTCCCCGCCTACCCCATCATGAAACTCCCATCCCACTACCGGGAAGACATAACCCAGGTGTCTGAGGTCACAGCCTCCCCTTTCCTTCTGTGCCTTAAAGACACTCTTTCCCTGGTACTCCTAGAGGAGGAAATGGAGTTCAGTTAATTGGAGCAGCAGCACAAACCCTGTCCACAGTCACTCTCTCACACCTTGGATGCCTAGGTTCTCTCACACTTTGCAACTTATTCAAGAGCATAGATTAAAGCAAGGAAGGGGACTCAGATACTTGGGTTGTCTCCTTTGGGAAGCAGTGGGGCAGTGAGGTAGAGTGTGAGAGGGGTGCTCACATAGTTTCTCTGCCATGTCCAGAGACCTCCCAAGTGACTTTGTTTCCAACATTTTTACCTGGGCTGTGCTTTGCAAACTCATGACTCCTATAAGGTTCCCAACTAGTTCAAATATAAAAATTGCACATCAGCCCGCTTCATTCCTTCCAAGTTGCCCTGTTCTCTATATTCACCACTTGTAGCCCTGGTTTCCCATCTGTAGTTCTTCACAAACTCAAGACACCCAATGTCCCCAGGCAGAAGGGAGTGGAGAGCTCTACATGGAGAAGATGGAGGACTGAGTTTGTCTTATGGGGATGAGAAATGGGAAGGAACTGACAGAAATGGGAATTGTTCCTGTTTCAGCCATGGCTGTTTCAGCAGTGCAATTGAAAAATTCTCAGGTGTGTTGCATCCACACCTCCTCTCTATTGCCACTGGGAGAACTGGCTGTCAGCATCGCCCCAAGTGTAGCTATTTCATGCTGTCATATAGTCTTGATTGTTTTTTTTGTTTTGTTTTGTTTTGTTTTGTTTTTCCTTTTCTCTGAGGATTTTGTGGAACCGGGCATGGAAAGGACTTCCTTGATGATGGCTTTCTTGGCCATGAAGTACAGGTCTCCCAAAAGGTTTCTGTTAGGAGCACTTTTTGCTGCGAGACCTAGGTGGGCTTAATGTGCACTTAGGGTCCTAAGAAGGGTTAGGTTTAGGATTAGGGCGTGGAGAGAGAGAATGTGCAGGGTCCTGTTGCGAGTGGGGTTGTGTAAAGGCTGCCAGGGGATTTTAAGGTATCCCAAAAGGCTTCTGTTGTGAGCATTATTTCACGGGAGGGCTTAGGTGGGCTTATTGTGGGTTTAGGGTCATAATTGGGGTTAGGGTTAGGGTTGGTGTAAGTGTTAGTGTTAGGGTTTGGAGAGAGACAAAGCTCAGAGTGCTGTTCTGAGTGGGGTTGTGTAAAGGCTGCCAAAGCAAGTTCAGGTCTCCCAAAAGGCTTCCATCATGAGCAGTATTTCATGGGAGACTTAGGTGGGTTTTGTGTGGGTTTAGGGTCATAATTAGGGTTAGGCTAAGGTTTGGAGTTAAGGTTAGCAGTAAAGCTGGGATAAGAATCTAGGTGTCCAAGTCCCTAAACCTATCTGGAGAGAGAACCTGGGATTTTGCCCCTCCCCTCACAACCTCACAACTCAGAACTTCTGTCAGACAGAAGCAAAGATAGCGGAGGCACAAAAAAAAAAATAAAAATCCGCTTAGTCACATGTTAGTTTCTTCAGTTTTCCAGTCAGCAAAGCATTCTCCCTACAGTTTAACCTTCCTGGGAGCAATTCCTAATTCACTTCCGAACTGAAAAAAGGGAGGTATCTCTGACAGCCTTTTTTTCCTGAATGCAAAAACTGTGACTAGATATCACCTCATGATCCATCTGATTTTACTAGTCTGTCAAGTGAATCCGAACTAGCTTTGTCCTAAAGCTAGCCTTAAGCTACTCTTAACTTATACCGCTCTCTATTCTTTTCTGATTATGCCAAGAACTTACAGTGTTGCAGCTGATTCTTTTCTCACTAGCACTTTGACTGAAATGGAGGTCTTTGATTGCAGTGACCTTCTTCATTAGTCCTGATGTTGCTTCTTCCAAGCACTATTAGTGAGGTTTTCACTTTTTCCTCCCTTTTTGTTGTTATCTTTCGTATATATGCCTGATGCTCTAGAGAGATTCATACCTGTCCCTTGGCTTTCAAAGACCTGTAGAAAGGGCATGCTCTGTCTGTGAGAGCAGTGTACATCTCAGAGGAATTGGTAGTGAATATTCCCCGTCTCTCTTTTTTAACCCTGCTTTTTAAAGAAGGAAACAGAAAAGAGTGGCAGTGTGGTGCTTACCTACCTATTGGTATTATACTACCACACTCTTTTCTGGCACCCGTATGCCCCAAAGTCATGACCCAGCGTCTCATGTTCTGTGTGCTGTCTGGTAAGCGCAACCGAAATCTGCAGAGAACCGAGATGTGAGGACACTTTTTACTTCTCTCACTGCTGACATTTCTACATATTGTTTTTCTCACACAGAAGGAGTGTGTGAATTACAGAACTGTCAGGACTAACTGGAGCCTGAGGGTCAACAGGACAATGTGCCCTGTGGTTTCTCTATTTTTCTGAGGAAAAAAAAGTCTGCTGGGATCAAGTGCAATGTATTTGGGTGCACATACAAAGGCAAGAAAAGCTCTCGGCAACCTGGGATGACAGGAAAATAAGTGATCAACAGGCAGGAGCGCTCAACTGAAAGGCTCCAAGAATGAGACAGAACACAGGATCTTGGTCAGTCCAACTTCTCAAAACTTCCTATGCTTCCAAGACACACGACTTGGAAGAAGTGTTAAGAATAGAAATGAGAAACAAATTATGGTATTTTGTTGAAAAGCCAATGTATCTCCCGTGGAAGGGTAGAGAGAAGAATTGTGACTCAGAAATAACACTGGAATAACAAGGAATACCTCTTTATATTTTTTCTGTGTCAGGGAAAAAGGAAAGTGAGAAACATCAGTTTTCAAGAAGCATAAATTACAACACTTTTGTTAGCCCACGGATTACTGCTAAAATGTCTGTTGTTCAATATAGTTTTCAGTGATTTGGAAAGGAAGATGACAAGGTATCTGAGGAGATCTCAAATTGTCCTAGAAAAATCTAAATGCCACAGATGAAATTGGAAAAAAAAAAAAAAAAAAAAGAGATAAAATAAATAGCAGAATCATGGAGCAAATGTCTTAAGATCAAAAAATAGCATTGAGGGGAGGGAGAGAGAGGTAGGGAAAGAGAGGGAAGGGGGCGGAGGGCGGGGGGAGGAGAAATGACACAGAGACAAAAGGGGAAACTTATAGGAGAAGTAAGGTTAGTAGTGTCAGAAAGCCTGTCCCCGGACAACTGGTGTCAACTTGTCAGTGGAGCTGGGGAACACACATGGATCTATTTATTTTGTAGGCATAGATATGTCTACAACTTTGTCATGATAAAAGAGCCTTGATATAACAGACTCCTGAGACACCTCATTCTCGGGGCCAGCTGCAGTTTGTCACTGGAAAGCGCTTCAGGCATAGGTACATTGTTACATAGCTGCATCAGATGGAAAAAGATATCCCTGTCTGAATGGAATGGTCTAGTTTCTCATGAGTCTCGTATGTGCTTAATGTAGAACTTTTCTCCTGTCTGCCTCAAAAACAAACAAACAAAACAACCAAACCAAACCAAACCAAACAAACAAAGTAACAAACAAAAATGATAAAATAACTATCTTCCACTCAGAGATTACTAGTAATAAGAAAGAAAAAACATTGTGATGCTTATGCGATGTATTGGCTATACCAGCACAAACAAGATGGACAGCATAGAAATTCTGTGTCTCTCTCTGCAGAGACACAAAGAGACTCGATGTATCTCTGTGCTGTGTCTGGTTAGTGAGTTCCGCACCCTTTCCTCTCTTATACTGACAGAAAGACATGATCCCCTGCAGCCTGAAAGTTCTCAGTGCTGCCAATGAACAGAGGTTTGTGTCATGGTAAGCATGCTGAACTCTGTTATACCCTTTGCTCAAACAGCAGGAGATGCTTTGTGGGCTGCATTATCATCTTCCCCTTCAGCATCAGTTCTGTTTCACTGCCTCATTCTTAGCTGTTGGTTCTTTCCCTCCATAACAATCTTCTAAGCTTTTCCAGTGGCTCTAGAAGCTTCTCTCTATGAGGATGCTATGGGAGACAGTGTCATAGGCTTTACTAAAGTCAAGGTGAAAAGCATCCTCTGCTCTCCCCTTATCCACCAGGCTAGTCATAGAATCATAGAATCATTAAGGCTGGAAAAGACCTTCAAGATGATCTGGTCCAACTGTCCCCATACCACCAGTATTATCCAGTAATCCATATCCCTAAGCACCTGGCCCAAACTTTTCTTAAATATCCCAGGGACTGTGACTCCACCACCTCCCTGGGTAACCCGTTCCAATGATGAACTACTCTTTCTGAGAAGAAATTTCCAACCTGAACTTTCCCTGGCATAACTTGAGGCCATTCCCTCTAGTCCTATCACTTGTTATCTGGAAGAAGAGGCTGGCCCCCAGCTCACCACAACCTCCTTTCAGGTAGTTGTAGAGAGCAATAACATCTGCCCTGAATCTCAACTTCTGCAGACTAAACAACCCCAGTTCCCTCAGCCACTCCTCATAAGACCTGTGTTCCACACCTTTCACCAGCTTTGTAGCCCTTCTCTGAACATGCTCCAGGGCCTTGATGTCTTTCTTGTAGTGAGGGTCTCAAAACTGAAGACAGTACTCGAGGTGTGGCCTCACCAGAACAGAATACAGGGGGAGGATCACCTCCCTGGTCATGCTGGCTACACCGTTCCTGATACAAGCCAGGATGCCATTGGCTTTCTTGGCCACCTCGGCACTCTGCTGGCTCTTGTTCAGATCAGCATTGACCAACACCCCCAGATCCTTTTCCTCTGCACAGCTTTTGAGCCACTCTGCCCCAAATCTATAGCATTGCATGGTGGTGTTGTGGCCAAAGTGCAAGACCCGGCACTTAGCCATGTTGAACCTCATCCCATTGGCCTCTGCCCATCACCCCAACCTATCTAGGTCCCTCTGAAGAGCCTCCCATCCCTCCAGCAGATCGACACTTCCCCCCACCTTGGTGTCATCTGCAAACTTAACTGAGGGTGCACTCAATTCCCTCATCCAAATCATCAATAAAGATATTAAAGAGGATGGGCCCCAACACTGATCCCTGGGAAACACCATTCATGTCTGGTTCTCAGCTGACTTTCACTTCATTCACCACCACTCTTTGGGCCCAGCCATCCAGCCAGTCTTCAAGCCAGCAAAGAGCGTACCCGTCCAAGCCATGGGCTGCCAGCTTCTCCAGGAGAATACTATGGGAGACCATGTCAAAGGCTTTGCTGAAGTCTGGATAAACTACATCAACAGCCTTTCCCTCACCCACCTGGTGGGTTATCTGGTCATAGAAGGAGATGAGGTTTGTCAGGCAGGACTTGCTTTTCATGAACCCATGCTGACTGGGCCTGATCCCCCATTTGTCCCTCATATGATGCGTGATTGCACTCAAGATGATTTGTTCCATAACCTTCCCTGGCACTGAAGTCAGGCTGACAGGCCTGTGTTTCCCCGGATCCTCCTTATGACCCTTCTTATAGATGGGCATCACATTAGCAAGTTCCTTCATTGAAGAAAGCAGTGATTTTAGGCAAGCATGAATTTTCTTCCATAAATCCTTGTCATCTACTCCATGGCACTTTCTTGGCCCTCATGAATTTGTAAATACATTCCAGAAAGTATACTCCATCACCTTCCCAGGGACTGAGGGAACGTTGACTGGCCTGTAGTTCCCCAGGTCCTTCTTCTTGCTCTTCTTAAAGATCAGTGTGGTACCTGCTCTCCTCCAGTCTTCAGGAACCTCTCCCACTCATCACAGTTGCTCAGAGATCAAGAGTGACCTTGCAGTGACAGCCAGATCTCTCAGCACTTGGTGCTATCTATCAGGCCACATGAACTTATGTACATCCAGTTTGCCTAATTGTTCCCTGACCCGGTCCTCCTCCACTGAGGATGAGTCTTCCTGGTTCCAGATTTCCCATCTAGTCTCAGGGGTCTCGAATATCTGAAAGCCAGTTGTGAGAAACATCTCAAATAATTTTCTTCAGACAGGATCTTCTGTGAAGCTCTTTTATTTGCGATTGCAGTGATGGGCGTCCTGTCTATTAGGAGTGCATTTTAGTAAACAAATCAAAACCTTTTATTCCCTATTACCCGACGCCTGATCACCTCCCCTGTTTCCTCATTGGCTGAGTACTACAGGTTCACAAGCTACTCAACGCTCCTCTATACCAAAGACGTACATTTTTTCTTTTTTTCAACCCTTTCTTATGTTTTCTTTCTTTCTTATGTTTCTCCTTTCTTATGTTTTGAGAACTTGTGATGGTTGTTTTACTCTTCTCACACTGCTCATCCCGTTTTTCTCAAGCTTCTACCTTATTTTGGAACAGTGAGGCGTTCTACTGTCCACTTATCTACTTAGCATTTCTGCTTATTATGACTACACAACTACCTTGGAATACAGAAAATTAGTTCTCTACTGCAAAAACACAACTTTATTTCTCACAATTCCCCCCTCTTCTTTTCTTACTCCTATTGTTGTTTTTGCACTTCTTCACATACCGCGCTCCTTAGTTTTTACAGTATTAAGGTGCAATATTCTTCTTCGGATGTCACGGGGGAAGATAAATATACAATGCCATTATTATTACAATACCAACAAATAGTTGTTTGAGACAATTCTATTCAGGTAATCACGAAATTAGTTTCTCCCAGATGTTTCTAAATCCCCAGGAAGTGTCATCTTGAGCTACTCTATGTGGGATCTTGTTGTGTTGTTTTTTTTTCCCCAAATATCTTTAAGATCAGTCAAATTCATCCCATTTGATCTACATATATACAGCAACTAGTATTAATTACAGTGCACCTCCTCCTTAAGAGGTTATTTATAAATCTAATAGTATTTGATTCTAGAGTACTATTTTTGCAAACTTACCTAACTTATTTTCTAGATCTTCAATATATTTACAATAGCATTTTCTAATTCACTCACCCCTAACCAAGGTAAAAACCACCTTGCAAAACTGTGAAATGCTAGAGAATTTTACTAGAGGATTATCTGGAGTCCACTTAATTCTGCGTGTGGTCTCAAGTGGCTTTAGCTTTGTGGGTCTTCATAATAGTTACATTTGGAATTATTGCCTCCAGGATGCAAGCTCCCTTCCATCCCAGGGGCAACACCTTCCGGGCTTTATGGTCATATAGCCAGCACCACCCCTTGCCATTTGGGACAGGCCATCCGGTTACAGGATTCTCATGTTGTATCTGGTGTTCATTATGTATATTATCATTCCCGTGGCTACCATATTTGGTACAGTATGGATTATTCCCTACTTCATGGATATTTCCACACCCAGGGTCAGTAATATTGCCCCCTGAGTTTTCTATCAATGTAGTTTAAAAGGCACCTTTGATAGCACAGTATATTGTAGCCAGGACTATATGTAGGGAACGCAACTTCAAAATCTATTTCTTCCCGGGACTGTGTATGATCTGTCATTTTTAGAAATCTAGAGAATCCAGACACAGTTGCTGCTGGAAATATCAATCAGGGACAAGGCCTTTTCAGTCTTTCTAGGCATCTGGGTGCAAATCCAACAATTATTTCGAGACAGAACTCAAGAGATGTTCTGGATTAATTGGAAATGCTGATTTTTCCCTCCATCCTATCACTAATCCATTGAGAATAGGTAATACTAAGATAAACTTAAAATACATCATTTCTATATATATATATATACTCCCTTATAATAATTAAGAAATAATTAAAAAAAAACAATAAAAATAACAAACTAATAAGGATTCTTCTGGTAGGGATTAAATACCCCCCTCTCTTTTTCTCCCACTTCCAGAGAGTGTTCCCTGAAAACACTCCAATTCTGTGTAATTCAATCCCTTTTACTCATTAATTCATTAAGAATTCTTCTAAGGAGAAGTTAAAGGTTTACAATAGATAGTTTAAACAGTTTTAACCTTGAAAGTCTTTGTTAATACAGTCTCTCTGGTATCAGGGTTAACTGATGCTATTACCCAGGTATGAGTCCACCCTTTCTCAGCCGTTCTTACTGTCATCTCGGTAGTCAGGAGCGCTTGGAACAGTCCGTCCCACTCAGGTTGCAGTTTCAATTCTCTCTATGTTCGCATCAGATCCCAATCTCCTTCTTGGAATGGATGGATCAGGGCTTCCAGGACTGGGGTTTGCGCTAATGATCCACAGGGCCTGAGAGATGACAAAGAGGATGACAGCCTGAGTATATAGTTCTTAAGAAAAGCATCTTTTCTCTCAAATTGAGGTAATTCATTCCCTTTGTCCATGTACAGCAATCCAAATAATATTTCATATGGTGAAACTCCCACATCTTTTCTTGATGCAGTTTGAATTCGGAGAAGTGCCAAAGGTAAACACTTCGTTTGGGGAAGCTGAGTTTCTAAAACTAATTTAGTTAGTTGTTTTTTTTTTATTATCTGATTCATTTGTTCCACTTTCCCAGAAGAGGAAGGATGCCAGGGAGTATGAAATTCCCAGTTAATCCCCAAAACTCGCATTACCCCTTGCAATATCTGTGATGTAAAGTGACTTCCTTGATCAGAGTCAATATTTTCAACAATTCCATACCTGGGAGTTATTTGTTCTAGAATTACTTTAGTTACTATGTTCACAGTAGTAGATACTGAAGGGAAAGCTTCCACACACCATGACAAATGATCCACCAAGACTAATAAGTATTTAAATCTAGCTACTCTAAGGAGTTCTGTAAAACCTACCTGTACATTTTGGAAGCGTTGAATTCCTGGTTCTTGCCCCACTTGGTCTGACTGCAGATAATTTTCCTGTTTACCTTTTGACATACTACGCATACTTGTTCAGCCAGAGTATATATGTTCCTACACATACGTATTTCCATAACGCAGCGTCACACATTGCTTGAATTCCCCAATGACCCTCTTGATGTAAAACAGTTAATATTTGCCTCATTAGTACTTTATTCAGCATTTTTCTCCCATCAGGGAGTATCTATTTTGCTTTGGACTTCGTGACTCCTAAGTCCTTTAAAACCTCTTTCTCTTAAAACTTTTTAGTTCTTTTTAGTTTTGGGTAGGGGTAGCTCAACAATTCCCTGAATCCTCTCTGGATTTATTCTTCATTCCCCCTCAGATACCAGATGCCCTAAATATTTGACTTCTCTTTCTAAAAATTTTAATTTATTTTCCAATACTTTCAAGTCCTGTTTTCCCAGAAAGTCGAATAGCTTGTTAGTGGCTTCCTTCACAACTTTTTTCTCCTGTCCTGACAATAAAAGATCATCCATATATTGTAACAGTAATGCCTCCTCTGGAGGTTGGAATTACTCCAAAATTTGTTCTAGAACTTGACCAAATAAATCGGTGGCCCTGTAAACCCCTGAGGTAAAATTGTCCATCTGTATTGCTACTTCCACCCCATTTCAGCATCTTTCCACTCAAAGGCAAATATTTCTTTGCTCTCAGGGTCTGAGAGCACCCCATTAATAATACCATTATTCTAGCCTAACAATTTACTATTTGAAAGCCCATTTTCATTATCAAATCCTTTCCCAACAAGTTAGTCCCTGCCTCGGGTGCATACAATAATTGCCAAGTGATCATTCTATCCCTAGTCTCGGCTTGGCATCCCCAAAAAGTGGCACGGTTATCCCAGTCCCTTCTACCCCCATCACATTTAGGGTTTCATTAGTTAATTTAAGCCTTAATACTTTACAGGCCAGTAATGACCTAGCTGACTCAGTGTATTGGGTTCACATGGCAAGGTTCTGGTAGCAGAAGCGGCTGCAGTGGTAGCCGCTGTGAGAAGAATCCATCAGCTGCCCCATGTTAGATAAGGGCCAGTTTCAGCCGGCTCCAAAGGGGCCCATCACTGCCTGGAGCCAAGCCATGACCAATGCAGTTTAAATCTCTATGAGAGCACATCCAAGAAAAGGAAAAAAAAAAAAAACTGCTGCACAACTGCAGCTGGGAGAGTGAGGAGTGAGAAACCTCCCTGCAGACACCAAGGTCAGTGCCGAGGAGGGGGAGTACAGTGCAGAGATGCTCCAGGTGCCGGAGCCGAAGCCCCCCCGCGGCCCACAGAGAGGCCCCTGGTGGGGAAGGCTGACCCCCGCAGCCCATGGTGTACTTCTGCGGAGCAGATCTCCACGCTGCAGCCCATTTAGGAACAGTCCAGGAAGGTCGGCACCCCACGACAGAGCAGGGGGAAGAGTGAGCGTGAAGGAGCAGGGGAAACAAAGCACCACGGACTGACTGCAGCCCCCATTCCCGGCCCCCCCGCGCCACTCAGGGCAGGGAAGAGGTGGAAGAGAGTGAATGGGGGAAGGTGTCCCAGGCTTGTTTCTCTGTTTCTCACGCTCCAGCCCGTCAGCAAGAGGTAATAAATTTTATTAATCTTCCTATGCTAAGTCTGTTTTGCCCTGGTAATTGTAGAGTGGTCCCCATTGCGGTACACTTGAGGAACCCTTGAGGTATGCTTTTTCGTTTATCAGGGAACTAGCTTTCTGAGAAGCCCTGACTCCCCTATTCTGAATTTATAACAGCAGTCTCTTCTTCCACTCCAGATACTCCTATTTGAAGTGGCCGGCCTGGCCACACTTAAAACATCTTCTCAAAGCCTGTCCCTGCTAGGATTTAGGCTGCAACACAGGTTGCTTTCTTTGTCTGCCATTCCTTCATCTCTCTTCCTCTCCTTTCCATCCTGGGCCCTCTATCTCCAACCCTCTGCCTCACTACCCAGTACTCTGTGAATACTATTTGTTTTGCTCTCTGCTTTTCCTTCTCATCTCCCCTCCTGGCGTACACCTTCATACTACCTGCACTGTTCACTCCATCCTCCCACTTTCTGGAGCTTTTTCTGTATATCTGGCCAGGCTTTAATCACAAAATGAACTTTAAAGAGCCCTTGGGCTACCGGGTCCTCAGGATTCATCCCCGAGTACTTTCTCATTCTGACCCCGAGTCTCTCATATGATTTCTATGTTGTGGGTTGTTATTGTTTCAGTTGGATAAGTGGATATTTCTGCTCTATCGGAATTACTCTTGGTCTGGGGGGGGAAGGGGGGGTTGTCTAGTTCTTTCCCATTCTTGCATAGCTGCCTGCCAAATCATTCCCCTCCTAAACATTCTTCTCCAGTGAATAACATACTCAGGATTGACATTGCCCCTCAGGAATACAATTTAGGCCTTAGAAACGGATTTGATTGTTCTGCTAGGCCCTCAATTAAAGACTTCCATTTCCTTCTTAAAACTCCTAACCTCTCTGCTGGTAAGGGGGGAGTGGCACCGGCCCCGTGTTGGCCCTGCATGGCCCCGAGGCCCCACCGGGACCCCCCCGCCTCCATTCCTGCCGCTCCACGCTCCCTGGAGCGACTTCTCCAGGGACAGTGTCAATTGCAGTCCCTGTCTCCCCTCCTGGAGCACCTGCCGCTGCCTCCAGTGCAATATTAGGATTATAGGGAGCATAACTTGATTCCTTCTCCGAAAACAGAACCCTATTGTTTACATATAAATTTCAAGCCTGAATTTTCATCAGACATGTATTTTAGCCAAAATACTGAAGATCCTTTTATCAGCTTTTTAGGCCAGACAATTACACAATATCAAACCACTTTTTAAATTATTTTTTTTTAATATTTTTCCCTAGTTTTTGGGTTGTTTTTCCAAATCCTTATCATTCTCTCCAAAGGGCTATCTTTAGGCACAATTCTGGGGTCTCCAACCCCACACTGCTGACTCTTGGAATCCTTAATCCCCAGCTCTTCCTGATGTGCTGCTGTGGACTTCACCACCCACAGGGTACCACATGCCTTCACCTAGGATTAGGACAGAGGTGGGGTGTACTGCCAAGCACCTCACTTCACTGTGCTCGGGGTACCCTACACCTAAGGGCCCAAACCCCCCGAGACTCTCTTTCACTCCTCTCCTCTCTCTTTCACTTCGTTCCTCTCCAGCCGAGGGGACTTTGTTCGTCCCCTTGTGGGACTACAGAACCTCAGGGATCGGGACTCCACATTCGCTCCACACTGAAAGTGCATCTCATTCACACTCACACTCATTAACACCAGAGTCTCCCCGAACCCAACCCGAGGCAAGACACGGTAAAGTTTCTCTTACCTCGGTCCGTGCACGGCTTCCCGGTCTGGGTTATC
Source organism: Cygnus olor (assembly GCF_009769625.2). NCBI lineage: Eukaryota > Metazoa > Chordata > Aves > Anseriformes > Anatidae > Cygnus > Cygnus olor. Next base: position 101,813,918 of record NC_049169.1, read on the forward strand.
AGCAGTAATCCCAGTGCCTGTTCCCGATCTGGGCTGGACTATATGTGGGCTGTGTCTGTGTATGTCAGTGCTGGCCTCCCTTCTCCCCAAAGCTTCACAGAGCCTGTCTTCAAATTAACAGTCTCGGTCCTTTGCTGGCCACACCGAGACAACCCACCACCCCCGACAGGACCGCTGAAATCAGCAGGGTGCACCTTCCTGTCTGTGGTGGCAAGAAATCTTCGGCAGGCGACAAGATCCCCAAACTGTGAGAAACTTCTCAAATAATTTTCTTCAGACAGGATCTTCTGTGAAGCTCTTTTATTCGTGATTGCAATGGTGGGCGTCCTGTCAATTAGGAGTGCATTTTAGTAAACAAATCAAAACCTTTTATTCCCTATTACCCGACGCCTGATCACCTCCCCTGTTTCCTCATTGGCTGAGTACTACAGGTTCACAAGCTACTCAACGCTCCTCTATACCAAAGACGTACAATTTTTCTTTTTTTCAACCCTTTAATTTCTCCTTTCTTATGTTTTGAGAACTTGTGATGGTTGTTTTACTCTTCTCACACTGCTCATCCCGTTTTTCTCAAGCTTCTGCCTTATTTTGGAACAGTGAGGCCTTTTACTGTCCACTTATCTACTTAGCATTTCTCCTTATTATAACTACACAACTACCTTGGAATACAGAAAATTAGTTCTCTACTGCAAAAACACAACTTTGTTTCTCACATAGTTTTACTGGTAAAGACTGAAGTAAAAAGGCATTGAGTACGCCAGTCTTTTCCATCTAGTTTCTCATAAGTTCCCCTGCCTCATTCAACAGCAGGACCACATCTTCCCTAGACTTGTGCTGTTTACACACTTGTAGTCTTTTCTTGTTAGCCTTTGCATCCTTCAACAGATTCAACTGCAGGTCAACCTTGGCTTTTCAGCTGGTGGAAGAAAGTCTATGTGAACTAATTCCACATCCTGCATGCCTGTGAGTTACTGTAACAGGTTGAAAAGGAGAAGAAATGGAAGAGGATTAAAGAAATTGGTGGGAGACAGGTGTCTGAGAGAGGACAAAGAAGAAAGGGGAGGGGGACTGTCCTGGTTTCAGTTAGGACAGAGTTAATTTTCCTCCTAGTAGCTGGCAGGGTGCTATGTTTTGGATTAGGATGAGAAGAGCGCTGATAACATGCTGATGTTTTAATTGTTGTAGAGCAGTGCTTACACCAAGCCAAGGACTTTTCAGCTTCTCGCTCTGTCCTGCTAGCGAGCAGGCTAGGGGTGCAGCAGGAGCCGGGAGGGGACAGACCCAGGACAGCTGACCCAAACTGGCCAAAGGGGTATTCCATACCATCTGACGTCATGCTGAACAATATATAGGGGTGGCTAGCCGGGGGGGGGGGGGGGGGGGGCGGCTGCTCGGGGATAGGCTGGGCATCGGTCAACGGGTGGTGAGCAATTGCATTGTGCGTCACTTATTTCGTACACATTATTACTATTAATACTATTATTATTATTATTATTGTTGTTGTTGTTATTCTTTTCCCTGTCTTAATAAACTGTCTTTATCTCAACTCACAGGCTTCACTTTCCCATTTCTCTCCCCCATCCCGGAGAGGGAGGGGGGAGGATGAGCGAACGGCTGTGTGGTGTTTGGCTGCCAGCTGGGCTAAACCACAACAGTCCATTTGGCGCCCAACGTGGGGCCCGAAGGGTTGAGATATCGACAGATTTGACCAGAGTGTGTTAAACTAAAACTGGTATAAGTATTCGACCTGCTTAATAGTTGCTAGTCACAATGTTAATTGCCTTAATGTCAAGTCTGCTGTGCCTGTTTCCCAAATTGAGTTTTATAGCACGTTACTTTCTGTATGTGCTCCCTGTCGTGCTGTTTATCCTTTCCGGGCCCTGGTTTAAGATTGTTATGGTACTGTGTGGTGCAACGATGGCTTATGAAATGATGAGATTTCTGGTCATGACTCTAACCTGGTATTTGTACTCAGCACTGTCGTCGACTCTATACTTCGGAAACCATATCTCAGAAACTATTAGCAATTACACCTATTGCCTTTTTTCATCAGGGAGTCAATCTGTGGAGGGGACAGGGGAAGATATTTTTTCCTACCTGTTCACTCTCCCTTCCTCCTTCACCACCCTCTTATCCCCCGAGCTAGTTACGGTAGCTCTCCAAGATGTTGAATATCCTTGGGATACTCAGACCAGCATGTTCTTGTTGTTATGTCTCCTGAATGCGCTTCAGGTTTTGTTTAAGGTTGAACAACTACTTAGGAATCTCATCCGGAGATCTGTCTTGAGGCGGGATAGTTGCGAGTGGCAGGGAGTGTGGGAGGATATGGGCAGGTTTCTAGGGCAGTGGGCACCTCCAGTGTTTTGGACATTCACCCCTGAACAACTGCAAAATCCTAAAAAACTGGTAGAATGCTTGAAAAAAAGGTGTCATGACTCTGGCAGTTCCAAAGTGACACAAATCACTGTGGCGTGCTGGGGTCTGGCTTGTGCCTATCGAGCTGCAACTGATGCTACTATCAACCTAGTGACAGACCCTGCGGCCGTTCCAGTCCCGGCTCCTGCAGCCGTTCCAGCTCCAGCTCCCACAGCCATTCCAGTTCCAGCTCCCGCAGCCGTTCCAGCCCCTGCAGCTGCTCCAGCTCCTGCAGCCGCTCCCACTCCTGTGGCTGGGTCAGAGAAACGAACTGTAGCAGTGCAAGTTGCCCCTGCAGAGGGTATTCCAACCCCTGTGGCAGACCCTGTAGCTGGGTCAGAGAAGCGAGCTGTAGCAGTGCAAGTTGCCCCTGTAGACAAGGTGAAAAAATGGTATAGAAACTCAGGTCATTTAGAACGCAGACAGTCTTCTGCTAAGTCTGGGTGTGGAGAAGACGGGGCTGGGCCATCAAGTGTGCAGGAGGATGAAGATGAGGATGAGGATGTCGAAAAATCAACAGTAACTACCCGAACCCTATACCAGCGTGAGCTACGAGATGTGCGAAAAGATTTTGGTCACTGTATAGGTGAACAGCTTGTCACCTGGCTGCTCCGGTGCTGGGACACTGGAGCCAATTGTGTGGAATTAGAGGGCAGGGAAGCCAGGCGGTTGGGATCCCTTGCTAGAGATGCAAGCATTGACAAAGCAATTGGAGATGGAGCACAATCTCACAGCCTCTGGAGGCGTCTCCTGTTAGCTGTGAAGGAAAGGTATCCCTTCAAGGAAGAACTTGTATGTCTACCAGTCAAGTGGACCACCATGGAGAAGGGAATTCAGTACCTGAGGGAATTAGCCGTACGGGAAGTAATTTATAAGGACCTAGACGACGCACAAATATCCACAGATCCAGATGAAGTCCAGTGTACTCGACCCATGTGGCGGAAGTTTGTACGGAGTGCACCATCATCATGGGCCAGCTCATTGACAATAATAACCTGGAAAGACTGTGAAGATCCCACAGTGGGTGAAATGGCTGAACAACTCCGGGAGTACGAAGGAAATCTCTCCTCTTCCCTACAGGCCTGCGTCTCGGCTGTGGAGAAACTCTCTGAAGAGTTCCACCAACTTAAAGAGAATTTATCTTCCCCCCCACCTGAACAAACCAGTGGCCACCAACTAAAAGAGAATACTTTGGAGAAACTTTTTGAAGAGGTCCACCAACTTAAAGAGAGTTTATTTTCTTCCCCACCTGTACAAACCAGTGTCTCGGCTATTAGGGGTAAACGTTCATCCATGCAAAGAAGACAATATGGTGGGTACACACCCCGCGCCACCCTGTGGTTTTGCCTACGTGACCATGGAGAGGACATGAGAAAATGGGATGGAAAATCTACTGAGACCCTAGAGGCACGGGTACGTGAGTTGCAAAAGAAAACAATCGGGAGAAAAGGGTTCTCTGAAAAGTTTGCTGCTCCAACTTCCAGCAGGCAGTCCTTTAAACACAGAAACGAAGATTCTGACCAGGACTAGAGGGGCCCTGCCTCCAGCCAGGGGGAGGAAAGGGACAATCGAGTTTATTGGACTGTGTGGATTCGATGGCCTGGCACGTCTGACGTAGAGAAGTATAAGGCTTTAGTAGACACCGGTGCACAATGTACTCTAATGCCATCAAGCTGTAAAGGGCCAGAGCCCATCTGTATTTATGGCGTGACAGGGGGATCCCAGCAGTTAACTGTATTGGAGGCTGAAGTGAGTCTAACCGGAAATGAGTGGCAAAAGCACCATATTGTGACTGGCCCGGATGCTCCGTGCATCCTTGGTATAGACTATCTTAGAAAAGGATATTTCAAGGACCCAAAAGGGTTCTGCTGGGCTTTTGGCATAGCTGCCTTAGAGACAGAGGACATTAAACAGTTGTCTACCTTGCCCGGTCTCTCAGAGGACCCTTCTGTTGTGGGGTTGCTGAGGGTTGAAGAACAGCAAGTGCCAATCGCTACCACAACTGTGCACCGGCGGCAATATCGCACCAACCGAGACTCCCTGATTCCCATCCATAAGCTAATTCGTCAACTGGAGAGCCAAGGAGTGATCAGCAAGACCCATTCACCTTTTAATAGTCCCATATGGCCAGTGTGAAAGTCTAATGGTGAGTGGAGACTAACAGTGGACTATCGTGGCCTGAACGAAGTCGCGCCACCACTGAGTGCTGCAGTGCCGGACATGCTAGAACTCCAGTATGAACTGGAATCAAAGGCAGCCAAGTGGTATGCCACAATTGATATTGCTAATGCATTTTTCTCCATCCCTCTAGCAACAGAGTGCAGGCCACAGTTTGCTTTCACTTGGAGGGGAGTCCAATATACTTGGAATCGGCTGCCCCAGGGGTGGAAACATAGCCCTACCATTTGCCATGGACTGATCCAGTCTGCGCTGGAGCAGGGGGAGGCTCCTGAACACCTGCAGTACATCGATGACATCATTGTGTGGGGTGACACTGCAGAGGAAGTTTTCAAGAAAGGGAAGAAAATAGTCCAAATCCTTCTGAAGGCCGGTTTTGCCATAAAACAAAATAAAGTTAAAGGACCTGCACGAGAGATCCAGTTTTTAGGAATAAAATGGCAAGATGGACGTCGTCAAATCCCAATGGATGTGGTCAACAAAATAACAGCTATGTCTCCACCAACTAGCAAAAAGGAAACACAAACTTTCCTAGGTGTCGTGGGGTTTTGGAGAATGCATATTCCAAATTACAGTCTGATTGTAAACCCGCTCTACCAAGTAACCCATAAGAAGAATGCTTTTGAATGGGGCCCTGAGCAACGACAAGCCTTTGAACAAATTAAACAGGAAATAGTTCATGCAGTAGCTCTTGGGCCAGTCCGAACAGGACCAGATGTAAAGAATGTGCTCTACACCGCAGCCGGGGAGAATGGTCCCACCTGGAGCCTCTGGCAGAAAGAACCTGGGGAAACTCGAGGTCGACCCCTGGGGTTTTGGAGTCGGGGATACAGAGGATCTGAGGCCCGCTATACTCCAACTGAAAAGGAGATATTGGCAGCATATGAAGGAGTTCGATCTGCTTCGGAAGTGGTCGGTACTGAAGCGCAGCTCCTCCTGGCACCCCGACTGCCGGTACTGGGTTGGATGTTCAAAGGAAGGGTCCCCTCTACACATCATGCAACTGATGCTACATGGAGCAAGTGGGTTGCACTGATTACTCAGCGGGCTCGAATAGGAAACCCCAGTTGCCCAGGAATCTTGGAAGTGATTATGGACTGGCCAGAAGGCAAGTACTTTGGGATATCATCAGAGGAGGAGGTGGTCCGTGCTGAAGAAGCCCCACTGTACAACAAGCTACCAGAAAATGAGAAGAAATATGCCCTGTTCACTGATGGGTCCTGTCATATTGTGGGAAAGCATCGGAGATGGAAAGCTGCTGTATGGAGTCCTACACGACGAGTTGCAGAAGCTGCTGAGGGAGAAGGTGAATCGAGTCAGTTTGCAGAAGTGAAAGCCATTCAGCTGGCCTTAGATATTGCTGAACGAGAAAAGTGGCCAGTTCGCTATCTCTATACTGATTCATGGATGGTAGCAAATGCCCTGTGGGGGTGGTTACAGCAATGGAAGCGGAACAACTGGGAACGCCAGGGGCAAACCCATCTGGGCTGCTGCATTATGGCAAGATATTGCTGCCCAGGTAGAGAACCTGGTTGTAAAGGTACGCCATGTAGATGCTCATGTGCCCAAGAATCGGGCTACTGAAGAACATCAAAACAACCAGCAGGTGGATCAGGCTGCTAAGATTGAAGTGGCTCAGGTAGACCTGGACTGGCAACATAAAGGTGAATTATTTATAGCCCGATGGGCCCATGACACCTCAGGCCATCAAGGTAGAGATGCAACATACAGATGGGCTTGTGACCGAGGGGTGGACCTGACCATGGATACTATAGCACAGGTTATTCATGATTGTGAAACATGTGCTGCAATTAAACAAGCCAAACGGTCAAAGCCTCTTTGGTATGGAGGATGATGGCTGAAATACAAATATGGAGAGGCCTGGCAGATTGATTACATCACACTCCCCCAAACCCGCAACGGCAAGCGCCACGTACTTACAATGGTGGAAGCAACCACCGGGTGGCTGGAAACATACCCTGTGCCCCATGCCACCGCCCGGAACACTATCCTGGGCCTTGAAAAGCAAGTCCTATGGCGACATGGCACCCCAGAAAGAATTGAGTCAGACAATGGGACTCATTTCCGAAACAACCTTATAGACACTTGGGCCAAAGAACATGGTATTGAGTGGGTGTATCACATCCCCTATCATGCACCAGCCTCTGGGAAAGTTGAACGATACAATGGACTGTTAAAGACTACACTGAAAGCAATGGGTGCTGGGACATTCAAAAATTGGGATACACATTTGGCAAAGGCCACCTGGTTAGTCAATACTAGAGGATCTGCCAACCGAGCTGGACCTGCCCAATCAAACCTGTTACGCACTGTAGAAGGGGATGAAGTTCCTGTAGTGCACGTAAGAAACATGTTGGGTAAGACAGTCTGGGCTACTCCTGCCTCAGGAAAAGGCAAACCCATTCGTGGGATTGCTTTTGCTCAGGGACCTGGATGCACTTGGTGGATAATGCAAAAGAATGGGGAGGTCCGGTGTGTACCTCAAGGGGACCTAATACTGGGTGAGAATAGCCCATGAGTTGAATTGTAGTATGTTAATTATCATATAACACTGTATGTCATCACTACCATGGTTGCTATATATCATAGATGAAAATGGTGATTAATTAGAAGGTATTGGAAAGAGTGTAACCTGAGCATGACATAAATGGTATGCAATAAGGGGTGGATATCTGTCCTGGTTTCAGCTAGGACAGAGTTAATTTTCCTCCTAGTAGCTGGCAGGGTGCTATGTTTTGGATTAGGATGAGAAGAGCGCTGATAACATGCTGATGTTTTAATTGTTGTAGAGCAGTGCTTACACCAAGCCAAGGACTTTTCAGCTTCTCGCTCTGTCCTGCTAGCGAGCAGGCTAGGGATGCAGCAGGAGCTGGGAGGGGACAGACCCAGGACAGCTGACCCAAACTGGCCAAAGGGGTATTCCATACCATCTGACGTCATGCTGAACAATATATAGGGGTGGCTAGCCGGGGGGGGGGGGGGGGGGGGCGGCTGCTCAGGGATAGGCTGGGCATCGGTCAACGGGTGGTGAGCAATTGCATTGTGCATCACTTATTTTGTACACATTATTACTATTAATACTATTATTATTATTATTATTATTATTATTATTATTGTTATTATTTTTCCTGTCTTAATGAACTGTCTGTATCTCAACTCACAGGCTTCACTTTCCCGTTTCTCTCCCCCATCCCGGAGAGGGAGGGGGGAGGATGAGCGAACGGCTGTGTGGTGTTTGGCTGCCAGCCGGACTAAACCACAACAGGGACAGAGAGAAGACTAGAGGAGGAAAGTGTAGAGAAATCTATGGATGACAGAGAAATGAGGAGAGAGTTGAGTACAAGAAAGCAAGGTCAAAAAGTGATTCACGGATAGGAATATATAGGAAAAAAAGTAGAGAACCAGCAGAAGAGACAAAGGAAAACACCACTTTCCTTAAGTAGACAGAGCTGGAGGGTGAGAGCAGAAAATGGTTTTAGTGTTAAATACAGGGCTGTATGTGCTTGAGACAGATCTCCTTTTGCAGGGAGAGGTTTTTGCTATGCTGCTCCAGCTGTTGTGTCACAGTGTATCTTGCTTAGCGCAGAAATAAGTGCCTGAGTCATTAAGTAGGGCATGATTTGTCTCCACAGATAAGCAGCTGCTCTTAGTCCCACTACTCTGGAAGTGGTTTATGAATTCCTTTTCAATCTCTGCTCTGCCACCTTCCACTGAATTTACAATCAGCTGCAGAGTGGCATCCTTCCCAACAGGCAGCTTGTACCAGAACAAGGTCAAGAATGCACTCGCTGTTTTTTCAGAACAGTTCAGAATCAGTGAGTCTCCCTCCCGGACAACTGTGTCTGGTGATTGCTGAAGGGCCCATCCTGAAAAAAAGAAACGAAATGTGAGGAGTGAAATAGTTTGAAAGGGATGCAAAGACACATCCCTGAAGCATGACATGGGATGGGGTGGTTTAAGAATGTCAGCAAGAATACGGGACAGTGTCCCATTTCTCTGAGAGAGACATATAGGAGAAAGAAAAAACAATTTCAAATGTACTAGAAATTTAATATATGTGTGTTTAATAATAACATAAGTGCTCTCATCTGTTTTATCAAAATGTAGCAGAAACACCTAATGGATATACTTGTCGAGTTTTCTGAGTAAGAGGCTGAGGAAAATCTTTTCACCTCATTCATTTTCCATACTCCCCCAGGAAGCCATGGGGAATGGAGCATTGCCAACAACTGAGCACTGCGGCAGTAGCAGAGGAACCAATGAATATTCTGAAGGGAGAGGAAAATTTACTTACCTAGAGAGACAAGGATGGCCACAAGAAACCAGCAGGGAACCATGGAGAAAGGCTGCTTTGTGGCAGCAGTGGCCTCCCAGGCAGAGAGAGGTGTGATGAGGAAATGCTGAGGAAGGAATGGATGCATGATGTTGGGTATGGGGCGGGGGGGGCGGAGCAATGTGAGTCTGCCAAAATGTGAAAAAGCTGTTGGCTGCCTGGGAACAGTAGGAAATACACAAAATAGTGGGTGGTACAAACCCTTCATATCTGTCTTAATATTTGTGTATGTCTGAAATCACAGGAACATGATGGTGATACCGGTAACTAATTAACTCTGTAACTAATTAACTCTGAGTTTCAGAAGTGTCTATTTCCTAACTAACTGAGAAAGCATATAAGGTATATAATAATTGAGATGAAGTAGTAAGGAGAAAAGACATAAGCAGAAACAGAAGAACACACAAGTGCAAGTAAGTCTGCTTGCAACAGCCGTGGTTCAAGCCCACACATTGACACATGGTAGAGGATTTCAAAAAGGAGGAAGAGACAGGGTGATGGGAAACCAACGCGGAGGAAAAGGGGATGTTATGTATCTCCCAAAGATAACACACGTTTATAAACGTGTGTTTATAAAAACTGTGTGTGAATGATAAATGGAACATACGGTGTGGGTGCATTGGGGAAGCTGTTGTTCTCAGCGTGGAGAATGATGGCCTGCTTTGCTGTCCCTGCCATGCTGGTACTTGCCTCTACACTGGCAGGTCCCTAGAACACTGCTTTGCTCCAATACCTGGAGGTAGTTCAAAGGAAGGAGACCATCTCTGTCACCGCACAGCCTGTTGGAAGGCTAAAGGAAGATATCACAGATCTGTGTGTCTTGGGGGATCTTCTTTCCGTTAGGCTCAAATTCTTCACATCCTCGTCAGTCCCCCATCTGGTCAGGCATTTCCCACACTAATATGAAGATGGGGTAATCTCCAGCTTGATGTGGCCTTGCATCCAGGGTCCATGTTTTTCCTCTAGCTCAACAGCCTTTCATGGCTTCCCTCAAGTACTCTGCACCTTCAGTTGACTGGCTTTCCCTGGAATTAAATCCCAGACTCAGGAAGAAGCCTGGGAGGGAATATCAGTTCATTCAGTAGCAATAGCTTTACTTAGGGAATTACAAATGCCTCATTTAACTGCATGTTTGGAATTGCCTTGGTATGACGATCAACTGCCTGGCCGTCTTTTCAATTCTACATCTGTTACCAACCCTCCATGCCCAACCACACCTGGCCAGATATTTGTATCTCCAGCCAACACCATGACTCTGTCTGCTTCCCCACCCCACCTCCTCCTCCCCCACACAAGGAAAGTGGAATGCTAGGAATCAGTAGCATAATGTGCATTGCCTTCATCCTTAACCCTTTCCTCATCAGACCCTGGTTATGTTGGAGAGTCGGTACGTCCTGACCTTTTCTTTTCTCTTCAGGATACACACTTTAGAAAGAAGAGATCAGAGGCAACTTCAATGTCTATAGATTCAAGCCAACAGAGCTCCCAGTTCAGGCAACGGATGCGAAAAAATGCCCAGCGTATGTTGGGGTTGGACAACTCTGGCCAATGTACTTTTTAAGTGGAAACGAAAAATGACGTGAACGTGGACACCTCCTCCAGCTGCTCCAACTCAAGGACCATTCCGGTTTGGCCACTCGCATGCAGCCCACTGCCTGGGGACCCAGAGTGTCTGCTCGGGTTGGGGAACATGGTTGCTGCTTTCCTTTTTTTATATTTTCAACCAGTAGCAAACCTGAACATGTATACCAGAGACACACAGATACACACACAGAGAGACTGGATGTTGACACAACTAGTCACACAGGCTGCCCTGGTTAGGAGCTACCTTCAACAACATTTACACACCCTCATGTAAACATAGACACAGACAACCGAATTCCCTTCCTCCTCTCTGGCTGGTAAAGATAGAAGTTCCCTAGTGAAGGCACACACAAAGCTCTCTCTATGTTCATAAACACACATACATTTGTGGATCCTTAGAGTACTTGGCACAGCCCCTCTGTCCACCCAGCACTACTGCACAGATCCTGGGCACTCTTACCTGCTCCACAGTCACCTACACATTGGTTAGTCCAGCTTGAAGTTCACCGCAAACACTCACACACCCTCACACTTTTCCCACTGGCATACCACTTTCTCAAGTCCACCTGGGAGTACCAGCACAGACCCACAGCTAGCCTAGACCTGAGGCCTCCACTACTTGTTGTCTAGTCCAGCTTAAAGTTTGCTAGCAAATACACAGGTACAGCAGACTGGGGAGGATGCAGATACTTGGCCCTACCCTCCGCCAGCAGCTGGCACTAGGCACACAGCCTGTGACCCACAGCCCTACTCCAGGTGCCGGTGTGGAAACCCCCACTCACTGATGTCAAGGCATGTGCAGGACAAGGAGGTGATCCGATACAGCCAGCATGGCTTCATCAGGGGCAAATCGTGCTTGACCAATCTGGTGGCCTTCTATGATAGAGCAACTGCATCAGTTGACAAGGGAAGACCAACCGATGTCATTACCTGGACTTCTGTTAGGCCTTTTCACGGTCCCACATGACATCCTGATCTCCAAGTTGGAGAGAGATGTGTTTGAAGGGTGGACCATTCAGTGGATATGAAATTGGATTGAACGCCACACCCAGAAAGTAGTGGTCAGTTAACCTGAACAGGTACAAACTTGTGTTGTGCTGTGCTTCATGTATAGATTGGCCCTCAGGCTATGTTGGTTGCACATTTCCCTTGGCCACAGAATGAACTCAGACAGCTCATTGTAACAGAAGAGCCTGCAGGCAGCCCCCACTTGGTAGCAGTGCTTGCACCAACTGTATGGCCTTGCCTTTATCTGAATGTTCAAGAGCAGTCCACATGCAAACATCCTTTAGGAATATAGTTGTTTTCTTGTAAGAAAACCTGCTGTAGTTTGAAGGACCAAAAAGGTGGAACCCCTCTCCATGGATGGAAATTGCACAGCATGCTGTGAGAGAAACCCATCTGGGTTCTGTCTGATGTTGTATAAATGCAGGGTGCTCAGCATCTTGAGGGAGTTAAAATTTACTTGTAATCTATATTTATAGTAATAGTAATAGTAATAATAATTATTATTTAATACAATTTATTATTATTATTATTATTATTATTATTATTATTATTATTAATGTCTTTTTACAAGAGGTAGTTCATTTAGCCATTTCTGGCCTGACTTTTCTTACTGAGATCTAGAAAGAAACACGCACCATTTCTCTCTCTCTCTCAATGCCCCACAGCCAGGACATAACAGGTGACAGCATAACCTTAGAGTGGGAGAGACTTTGGTGCAGGTAAGAGAACCCTCAGCCTTTCCTCACTCCAGCCCACATGGTCATATGAGATGGCTTTTTGAGACTGGCCACATGAATGGATTTTGAGAGATTGGTCACGACAGGACTACTGTAGAGTGAGAAATATAGGTCAGAGTACGTGCACAGGGCTCCACACAGTCCTCACACAGCAGAGCTGATGAGAGATGTTAGACTCCAAGATGGGAAACATCCGGAAAAGAGAGTGGCTACAATCTGTGACAGACTTCTCATCTTGCAAAGAAACATCTGCGTGCTTCTGCATGCAAAGCAACCTCTCATCCAGTAAACAGGACCTTGTTTTGTGAGTTTTCCTCTCCAATACCTGTGTGCCTATCAAGTCCTGCTGTTGTAGTCAGCTGTCTTCTGGCATCATCAGTGAGGCAGACACTAGTACACTTATCCATACACTTGGGATCAATCTGTGGCTGCTTTGGCCTTGATCACTGAGTCCAAGCCTCTGTGCACCCTGAATGCTCTCCATGATTATTTAACAACGTCATGTGCTACCACTGACTCAAAGACAGAGGTCAGGTTTTCCCATCACATGCTTTTTGGCAGAACCAGCAAAGACTGATTCCGAGCAGAGTCCTGGGTAGGAAAATTCCTTTGTGGAATCACAGAATCACAGAATGTTTGAGGTTGGAAGGGATCTCTGAATATAATCTAGGCCAACCCCCATGCCAAGCAGGATCACTAGAGCACATTGTGCAGGATGGCATTCAGGTGGGTTTTGAATATCTGTGGAGCAGGAGGCTCCAAAACAATTCCAAGCAACCTGTTCCTGTGCTCCATCGCCCTCACAGTAAAGAAGTGCCATCTCTGTTTCCACGAAGCAGCAAACTGGGGAAAGCACAGGCATGAGCTGGACAGCTCTGTATCCAAACTTCCAGTCCTTCCCAGTCCCTTTAGGGAGAGTCTGGAGTGAATTAGATAGGCCAGAAAGGGAAAAAAAAAAAAAAAAAGTTAGGAAAGAGAGTTGTCAAATGGACAGGGAAAGTAGGGAGGTTTGATGAGAGAAGCCAGAAAAGTGGACTGAAATGAGAGGAAGTCTATGGAGTGAGGATTGAGGAGAGTTGGAAAGAAGGTGGGGAGAGAAAAGGAGGCAGAGAGGGTTAGACCAATTGTCAGAGGTGAATATAATGTAAATGAGAGCAAACAAAGAGGGAGGCGGAGTGGAGAGGGAAGGAGAGAAAGAAGGGAAGAGTCTGAGGAGGAAAGGAAGGCTAGGGAGCAGAGACAGTAATGAGTACAAAGGTATTGTCCTGCCTTGTGCCGTGCAGAGGAGGAGGATAGTCGTTCCCTTTTGTGCAGGGAGAGGTTTGTGCTCAGGTCCCTCATCAACCTACCCACTGTGTTTTACTTTCAGCACAGTAATACATGCCAGAGTCACTGAGAAAGGCACTCTCAATCGAGAGGGTCATCCCATCTCCTTGTATCTCACTGCTCTTGAAGTGGCTTTGGAATTCCGCTTCAACATTTGCTTTGCCAGCTTTTATTGCAGTAGCCACTAGGATCAGCCCAGAGTTATTCCCCAAAGGCATCTTGTACCAGTACATAACTGTACTGGAGGACTTCATTTTGGAGCAGCTCAGATTCACGGATTGTCCTTGCCGTATGGCTGTGTCTGGGGACTGTTCCAGAGCCAACACTGGAAGGGAAAAGCAGAAGCATTAAGGAGGATGGGGAGAAATGGATTGACGGAGAGATGAGGAGAGGTATTCAAGCACGAAGCAGGGCACGACATGAATTCAGACACGATGAAAAAGCATGAACTAGACATGGAGTGTTGTTAGAAAGAAGGATGAGAAGGAACAGAACAGGCTAGGGAGCAGGGGAAGGAATGGAACAGTACTTTAGATCACTATGTGAGCTTCCAATATCCAGGCAAGATAGGCAAGAAATATTCTTGGGCGCTGTGCACACAAGAAAGAAATAGACATTGCAGGAGACTCATGGATTCTTGCCCATCTTATTCAATGTCTGTCCTTACCACAGGAAGCTTTGGGAAATAGGCATCCGGCTGAGTCAAGCAGCAGGGGAATCTATGCAGGTGCTAAGGGGGTTGTTGAGTTCACTTACCCACCAGGGCCAGCAGGGCCACAAAGAAACAGCATGAAACCATGTGAAAACACCTGTCCTTCCTGTTCCTTGCAGGGACCTGTCTTTTGTAGCTGCTCAGAGGTATGTGAAAAGAAAGTACTAACGGAGGATGAGACACATTGGGGCTGGGCAGAGCAATGAGAGAGCAGGAAATGTGAGAAAGGATTGGCTGGCTGAGAACGCTGGGGAATGACGCATGCAATTGCAAGAAAGTATAAACCCTGCAGAAATGGGAGGGGAGCAGGGGAGGCAGGTAGTGGACAGATAGGAATACGCTGAGGTTTCATGTATGAATGTGTGCCAGGCAGTAGAACGCTGAGAGTTGCCCTTCTCTTTTTGAAGTCCTTGAGAACAGGAAGAACGAAGATTCAAAGGGGAACAGAAGCCCATTGAATTGTCCCACAACTGACACAAAATGCCCCACACTATATCTCTCATCCTGGGATCAGAACGGGCAGGAAACAAGGCAGGCTAGAACTCCCTCCCCTGGCTGCTTTCCCCAGACCTGTTCCCTCCACAGAGGGATTGCAGAGACATGAAATGCTTAGAGTCCTGTGCATTTGCCCACTCCAGCCAGGCCAGTCACAACACACTTCTGAGAGCTGGAAGTGCTCAGGCTGCTGCAGTGATCACTGTGATGGGGATGCGAGGCATAGGATGGGTCAGTGCTCCCTCCAGTCCTGGTCACACAGAGCTGAGGAGACGAATGGGAGAGAAAAACAAATGCCACTGCAGAGCTCAGGAAGTGTCAGTGCTCTGCCATGTGGAGCAAGAAAGAATAAAGAGTGCGGACAAAAGTGAAAGGCATGAGGGAGAGGAGGTGCTTGTGATCAGGCACAGGGCGGCTTCTCCTTCTTCCTTCTTTGCTGACAGGCAGTAGCCCGAGTTCCTTCAGAGGTAGCTTCTCCCTGGGACTCGGGGCTTAGGTGGGGAGCCCTGGATGTCTCAGTTAGGTGTTGCCTCTGGGCAAGGACTTTTGGCAGCTCTGCTTCACAAGCACACTTTGGCAAATTCAAGAAGTGCTTGAGGACTGAGACCATCTCTGCAATTGTCCCCTCTGCCCTGTGAATCACCCCAGCCAAGGTGGTCTTCCTTTCTGGCAGAACTGAGCTTGGCCGACAGAGGGGCACGGAGGGCACAGCTAGGATGCAGTCGGTGAGATCACTAGTGTCTTAAAAGTGGTTGGATAGTACAGTTTGCTCATGCTTTACCCGCGACAGCTCTCTATTGCTCTGCTCGCATGCTCAGGAGATGCAGAACATGCGATCCACAGCGCCCTCAGGTGTTTCTGTTCAGAAGGACATCCACATGGCTCTCCCGAATGGGGAAACTCAGCTATCTGAGACCTCCTGACAGAACCTTTCCCTTCTCCTTGAAACCGTCAGGACCTTTGCCTTGGACCTCTGACTGGTAACAGGGAAAGAGAAGCAAGTGGGAATGTGCTGATGTCCCTGGTGATACTCCCCTCTCCTGATGCCAGGAAGGAAAATTCTGATGGTGTGTGCCCCAACTTCATGCTTCTCTGACAGAGAAGGGTCGGTGAAAGGCATAAGGAGAACTGCATGCAGGTGCTAAGCAAGAGAATCTGGATCAACAGGTGGGGACCATAGTCTTGCACAGTTTGCTTGCATGCCATCATCTCATGTTACATCATCATGTTACAGCATGAGCTGGAGCACCCCGACCAGCCCTGTACCTCCCAGTGCAAGAAGGATTTCTTAGCTTCTGCCCCTAGTGGTCTGGAGTAATATATCCGAGCATTAGCTCCACTGGGGACTTCCAGTCCCTTGATGTTCAGAGACACTGAAGATAAAGAAGAGCAGGCAATTCAGAGCAGCCCTCTTGTCTTGCAGCTAGCAGCGGGGGATGCAATAGATGGGCCAGACCAGATGCTTGGAAACTGCACGCTTCCTCACAATCCCTTCTCCAGGACTTTCTGGTCACAAGAGCCATCCCCAGTGCACCTGGGATTTCTCCTGCTGTGGGTGGGGACAACTCACAATGTAGTTCTCATTGCGTTCCCCATCTCTTTAAGCCATAGACTCCACTGTCCTCTAACAGAGAACCGAGGTGGGAAGACAGTCCACATAATTGGCACTGCAGCGCTGTACTTCTGACAAGTCTCCCTCACCCACCATTACCTTGTTACCTTCATGTAACAGTCATGTAGATCTTTTTTAACAGAAAGGCTAGGGAGATTGGACATGATGCATAAAGTCTGGCCAGAGGATTCAGCTGTGCGTGCTCTTACCCTCTACTTCGCTTGTTTTTGTAAAAGGCCTTGGGAAACACAGAAACTTACAAACATGCGAAAACACTGGCAATTGCAAAAGAGGGCATTGGAGGGCAGATGAAGGACTTTGGTGTTCTTGAAACCAGTGCTGTCCACACTGCTAAGTGGCACTGCTAAGCATTGTGTGGTAGCACTGTCTATTATCATAGAGTACAAGCAGCGTGGATATCTGGGTTACCTGCAGAGCAGTAGAGTCTGTGAGAAGCCTGGACACCTGAATGATCTGGAGGAGAGGTGAGTGTTGTGGTCAGAGTGGTGTGTTAATGTAGGTAGTGTGTATGTGTATCTGTGTGGAGGAGGGGCTGTCTGTGGGCCTGGCTTCTTTTATCCATTTCCATCACAGTTACATGCAAATCTTAGTCTTGGTTAGCAAAGCATCCTGGGTCCCTGCCTACCCCATCATGAAACTCCCATCCCACTACCGGGAAGACATAACCCAGGTGTCTGAGGTCACAGCCTCCCCTTTCCTTCTGTGCCTTAAAGACACTCTTTCCCTGGTACTCCTAGAGGAGGAAATGGAGTTCAGTTAATTGGAGCAGCAGCACAAACCCTGTCCACAGTCACTCTCTCACACCTTGGATGCCTAGGTTCTCTCACACTTTGCAACTTATTCAAGAGCATAGATTAAAGCAAGGAAGGGGACTCAGATACTTGGGTTGTCTCCTTTGGGAAGCAGTGGGGCAGTGAGGTAGAGTGTGAGAGGGGTGCTCACATAGTTTCTCTGCCATGTCCAGAGACCTCCCAAGTGACTTTGTTTCCAACATTTTTACCTGGGCTGTGCTTTGCAAACTCATGACTCCTATAAGGTTCCCAACTAGTTCAAATATAAAAATTGCACATCAGCCCGCTTCATTCCTTCCAAGTTGCCCTGTTCTCTATATTCACCACTTGTAGCCCTGGTTTCCCATCTGTAGTTCTTCACAAACTCAAGACACCCAATGTCCCCAGGCAGAAGGGAGTGGAGAGCTCTACATGGAGAAGATGGAGGACTGAGTTTGTCTTATGGGGATGAGAAATGGGAAGGAACTGACAGAAATGGGAATTGTTCCTGTTTCAGCCATGGCTGTTTCAGCAGTGCAATTGAAAAATTCTCAGGTGTGTTGCATCCACACCTCCTCTCTATTGCCACTGGGAGAACTGGCTGTCAGCATCGCCCCAAGTGTAGCTATTTCATGCTGTCATATAGTCTTGATTGTTTTTTTTGTTTTGTTTTGTTTTGTTTTGTTTTTCCTTTTCTCTGAGGATTTTGTGGAACCGGGCATGGAAAGGACTTCCTTGATGATGGCTTTCTTGGCCATGAAGTACAGGTCTCCCAAAAGGTTTCTGTTAGGAGCACTTTTTGCTGCGAGACCTAGGTGGGCTTAATGTGCACTTAGGGTCCTAAGAAGGGTTAGGTTTAGGATTAGGGCGTGGAGAGAGAGAATGTGCAGGGTCCTGTTGCGAGTGGGGTTGTGTAAAGGCTGCCAGGGGATTTTAAGGTATCCCAAAAGGCTTCTGTTGTGAGCATTATTTCACGGGAGGGCTTAGGTGGGCTTATTGTGGGTTTAGGGTCATAATTGGGGTTAGGGTTAGGGTTGGTGTAAGTGTTAGTGTTAGGGTTTGGAGAGAGACAAAGCTCAGAGTGCTGTTCTGAGTGGGGTTGTGTAAAGGCTGCCAAAGCAAGTTCAGGTCTCCCAAAAGGCTTCCATTGTGACCATTATTTCATGGGAGACCTAGGTGAGCTTAATTTGGTCTTAGGGTCATAGTTAGGATTAGGGTTAGAATTAGGGTTGAGGTTAGTGTGTTAGTGTTAGGGTTATGGGTAGGGTTTGTTGAGAGAGAAAGCGCAGAGTCCTGTTGTGAGTGGAGTTGTGTAAAGGCTACCAAAGGAAGTTCAGGTCTCCCAAAAGTTTTCCATCATGAGCAGTATTTCATGGGAGACTTAGGTGGGTTTTGTGTGGGTTTAGGGTCATAATTAGGGTTAGGCTAAGGTTTAGAGTTAAGGTTAGCAGTGAAGCTGGGATAAGAATCTAGGTGTCCAAGTCCCTAGACCTATCCAGAGAGAGTACCAGGGATTTTGCCCCTCCCCTCGACAGTGGTCTCACCCCAGAGCTGTGCAGAAAATAGGAAGGGACTAGGAGGGCAGTTGCCCATAGGGTCGTGATTGGATCTGCTGGCCAAAAACCCACAAGCCCACAGGATGGGACACAGATTTGACCATATCTACACTATCATTCAGAAAGCTTCGCATGCTCTCTTAGCATGCTTAGAAAGGTACCCTCTGACAATAGCGGGAGGAGGAGGAGAAAGACGAGGGAAAGCACAGAGCCCAGAGTTTCCCCACCATGGTTGACTCAAGAGAAACGCTGATGTGAACCAGAACTTTGGACAGATGGACATGCCGGACCCCTCTACACCTACAGCATACACTGTTCCATTCTCGAGCGATATTCTCAGTACGTGACAGATGATTATACCTCACAACTCAGAACTTCTGTCAGACAGAAGCAAAAGTAGGGAAGGCACAAAAAAAAAATCTGCTTAGTCACATCTTAGTTTCTTCAGTTTTCCAGTCAGCAAAGCATTTTCCCTACAGTTTAACCTTCCTGGGAGCACTTCCGAATTCAACTACAAATTGAAAAAAGAGAGGTATCTCTATCAGCCTTTTTTCCCTGAAAGCAAAAGCTGTGACTAGACATCACCTCATGATCCGTCTGATTTTTCTAGTCTGCCAAGTGTGTCCTAGCTAGACTTGTCCTAAAGCTAGCCTTAAGCTAGTCTTAACTTATAGCACTCCCTATTCTTTTTTTGCTTCCAAAGTCAATAGAGCTGTTAGCCAATGAGTTTGAACAAATTTTACATGCTTTTGTATCCTTTCATGATTTTTGACTCAGATTATCCTCAGATGCACATTTTTAGCTTTTTAGCTTTTAATGGAGTGGGGAAAAGAGACGTGCTGGAGCAGGGAAAGAGAGTGAGGGCGGATTTGCCAAGACAAAGTGTAACCACATTCCCATTTGCCCGCACTGCTTGGGGGGAAGAGGTAGAAAAAAAGTGAATGAGGGAAAGGTGTTTTTAGCTTGCTTTTAATTCACACTGCTCTAGTCAGTAAGTCATTGGCAATAAATTACATTAATGCCACTTATACTGAGTCTGTTTTGTCCATGACGGTAATTGGTGAGTGATTTTTCTGTCCTTATCTCGAACTACAATGGTGGTTTTTTAGCATATTTTCTCCTCATGTTTTGTTTAGTAGGGGGAATGAAAGAGTGGCAGTGCGTTGCTTACCTACCTGTTGGTATTATACTACCACACTCTTTTCTGGCATCCGTATGCCCCAAACTCATGATCCAGAGTCTCATGTTCTGTGTGCTGTCTGGTAAGTGCAACCAAAATCTGCAGAGAACCGAGATGTGAGGACACTTTTTTTTACTTCTCTCACTGCTGACATTTCTACATATTGTTTTTCTCACACAGAAGGAGTGTGCGAATTACAGAACTGTCAGGACTAACTGGAGCCTGAGGGTCAACAGGACAATGTGCCCTGTGGTTTCTCTATTTTTCTGAGGAAAAAAAAGTCTGCTGGGATCAAGTGCAATGTATTTGGGTGCACATACAAAGGCAAGAAAAGCTCTCGGCAACCTGGGATGACAGGAAAATAAGTGATCAACAGGCAGGAGCGCTCAACTGAAAGGCTCCAAGAATGAGACAGAACACAGGATCTTGGTCAGTCCAACTTCTCAAAACTTCCTATGCTTCCAAGACACACGACTTGGAAGAAGTGTTAAGAATAGAAATGAGAAACAAATTATGGTATTTTGTTGAAAAGCCAATGTATCTCCCGTGGAAGGGTAGAGGGAAGAATTGTGACTCAGAAATAACACTGGAATAACAAGGAATACCTCTTTATATTTTTTCCGTGTCAGGGAAAAAGAAAAGTGAGAAACATCAGTTTTCAAGAAGCATAAATTACAACACTTTTGTTAGCCCACGGATTACTGCTAAAATGTCTGTTGTTCAATATAGTTTTCAGTGATTTGGAAAGGAAGATGACAAGGTATCTGAGGAGATCTCAAATTGTCCTAGAAAAATCTAAATGCCACAGATGAAATTGGAAAAAAAAAAAAAAGAGAAAATAAATAGCAGAATCATGGAGCAAATGTCTTAAGATCAAAAAATAACATTGGGGGGAGGGAGAGAGAGGTAGGGGAAAAGGTGTGTGTGTGTTGGGGTGAATGACACAGAGACAAAAGGGGAAACCCCCAGATCCTTTTCCTCTGCACAGCTTTTGAGCCACTCTGCCCCAAACCTATAGCGTTGCATGGTGGTGTTGTGGCCAAAGTGCAAGACCCGGCACTTGAACATGTTGAACCTCATCCCATTGGCCTCTGCCCATTGACTCATGCTATCCAGGTCCCTCTGAAGAGCCTCCCATCCCTCCAGCAGATCGACACTTCCCCCCACCTTGGTGTCATCTGCAAACTTACTGAGGATGCACTCAATTCCCTCATCCAAATCATCAATAAAGATATTAAAGAGGATGGGTCCCAACACTGATCCCTGGGAAACACCATTCATGTCTGGTTCTCAGCTGACTTTCACTTCATTCACCACCACTCTTTGGGCCCAGCCATCCAGCCAGTCTTTAAGCCAGCAAAGAGTGTACCTGTCCAAGCCATGGGCTGCCAGCTTCTCCAGGAGAATACTACGGGAGACCACGTGAAAGGCTTTGCTGAAGTCTGGATAAACTACATCAACAGCCTTTCCCTCATCCACCCGGCAGGTTATCTGGTCATAGAAGGAGATGAGGTTTGTCAGGCAGGACTTGCTTTTCATGAACCCATGCTGACTGGGCCTGATCCCCCATTTGTCCCTCATATGATGCGTGATTGCACTCAAGATAAAAATTGTAAATACATTCCAGAAATACATTCCAGAAAGTATACTCCATCACCTTCCCAGGGACTGAGGGAACGTTGACTGGCCTGTAGTTCCCCAGGTCCTCCTTCTTGCTCTTCTTAAAGATCAGTGTGGTACCTGCTCTCCTCCAGTCTTCAGGAACCTCTCCCACTCATCACAGTTGCTCAGAGATCAAGAGTGACCTTGCAGTGACAGCCAGATCTCTCAGCACTTGGTGCTATCTATCAGGCCACATGAACTTATGTACATCCAAGTTGTCTAACTGTTCCCCGACCTGGTCCTCCTCCACTGAGGATGAGTCTTCCTGGTTCCAGACTTCCCATCTAGTCTCAGGGGTCTCGAATATCTGAAAGCCAGTTTTACTGGTAAAGACTGAGGTAAAAAGGCATTGAGAACGCCAGTCTTTTCCATCTAGTTTCTCATAAGTTCCCCTGCCTCATTCAACAGCAGGCCCACATCTTCCCTAGACTTTCTTGTACTGTTTACACACTTGTAGAGTCTTTTCTTGTTGGCCTTCGCATCCTTCAACAGATTCAACTGCAGGTCAGCCTTGGCTTTTCAGCTGGTGGAAGAAAGTCTGTGTGAACGAATTCCACATCCTGCATGCCTGTGAGTTAGTGCAACAGGTTGAAAAGGAGAAGAAATGGAAGAGGATTAAGCAAATTGGTGGGAGACAGGTGTCTGAGAGAGGACAAAGAAGAAAGGGGAGGGGGACAGAGAGAAGACTAGAGGAGGAAAGTGTAGAGAAATCTATGGATGACGGAGAAATGAGGAGAGAGTTGAGTACAAGAAAGCAAGGTCAAAAAGTGATTCACGGATAGGAATATATAGGAAAAAAAGTAGAGAACCAGCAGAAGAGACAAAGGAAAACACCACTTTCCTTAAGTAGACAGAGCTGGAGGGTGAGAGCAGAAAATGGTTTTAGTGTTAAATACAGGGCTGTATGTACTTGAGACAGATCTCCTTTTGCAGGGAGAGGTTTTTGCTATGCTGCTTCAGCTGTTGTGTCGCAGTTTAATTTGCTTAGTGCAGAAATAAGTGCCTGAGTCATTAAGTAGGGCATGATTTGTCTCCACAGATAAGCAGCTGCTCTTAGTCCCACTACTCTGGAAGTGGTTTATGAGTTCCTCTTCAATCTCTGCTTCGCCACCTTCCACTGAATTTACAATCAGCTGCAGAGTGGCATCCTTCCCAACAGGCAGCTTGTACCAGAACAAGGTCAAGAATGCACTCTCTTGTTTTTTCAGAACAGTTCAGAATCAGTGAGTCTCCCTCCGGGACTACTGTGTCTGGTGATTGCTGAAGGGCCCATCCTGAAAAAAATGAAAGGAAATGTGAGGAGTGAAATAGTTTGAAAGGGATGCAAAGACACATCCCTGAAGCATGACATGGGATGGGGTGGTTTAAGAATGTCAGCAAGAATACAGGACAGTGTCCCATTTCTCTGAGAGAGACATATAGGAGAAAGAAAATACAATTTCAAATGTACTAGAAATTTAATATATGTGTGTTTAATAATAACATAAGTGCTCTCAGCTGTTTTATCAAAATGTAGCAGAAACACCAAATGGATATACTTGTCGAGTTTTCTGAGTAAGAGGCTGAGGAAAATCTTTTCACCTCATTCATTTTCCATACTCCCCAGGAAGCCATGGGGAATGGAGCATTGCCAACAACTGAGCACTGCGGCAGTAGCAGAGGAACCAATGAATATTCTGAAGGGAGAGGAAAATTTACTTACCTAGAGAGACAAGGATGGCCACAAGAAACCAGCAGGGAACCATGGAGAAAGGCTGCCTTGTGGCAGCAGTGGCCTCCCAGGCAGAGAGAGGTGTGATGAGGAAATGCTGAGGAAGGAATGGATGCAGTGTGTTGGGGGGGCGGGGGGGGGGGGGGGGGGAGGGGAGGGGCGGAGCAATGTGAGTCTGCCAAAATGTGAAAAAGCTGTTGGCTGCCTGGGAACAGTAGGAAATACACACAATAGTGGGTGGTACAAACCCTTCATATCTGTCTTAATATGTGTATATGTGTGCAGTCGCAGGAACATGATCATGACATCAGTAACTAATTAACTCTGTAACTAATTAACTCTGAGTTTCAGAAGTGTCTATTTCCTAACTAACTGAGATAGCATATAAGGTATATAATAATTGAGATGAAGTTGTAAGGAGAAAAGACAAAAAGAGAAACAGAAGAACACACAAGTGCAAGTAAGTCTGCTTACAATGGCTGTGGTTCAAGCCCACACATTGACATATGGTAGAGGATTTTAATAAGGAAGAAGAGACAGGGTGATGGGAAGCCAACGCGGAGGAAAAGGGGATGTTATATATCTCCCTCATCTCTCAGACCCATTAGAGTTACATCCGTGTGTATATTGTTGGAAGGAGCGGAATTGGATAAATGAATGCCCAGAACTACATCAGTCTAGGGAGCCAAAATTAACAAGTGTTCCTGAAGCAAACTTATTAACAGTTGGCATGGAAAAATAGGATTGAAGAGGACCAAGGACAGAATTATCCAGTACCCCAGCAGAGCCCCTGGTTTCAGTAAAGCTGGGAAATGAGATTATTAATTGTTTAGTACAATAACGTAAGTACAATAACATAAGTGCTCTCAGCTGTTTTATCAAAATGTGGCAGAAACACCAAATGGATATACTTGTCAAGTTTTCTGAGTAAGAGGCTGAGGAAAATCTTTTCACCTCATTCATTGTCCATATTCCCCCAGGAAGCCATGGGGAATGGAGCACCGCCAACAGCTGAGCATTGGGGCAGTAGGAAGCAGAGGAACCAATGAATATTCTAAAGGGAGAGGAAAAAATACCTACCTAGAGAGACAAGGATGGCCACAAGAAACCAGCAGGGAACCATGGAGAAAGGCTGCCTTGTGGCAGCAGTGGCCTCCCAGGCAGAGAGAGGTGTGATAAGGAAATGCTGAGGAAGGAATGGATGCATGATGTTGGGTATGGGGCGGGGGGGGCGGAGCAATGTGAGGCCGCCCAAAATGTGAAAAAGCTGTTGGCTGCCTGGGAACAGTAGGAAATACACAAAATAGTGGGTGGTACAAACCCTTCATATCTGTCTTAATATGTGTATATGTGTGCAGTCGCAGGAACAGGATCATGACATCAGTAACTAATTAACTCTGTAACTAATTAACTCTGAGTTTCAGAAGTGTCTATTTCCTAACTAACTGAGAAAGCATATAAGGTATATAATAATTAAGATGAAGTTGTAAGGAGAAAAGACATAAGGAGAAACAAAAGAACACACAAGTGCAAGTAAGTCTGCTTGCAACAGCTGTGGTTCAAGCCCACACATTGACACATGGTAGAGGATTTCAAAAAGGAAGAAGAGACAGGGTGATGGGAAACCAACGCGGAGGAAAAGGGGATGTTATGTATCTCCCAAAGATAACACACGTTTATAAACGTGTGTTTATAAAAACTGTGTGTGAATGATAAATGGAACATACGGTGTGGGTGCATTGGGGAAGCTGTTGTGCTCAGCGTGGAGAATGATGGCCTGCTTTGCTGTCCCTGCCATGCTGGTACTTGCCTCTACACTGGCAGGTCCCTAGAACACTGCTTTGCTCCAATACCTGGAGGTAGTTCAAAGGAAGGAGACCATCTCTGTCACCGCACAGCCTGTTGGAAGGCTAAAGGAAGATATCACAGATCTGTGTGTCTTGGGGGATCTTCTTTCCGTTAGGCTCAAATTCTTCACATCCTCGTCAGTCCCCCATCTGGTCAGGCATTTCCCACACTAATATGAAGATGGGGTAATCTCCAGCTTGATGTGGCCTTGCATCCAGGGTCCATGTTTTTCCTCTAGCTCAACAGCCTTTCATGGCTTCCCTCAAGTACTCTGCACCTTCAGTTGACTGGCTTTCCCTGGAATTAAATCCCAGACTCAGGAAGAAGCCTGGGAGGGAATATCAGTTCATTCAGTAGCAATAGCTTTACTTAGGGAATTACAAATGCCTCATTTAACTGCATGTTTGGAATTGCCTTGGTATGACGATCAACTGCCTGGCCGTCTTTTCAATTCTACATCTGTTACCAACCCTCCATGCCCAACCACACCTGGCCAGATATTTGTATCTCCAGCCAAGCCAAAGCCATGACTCTGTCTCCTACCTCCCCCCAAAGGAAATGCTAGGAATCAGTAGCATAATGTGCATTGCCTTCATCCTTAACCCTTTCCTCATCAGACCCTGGTTATGTTGGAGAGTCGGTACATCCTGACCTTTTCTTTTCTCTTCAGGATACACACTTTAGAAAGAAGAGATCAGAGGCAACTTCAATGTCTATAGATTCAAGCCAACAGAGCTCCCAGTTCAGGCAACGGATGCGAAAAAATGCCCAGCGTATGTTGGGGTTGGACAACTCTGGCCAATGTACTTTTTAGTGGAAATGAAGAATGACGTGAACGTGGACACCTCCTCCAGCTGCTCCAACTCAAGGACCATTCCGGTTTGGCCACTCGCATGCAGCCCACTGCCTGGGGACCCAGAGTGTCTGCTCGGGTTGGGGAACATGGTTGCTGCTTTCCTTTTTTTATATTTTCAACCGGTAGCAAACCTGAACATGTATACCAGAGACACACAGATACACACACAGAGAGACTGGATGTTGACATAACTAGTCACACAGGCTACCCTGGTTAAGAGCTACCTTCAACAACATTTACACACCCTCATGTAAACATAGACACAGACAACCGAATTCCCTTCCTCCTCTCTGGCTGGTAAAGATAGAAGTTCCCTAGTGAAGGCACACACAAAGCTCTCTCTATGTTCATAAACACACATACATTTGTGGATCCTTAGAGTACTTGGCACAGCCCCTCTGTCCACCCAGCACTACTGCACAGATCCTGGGCACTCTTACCTGCTTCACAGTCACCTACACATTGGTTAGTCCAGCTTGAAGTTCACCGCAAACACTCACACACCCTCACACTTTTCCCACTGGCATACCACTTTCTCAAGTCCACCTGGGAGTACCAGCACAGACCCACAGCTAGCCTAGACCTGAGGCCTCCACTACTTGTTGTCTAGTCCAGCTTAAAGTTTGCTAGCAAATACACAGGTACAGCAGACTGGGGAGGATGCAGATACTTGGCCCTACCCTCCGCCAGCAGCTGGTACTGTTAGTGTTGGGGAAAACCAAATGGATGTTTTAATGTTTCTTAGGTGACGGGTCATAAAATATAGAAAAGCATTATCAAATATATTTACATTATCAAATTTATCTATACTATATATATACAAGCTTGTATCGTTTTGTTAAAATAAAGCAAAACGCTAATAAAAACAAAAACAAAAAAGGATATTTATGGCAGTTGGTATCACAGACTTTGGAATGAATGTGTCCTTATTCCAAGTCAAAAGAACAGCCCTGGCTTCAGAGCTGAAGTGTGTTATATATAGAAATAGATATATAGGTATATAGGTATATAGATATATAGATATATAGATATACAGATATATAGATATATAGATATAGATGTAGATATATATAGATAGATATATATAGATATATAGATAATAGATATATAGATATATAGATATAATAGATATTCTATAGATATAGAAACACCTATATTCTATATCACCTACATTCTATAGATATAGAAACACCTGCTCTCTTATAGACCACTGGAATGTAGAAGAGAATCTATTTAGTGACTACCACTGGGAAGGAATGATATCTATGTACAAACAGATTTTTGGCTATGCCAATTGAAAAGCATATGATCCTGCCTGCAAGGCACAGATGAATTTAGGACGCTTTCCATTTTACTTCAAGCTTGTAAGTCACTAGTAACAGCTGTACCAAGTTTTATTTCATTGGGAACGGCATTTGTCCTGAGAGCTTGTCTACACAGCAGCACTTAGTAAAGTTAAGGTCACTAAGATACTAAGATATTTAGGGAGTATACCGAACAGTCAAATAAATCCTTGAAAGAGACCCCTGTGAGAGAACAGGTACAACCTGACCTTTGATAAGAACCTGAAAATGCTGAAATGAGTTGAACCAGAACCAAGGAGCGGAGAGAACATGCGTCGAGTGAGAAAGGTGAAAAGTTTAACAGAGAGGAAGACTCCTTGCTTCATCTGGACGACCACCTGGACCACCACCAGAGAGCACTACGCATGTGCAAATGGGAGGAGAGCTAATTAGAATGGAATGCGAGGCTGATGTTGCAACCTGTAATGAATATGTATACCTTACGTAATATTGAATGTATAAATAACGATCAGGATGTAACGGGACTGGAAGCCAGAATTGGGCACCTGCCCCAGCTTCCAGCGCTGAATAAAGCACCTTCATATAATCACTTGGTGGTTATGTGGTTGCTACGCTAACAGTAGTAGGCACACAGCCTGTGACCCACAGCCCCACTCCAGGTGCCGGTGTGGAAACTCCCACTCACTGATGTCAAGGCATGTGCAGGACAAGGAGGTGATCCGATACAGCCAGCATGGCTTCATCAAGGGCGTATAATGCTTGACCAATCTGGTGGAATTCTATGATAGAGCAACTGCATCAGTTGACAAGGGAAGACCAACCGATGTCATTACCTGGACTTCTGTAAGGCCTCTCTGTTTCCACGAAGGAGCAAACTG
The DNA here is from genome assembly GCF_009769625.2 of Cygnus olor. Classification (NCBI taxonomy): domain Eukaryota; kingdom Metazoa; phylum Chordata; class Aves; order Anseriformes; family Anatidae; genus Cygnus; species Cygnus olor. The sequence goes on from NC_049169.1 coordinate 101,842,125, forward strand.
GGGAAAGCACAGGCATGAGCTGGACAGCTCTGTATCCAAACTTCCAGTCCATCCCAATCCCTTTAGGGAGAGTCTGGAGTGAATTAGATAGGCCAGAAAGGGAAAAAAAAAAAAAAAAAAGTTAGGAAAGAGAGTTGTCAAATGGACAGGGAAAATAGGGAGGTTTGATGAGAGAAGCCAGAAAAGTGGACTGAAATGAGAGGAAGTCTATGGAGTGAGGATTGAGGAGAGTTGGAAAGAAGGTGGGGAGAGAAAAGGAGGCAGAGAGGGTTAGACCGATTGTCAGAGGTGAATATAATGTAAATGAGAGCAAACAAAGAGGGAGGCGGAGTGGAGAGGGAAGGAGAGAAAGAAGGGAAGAGTCTGAGGAGGAAAGGAAGGCTAGGGAGCAGAGACAGTAATGAGTACAAAGGTATTGTCCTGCCTTGTGCCGTGCAGAGGAGGAGGATAGTCGTTCCCTTTTGTGCAGGGAGAGGTTTGTGCTCAGGTCCCTCATCAACCTACCCACTGTGTTTCACTTTCAGCACAGTAATACATGCCAGAGTCACTGAGAATGGCACTCTCAATCGAGAGGGTCATCCCATCTCCTTGTATCTCACTGCTCTTGAAGTGGCTTTGGAATTCCGCTTCAACATTTGCTTTGCTACCTTTTATTGCAGTAGCCACTAGGATCAGCCCAGAGTTATTCCCCAAAGGCATCTTGTACCAGTACATCATTGTATAGGACGATGTCATTTTGGAGCAGCTCAGATTCACGGATTGTCCTTGCCGTATGGCTGTGTCTGGGGACTGTTCCAGAGCCAACACTGGAAGGGAAAAGCAGAAGCATTAAGGAGGATGGGGAGAAATGGATTGACGGAGAGATGAGGAGAGGTATTCAAGCACGAAGCAGGGCACGACATGAATTCAGACACGATGAAAAAGCATGAACTAGACATGGAGTGTTGTTAGAAAGAAGGATGAGAAGGAACAGAACAGGCTAGGGAGCAGGGGAAGGAATGGAACAGTACTTTAGATCACTATGTGAGCTTCCAATATCCAGGCAAGATAGGCAAGAAATATTCTTGGGCGCTGTGCACACAAGAAAGAAATAGACATTGCAGGAGACTCATGGATTCTTGCCCATCTTATTCAATGTCTGTCCTTACCACAGGAAGCTTTGGGAAATAGGCATCCGGCTGAGTCAAGCAGCAGGGGAATCTATGCAGGTGCTAAGGGGGTTGTTGAGTTCACTTACCCACCAGGGCCAGCAGGGCCACAAAGAAACAGCGTGAAACCATGTGAAAACACCTGTCCTTCCTGTTCCTTGCAGGGACCTGTCTTTTGTAGCTGCTCAGAGGTATGTGAAAAGAAAGTACTAACGGAGGATGAGACACATTGGGGCTGGGCAGAGCAATGAGAGAGCAGGAAATGTGAGAAAGGATTGGCTGGCTGAGAACGCTGGGGAATGACGCATGCAATTGCAAGAAAGTATAAACCCTGCAGAAATGGGAGGGGAGCAGGGGAGGCAGGTAGTGGACAGATAGGAATACGCTGAGGTTTCATGTATGAATGTGTGCCAGGCAGTAGAACGCTGAGAGTTGCCCTTCTCTTTTTGAAGTCCTTGAGAACAGGAAGAACGAAGATTCAAAGGGGAACAGAAGCCCATTGAATTGTCCCACAACTGACACAAAATGCCCCACACTATATCTCTCATCCTGGGATCAGAACGGGCAGGAAACAAGGCAGGCTAGAACTCCCTCCCCTGGCTGCTTTCCCCAGACCTGTTCCCTCCACAGAGGGATTGCAGAGACATGAAATGCTTAGAGTCCTGTGCATTTGCCCACTCCAGCCAGGCCAGTCACAACACACTTCTGAGAGCTGGAAGTGCTCAGGCTGCTGCAGTGATCACTGTGATGGGGATGCGAGGCATAGGATGGGTCAGTGCTCCCTCCAGTCCTGGTCACACAGAGCTGAGGAGACGAATGGGAGAGAAAAACAAATGCCACTGCAGAGCTCAGGAAGTGTCAGTGCTCTGCCATGTGGAGCAAGAAAGAATAAAGAGTGCGGACAAAAGTGAAAGGCATGAGGGAGAGGAGGTGCTTGTGATCAGGCACAGGGCGGCTTCTCCTTCTTCCTTCTTTGCTGACAGGCAGTAGCCCGAGTTCCTTCAGAGGTAGCTTCTCCCTGGGACTCGGGGCTTAGGTGGGGAGCCCTGGATGTCTCAGTTAGGTGTTGCCTCTGGGCAAGGACTTTTGGCAGCTCTGCTTCACAAGCACACTTTGGCAAATTCAAGAAGTGCTTGAGGACTGAGACCATCTCTGCAATTGTCCCCTCTGCCCTGTGAATCACCCCAGCCAAGGTGGTCTTCCTTTCTGGCAGAACTGAGCTTGGCCGACAGAGGGGCACGGAGGGCACAGCTAGGATGCAGTCGGTGAGATCACTAGTGTCTTAAAAGTGGTTGGATAGTACAGTTTGCTCATGCTTTACCCGCGACAGCTCTCTATTGCTCTGCTCGCACGCTCAGGAGATGCAGAACATGCGATCCACAGCGCCCTCAGGTGTTTCTGTTCAGAAGGACATCCACATGGCTCTCCCGAATGGGGAAACTCAGCTATCTGAGACCTCCTGACAGAACCTTTCCCTTCTCCTTGAAACCGTCAGGACCTTTGCCTTGGACCTCTGACTGGTAACAGGGAAAGAGAAGCAAGTGGGAATGTGCTGATGTCCCTGGTGATACTCCCCTCTCCTGATGCCAGGAAGGAAAATTCTGATGGTGTGTGCCCCAACTTCATGCTTCTCTGACAGAGAAGGGTCGGTGAAAGGCATAAGGAGAACTGCATGCAGGTGCTAAGCAAGAGAATCTGGATCAACAGGTGGGGACCATAGTCTTGCACAGTTTGCTTGCATGCCATCATCTCATGTTACATCATCATGTTACAGCATGAGCTGGAGCACCCCGACCAGCCCTGTACCTCCCAGTGCAAGAAGGATTTCTTAGCTTCTGCCCCTAGTGGTCTGGAGTAATATATCCGAGCATTAGCTCCACTGGGGACTTCCAGTCCCTTGATGTTCAGAGACACTGAAGATAAAGAAGAGCAGGCAATTCAGAGCAGCCCTCTTGTCTTGCAGCTAGCAGCGGGGGATGCAATAGATGGGCCAGACCAGATGCTTGGAAACTGCACGCTTCCTCACAATCCCTTCTCCAGGACTTTCTGGTCACAAGAGCCATCCCCAGTGCACCTGGGATTTCTCCTGCTGTGGGTGGGGACAACTCACAATGTAGTTCTCATTGCGTTCCCCATCTCTTTAAGCCATAGACTCCACTGTCCTCTAACAGAGAACTGAGGTGGGAAGACAGTCCACATAATTGGCACTGCAGCGCTGTACTTCTGACAAGTCTCCCTCACCCACCATTACCTTGTTACCTTCATGTAACAGTCATGTAGATCTTTTTTAACAGAAAGGCTAGGGAGATTGGACATGATGCATAAAGTCTGGCCAGAGGATTCAGCTGTGCGTGCTCTTACCCTCTACTTCGCTTGTTTTTGTAAAAGGCCTTGGGAAACACAGAAACTTACAAACATGCGAAAACACTGGCAATTGCAAAAGAGGGCATTGGAGGGCAGATGAAGGACTTTGGTGTTCTTGAAACCAGTGCTGTCCACACTGCTAAGTGGCACTGCTAAGCATTGTGTGGTAGCACTGTCTATTATCATAGAGTACAAGCAGCGTGGATATCTGGGTTACCTGCAGAGCAGTAGAGTCTGTGAGAAGCCTGGACACCTGAATGATCTGGAGGAGAGGTGAGTGTTGTGGTCAGAGTGGTGTGTTAATGTAGGTAGTGTGTATGTGTATCTGTGTGGAGGAGGGGCTGTCTGTGGGCCTGGCTTCTTTTATCCATTTCCATCACAGTTACATGCAAATCTTAGTCTTGGTTAGCAAAGCATCCTGGGTCCCTGCCTACCCCATCATGAAACTCCCATCCCACTACCGGGAAGACATAACCCAGGTGTCTGAGGTCACAGCCTCCCCTTTCCTTCTGTGCCTTAAAGACACTCTTTCCCTGGTACTCCTAGAGGAGGAAATGGAGTTCAGTTAATTGGAGCAGCAGCACAAACCCTGTCCACAGTCACTCTCTCACACCTTGGATGCCTAGGTTCTCTCACACTTTGCAACTTATTCAAGAGCATAGATTAAAGCAAGGAAGGGGACTCAGATACTTGGGTTGTCTCCTTTGGGAAGCAGTGGGGCAGTGAGGTAGAGTGTGAGAGGGGTGCTCACATAGTTTCTCTGCCATGTCCAGAGACCTCCCAAGTGACTTTGTTTCCAACATTTTTACCTGGGCTGTGCTTTGCAAACTCATGACTCCTATAAGGTTCCCAACTAGTTCAAATATAAAAATTGCACATCAGCCCGCTTCATTCCTTCCAAGTTGCCCTGTTCTCTATATTCACCACTTGTAGCCCTGGTTTCCCATCTGTAGTTCTTCACAAACTCAAGACACCCAATGTCCCCAGGCAGAAGGGAGTGGAGAGCTCTACATGGAGAAGATGGAGGACTGAGTTTGTCTTATGGGGATGAGAAATGGGAAGGAACTGACAGAAATGGGAATTGTTCCTGTTTCAGCCATGGCTGTTTCAGCAGTGCAATTGAAAAATTCTCAGGTGTGTTGCATCCACACCTCCTCTCTATTGCCACTGGGAGAACTGGCTGTCAGCATCGCCCCAAGTGTAGCTATTTCATGCTGTCATATAGTCTTGATTGTTTTTTTTGTTTTGTTTTGTTTTGTTTTGTTTTTCCTTTTCTCTGAGGATTTTGTGGAACCGGGCATGGAAAGGACTTCCTTGATGATGGCTTTCTTGGCCATGAAGTACAGGTCTCCCAAAAGGTTTCTGTTAGGAGCACTTTTTGCTGCGAGACCTAGGTGGGCTTAATGTGCACTTAGGGTCCTAAGAAGGGTTAGGTTTAGGATTAGGGCGTGGAGAGAGAGAATGTGCAGGGTCCTGTTGCGAGTGGGGTTGTGTAAAGGCTGCCAGGGGATTTTAAGGTATCCCAAAAGGCTTCTGTTGTGAGCATTATTTCACGGGAGGGCTTAGGTGGGCTTATTGTGGGTTTAGGGTCATAATTGGGGTTAGGGTTAGGGTTGGTGTAAGTGTTAGTGTTAGGGTTTGGAGAGAGACAAAGCTCAGAGTGCTGTTCTGAGTGGGGTTGTGTAAAGGCTGCCAAAGCAAGTTCAGGTCTCCCAAAAGGCTTCCATTGTGACCATTATTTCATGGGAGACCTAGGTGAGCTTAATTTGGTCTTAGGGTCATAGTTAGGATTAGGGTTAGAATTAGGGTTGAGGTTAGTGTGTTAGTGTTAGGGTTATGGGTAGGGTTTGTTGAGAGAGAAAGCGCAGAGTCCTGTTGTGAGTGGAGTTGTGTAAAGGCTACCAAAGGAAGTTCAGGTCTCCCAAAAGTTTTCCATCATGAGCAGTATTTCATGGGAGACTTAGGTGGGTTTTGTGTGGGTTTAGGGTCATAATTAGGGTTAGGCTAAGGTTTAGAGTTAAGGTTAGCAGTGAAGCTGGGATAAGAATCTAGGTGTCCAAGTCCCTAGACCTATCCAGAGAGAGTACCAGGGATTTTGCCCCTCCCCTCGACAGTGGTCTCACCCCAGAGCTGTGCAGAAAATAGGAAGGGACTAGGAGGGCAGTTGCCCATAGGGTCGTGATTGGATCTGCTGGCCAAAAACCCACAAGCCCACAGGATGGGACACAGATTTGACCATATCTACACTATCATTCAGAAAGCTTCGCATGCTCTCTTAGCATGCTTAGAAAGGTACCCTCTGACAATAGCGGGAGGAGGAGGAGAAAGACGAGGGAAAGCACAGAGCCCAGAGTTTCCCCACCATGGTTGACTCAAGAGAAACGCTGATGTGAACCAGAACTTTGGACAGATGGACATGCCGGACCCCTCTACACCTACAGCATACACTGTTCCATTCTCGAGCGATATTCTCAGTACGTGACAGATGATTATACCTCACAACTCAGAACTTCTGTCAGACAGAAGCAAAAGTAGGGAAGGCACAAAAAAAAAATCTGCTTAGTCACATCTTAGTTTCTTCAGTTTTCCAGTCAGCAAAGCATTTTCCCTACAGTTTAACCTTCCTGGGAGCACTTCCGAATTCAACTACAAATTGAAAAAAGAGAGGTATCTCTATCAGCCTTTTTTCCCTGAAAGCAAAAGCTGTGACTAGACATCACCTCATGATCCGTCTGATTTTTCTAGTCTGCCAAGTGTGTCCTAGCTAGACTTGTCCTAAAGCTAGCCTTAAGCTAGTCTTAACTTATAGCACTCCCTATTCTTTTTTTGCTTCCAAAGTCAATAGAGCTGTTAGCCAATGAGTTTGAACAAATTTTACATGCTTTTGTATCCTTTCATGATTTTTGACTCAGATTATCCTCAGATGCACATTTTTAGCTTTTTAGCTTTTAATGGAGTGGGGAAAAGAGACGTGCTGGAGCAGGGAAAGAGAGTGAGGGCGGATTTGCCAAGACAAAGTGTAACCACATTCCCATTTGCCCGCACTGCTTGGGGGGAAGAGGTAGAAAAAAAGTGAATGAGGGAAAGGTGTTTTTAGCTTGCTTTTAATTCACACTGCTCTAGTCAGTAAGTCATTGGCAATAAATTACATTAATGCCACTTATACTGAGTCTGTTTTGTCCATGACGGTAATTGGTGAGTGATTTTTCTGTCCTTATCTCGAACTACAATGGTGGTTTTTTAGCATATTTTCTCCTCATGTTTTGTTTAGTAGGGGGAATGAAAGAGTGGCAGTGCGTTGCTTACCTACCTGTTGGTATTATACTACCACACTCTTTTCTGGCATCCGTATGCCCCAAACTCATGATCCAGAGTCTCATGTTCTGTGTGCTGTCTGGTAAGTGCAACCAAAATCTGCAGAGAACCGAGATGTGAGGACACTTTTTTTTACTTCTCTCACTGCTGACATTTCTACATATTGTTTTTCTCACACAGAAGGAGTGTGCGAATTACAGAACTGTCAGGACTAACTGGAGCCTGAGGGTCAACAGGACAATGTGCCCTGTGGTTTCTCTATTTTTCTGAGGAAAAAAAAGTCTGCTGGGATCAAGTGCAATGTATTTGGGTGCACATACAAAGGCAAGAAAAGCTCTCGGCAACCTGGGATGACAGGAAAATAAGTGATCAACAGGCAGGAGCGCTCAACTGAAAGGCTCCAAGAATGAGACAGAACACAGGATCTTGGTCAGTCCAACTTCTCAAAACTTCCTATGCTTCCAAGACACACGACTTGGAAGAAGTGTTAAGAATAGAAATGAGAAACAAATTATGGTATTTTGTTGAAAAGCCAATGTATCTCCCGTGGAAGGGTAGAGGGAAGAATTGTGACTCAGAAATAACACTGGAATAACAAGGAATACCTCTTTATATTTTTTCCGTGTCAGGGAAAAAGAAAAGTGAGAAACATCAGTTTTCAAGAAGCATAAATTACAACACTTTTGTTAGCCCACGGATTACTGCTAAAATGTCTGTTGTTCAATATAGTTTTCAGTGATTTGGAAAGGAAGATGACAAGGTATCTGAGGAGATCTCAAATTGTCCTAGAAAAATCTAAATGCCACAGATGAAATTGGAAAAAAAAAAAAAAAGAGAAAATAAATAGCAGAATCATGGAGCAAATGTCTTAAGATCAAAAAATAACATTGGGGGGAGGGAGCGAAAGGTAGGGAAAAATGGAGGGGAGGGAGGGGGGAATTACACGGAGACAAAAGGGGAAACTTATAGGAGAAGTAAGGTTAGTAGTGTCAGAAAGCCTGTCCCCGGACAACTGGTGTCAACTTGTCAGTGGAGTTGGGGAACACACATGGATCTATCTATTCTGTAGGCATAGATATGTCTGCAACTTTGTCATGATAAAAGAGCCTTGATATAACAGACTCCTGAGACACCTCATTCTCAGGGCCACCTGGGTTTGCACTTAGATGACTGCAGTTTGTTCCTGGGAAGTGCTTCAGGCATGGGTACATTATTACATAGCTGCATCAGATGGAAAAAGATATCCCTGTCTGAATGGGGTGTTCTAGTTTCTCTTGAGTCTCATATGTGCTTAATGTAGAACTTTTCTCCTGTCTGCCTCAAAAACAAAATAAAACAAAACAAACGAAGAAAAAACAAAAACAAACAAAGTAACAAACAAAAAGGATACAATAATTATCTTCCACTCAGAGATTACTAGTAATAAGAAAGAAAAAACATTGTGATGCTTATGCGATGTATTGGCTATACCAGCACAAGCAAGAGAGACAGCATAGAAATTCTGTGTCTCTCTCTGCAGAGACACAAAGAGACTCGATGTATCTCTGTGCTGTGTCTGGTTAGTGAGTTCCGCACCCTTTCCTCTCTTATACTGACAGAAAGACATGATCCCCTGCAGCCTGAAAGTTCTCAGTGCTGCCAATGAACAGAGGTTTGTGTCATGGTAAGCATGCTGAACTCTGTTATACCCTTTGCTCAAACAGCAGGAGATGCTTTGTGGGCTGCATTATCATCTTCCCCTTCAGCATCAGTTCTGTTTTACTGCCTCATTCTTAGCTGTTGGTTCTTTCCCTCCATAACAATCTTCTAAGCTTTTCCAGTGGCTCTAGAAGCTTCTCTCTACGAGGATGCTATGGGAGACAGTGTCATAGGCTTTACTAAAGTCAAGGTGAAAAGCATCCTCTGCTCTCCCCTTATCCACCAGGCTAGTCATAGAATCATAGAATCATTAAGGCTGGAAAAGACCTTCAAGATGATCTGGTCCAACTGTCCCCATACCACCAATATTATCCAGTAATCCATATCCCTAAGCACCTGGCCCAAACTTTTCTTAAATATCCCAGGGACTGTGACTCCACCACCTCCCTGGGTAACCCGTTCCAATGATGAACTACTCTTTCTGAGAAGAAATTTCCAACCTGAACTTTCCCTGGCATAACTTGAGGCCATTCCCTCTAGTCCTATCACTTGTTATCTGGAAGAAGAGGCTGGCCCCCAGCTCACCACAACCTCCTTTCAGGTAGTTGTAGAGAGCAATAACATCTGCCCTGAATCTCAACTTCTGCAGACTAAACAACCCCAGTTCCCTCAGCCACTCCTCATAAGACCTGTGTTCCACACCTTTCACCAGCTTTGTAGCCCTTCTCTGAAAATGCTCCAGGGCCTTGATGTCTTTCTTGTAGTGAGGGTCTCAAAACTGAAGACAGTACTCGAGGTGCAGCCTCACCAGAGCAGAGTACAGGAGGAGGACCACCTCCCTGGTCATTCTGGCTACACCGTTCCTGATACAAGCCAGGATGCCATTGACTTTCTTGGCCACCTGGAAACACTGCTGGCTCTGGTTCAGATGAGCATTGACCAACACCCCCAGATCCTTTTCCTCTGCACAGCTTTTGAGCCACTCTGCCCCAAACCTATAGCGTTGCATGGTGGTGTTGTGGCCAAAGTGCAAGACCCGGCACTTAGCCATGTTGAACCTCATCCCATTGGCCTCTGCCCATCACCCCAACCTATCCAGGTCCCTCTGAAGAGCCTCCCATCCCTCCAGCAGATCGACACTTCCCCCCACCTTGGTGTCATCTGCAAACTTACTGAGGATGCACTCAATTCCCTCATCCAAATCATCAATAAAGATATTAAAGAGGATGGGCCCCAACACTGATCCCTGGGAAACACCATTCATGTCTGGTTCTCAGCTGACTTTCACTTCATTCACCACCACTCTTTGGGCCCAGCCATCCAGCCAGTCTTTAAGCCAGCAAAGAGCGTACCCGTCCAAGCCATGGGCTGCCAGCTTCTCCAGGAGCATGAATACTATGGGAGACCACGTGAAAGGCTTTGCTGAAGTCTGGATAAACTACATCAACAGCCTTTCCCTCATCCACCCGGCGGGTTATCTGGTCATAGAAGGAGATGAGGTTTGTCAGGCAGGACTTGCTTTTCATGAACCCATGCTGACTGGGCCTGATCCCCCATTTGTCCCTCATATGATGCGTGATTGCACTCAAGATGATTTGTTCCATAACCTTCCCTGGCACTGAAGTCAGGCTGACAGGCCTGTGTTTCTCCGGATCCTCCTTATGACCCTTCTTATAGATGGGCATCACATTAGCAAGTTCCTTCATTGAAGAAAGCAGTGATTTTAGACAAGCATGAATTTTCTTCCATAAATCCTTGTCATCTACTCCATGGCACTTTCTTGGCCCTCATGAATTTGTAAATACATTCCAGAAAGTATACTCCATCACCTTCCCAGGGACTGAGGGAACGTTGACTGGCCTGTAGTTCCCCAGGTCCTCCTTCTTGCTCTTCTTAAAGATCAGTGTGGTACCTGCTCTCCTCCAGTCTTCAGGAACCTCTCCCACTCATCACAGTTGCTCAGAGATCAAGAGTGACCTTGCAGTGACAGCCAGATCTCTCAGCACTTGGTGCTATCTATCAGGCCACATGAACTTATGTACATCCAAGTTGTCTAACTGTTCCCCGACCTGGTCCTCCTCCACTGAGGATGAGTCTTCCTGGTTCCAGACTTCCCATCTAGTCTCAGGGGTCTCGAATATCTGAAAGCCAGTTTTACTGGTAAAGACTGAGGTAAAAAGGCATTGAGAACGCCAGTCTTTTCCATCTAGTTTCTCATAAGTTCCCCTGCCTCATTCAACAGCAGGCCCACATCTTCCCTAGACTTTCTTGTACTGTTTACACACTTGTAGAGTCTTTTCTTGTTGGCCTTCGCATCCTTCAACAGATTCAACTGCAGGTCAGCCTTGGCTTTTCAGCTGGTGGAAGAAAGTCTGTGTGAACGAATTCCACATCCTGCATGCCTGTGAGTTAGTGCAACAGGTTGAAAAGGAGAAGAAATGGAAGAGGATTAAGCAAATTGGTGGGAGACAGGTGTCTGAGAGAGGACAAAGAAGAAAGGGGAGGGGGACAGAGAGAAGACTAAAGGAGGAAAGTGTAGAGAAATCTATGGATGACAGAGAAATGAGGAGAGAGTTGAGTACAAGAAAGAAAGGTCAAAAAGCGACTCACGGATAGGAATATATAGGAAAAAAAGTAGAGAACCAGCAGAAGAGACAAAGGAAAACACCACTTTCCTTAAGTAGACAGAGCTGGAGGGTGAGAGCAGAAAATGGTTTTAGTGTTAAATACAGGGCTGTATGTGCTTCAGACAGATCTCCTTTTGCAGGGAGAGGTTTTTGCTATGCTGCTTCAGCTGTTGTATCGCAGTTTATCTTGCTTAGTGCAGAAATAAGTGCCTGAGTCATTAAGTAGGGCATGATTTGTCTCCACAGATAAGCAGCTGCTCTTAGTCCCACTACTCTGGAAGTGGTTTATGAGTTCCTCTTCAACCTCTGCTTCGCCACCTTCCACTGAATTTACAATCAGCTGCAGAGTGGCATCCTTCCCAACAGGCAGCTTGTACCAGAACAAGGTCAAGAATGCACTCTCTTGTTTTTTCAGAACAGTTCAGAATCAGTGAGTCTCCCTCCCGGACAACTGTGTCTGGTGATTGCTGAAGGGCCCATCCTGAAAAAAATGAAAGGAAATGTGAGGAGTGAAATAGTTTGAAAGGGATGCAAAGACACATCCCTGAAGCATGACATGGGATGGGGTGGTTTAAGAATGTCAGCAAGAATACGGGACAGTGTCCCATTTCTCTGAGAGAGACATATAGGAGAAAGAAAATACAATTTCAAATGTACTAGAAATTTAATATATGTGTGTTTAATAATAACATAAGTGCTCTCATCTGTTTTATCAAAATGTAGCAGAAACACCAAATGGATATACTTGTCGAGTTTTCTGAGTAAGAGGCTGAGGAAAATCTTTTCACCTCATTCATTTTCCATACTCCCCCAGGAAGCCATGGGGAATGGAGCATTGCCAACAACTGAGCACTGCGGCAGTAGCAGAGGAACCAATGAATATTCTGAAGGGAGAGGAAAATTTACTTACCTAGAGAGACAAGGATGGCCACAAGAAACCAGCAGGGAACCATGGAGAAAGGCTGCTTTGTGGCAGCAGTGGCCTCCCAGGCAGAGAGAGGTGTGATGAGGAAATGCTGAGGAAGGAATGGATGCAGTGTGTTGGGGGGGCGGGGGGGAGGGGCGGGGCAGAGCAATGTGAGTCTGCCAAAATGTGAAAAAGCTGTTGGCTGCCTGGGAACAGTAGGAAATACACACAATAGTGGGTGGTACAAACCCTTCATATCTGTCTTAATATGTGTATATGTGTGCAGTCGCAGGAACATGATCATGACAACAGTAACTAATTAACTCTGTAACTAATTAACTCTGAGTTTCAGAAGTGTCTATTTCCTAACTAACTGAGATAGCATATAAGGTATATAATAATTGAGATGAAGTTGTAAGGAGAAAAGACAAAAAGAGAAACAGAAGAACACACAAGTGCAAGTAAGTCTGCTTGCAATGGCTGTGGTTCAAGCCCACACATTGACACATGGTAGAGGATTTTAATAAGGAAGAAGAGACAGGGTGATGGGAAGCCAACGCGGAGGAAAAGGGGATGTTATATATCTCCCTCATCTCTCAGACCCATTAGAGTTACATCCGTGTGTATATTGTTGGAAGGAGCGGAATTGGATAAATGAATGCCCAGAACTACATCAGTCTAGGGAGCCAAAATTAACAAGTGTTCCTGAAGCAAACTTATTAACAGTTGGCATGGAAAAATAGGATTGAAGAGGACCAAGGACAGAATTGTCCAGTACCCCAGCAGAGCCCCTGGTTTCAGTAAAGCTGGGAAATGAGATTATTAATTGTTTAGTACAATAACGTAAGTACAATAACATAAGTGCTCTCAGCTGTTTTATCAAAATGTGGCAGAAACACCAAATGGATATACTTGTCAAGTTTTCTGAGTAAGAGGCTGAGGAAAATCTTTTCACCTCATTCATTGTCCATATTCCCCCAGGAAGCCATGGGGAATGGAGCACCGCCAACAGCTGAGCATTGGGGCAGTAGGAAGCAGAGGAACCAATGAATATTCTAAAGGGAGAGGAAAAAATACCTACCTAGAGAGACAAGGATGGCCACAAGAAACCAGCAGGGAACCATGGAGAAAGGCTGCCTTGTGGCAGCAGTGGCCTCCCAGGCAGAGAGAGGTGTGATAAGGAAATGCTGAGGAAGGAATGGATGCACGATGTTGGGTATGGGGCGGGGGGGGCGGAGCAATGTGAGGCCGCCCAAAATGTGAAAAAGCTGTTGGCTGCCTGGGAACAGTAGGAAATACACAAAATAGTGGGTGGTACAAACCCTTCATATCTGTCTTAATATGTGTATATGTGTGCAGTCGCAGGAACAGGATCATGACATCAGTAACTAATTAACTCTGTAACTAATTAACTCTGAGTTTCAGAAGTGTCTATTTCCTAACTAACTGAGAAAGCATATAAGGTATATAATAATTGAGATGAAGTTGTAAGGAGAAAAGACATAAGGAGAAACAAAAGAACACACAAGTGCAAGTAAGTCTGCTTGCAACAGCTGTGGTTCAAGCCCACACATTGACACATGGTAGAGGATTTCAAAAAGGAAGAAGAGACAGGGTGATGGGAAACCAACGCGGAGGAAAAGGGGATGTTATGTATCTCCCAAAGATAACACACGTTTATAAACGTGTGTTTATAAAAACTGTGTGTGAATGATAAATGGAACATACGGTGTGGGTGCATTGGGGAAGCTGTTGTTCTCAGCGTGGAGAATGATGGCCTGCTTTGCTGTCCCTGCCATGCTGGTACTTGCCTCTACACTGGCAGGTCCCTAGAACACTGCTTTGCTCCAATACCTGGAGGTAGTTCAAAGGAAGGAGACCATCTCTGTCACTGCACAGCCTGTTGGAAGGCTAAAGGAAGATATCACAGATCTGTGTGTCTTGGGGGATCTTCTTTCCGTTAGGCTCAAATTCTTCACATCCTCGTCAGTCCCCCATCTGGTCAGGCATTTCCCACACTAATATGAAGATGGGGTAATCTCCAGCTTGATGTGGCCTTGCATCCAGGGTCCATGTTTTTCCTCTAGCTCAACAGCCTTTCATGGCTTCCCTCAAGTACTCTGCACCTTCAGTTGACTGGCTTTCCCTGGAATTAAATCCCAGACTCAGGAAGAAGCCTGGGAGGGAATATCAGTTCATTCAGTAGCAATAGCTTTACTTAGGGAATTACAAATGCCTCATTTAACTGCATGTTTGGAATTGCCTTGGTATGACGATCAACTGCCTGGCCGTCTTTTCAATTCTACATCTGTTACCAACCCTCCATGCCCAACCACACCTGGCCAGATATTTGTATCTCCAGCCAAGCCAAAGCCATGACTCTGTCTCCTACCTCCTCCCAAAGGAAATGCTAGGAATCAGTAGCATAATGTGCATTGCCTTCATCCTTAACCCTTTCCTCATCAGACCCTGGTTATGTTGGAGAGTCGGTACATCCTGACCTTTTCTTTTCTCTTCAGGATACACACTTTAGAAAGAAGAGATCAGAGGCAACTTCAATGTCTATAGATTCAAGCCAACAGAGCTCCCAGTTCAGGCAACGGATGCGAAAAAATGCCCAGCGTATGTTGGGGTTGGACAACTCTGGCCAATGTACTTTTTAGTGGAAATGAAGAATGACGTGAACGTGGACACCTCCTCCAGCTGCTCCAACTCAAGGACCATTCCGGTTTGGCCACTCGCATGCAGCCCACTGCCTGGGGACCCAGAGTGTCTGCTCGGGTTGGGGAACATGGTTGCTGCTTTCCTTTTTTTATATTTTCAACCGGTAGCAAACCTGAACATGTATACCAGAGACACACAGATACACACACAGAGAGACTGGATGTTGACACAACTAGTCACACAGGCTGCCCTGGTTAAGAGCTACCTTCAACAACATTTACACACCCTCATGTAAACATAGACACAGACAACCGAATTCCCTTCCTCCTCTCTGGCTGGTAAAGATAGAAGTTCCCTAGTGAAGGCACACACAAAGCTCTCTCTATGTTCATAAACACACATACATTTGTGGATCCTTAGAGTACTTGGCACAGCCCCTCTGTCCACCCAGCACTACTGCACAGATCCTGGGCACTCTTACCTGCTTCACAGTCACCTACACATTGGTTAGTCCAGCTTGAAGTTCACCGCAAACACTCACACACCCTCACACTTTTCCCACTGGCATACCACTTTCTCAAGTCCACCTGGGAGTACCAGCACAGACCCACAGCTAGCCTAGACCTGAGGCCTCCACTACTTGTTGTCTAGTCCAGCTTAAAGTTTGCTAGCAAATACACAGGTACAGCAGACTGGGGAGGATGCAGATACTTGGCCCTACCCTCCGCCAGCAGCTGGCACTAGGCAAACAGCCTGTGACCCACAGCCCCACTCCAGGTGCCGGTGTGGAAACTCCCACTCACTGATGTCAAGGCATGTGCAGGACAAGGAGGTGATCCGATACAGCCAGCATGGCTTCATCAAGGGCATATAATGCTTGACCAATCTGGTGGAATTCTATGATAGAGCAACTGCATCAGTTGACAAGGGAAGACCAACCGATGCCATTACCTGGACTTCTGTAAGGCCTCTCTGTTTCCACGAAGGAGCAAACTGGGGAAAGCACAGGCATGAGCTGGACAGCTGTGTATCCAAACTTCCAGTCCATCCCAATCCCTTTAGGGAGAGTCTGGAGTGAATTAGATAGGCCAGAAAGGGAAAAAAAAAAAAAAAAAAGTTAGGAAAGAGAGTTGTCAAATGGACAGGGAAAATAGGGAGGTTTGATGAGAAGCCAGAAAAGTGGACTGAAATGAGAGGAAGTCTATGGAGTGAGGATTGAGGAGAGTTGGAAAGAAGGTGGGGAGAGAAAAGGAGGCAGAGAGGGTTAGACCGATTGTCAGAGGTGAATATAATGTAAATGAGAGCAAACAAAGAGGGAGGCGGAGTGGAGAGGGAAGGAGAGAAAGAAGGGAAGAGTCTGAGGAGGAAAGGAAGGCTAGGGAGCAGAGACAGTAATGAGTACAAAGGTATTGTCCTGCCTTGTGCCGTGCAGAGGAGGAGGATAGTCGTTCCCTTTTGTGCAGGGAGAGGTTTGTGCTCAGGTCCCTCATCAACCTACCCACTGTGTTTCACTTTCAGCACAGTAATACATGCCAGAGTCACTGAGAATGGCACTCTCAATCGAGAGGGTCATCCCATCTCCTTGTATCTCACTGCTCTTGAAGTGGCTTTGGAATTCCGATTCAACATTTGCTTTGCTACCTTTTATTGCAGTAGCCACTAGGATCAGCCCAGAGTCATTCCCCAAAGGCATCTTGTACCAATACATATATAAATAGGACGACGTCATTTTGGAGCAGCTCAGATTCACGGATTGTCCTTGCCATATGGCTGTGTCTGGGGACTGTTCCAGAGCCAACACTGGAAGGGAAAAGGAGAAGCATTAAGGAGGATGGGGAGAAATGGATTGACGGAGAGATGAGGAGAGGTATTCAAGCACGAAGCAGGGCACGACATGAATTCAGACACGATGAAAAAGCATGAACTAGACATGGAGTGTTGTTAGAAAGAAGGATGAGAAGGAACAGAACAGGCTAGGGAGCAGGGGAAGGAATGGAACAGTACTTTAGATCACTATGTGAGCTTCCAATATCCAGGCAAGATAGGCAAGAAATATTCTTGGGCGCTGTGCACACAAGAAAGAAATAGACATTGCAGGAGACTCATGGATTCTTGCCCATCTTATTCAATGTCTGTCCTTACCACAGGAAGCTTTGGGAAATAGGCATCCGGCTGAGTCAAGCAGCAGGGGAATCTATGCAGGTGCTAAGGGGGTTGTTGAGTTCACTTACCCACCAGGGCCAGCAGGGCCACAAAGAAACAGCGTGAAACCATGTGAAAACACCTGTCCTTCCTGTTCCTTGCAGGGACCTGTCTTTTGTAGCTACTCGAAGGTATGTGAAAAGAAAGTACTAACGGAGGATGAGACACATTGGGGCTGGGCAGAGCAATGAGAGAGCAGGAAATGTGAGAAAGGATTGGCTGGCTGAGAACGCCGGGGAATGACGCATGCAATTGCAAGAAAGTATAAACCCTGCAGAAATGGGAGGGGAGCAGGGGAGGCAGGCAGTGGACAGATAGGAATACGCTGAGGTTTCATGTGGAGTCTGAGTGTGTGCCGGGCAGTAGAATGCTGAGAGTTGCCCTTCTCTTTTTGAAGTCCTTGAGAACAGGAAGACTGAAGTTTCAAAGAGACACAGAAGCTCCTTGCATTGTCCCACAGCTGACACAAAATAGTTTTTTTTGGTTTTGTTTGTTTATCTGTTTGTTTGTTTGTTTCTTGGAGGTGTGAGGTCTCTTTTTCACTTTGGAGTACTGTGAGCACAGTAATTAATGTCAATGAGAAGCAGGACCAGCAAGGACACAACAACAGCTCAAGTGTTTTTTCTGCTTAAGTCTCTCATGGGCTTTGCAGTGAAGGTCCTCCGCCATCATTTCTCTGAAGAGCAAAACAATGCCCATAGCTTCCAGCTGCTTTCCCACGTGAAACAGTGAATCACATTGCAGTGAGTTTCTCTTACTCTGTGTATCAGAGTGGGAAACGTTTCTGAAATCCACAAAGGACAGTGGGATGGAGTCCCAGCTGCCCCACACTATATCTCTCATCCTGGGATCAGAACGGGCAGGAAACAAGGCAGGCTAGAACTCCCTCCCCTGGCTGCTTTCCCCAGACCTGTTCCCTCCACAGAGGGATTGCAGAGACATGAAATGCTTAGAGTCCTGTGCATTTGCCCACTCCAGCCAGGCCAGTCACAACACACTTCTGAGAGCTGGAAGTGCTCAGGCTGCTGCAGTGATCACTGTGATGGGGATGCGAGGCATAGGATGGGTCAGTGCTCCCTCCAGTCCTGGTCACACAGAGCTGAGGAGACGAATGGGAGAGAAAAACAAATGCCACTGCAGAGCTCAGGAAGTGTCAGTGCTCTGCCATGTGGAGCAAGAAAGAATAAAGAGTGCGGACAAAAGTGAAAGGCATGAGGGAGAGGAGGTGCTTGTGATCAGGCACAGGGCGGCTTCTCCTTCTTCCTTCTTTGCTGACAGGCAGTAGCCCGAGTTCCTTCAGAGGTAGCTTCTCCCTGGGACTCGGGGCTTAGGTGGGGAGCCCTGGATGTCTCAGTTAGGTGTTGCCTCTGGGCAAGGACTTTTGGCAGCTCTGCTTCACAAGCACACTTTGGCAAATTCAAGAAGTGCTTGAGGACTGAGACCATCTCTGCAATTGTCCCCTCTGCCCTGTGAATCACCCCAGCCAAGGTGGTCTTCCTTTCTGGCAGAACTGAGCTTGGCCGACAGAGGGGCACGGAGGGCACAGCTAGGATGCAGTCGGTGAGATCACTAGTGTCTTAAAAGTGGTTGGATAGTACAGTTTGCTCATGCTTTACCCGCGACAGCTCTCTATTGCTCTGCTCGCACGCTCAGGAGATGCAGAACATGCGATCCACAGCGCCCTCAGGTGTTTCTGTTCAGAAGGACATCCACATGGCTCTCCCGAATGGGGAAACTCAGCTATCTGAGACCTCCTGACAGAACCTTTCCCTTCTCCTTGAAACCGTCAGGACCTTTGCCTTGGACCTCTGACTGGTAACAGGGAAAGAGAAGCAAGTGGGAATGTGCTGATGTCCCTGGTGATACTCCCCTCTCCTGATGCCAGGAAGGAAAATTCTGATGGTGTGTGCCCCAACTTCATGCTTCTCTGACAGAGAAGGGTCAGTGAAAGGCATAAGGAGAACTGCATGCAGGTGCTAAGCAAGAGAATCTGGATCAACAGGTGGGGACCATGGTCTTGCACAGTTTGCTTGCATGCCATCATCTCATGTTACATCATCATGTTACAGCATGAGCTGGAGCACCCCGACCAGCCCTGTACCTCCCAGTGCAAGAAGGATTTCTTAGCTTCTGCCCCTAGTGGTCTGGAGTAATATATCCGAGCATTAGCTCCACTGGGGACTTCCAGTCCCTTGATGTTCAGAGACACTGAAGATAAAGAAGAGCAGGCAATTCAGAGCAGCCCTCTTGTCTTGCAGCTAGCAGCGGGGGATGCAATAGATGGGCCAGACCAGATGCTTGGAAACTGCACGCTTCCTCACAATCCCTTCTCCAGGACTTTCTGGTCACAAGGGCCATCCCCAGTGCACCTGGGATTTCTCCTGCTGTGGGTGGGGACAACTCACAATGTAGTTCTCATTGCGTTCCCCATCTCTTTAAGCCATAGACTCCACTGTCCTCTAACAGAGAACCGAGGTGGGAAGACAGTCCACATAATTGGCACTGCAGCGCTGTACTTCTGACAAGTCTCCCTCACCCACCATTACCTTGTTACCTTCATGTAACAGTCATGTAGATCTTTTTTAACAGAAAGGCTAGGGAGATTGGACATGATGCATAAAGTCTGGCCAGAGGATTCAGCTGTGCGTGCTCTTACCCTCTACTTCGCTTGTTTTTGTAAAAGGCCTTGGGAAACACAGAAACTTACAAACATGCGAAAACACTGGCAATTGCAAAAGAGGGCATTGGAGGGCAGATGAAGGACTTTGGTGTTCTTGAAACCAGTGCTGTCCACACTGCTAAGTGGCACTGCTAAGCATTGTGTGGTAGCACTGTCTATTATCATAGAGTACAAGCAGCGTGGATATCTGGGTTACCTGCAGAGCAGTAGAGTCTGTGAGAAGCCTGGACACCTGAATGATCTGGAGGAGAGGTGAGTGTTGTGGTCAGAGTGGTGTGTTAATGTAGGTAGTGTGTATGTGTATCTGTGTGGAGGAGGGGCTGTCTGTGGGCCTGGCTTCTTTTATCCATTTCCATCATAGTTACATGCAAATCTTAGTCTTGGTTAGCAAAGCATCCTGGGTCCCCGCCTACCCCATCATGAAACTCCCATCCCACTACCGGGAAGACATAACCCAGGTGTCTGAGGTCACAGCCTCCCCTTTCCTTCTGTGCCTTAAAGACACTCTTTCCCTGGTACTCCTAGAGGAGGAAATGGAGTTCAGTTAATTGGAGCAGCAGCACAAACCCTGTCCACAGTCACTCTCTCACACCTTGGATGCCTAGGTTCTCTCACACTTTGCAACTTATTCAAGAGCATAGATTAAAGCAAGGAAGGGGACTCAGATACTTGGGTTGTCTCCTTTGGGAAGCAGTGGGGCAGTGAGGTAGTGTGAGAGGGGTGCTCACATAGTTTCTCTGCCATGTCCAGAGACCTCCCAAGTGACTTTGTTTCCAACATTTTTACCTGGGCTGTGCTTTGCAAACTCATGACTCCTATAAGGTTCCCAACTAGTTCAAATATAAAAATTGCACATCAGCCCGCTTCATTCCTTCCAAGTTGCCCTGTTCTCTATATTCACCACTTGTAGCCCTGGTTTCCCATCTGTAGTTCTTCACAAACTCAAGACACCCAATGTCCCCAGGCAGAAGGGAGTGGAGAGCTCTACATGGAGAAGATGGAGGACTGAGTTTGTCTTATGGGGATGAGAAATGGGAAGGAACTGACAGAAATGGGAATTGTTCCTGTTTCAGCCATGGCTGTTTCAGCAGTGCAATTGAAAAATTCTCAGGTGTGTTGCATCCACACCTCCTCTCTATTGCCACTGGGAGAACTGGCTGTCAGCATCGCCCCAAGTGTAGCTATTTCATGCTGTCATATAGTCTTGATTGTTTTTTTTTGTTTTGTTTTGTTTTGTTTTGTTTTTCCTTTTCTCTGAGGATTTTGTGGAACCGGGCATGGAAAGGACTTCCTTGATGATGGCTTTCTTGGCCATGAAGTACAGGTCTCCCAAAAGGTTTCTGTTAGGAGCACTTTTTGCTGCGAGACCTAGGTGGGCTTAATGTGCACTTAGGGTCCTAAGAAGGGTTAGGTTTAGGATTAGGGCGTGGAGAGAGAGAATGTGCAGGGTCCTGTTGCGAGTGGGGTTGTGTAAAGGCTGCCAGGGGATTTTAAGGTATCCCAAAAGGCTTCTGTTGTGAGCATTATTTCACGGGAGGGCTTAGGTGGGCTTATTGTGGGTTTAGGGTCATAACTGGGGTTAGGGTTAGGGTTGGTGTAAGTGTTAGTGTTAGGGTTTGGAGAGAGACAAAGCTCAGAGTGCTGTTCTGAGTGGGGTTGTGTAAAGGCTGCCAAAGCAAGTTCAGGTCTCCCAAAAGGCTTCCATTGTGACCATTATTTCATGGGAGACCTAGGTGAGCTTAATTTGGTCTTAGGGTCATAGTTAGGATTAGGGTTAGAATTAGGGTTGAGGTTAGTGTGTTAGTGTTAGGGTTATGGGTAGGGTTTGTTGAGAGAGAAAGCGCAGAGTCCTGTTGTGAGTGGAGTTGTGTAAAGGCTACCAAAGGAAGTTCAGGTCTCCCAAAAGTTTTCCATCATGAGCAGTATTTCATGGGAGACTTAGGTGGGTTTTGTGTGGGTTTAGGGTCATAATTAGGGTTAGGCTAAGGTTTAGAGTTAAGGTTAGCAGTGAAGCTGGGATAAGAATCTAGGTGTCCAAGTCCCTAGACCTATCCAGAGAGAGTACCAGGGATTTTGCCCCTCCCCTCGACAGTGGTCTCACCCCAGAGCTGTGCAGAAAATAGGAAGGGACTAGGAGGGCAGTTGCCCATAGGGTCGTGATTGGATCTGCTGGCCAAAAACCCACAAGCCCACAGGATGGGACACAGATTTGACCATATCTACACTATCATTCAGAAAGCTTCGCATGCTCTCTTAGCATGCTTAGAAAGGTACCCTCTGACAATAGCGGGAGGAGGAGGAGAAAGACGAGGGAAAGCACAGAGCCCAGAGTTTCCCCACCATGGTTGACTCAAGAGAAACGCTGATGTGAACCAGAACTTTGGACAGATGGACATGCTGGATCCCTCCTCTACACCTACAACGAACAGCATGACCTGTACAGGATCCTTGTCTGATGTGCTGGGCACGTGACATAGGCTCAGTGGGCAGCATCTACGTAAGCAATAAGGTTTGTGCCTGGAGAGGCAAGGTGTTTTGTTTTTTTTTTGCTATATGTGTATTTGTATGCAGTGCTGTGTGGAGAATGGGCAGTGTTAGTGTGTGCACACGTTAGCAACCATTCAGGTGTTTCCATACCAGGATGTGCATGCACAGGGGGTATGTCCAGTTCTGACTGTATGTTTACACATATGATAACTGTATATGAAAGTAAGTACACAGGACTATGTGCCGGTACACTGTAGCATGTAACCAATGGGGTGCATATGAACCAATGGGGTGCGTATGCAGGGGTGTATGTGCATACAGACCTATCTCTGCCTGTTTACACATCTACATGCATAGCCATGTTTTTCCGCTTCCCCACAACTCCAACTAAGCATCAGAGAGTGACCCGAGTACTGCTCCCAGAGTGCAGCTCCCAGAAGCAGCCAACACAGGCATCAGTTTGCACAGCAGTCTTTGGTTCTCTTTTTGATACTTGAGGACTTTCTGGAGTTGAGGTCCAAAAGCCTTGAGGAGTGCCTGGTAGCTCTCTGAGAAACTTGAGGGTGCCTCCCTCTGTAAGGCAAGGACAAAGGCAAGGACAAAGGTAAGAAGCCTCACATGACATCTAATGAGCATCCTTAGCTGCCCTTGTCCTCCCCCTTGCTGGGTAACTGACTGGGTATCGGACAGCGGAAGGTGAACAATTGTGTTGCGCATCACTTGTTCGTTGTTTTTATTGTTACTGGAGCTTTTTTTTTTTCCCTTTCTTTTCTTTCTTATTATCTCAAAGCACAAGTCTTTCATTTTTCTTTTCAATTCTCTCATCCATCCCACTGCAGTGGGGTGAGCAAACAGCTGTGCGGTGTTTACCTGCCTGCTGGGTTATACCACAGCAAACTCCCTCTAGTGTAGAGAAGACTTGCAGGAAGATCTATAATAGATCTCCATAGTGCTGGGCACTCACCAATCCTACAAAATATAACAAGAGCAAGTGCTGAATTTTGCATCTGGGACAGAGTAATCTTAGGTATACGTACAGATCAGGGGATGAGAGGCTGGCAAGCAGCCCCGTGGAAAGCAATGTGGGAGTTTTGGTTGATGACAAGATGAATATGAGTCAACAGGGTGCCCTGACAGCCAGGAAGGCCAACTGTATCCTGGGGTGTATCAAGCACAGCATTGCTAGCCAGTCAAGGGGAGTGATGGTCCCACTTTACTCTGCTGGTACAGCCTCACCTTGAGTACTGTGTGCAGTTTTAGGCACCGCAATGTAAGAAGGATATAAAACTGTTTGAGAGTGTCCAAAGGAGGACAACAAAGGCAGTGGAAAGTCCAGAGGGGAACGCATGAGCTGAAGTCACTTAGTTTCTGCCCTCAAGAGTTTGGATGACAGCATTTCATGGTCACTGCAGCCAAGACTGTCAAAGACAGTCACACTCCTCCCACCAGCCTTTCCTTGTGGGTGAGAATAAGGTCCAGCATAGCATCTTTCCTCTTTGGCTCCTCTATCATGTGGAGAAGGAAGTTTAGCATCAATACATTCTGGGAACATCAACATCCATCCCTAGGCACAGCTCCATGCGCTCCAGCTGGTTATTGACACAGCAGGCAAACCGCCCCGCTCCCCTAATCTTGTTTCCTCAGCCTGTCCTTCCTGTAGAGCCTGTATTACAACATTCCAGTCATGGGAGCCATCCCACCAGTTCTCTCTGACTTCAAGAAGATCACAGACCTGCAACTGCACACACCTCTCTAACTCATCTTGGTCATTTCCCATATTGTGTGTGTTAGTAGACAGGCACTTAGAAAGGGCACCCCAACATGTTTTGTTCCTGGAAAGCACTTGAGGGATTTCTCTGTAATGATGCCTTGCAGGAATTTCTTTGCTTATCTGCAAGTGCTGGAGATCACCCCAGTTGAACTCCATTATGATGATTTTGTGATCCCTTCCTACCACATCACCCTATGACTCTTGTTCAGCAACCCTGTCCATCACTGCCCCACAGTGCTCCTGATTACATTCTTTCTCCCCTCTCCTTCTTTTGCAGTTTAAAGCCCTCCTCTCAAAGTCAGTCATCCTGTTGGCAAAAATGTCCTTTTCCTGCTTAGAGAAGTGCATTTCATCTCTCCCAAGCAGATGCTGATCTTCAAACAGGGTCCCATGGTCATAGAACCAAAAACCTGTCACCAACACCAGCTCTGCAGCCTCTTCCATCAATACCCTCCTTCTCACATTCTTTCACCTCACCAGCAAGACTAAGGAGAACACCACCTGGGCCCCTGACTACTGCCCCGGGAGCTCTGTGGTCTCATTTGACACTGTCCAGGTTTCCCTGGACAAGAGAGAGTACAAGTACAGAGGGAGGTAGTTAAGAAAAGGTTTAATGATAAAAAATATGATAGGACAGACTGTAGTGATCAGACTCAAGGCTCAGCCATACAAGCATACTGACTGGACCCATTTTACATGTGATGGCCCATTTATACCCTTTTAAGGGATGCATATTGTCCTGTCTTCCTGGGATAGACTTCATTTTCTACATCATGACTCATATAGTGCCGTGTTTTGGATTTAGGATGAGAATAATTTAGATAACACACCAGTGTTTTAGTTCTTGCTGAGAATTGCTTACATTCAGTCAAGGACTTTCAACTTTTCATACTACCCTATCAGCAAGGGTGCAGAAGAAGCTGAGAGGGGACACAACTAGGACAGCTGACCCAAACTGATGAAAGGCATATTCCATACCGTAGCATGTCATGCTCAACCATATAATACAGGTGTTGTCTTCACTACGCCTCAGTGACTGGATGGGCCTCATTCAGCTGGTGGTGAGCAATTCCATTCTGCAGCACCTGCTTTGTTTATTCTCCACCCCCCCCCCCCTTTTTTTTTTAATTAAACTGTCCTTATATAAGCCCACACGTTCTTGCATTTCTCATTTCAATTCTCTCCACCTTTCCACTGAGGTAGGAGAGTGAGCAAACAGATGTGTGGTCTTTAGCTGTTTGCTCAGTTAAACCACAACATGGCTTCTCCAGAGCACCTGCTAAAGGAGTATATGATCTTCCCTAATCAAGGGGAGGTTGCAACAAATCGGTCAATCAATAAGGTGGACAGATGAATCAGGTGGCCTCTCTCCCCTACAGCTGGGAGTCACCCATTACAATGACTCACCACTTCCTTCTGGGCTGCCTTATGGGGTTTATGTGGACTAGATTCATTGTGAGTAGGCACGCCTGGCTCCTCTTCAAATTTGAGGGCAGTACAACAATTGGGTAGCTAAAAGCCCTCAGGTAGGGTAGGAGTCTTTCTCTTGTAGCTGGAAGTCACCACTTTCTACCCTTCCCGTTCTCCCTCAACTAGCAAGGTCGCACTTACCTCACTAGTGGGGGTTAAACACTGCCCTCTCTTCACCAACAGTCAGGGCTGGCAGCTCTGTGAGCTGACATGCAGCACAGAAGAGGCTATCACTCCCCCATTTGCTTTCTCTGATAATGCACAACATATTTACTTTTTCTTGTCAGTCTTGCACTTGATGACACTCCTCCTGCAAGGTAAGGGTCCATCTCTTCCGGCCTCAAAGAGAGGTCCTAGGCACTTCCTACCGTCAGGGACCTGGTGGGCTGCCTCTGCTGTCTGAAGCTGTTTGCATTGAAGCCTACAACCTAGCAGGGAGAGCTGCTCCAAAACTGTCTGCTCCTCTGTAGCATGTCACCACCCTATCAGAATGCACCAAGGACCTGAAATCATCTGTGGACACCATTCTCTGATGCCTTGTTCACAAACTACATCATCCAATGTAGTCCCAATCATCCAAACTACATCATCCAATCCAGACAGCGCTGACAGTTGGTGCTGATCTAGATCAGGCCCCTTGTCTCTGCTAAGCACCAGCTAAAGGGGTGCTTGACCCTCCCTACTCGGGGAGGGCAGCTGCGAGAGAGGCTCCCAGCACTTGAGGTAAAGGGCTGTTAAGCACACTCATTAGAAACCTCTAGAGCTCCTTAGTGGCCTCTAAAGCTCCCCCAGTCCCACAGCCTACTGGCTGGGTAATCTACCTTTGTCCTCACTTACCAGGACCAGGAAGCAGCCCTCTCTCCTAAGAGGCCAAGGGGCATTTCCCACAGCTCCTGAACCTCAAACCCAGAAGGTCCTCAGGCTTTGCAAAGCATAGCCAGGGAGTGCAGTATAAACTGCTGTGCCTGTCAACCCTTTCTGGGAGATGCTCTCAGAGCCATACTCTAGAACAGTCTCTTAAAAAGGCTTCTTCAGAGAACCAGCTAGAAGAGGTGGTGCATGACTCCTCCCTAATCAGGGACATCTCCAAACAGGGACTGGTAGCACCTGTGGTGGTTTTACCTTCCTGGGCAGCTAACCTTCAGCACAACTGCTCTCTCATTCCCTCTCCTTAGGAGAAGAGGGGGAGAAGAAAGTACGCTGGAAAGAAAAAAAAAAAAAAAAGAAAAGAAAAAAAGCTAATAGGTTGAGATAAGGATAATTTAATTAAAGGAAAAAAAAAAAAAAAGAGCGAAAAAAAAACATAAGCAAAGGCCATGCAGAAGCACAGAGGAAGAGAAAAAAATATTTTCTACTTCCCACCAACAAGCGATGTTCAGCCACATACTGGGAAGCAGGGCCTCAATACACATAACCGTCATTCGGGAGGACAGATGTCTTCGTAATGAGAGCCACCCTCCTCCCCCCACTTCTCCTTTCCCACCTTTTATTGTTGAGTGTGACACCACATGGTATGGAATATCCCTTTGGTTGGTTTTGGTCAGCTGCCCTGGTGATGTCTACTCACCACCTCTTGCCCACCCCCAGCCTGCTGGCTCTTGGGAGGGTTTGGAGGGAGTTTTGATGCAGTGCCAGTATTGCTCATCAATAGACAAAAGCTGGTGTGATACCAATACTGTTCTAGCTATAATTGCAAAGCACAACGCTATATAGGCTGCTGTAGGGAAAGTTAACTCCATCCCAGCATGACCCAGTATGTTGCCCTTGACCTAGGGTTCTGAGAGCCTCTGTTGCAGCTGGGCCTGATTAGGGACACTCCCCTTTAGCTAGTGCTTGGGAGAGGCCTTTATAGGGACCAGATCTAGTGTGCAGCTCTGAAAAGCTGCTAAGAAGTATGGCAGAGTATGCAACAGTATTTGATACTCCTCCTTAATTTTCATACTTGAAGACTTTCTGGGGTTGATGTCCAGGAGCCTTGGGGAGTGCCTGGCAGCTCTCTGAGAAACTTGAGGGTGCCTCCTTCTGTTAGGCAAGGACAAAGGCAAGGCTTTCCAGTGGGTTGTGGAACTGAGCAAGCTCTAGAAGCCTCACAGGACCTCTAATGAACATGCTTAACTGCCCTTGCCCTTGGGTGCTGTCTCTTCATTGACCTGTGGAATGTGGAAAACATTCTGTGGGGATGGCTACATTGCTGGAAACAGCAATTGGCAGCACAGAGGTAAATCTATCTGGGCTACTACCCTGTGGCAAGATATTGCTGTCTGGATAGAGAACCTGGCCATAAAAGTACATCATAGAATCATTAAGGTTGGAAAAGTCCTCCCAACATCATCTGGTCCAACTGTCCCCCTACCACCAATATTACCCACTAAACTATGTCCTTAAGTACCACATGAAACCTTTTTTTAAACACCCCCAGGGATGGTGATTCCACCACCTCCCTGGGTAACCCGTTCCAATGCATGACTACTCTTTCTGAGAAGAAATTTCTAACCTGAACTTTCCTGGTGCAACTTGAGGCCATTCCCTCTGGTCCTATCACTAGTTATCTGTGAGAAGAGGTTGACCCCCAGCTCTCCACAACTTTCTTTCAGGTAGTTGTAGAGAGCAATAACATCTGCCCTGAGCCACATCTTCTCCAAACTAAACAACCCCAGTTCCCTCAGCTGCTCCACATCATGTAGATGCTCACATGCCCAAGAGCCGTGCCATCATAGAACATCAGAATAAAGAACAGGTGGACTGAGCTTTGAAAATTGGTGTGGCTTAGGTGGACCTGGATTGGGGATGTGAGGGTAAGCTGTCTGTAGATTGATCAGCCCATGAAACATTAGGTCATCTGGGGAGAGATGCCACATATAGCCTGGCTCATGATCAAGGGGTGGACCTAACCATTGAAGCCATCACACAGTTCACCTATGAGTGTGAAACCTGTTTTGTAATCAAGTGAGACATGAGGGTTAAAGTCTCCCTGGAACAGGGAGTGGTGGCTAGGATTTTGATATTGTTGGGCCAGACAAATGAACTATACTAGACCACTCCCACAAACCCGCCAAGGCAAGCACTGCATACTCACCATGGTAGAAGCAACTGCTGGGTGGCTGAAAACATACCCAGTGAACCATACCACTGCCCAAAACACCATCTTGGGCCTGGGAAGGTAAGTTTTGTGGCATCATGGTGCACCGGAGAGAACTGAATCAGACAGTGGGAGTCACTTCCGAAACAAACTTGTCACCTCCTGGGCCAAGAGTGTGAGAAACAAAGTTGTGATTTTGCAGTAGAATATGTTTTTGAAGTAGAATGTGTTTTTGCAGTAGAAAACTAGCCTTGTGTATTCAAGGGTAGTTTTGTAGTCATAACAAAGGGGAATTTTAAGTAGGTAAGTGGACAGTAGAAGGCCCCACTGTTCCAAAATAAGGAGGAAGACTGAGAAAAACAGGACAAGCAGTGTAAGAAAAGTAAAAACAAAGATCACAGGTTCTCTAATGATGAGAAAAGGGGGAAAAAAAGAGGAAAAGGAAAAATTAAAGGGTTGATCAAATAAATTGTACATATATGGTATAAAAAGGCATCGAGTAGATTGTGAACCTGTAGTATTCAGCCAATAAAGAAACAAGGGAAGAATTAGGTGTCGGGTAATAGGGAATATAAGGTTATGATATACTTTTTACTGTGCACCCCTATTTGCAGGACGCCCACCATTGCAATTGCGAATAAAATAGATTCACAGAAAACCCTGTCTGAGAAAATTATTGAGGTACTTATTACAAGAGGCATGGCACTGAATGCGGGTATCACATCCCCTATCACCCACAATCTTCTGAAAAGGTTGAGAGATACAGAGGACTGTTGAAGACCATGTTATGAGAATTGAGTGCCAGGGTAAGAAACGAAGTTGTGTTTTTGTAGTAGAATGTGTTTTTGTAGTGGAAAATTCCACTAACCTTGCACATTCAAAAGTGATTGTGCAGGCATGACAGAGACATACTTTTGTACGAAGTGAGTGTGGAGTACTGATCTGTGGTTCCATAGCTCTGCAAGTGGTGCAGACAGAGATGGATGAAGCGAAAGGTAGAAGTGAGAAAGGAAGAGTCTTGGGGAAATCTGGTGTACGGTACTCCTGTGCACAGTAAAGTGTATGTACACATACTGTGGATTAATCTGAACAAAGGAAACAATTAAAGAAACTTCAGTATTTTGGCCAAAACACAGGTATGATGAAAATTCAGGCTTTAAATTTATATGTAAACCGTAAGACTCTTTTTTCAGAGGAGTCAAGTTATGCTCCCTATAATCCTAATATTCCACTGGTGGCAGCAGCAGCCGCTCCAGGAAGGGAGAGAGGGACTGCAATTAACACCATCCCTAGAGAATGAGCACACTCTAGGCTCTGGCAAGAATTAGAGCAATGTAGAAGATATAATGAGTATTTTGCCTTCCTTGATACTAACAGGACTAACTAACACTGTGTATTTTCTTAGGGAGGTTCCAGTGGGACAAGGACAAATAGGTTATGTGTACTCACTCCCTTACCAGCAGAGAGGTTTAAGAGTTATCAGGAGTTTTAAGAAGGAAATTAAGTCTTTAATTGAGGAACCTACAGGACTAGCAGAACAGTTATATCAGTTTCTAAGGTCTAATAAGGCTCTGGGAATGGGGGCTATGGTCAGTCTATGTTGCTTCATTTCCACTACTCCTTCACAGTCTCTCTCTCCCCTGCTCTGGCATGGGGTCCCTCCCTCGGGGTGCCATCCTTCCTGGGCTGGTCCTGTGTGGGTTTCTCCACAGGCAGTGGCTCTTTGGGAGTTGCTGCAGGTGTAGGTCTGTGCCTTGGGGTCCATCCATCAGGAGTGGGTTGCTCTGGCTTGGGACCTCCATGGGAGCAGATCCCCCCAGATCACCTGCTCCTGCATGGGCTCCTCTCCATGGGCTGCAGCATGGAGATCTGCTCTGCTGTGGTACACCATGGGCTGTGAGGGGGACAGCCTACCCCACCATGGGCCTCTCCATGGGCTGCAAGGGGGGCTTCAGCTCCGGCATGTAGAGCGCCTCCTCCTCCTCCTTCTTCACTGACCTTGCTGTCTGCAAGGCTGTTTCTCACTCCTTGCTCTCCCAGCTGCTGTTGTGTAGCAGTTTTTGTTGTTGTTGTTGTTTGTTTTCCCTTTTCTTGGGTGTGCTCTCACAGAGGCACAAACAACGTCGCTCATGGCTGGTCTCTGGGCAGAGGTGGGGCCCTTTGGAGACAGCTGAAACTGGCCCTTATCTAACATGGGGCAGCTTCTGTTGTAAAGGTTGTAAGGAGGACCTGGGCAACTACAGGTCTGTCAGCCCGACCTCAGTGCCAGGAAAGGTGATAGAACAAGTCATCTTGAATACAATCATGCAGTGTATGGGAGACAACCAGGGGATCAGGCCCAGTCAGGATGGGTTCATGAAAGGCAAGTCCTGCCTGACCAACCTCATCTCCTTCTACGACCGGGTGAGCCGCCTGGTGGATGAGGGATAAGGCTGTTGACATGGTCTACCTAAGCTTCAGCAAGGCCTTTGACATGGTCTCCCATAGTATTCTCCTGGAGAAGCTGGCAGCTTGAACAGGTACACCTTTTGCTAGGTTAAAAACTGGCTGTATAACCAGGCCCAGAGAGTAGTGGTGAACAGAGTTAAATCCAACTGGCGACCATTCACCAGTGGTGTTCCCCAGGGGTCGGTGTTGAGGCCCATCCTCTTTAATATCTTTTTTGATGATTTGGATGAGGGAATTGAGTGCACCCTAAGTAAATTTGCAGATGACACCAAGGTGTGGGGGGAAATGTCGATCTGCTGGAGGATAGGAAGGCCCTTCAGAAGGACCTGGATAGGATGGGTTGATGGACAGAGGCCAGTGGGATGAAGTTCAACATGGCTAAGTGCTTGCACTTTGGCCATAACACCACCATGCAACACTATAGGTTTGGGGCAGAGTGGCTCAAAAGCTGTGCAGAGGAAAAGGATCTGGGGGTACTGATTGATGCTTGCCTGAATATGAGCCAGCAGTGTGCCCAAGTGGTCAAGAAAGCCAAAACATCCTGTCTTGTATCAGGAATAGTGTAGCAAGCATGACCAGGGAGGTGATCCTCCCCCTGCACTCTGCTCTGGTGAGGCTGCACCTTGAGTACTGTTTTCGGTTTTGAGACCGTCACTGCAGGAAAGACATCGAGGCCCTGGAAAATGTCCAGAGAAGGGCTATGAAGCTGGTGAAGGGACTGGAACATAAGTCCTATGAGGAGCAGCTGAGGGAACTGGGCTTGTTTAGTTTGGAGAAGATGAGGCTCAGTGGAGACCTTATTGCTCTCTACAACTACCTGGAAGGAAGTTGTGGTGAGCTGGGGATCAGCCTCTTCTCACAGATAACTAGTGATAGGACCAGAGGGAATGGCCTCAAGTTGCACCAGCGAGGTTCAGGTTGGAAATTAGGAGACATTTCTTATCAGAAAGAGTAGTCAGGCATTGGAACAGGTTGCCCGGGGAAGTGGTGGAGTCACTGTGCCAGGGGGTTTTCAAGGAAAGCTTGGACCTGGTACTTAGGGACATGGTTTAGTGGGTGATATTGGTAGTATGGTGATGGTTGGACCAGATGATCATGAAGGTCTTTTCCAACCTTAATTATTCTATAATTCAAAGAGGGCAAACTGAGACTGATTTCAAAAATATTTGAAAGAAAACCAACATCTTACATGAGGTTGCCCAAGATCACACTTCCTGCGGATTTAGACTTTTGGGAAAAACCGACCTCATGTTTGCCTGGATGGGATTGGCTCAAGCAACTATTTGTTAGCATTCTAGCAATAATGGCATTGTGTATGTGTCATCCCCCATGATATCCGAAGAAAAATATTGCAGCCTAATGTTGGAAAACCTCAAGAGTGGGGGATGTGAGGAGGTGCAAAACCGACAATATTAGCTAGAAAACAAAGGGGGTGGGGGGGGGGGAGTTGTGAGAAACTAAGTTGTGTTTTTGCAGTAGATTTTTTTTTTTTCAGTGGAAAATTTCACTAAGCTTACATATTCAAAAGTAATTTTGCAGGCATGACAGTGCTGTGGGAAGTATGTTAAGCAGTTAAGGGGAAAGTTCCACTGTCCCAAAATAAGGAGGGTAGCTAAGAAAAAGAGGATGAGTAGTGCAAAATCAGTAAAAACAAAAAATCACAGGCCTTCTAGTCACAAGAGTAGAATGAAAAAGAAAGGAAAAGAAGAAATCAACGATTGGTCAAATAAATTAGTACATATATGGTTTAGTAATAATTGTCAAGTAGTTTGTGAACCCATAGTACTCAGCCAATGAGGAAACAGGGGGAATCAAGTATCAGGTAACAGGGAATAAAAAGTTATACTTTCGCTGGGCGCTCTTGCTTGCATGATGTCCACCATTGCAACCATGAATAAAAACTCTACTTCACTGAGATCCTTGCCTGAACCTCTGTTATTGTCTACAGATTGTTTCTTACAACGGGACACAGAAACACTGGGCTATGAATTTACCAGAAGCCACTTGTCTAGTTAATACCAGAGGATCTGACAATCATCCTGGTCCTGCTGAAACAAAACCGCGACATACTGTGGGAGGAGGTAAATTCCCCGTTGTGCATGTAGGGAAGTGTCTGGGGAAGGCAGTGTGGGCTGCTCCTGCCTAAGGAAAAGTCAAATCCACTCACGGGATTGTCTTCACCCAAGGAATGAGGTACACCTGGTGGGTGATGCAAAAAGATGTGTTCCTCAAGGAGATTTAACCTTGGGAGGAAACTAAGCTGTAATCTAAGTTATGTGTTGTAGGAAGACACTGCAGAACCAACAACAGGTCAACTTTGCAAGGAACCAGGCAAGTGCAGCAACAACTGGAGCAAGGCTGGTGCTGGCATCCAGAAATCCTGCTCGGTCTGCCCTGAGTGACCACTTTGGCAGATGAAGCCTAAATCATAAACAGTTCTTATGGACGTTTTGGGAGAGGCCTATAGAACGAAAAGATGTACATATATATATCTATATAGATAGATAGATAGATAGATGCTAGAGAACAGGGAACAGTGGTGATGAGAATACCAATATACTAAAGTATGTGGAACCCGAGTGTGACAGAAATGTTATGGAATAAAGGGTGGAGGTTGTACTGGGTCTAGCTGGAATGGAGATTACATTCCCTTCAGTGGCCCATACAGTGTTGTGCTCTGCACTAGTAGCTAGAACATTGGTATCACACCAGTGTTTTGTCTGTTGCTGAGCAGTGCTGGCACAGCATCAAGACTCTCTCCAAACCCCCCCCCCCCCAAAAGATAGTAGGCTGGGGGTGGGCAAGAGATGATGAGGGGACATCACCAGGGCGGCTGACCTAAACCGACCAAAGGGATATTCCATACCATATGATATCACACTCAGCAATAAAAGGGGAAGGAGAGAGGGTGGCTCTCATTATGAACATTGGTAGTAGGGTAATGGTTGGACCAGATGATCTTGAAGGTTTTTTCCAACCTTAATAATTCTATGGTTCTATAGAGATGTCTGTCCTCCCAAACACCCACTATGCATATTGAGGCCCTGCTTTGCGGGACATGGCCAAACATCGCCCATTGATGAGAAGTAGGGAATAATTTTTTATATCTCACTACGCTACCATGCAGCTTTTGCTTGTGTTTTTTTTTTTTTTTTTGGTTGGTTGCTTGCTTGCTTTTTTTTCCCTCTTTGTTTTCCCTTTAATTAAATTATCCTTATGTCAACCTGTGAGCCTTTTTTTTTTTTTTCTTTCCAGCATACTTTCTTCTCCCTCTCTTCCTCTGAGGAGGGAGAGCGAGAGAGCAGTTGTGGTGGAAGTTAGCTGCCCAGCAAGGTAAAACCAACACAGGCAGTCAAGCACATTCATTAGAAGACCCTAGATCTTGTTAGAGGAGGCTTCTAGAGCTTCCTCAGACCCATACTGTAGTGAATTCCCTTTCCAAACACCACCAGACACACTCGAGAGTCTCAGAGAACTGTCAGGTGTTCCCCAAGGCTCCTGGAACCTCGACTCCTGAATCATGGAACTATGGAATATCCCCAGTTGGAGGGGACCCACAAAAATCACCACATCCAATTGCTGGCTCCACACAGGGCCACCCAACATCAAACCATATGGCTGAGAGCATTGTTCAAATGTTTCTTGAACTTCAACAGGCTTGGTGCCATGGCCACTTCTCTGAGGAGCCTGTGCCAGTGCCTGACCACCTTCTCAGTGAAGAACCTTTTCCCTATCCTAATTGGATAATCTCTCCCCTCCCCCCCCTCTCTTGCACCTTCCTAGGTCAAGGGCAGTTAAACACGCTCATTAGAAGACATTAGAAAATCCTAGAACTCACTAGAGGCCTCTAGAGCTTCCTACATGCCACATTTTTGTAGGAGATCAGGTTTGTCAAGAAGGACTTGCCTTTCATAAACCCATGCTTACTGGGCCTGATCACCTAGTTGCCCTGTGTGTGCTGCATGATGGCACTCGAGATAATCTGCTCCATGAGCTTCCCCCACAACAAAGTCAGACTGACAGGCCTGTAGTTTCCTGGATTCTCCTTCCGGCCCTTCTACTAGATGGGCATCACATTTGCTAGCTGTAAAGTGGGTGATGGGAGACATCCCCTGATAGCCACGACTACCGAGAAATGATGGAAAGAGGCATGGTGAACACTTCCGCCAACTCCCTCAGTACCCCTTGGAGGATCCCATCTGGCCCCCATAGATTTGCACGTGTCTAAGTGGTTTAGCAGGCCACTAACCATTTCCTCGTGCATTATGAGGGCTTCACTCTCCTTCCTGTCCCTATCTACCAGCTCAGGGGGCTGGGTACCTGAAGAATAACTGGACTTGCTGCTAAAGACTGAGTCAAAGAAGGCCTTAAGTACCTCATTTCTTGTCACTATGTTTCCCCCCACATCCAATAAAGGACGGAGTTTCTCCTTAGTCCTCCTTTAAAAAAACTTTTTTATTGTCTTTAACAGCAGTAGCCAGACTGAGCTCCAGCTGGGCTTTGGCCCTTCTAATTTTCTCCCTGCACAGCCTCACAACATCTTTATAGTCCTCCTGAGTGGCCTGCCCCTTCTTCCAAAGGTCTTTTTCTTCCTCAGCTCTAGCCACAGCTCTCTGTCCAAAGTCTGCTCTCTGGAAGTCCAGGGTGGCAGTTCTGCTAACCCCCTCCTTACTTTTCCAAGAATAAAAAACTCTATTAATTCATAATCAGTATGCCCAAGGTGGCCTCCAGCCTTCACATCACCCACAAGTTCTCTGTTCACAAGCAAAAGATTGGGGGTGGGGGGGTGGGGGGGGTAGGGGGGGTGGGGTGGGGGGGAACCCTCCCTGGTTGGCTCTCTCACCATCTCTGTCAGGAAGTTATCTTCCACACACTCTAGAAACCTCGTAGACTCTTTTCTCTCTTCTGTGTTGTATTTCCAGCAGATATTTGTTAAGTTGAAGTCCCACATGAGCACAAAGGCTACAGATAAGAGATTTCTCCCAGCTGCTTATAGAATATTTCATCTGCTGCTTCAGCTTGGTTGGGCAGTCTATAACAGACTACCAACTATGACATCTGCCTCATTGGTCTTCCCCCTGATTCTTATCCACAAGCACTCAATCCTGTCATAGCCGTTTTTAAACTCTAGACAATCAAAACACTCCCTAATATACAGGGCTATCCCACCCCCTCTCCTTCTTAGCCTATCCCTTCCAAAGAATTTGTAGCCATCCAATGTAGCACCCCAGTTGTGCGAACCATCCCACCATGTTTCTGAGATGGCAGCTATGTCAACATTTTCCTGCTGTACAATGGCTTCCAGGTCCTCCTGATTGTTGCCCATACTGTATGCATTGGTGTAGATGCACTTCAATTGCGCTAGTGACCCTGTCACCTTTGCTGGGCACCTCCAAGAAGAGTCTGTCTCTAACCCCTCCTCAGCCCTCTCTGGGGAATGAGCCTGCTGCTGCTGGGATTGATACTCCCATGCCTTCTCATTTCCTGGCTGGACAAACACAGGTACCTCAACCTCTCCCCACCTGCTCTGTGTTCCAGCCGCCACCATCTCCAAGATCTCTGATGACATCTCCCTTGTCCTGGGGACACCAGCTGCTCCCAGTCCACAGCTGTGGAGCTCCCATTGTGGGGCAGGCTGGGGAGATAATCCCCTTCCTGTCCCTGTCAGCTCCATTCTGGCTAGCAGAGACATGGGTGTAATAGGTTATTGCCATGGGGCACCATTCGGGCTGGAGGTAGTATGTTGCCCCACACAAGCCTCAGTCCTTCTCTCCTGAACTGCTCCCTGAATCACTGGTCTCAGCCTTGCCCAGCCTAGTGGAAGGTGGGGGGGAGGAGGGGAATGGTAAAATTGGGGGAGAGGGGGGCAGGAGCAGGGAAGGATGGAAAGCTTCAAACCTCCAACTGAAGGGTGCCCACTGCAGAAACACTTCTATCACCATGAGGCCTCTGGACCATTCTGGGTACAGCTTGCTCTCTGAATAGGCATCTTGTTTGATAACATTCGCAAATATTTATTGGAGATACTTTTCTCCTGTTTGCCAGCCCTGGACAGGAGCCTTGCTCAGTCATTGCCAAAATAAGTGCCAGGTTCATTATGTCTGAAGACTGAGGAAAGTCAGAGCTCACAATGGCCTTTGCCCAAACCAAGGTTGTTTGAAAGTCATTACCTGGCATCCTCCTAGAGCAGAGGGCCTTGAGAAAGATGTGGCACCAAGGAGATATTTCCCAGACAAGGAGAAGGATAGGGCTAAATCTGAATATGTTGTTTCATCCTGAGGCCGGGGAGACTTATTAAAACCAGTCATCAGACCAATGGTCTCTACAGAAAGGCTGGGATTATCCCAGGGAGTGGCAGGGTACCACCACTCAGAGGTACAAATCATCTGTCAGTGGAACAAGGCAGCCCTGGGACAGGGCCTGGCACCAGGGATTAGGGAGTGTTTCTTCATTTGAGGAAACTTTCCAAACTGCACTGTTCCAGAGTTTGAACAAGGTGGCTTAATATCAAACATTGATCTAAAATGGAGTACGGGCATGAAACTGCCAATGTCCCTCTTTGAAAGATCAAAACAAAGGTATATTCCCACAAAAGGGAGTGGTGGAGAGAGATTAAGAGACAGTGATAAACCAAGGTTGGGGTATGTGATACCAGGAAAACCATGGGTTGGGTCAGGATATCAGGGCTGGCTCAGGCAAAGCTGATGTGGCAAGATCTGGCTGTGCCCTATAAATCCAGCCCCAGCCTCAGCATTGTATATTGACCCTGCCTGAAGGACTGAGTACCCTGTTGCAAAGAAGAAGCCATGAAGGAACAGATCTGTGTTGCATTCCTGGCTGTTTGTCTCCTCATGCTTGGAGGCACTAAGGCAGCTCCCCTGGTAGGAAAATTTGGAGGGACCGGGTGGTTCAGGATATATGGGGACCAGTCATGCCCCTGCAAGGGGACAATGAGAGGGAGGAGGTTGCCAAGGGACTGAGAACATCCTGGCTACAACCATAGTGGGTCCTAAGAGTGGGGGCACTAGGAGGATCTCATTCTCCCGGCTACCCACTAAGTATGAGGGGAGTGAGAAATAGAAATCTGACCCTATTTTCCCTCTGTCTTTGCCACTCACTCACTCCTGCTCCCCCCTCCATCTTCCCCCACCCTCCCTCCTGCCACCCCAGTCATGGCAGGACCACAGCTATAGCCTCTGTATATTCCTTCCAGGACTCTAACAGCTTTAATGGGAACAGTGCTGGGAATGGCAGCTTCAACAAGGGTGAGTATGAAGGGATATGTGGCAGAATATGGAAGGGGAGAAAGAACATGTCTCAGAAAACTGGAGTGATAAAACATGTATGTTGGGAGATAAATGGTTGACTGAGCCAGGAGAACTTGGGAAGAAGGTGGATTCCACAAATACCTAACATCAGGGCCCCAGGAGATGCACAGGATAATCCGTAAGCATCTGTACACCTCTCTTTGTCTCTCTTCCTTGCAGAATGGCTTTGAGCCCCCAGTCATCTATGTGAGTATTGCAACAGACCACAGTGTCTATCGCATCAGAAACTAACAGGCAGTTGCCCTTTCTCTGTGCTCCCAAGGCTGGCTGTGGGGGAACAAAACCAGGAGCATCCTAGCCCTGAGGAGGCAGCCCTGGCCTGAGCCCTATCTGCTGCCTCAGGATGGATCTGGTTTGTGAAAGAGATGAGCGGACCTCAGGAACATCCCCTGTCCCAGTCCAACTGTTTTCCCCAGGGTCTACACCCCTCCCCCTCCCCCTCTTCTTCCCCTAAATGGTTGCACATAGACATAATTCTGCGCATGACCTGAGCTCTTTTCTCTGACCTGGCTTCATGGCCCTTAACAACCTGGGAGACGTAGGGAGTGTATGAAAGGGATAGATTTTGTGGTGGGAGCAAAGTAGGATCCTCATAACACTCTGCTCTCTCATCTTTTCAGGATCCTGTGGGTGATGCAGGGGTAAGTGTTTCCACTCTCAAGCAGCCATTCTTCCATTACCATCCCACACAGAGATCTTGGGTTTTCTCTGCCATGTGATACACAGGAGAAAGGGCACCAGGAGCCCCTTGGTAGCCCCACTCTAACAGTGTTCATCTTGCAGAACCATGGCAGCTTCAATTGGAATAGGGTTGGTGACCGCAGCTTCAATGACAATGGGGTAAGAATTGAGGCCCTCCCTGGGATAACTGAGGAGGGATTTGGGGGAGGTAACCCACAATGTATTCAGTTTCTCCTTTGCTTAGGGTAAGGCTTGGCCCCTAACCTCTTGCACACTCTTCAAGGACTGTGTCAGGACATTATTGAAAGTGTCACCACATGGAAACCCATTACTTCCCCTTGATCCTGTGCCACCAGTACTATGCCACTCCCCAGGAAGAGTAGTCTTTTCTTCACCATGAGATTTCCAAGCTGTCTCAACTTGGACTCATTGTCTTTCTGCCCTTCACTGAGCCCATCCAGGAAGAGTTGGTCTCTGTGCTCTCTCCAGTCCCCTTTGAAGAAGGGGAGGATAGGGCCTCTACCACTTCACTTTGTTGCTTGTGAGGATACAGGAAATTAGTAGGTGGTGGGAGCTGGGAGAACTGAAGTGGCACTAGTTTATAGGCAGTTCAGGCTGTGGGCAGGTATGGGTTCAATGAAAGATGGGTGATCCTGGAGATCCTGGAAGATGCCAGGAATTTGTTGGTAGTGTAAAATGAAAGAGATGGGTGTCCAAGATGTGGGAGTCCCAGAGAGATAGGAATGAGCTGGGAATTGTGAGACACTGGGCTGTAAGGTAAACTGGGTGACACTAGCACACGAGGAAACAGGAAGAAGGAGCACTGTGAGACATTACAAATTCATAGATACGTGAAGATGAGGAAACAACTAGACAACAGTGCAAAGCAGACCACTTAGGAAACACTGGAAAAGGGGAGTGAAATGATGGGGAGAATTGAGATGAAAGGGAAACACTGAGAACAGGTTGTCACACGAGTATGGGAGGTTCTAAAGTGGATTGCAAGATGGGGAACATTGGGTAGCAGTGGAACGTGAAGGAGGGAGATCTGGGTTTGTAGGTATCAGAACTTTGGTGCAGCCTCTTCTGCATCCTCACCAGAATGGTGTCACCTCCTTGTCCTTGTAGCCCACACCAGTTCTGTGCTCTTTCCCTCCTCAGTACAAACAAGAAAGGAAAACTCCCTCCCCTGACTCCATTAGCCTGCTCTTGCTAATGCATCCCACAGAATGCAGTGGATAGCTGATGAAAGAAGACCAGCAGATATCTCAGGCAGGTGCTGTGTATTGTCTGGAAAGGGCCATGTCCATCAGGGCTTGGGAATGCCTAGTCACTCACTCTGTGGTCTGCATTTCCAGGGGTTCCACCCCCAGCCACTCCTGCACCTCCTGGAGCCCTTAGAACTCACCTCTGTCTCTCTCTCTCTCTCCCCCTTCCTCTTTCTCTCCCCAACTTTCCACAGAATGGCTTCGAGCCCCCAGTCATCTATGTGAGTATTGCAACAGACCACAGCATCCATCTCATCAGGAACTAACAGGCAGTTGCCCTTTCCCTGTGTTCCCAAGGCTGGGTGTGGGGGAACAAAACCAGGAGCATCCTAGCCCTGAGGAGGCAGCCCTGGCCTGAGCCCTATTTTCTGCTTCAGGGTGGATTGGGTTTGCAAAAGAGTTGAGCGGACCTCAGGAACATCTCCTGTCCTGGTCCAACTATTGTCCCAGGGTCTGGGAGGGGTAGGGAGTGTACAAAGAGGATAGATTTTGTGGTGGGAGCAAAGTAGGGTTCTCACAATGCTCTGCTCTCTTACCTTTTCAGGATGTTGTGGGTGTTGCAGGGGTGAGTATTTCCACTCTTAAGCAGCCCTTCTTCCCTTACCACACCACCCAGAGATCCTGGGTTGTCACTGCCATGCATTTCAGAAAGTCTTAGGATAAAGGGCACCAGGAGCCCCTTGGTAGCCCCACTATAACAGTGTTTGTTTTTCAGAACCCTGTCAGCTTTAATGATCAGTGACCAGAGCTTCAATGACAATGGGGTAAGTATATGCATTCTCATCTGTTTAATAACGCACTAGGAAATTACTAGCATTGTAAAATGAGAGGATGTGGCTTTGAAGGGAAAAAATGTTGGGTTGAAGCAAGGGAATATTCTCAACACTACACTCATATCTCCACCATCTCCATGGTTTCTCCTAGACTCTATTTTGATGATGTCTCCCTTGCCATTTGGCCTCCTACTTTCTCAGACTCCATCTGTTGCCTCTTCAGTGCGGAAGAAATTTAACTAATCTCATGATTGGTCCCATTTGATCTTCTTAATACATCCCAGCCACATTCCAGTGAATCATGGCTGCAAGGTGCCCCAAGGTTCTACAAAGGGGATCATCTTCATGGATGTTTTGAGGGATGGAAAGGGTGATCATTTTACAGCTAAAACCCCTCAATTTCCTGAAGAAACTTAACTGCACACAATGTTTTCAGCACTGACACATGTCTTTCTCCCTTGCAGAACAGATTTGAGGCACCAGTCACCTTTGTAAGCACTGGGAAAAAAAAAAAAAAAAGAAAGAAAAAAAGAATATCACCGATTCTTTTCATCTTCTTCCCTGAATTACAGGACTCCTGAATAATTTCCCTCCAAATTCAATCTACGGTCCCAGTTTTGCCCTGTTCCTGAAGAGTTTTGCTTAAGAATAAAGAGATCCCATTATTGCTGGTGCAAAGCAAATAAACCTGGATCTTACACCACTGTGTTCTGGACCTTTTTTTATGTGTGTATGTGTGGCTTTTTCAGACACCAGTCCTCCTCCAGAATCCCCAGTCGATTCTCTTGCAACCAAGCTGGTCCCAAACTGCTGCAGATTGCTAAGTAACCTGGATCAGAGCAGTTAATTATAATAACAGTTGGAGACCATGCTGTCACCCAAGGCATCTCAGGGTTTCCCTGCTGCCCTTTGGGAATATCTTTTCTTTCTGCCTCAACTGGATTTCACCTGTCCCAGTCTATGCCTGTCATCTATGCCAGAGGGTTGGATTGATACCAAAGGCAGTGTAACAGTATGTTGAGTCGAGTCCCAAGGGCCGTTGTGCCATATCGAGTTGAGTCAAGTTGCGAGGATAGTTGGGCAAGTCGAGTCAAGTCATGAGGGCTGTCGCGTGGAGTCACGTCAAGTCGAGGCGAGTTGCAAGGGCCTTCTGACCAAGTCGAGCCAAGTGGCAAGGGCTGTCAGGCTGAGTAGAGTTGAGTTGCTAGGGCTGTCGGGCTGAGTCAAGTCAGCTGCGAGGGCTGTCAGGCTGTGCCGAGTCGAGTTGTGAGGGCTGTTGGGCTGAGTCCAGTCAAATCAGGAGAGCCGTCAGGCCGAGTCGAGTTGAGTTGAGATGGCCGTCGGGCTGAGAGGATTCGAGTCGTGAGGGCCATCTTACTGAGTCAAACCGAGTCGCGAGGGCTGTCGGGATGATTCCTGTCAAGTTGTGAGGGCTGTTGGGACAAGGCAAGTCGAGTCGAGTCACAAGAGCCGTCAGGCAGAGTCGAGTCGAGTCGTGAGGGCCAGCGGGCCAAGTCGAGGTGATTTGTGAGAGCTGTCAGGCCAAGTTGGGCTGAGTCGAATCACAAGAGCCTTAGGGCTGAGTCGAATCAAGTTGCAAGGGGTGTTGGCTCAAGGTGAGCCAAGTTGCGATGGCATTCAAGATGAGTTGATTTGAGTCAAATCACAAGAGTCATTTTTCTGAGTGCAGTTGAATCATGAGGGCCATCGGGCCAAGTTGAATTAAGTTGAGAGGGCTGTCAAGACAAGTCAAGTTGAGTCACAAGGGCCGTTGGGCCTAGTCAAGTCAAGTCGCAAGGGCCATTGTGCCAAGCCAAGTTGAGTTGAGTCGTGAGGGTTGTCGGGTTGAGTCTTGTCGATTTGCTAGGGCTGTAGGGCCAGGTCACATCTATTCGTGAGGGCCATCAGGCTGAGTTGAGTCGCAAGGGCTGTTGGGCTGAGTCAAGTTGAGTTGAGTCGAGAGAGCTGTCAGGCCAAGTCGAGTAGAGTCACGAGGGCCATCGGGCTGAGTCTTGTCGAGACAAGTTGCAAGGGCCTTCAGGATGAGTCGAGTCAATTCATCAGAGCCATCATGCTGAGCTGAGTCGCAAGGGCCGTTGTGCCAAGTTGAGACAAGTTGAGTCAAGTCACGAGGTTAGTTGGGCTGAATTGAGTCTAGCCATGGGGACCATATGGCTGAGTCGAGTTGAATTGATTTGTGATGGCTATCAGGCTGAGCCAAGTTGAGCTGCGTGGGCCATCAGGCTGAGCCGAGTCGAACTGTGGGGGCTGTCGGGCCGAATCGAGTTGAGCCACAAGGGCCGTTGAGCTGAGTCAAGTCGAGTCTCAAAGGCCTTCTGGCTGAATTGAGCCAAGTTGTGAGTGCCATTGGGCTGAGTCAAGTCAAGTTGCAGGGGCTTTCTGGCCAAGTCAATCCAAGTCAAGAGGGCCTTTGGGATGAGGCAAGGTGAGTGGTGAGGGCAGTCAGGCTGAGTTGAGTTGAGTTGCGAGGGCTGTGTTTGGATGAGTCAAGTCAAGTCACAAGAGCTGTTGTTCCGAGTTGAATTGAATCGAGTCAAGTCATGAGGATAGTTGGGCAAGTCAAGTCGAGTTGAGTGTGACATCGGGCTGAGTTGAGCTGAGTCACAAGGGCCTTCTGGCCAAGTCAAGCTAATTCACAGAATCACGGAATTGTAGGGGTTGGAAGAGACCTCGAGAGATCATCGGGTCCAACCCCCCTGCCAAAGCAGGTTCCTTAGAGCAGGCTGCCCAGGTAGGCGTCCAGACAGGCCTTGAATATCTCCGGAGGAGACTCCACAACCTCCCTGGACAGCCTGTTCCAGTGCTCTGTCACCCTCACTGTGAAGAAGTTCTTTCGCATGTTGGTGCAGAACTTCCAGTGCTCCATCTTGTGGCCATTGCCCCTTGTCCTGTCCCCACAAACCACTGAAAAGAGGTTGGCCAAATCCCTTTGTCTCCCACACTTCAGGTATTTATAAACATTGATAAGATCCCCTCTCAGTCTTCTTTTCTCCAGGCTGAACAGACCCGGGTCTCTCAGCTTTTCCTCATAGGGAAGATGCTCCAGGCCCCATATCATCTTTGTGGCCCTTTGCTGGACTCTTTCCAGGAGATCCCTGTCTTTTTTGTACCAGGGAGCCCATAACTAGACACAGTACTCCAGGTGAGGCCTGACCAGGGCAGAGCAGAGGGGGAGGATCACCTCCCTTGATCTGCTGGCCACGCTCCTTTTAATGCACGCCAGGATCCCATTGGCCTTCTTGGCCACCAGGGCGCACTGCTGGCTCATGGTCAACCTGTCGTCCACCAGGACCCCCAGGTCCTTCTCCTCAGAGCTCCGCTCCA
Organism: Cygnus olor; assembly: GCF_009769625.2. Taxonomy (NCBI): domain Eukaryota; kingdom Metazoa; phylum Chordata; class Aves; order Anseriformes; family Anatidae; genus Cygnus; species Cygnus olor. Next base: position 101,886,320 of record NC_049169.1, read on the forward strand.
GCAGGTCGCCCCCCAGCCTGTACTGATACATGTGGTTGTTCCTTCCCAGGTGCAGGACTCTACACTTGCTCTTATTAAACCTCATTTGGTTTCTTCCTGCCCATCTCTCCAGCCTGTCCAGGTCTCACTGAATGGCAGCACAGCTTTCTGGTGTGTCAGCCACTCCTCCCAGCTTTGTATCATTGGTGTACTTGCTGAGGGTGGACACTATTCCCTCATCAAGGTCGTTGATGAAGATGTTGAACAGAACCAGACCCAGCACCAACCCCTGGGGAGCACCGCTAGTCACAGGTCTCCAGCTGGACTCTGCGCCACCGATCACCACCCTCTGAGCTCGACCAGTCAGCCAGTTCTCAACCTACCTTACTGTCCACTTATCTATCCCACACTTTCTCAGCTTTGCTAGCAGGATGTCGTGGGAGACAGTATCAAAAGTCTTGCTAAAATCAACGTAGATGACATTCACTGCTCTCCCCCAATCACCAGCTGGTGATGCCATCATAGAAGGCAACGAGGTTGGTCGAGCATGACTTCCCCTTGGTGAATCCATGCTGACTACTCCTCATAACATTCTTCTCTTTCAATTGCTTGGAGATGGCATCCAGAACAAGCTGTTCCAACACCTTTCCAGGGACAGAGGTGAGACTGACTGGCCTGTAGTTTCCCAGATCCTCCTTCTTGCCCTTCTTGAAGAAGAGAGTGACATTGGCTATCCTCCAGTCTTCATGCACCTCTCCTGTTCTCCAGGACCTTTCAAAGATGATAGAGAGCGGTTTGGTGATCACCTCTGCCAACTCCCTTAGCACATGTGGATGCATCTGATCGGGGCCCATGGATTTGTGTGCATTGATCCCACTCAGATGCTCCCGAACCACTCCCTCGTCAACCAAGGGGGAGCTCTCCATTTCCCAGACCCTTTCTCCTCCCTCCAGGGTCCAGGGGTCCCGGGGGGTAGTCCTTGAAGCAAAGATTGAAGCAAAGAAAGCATTCAGTATCTCCGCATTCTCAGTGTCCCCCATTAGCAGGACACCCACCTCGTTCAGCAAGGGACCCACATTATCCCTAGTCTTCCTTTTACTGTTTACATACTTTAAAAAAAAAATAAATTCTTATTATCCTTTATCTCTTTTGCAAGCTTCATCTCTAGGTGGGCTTTAGCCTTCCTTGTCGCATCCCTGCAGGCCCTGACAACACTCCTATACTCCTCCCAAGGGGACAGGCCCTTTTTCCACATTTCGTAGACCTTCCTCTCCCTTTTGATCTTGTCAATGAGCTCCTTGCTCATTCACACAGGTTTCCTGCCCCACTTCCCTGATTTCCTACTCTTAGGGATGCACTGATCCTGAGCTTGGAAGAAGTGTTGTTTAAATGTTGCCCAGCTCTCACAAGCACCCTTGCCTTCTAGTAATCTAGCCCATGAGACACCCACAAGCAGGTCCCGGAAGAGGTTGAAGTTGGCTCTCTGAAAGTCCAGGGTAGCAATCCTACTTTTTGCCTTACTTCTTCCACCAAGTTCCATCTTGAACTCTACCATCTCATGGTTGCTGCATCCCAAGCTGCCCCCAACCTTCACATCCCTAACAAACCCATCCCTGTTAGTAAGGACAAGGTCCAGAAGCACCCCCCGCCTCGTCGGCTCCTCCACCACCTGCATCAGAAAATTATCTTCAACGCATTGTATGAACCGTTTGGACTGTGCGTGCCTGGCTGAGCTGCTTACCCAACAGATGTCTGGATAATTGAAGTCCCCCATGAGAACCAGTGCCCGGGATCGTGAGACTACTACCAGCTGCTTGTAGAAGGCCTCATCGACTTCCTCCTCCTGATCTGGTGACCTGTAGTACACCCCCACAACAGTGTCTCCCATACCATCCCACCCCTTAATTCTCACCCACAAGCTCTCCACTTGTCCTTCACCATCCCCCAGCTGGAGCTGGGTTAACTCTAATTGCTTCTTCACAGATAGGGCAACCCCACCCCCTTGCTTCCCCATCCTGTCTTTCCTAAAAAGGACATAGCCTTCCATAACAGCGTTCCAGTCATGCGAGCTGTCCCACCACGTCTCTGTGATCGCAATGAGATCGTGGCCCTGCGACCAAACACAGATCTCGAGCTCCACCTGTTTATTTCACGCATTGGTATACAGGCACTTTAGGGAAGCAGCAGGTGCAGTTACCCCTGGAGGGATGCAAGAAGAAGATTCCAGACAGGGTATCGGGACCATTACCTTCTCTGAGGAGCCCTTGGACGATCCTATGGGACAACTCAGAGGTTTTTTCCCTACTATCTTCAACAGTGACAGCAGTGACAACTTCCCCCAGCCCTTCTCTGTCACTTCTAACCCCCCTCCCTTCCCCCATCAAACCTAGTTTAAAGCCCTGGTAATCAGCCCAGAGAGCTTGCTCCCCAACACACTTGTGCCCCACTTGCTAAGATGGAGTCGGTCAGCAGCCCACATACCCAGCTTCTCAAAGGGCTACCCAAGATCAAAATACCCAAAGCCTTGGTCCAGACACCACCCCCTCAGCCAGTCGTTCACCTGTCCCGTTCTCCTCCTTCTTTCTGGGTCCCGGTCACCCAGCGGGATGACAGAGGAGAACACTACCTGCACCCCCGATCCCTTCAACAACCTTCCCAAGGATGCAAAGTCCTTTTTAATATTACTCATTTTTCTTGTCACAGCTTCCCAGGATCCAGCCTGAATGACTATGAGGATAGTAGCCTTCTGGTTTAACGAGCTGTGGCAGAGCCTTCCTAACATCTCTGACATGCGCTCCAGGAAGACAAAATACCTCTCTGGAGAGGTTATCCAGGCGACAAATGGGAGCCTCAGTGCCCCCCATCAAGGAGTTTCTGCTCACTAAGACTCTCCGCCCTTTTTTTGTGGCACTGGTTTTGATGCAGTGCCCCATCCGGCCCCGCTCCCTATGCTAAGGCCACGAGGGCCATCAGGCTGAGTTGAGTTGAGTTGAGTTGAGTCACAAGGGCCATTGTGCCACAACAAGTTGAGTCGAGTCATGAGGGTTATTGGGCTGAGTCACGTCGATTTGCTAGGGCTGTATGGCTGAGTCATGTCTATTCGCGAGGGCCTTCAGGCCGAGTCGAGTCACAAGAACCTATCACTCCCCCATTTATTTTCTCTGATAATGCACAACATATTTACCTTTTCTTGTCAGTCTTGCGCTTGATGGCACTCCTCCTGCAAGGTAAGGGTCCATCTCTCCTGGACTCAGAGTGAGGCCCCAGGCACTTCCTACAGACCTGGTGGGCTGCCTCAAACTTTCTGAATTGAAGCCTACACCCTAGCAGGGAGAGCTGCTCCATAACCTGTTGCTGGTTACTGGTGTGTCACTCTCATAGCAGAATGCACCAAGGACCTGATGCACCTGTGGACACCATTCTTTGACACCTTACGTACAAGCTACATCATCCAATGATGACAGTAACACCGCTGCCAGCTGTTGCGGCTCTAGGTCAGGCCTCAGCCAAGCACTGGATAAAGGGGTGCTTGACCCTCTCAATTCAGAGGGCAGCTGCAACAGAGGCTCCCAGCACTCGAGGTAAAGGGCAGTTAAGCATGCTCATTAGAAGACCCTAGAGCTCCTCAGTGGCCTCTAAAACTCCCCCAGTCCCACAGTATCCTGGTTGGGGAACCTACCTAGGGGAACCTACCTTTGTGCTCACTCACCAGGAAAAGGAGGTAGCCCTCTCTCCCAGGGGGCCAATGGGCATTTCCCACAGCTCCTGAACCTCAAACCCAGAAGGTTCTCGGGCTTTGCAAAGCACAGCCAGGGAGTGCTGCACAAACTGCTGTGCCTGTCAGCTCTTTCTGGGAGTAGCACTCAGAGCCATACTCTAGAACAGTCCCTTATAAAGGTTTCTCCATAGCACCAGCTAGTAGAGGTGTTTTTGACCCTCCCTAATCAGGGGCAGCTGCAAACAGGGGCCGGCAACACCCTAGGACAAGGGCAGTTAAGCATGCTCAATAGAGGTCCTTAGAGGCTTTTAGAGCTTGCTCAGTTCCACAGCCTACTGGAAGGCCTTATCTTTGTCCTTGCCTAACAGAGGAAAGCACCCTCAGCTTTCTCAGAGGCCTGCCAGGCATTCCCCAAGGCTCCTGGACATCAACTGTAGAAGGATTCTCAAGTATCAAAAGGAGAGCCTAAGACTGCTGTGCAAATCGATGCCTGTGTTGGTTGCTTCTGAGAGCTGCACTCTGGGAGAAGTGCTTGGATTGCTCTCTGACGCTTGGCTGGAGTCTTCTTGGCTGAAGATACATAACATATGTGTTTGAAGAACTGATTGGACTATGGCATTGTGGAATAATTGCTGGAGGTGTCTCATTGAGGCTAAACATTTGTCCATGTCTTAAGGGAAGGTTCAGTGTTGAGGAAACTGCTTACAGTGCATTACTGCTATAACTTTGGGCCTTTTCTATGTCTCTAACAATGGCAAAATTTCTGGACTGTGCATAATTGATCCACCAGCTGTTGTCAATAGCTCTCATTTCCTCTAGATGGCTCCCTGGGCATGCAGAACTCCAAAGGCATATTCAGAATTTGTATTGACGTTGAAGGTCTGCCCTTCTGCTAATTCCAAGGCCCCAGTCAAGACAATTCAGCTGAGGTATTATGGGGTAGTGACTTTGCTTCTACCATGTCCCGGAGGCTCGCTTTCTCCTATCCTGCTTCACGCTGTTCATTTTTCATTAAACTGCTACCATCCATTAAAGGAAAACAAACTGTTGTTATTTAAGAAATTCATGTAGCTATTATTTCACATTAGTAGAGTAAATTTAGTGAAGCCTTAGGCCACAGGATGAGCTGTGGGTCACCTGTTGTTGCTGTTGTTATTATTATTATCCTTTCTTTTCTGTCCCAATAAACTGTCTCTATCTCAACCCACACGCTTTTATTTTATTTATTTTTTTCAACTCTCTTTCCCTGTCCTGTGGGGAGTGGGGAGGAAGGGAGGAGGGAGGAAGGGAGGGTGAGCAAATGGCTGAGTGGTCTTTAGCTGCCGGCTGGGTTAAACCACTACAACCTGTAAGCATATGAACACTGTTTTTATCTCTGTTTGTAAATTCAGCATGGGTTTAAACTCATTTTCTAGTCCAGATTTTTTTTTTTTTTGCTCCAGTTGTTGTTTTTCATCCTTTGAGACAAAATGGATCTCAAAAGTAAAGCCAGCGCAGAATCCCTTTGTCATTCTAATTTTGAGATAGATGAGTTGTAAATTTGCCCACTTGACCGTACTGAGGACAGGATTTACTAATTTGTGTTCATAGAATGTTTTTCCCTTGGAAGTTGAAGAGGTTCATGGGAAATCTCTGGGCCTGAGAAAGTCTTTTACACAAGTAGTGAAAAAATACTCACAGTTGCAATATTTAATGACCTAGGCTATCTCTCAGGTCTAGAATTTCTTATTTTAACAAGGTTTTCAATTTTAATAACAGCATTTTTCTGGTTATCAGAGATCACAGAATATTAGAGATTGGAAGGGGCTTTGAAAGATCATCTAGTCCAGTCCTCCTGCCACAGCAGGAACACCTAATTCACATCATAGGAATGCATTCAGGTGGGTTTTGAGTGTCTCCAGAGAAGGAGACTCCACAACCCCCCTGGGCAGCCTGTTCCAGTGTTCTGTCACCCTCACCTTAAAAAAAAAAAAAAAAAAAAAAAAAGTTTTATCTCATATTTAAACGGAACCTCCTATGTTCCAGCTTGCACCCATTGCCCCTTGTCCTATCATTGGATGTCACTGAGAAGAGCCTGACTCCATCTTCCTGACACTCACCCTTTACATATTTGTAAACATTACTGAGGTCACCCCTCAGTCTCCTCTTCTCCAAGCTAAAGAGACCCAGCTCCCTCAGCCTTTCCTTGTAAGGGAGATGCTCCACTCCCTTAATCATCCTCATGGCTCTGCGCTGGACTCTCTCAAGCAGTTCCCTGTCCTTCTTGAACTGAGGGACCCAGAACTGGACGTGGTCTCATTAGGGCAGAGTAGAGGGGGAGGAGAACCTCTCTTGACCTACTAACCACACACCTTCTGATACACCCCAGGATGCCATTGACCTTGTTGGTCACAAGGGCACAGTGCTGGCTCACAGTCATCCTGCTGTCCACTAGGACCCCCAGGTCCTTCTCCCCTTCACTGCTCTCCAGCAGGGCAGTCCCCAACTTATAGTGGTATCTGGGGTTGTTCTTGCCCAGATGCAGATACATTTCCCTCATTATAATTCTTTAAATTTCTCCCCACTCAATTTTCCAAGCTGTGGAGGTCCCACTGGATGGCAGCACAGCCTTCTGGCGTGTCAGCCACTCCTCACAGTTTAGTGCCATCAGCAAACTTGCTGACGGTGCACTCCATTCTCTCATCCAATACGTTGATGAATATCTTGAACAACACTGGTCCCAGTACCGACCCTTGAGGGACTCCACTAGATACAGGACTCCAGCTCAACTCCGTCCCATTGACCACAACCCTCTGGCTTCTTCTCTTCAGCCAGTTTACAGTCCACCTCACTACCCGATCATCTAGAAGACACTTCCTCAGTTTAGCTGCGAGGATGTTGTGGGAGATGGTGTCAAAGGCTTTACTGAAATCAAGCTACACCATGTCCACTGCCTTTCCATCATCTATCCACCTGGTTACTCATAAAAGGCTATCAGATTGGTCAAGCACGACATTCCCTTGGTGAAGCCATGTTGACTGCCCCTAATGACCCTTTTATCCTTGATATGACTAGAGACAGCACCAAGGATAAGTTGTTCCATTACCTTTCCAGGGATGGAGGTGAGGCTGACTGGTCCATAGTTACCCGGGTCCTCCTTCTTGCCCTTTTTGAAGACTGGAGTGACAGTACATAGTTATTCTATGTATTAATAAATTTGTGGTATTAAAATCTAACCCAGATCTCTTCTGTAATGGCTAGTTCATCTGACTGAAACAGGAAGAGCAGAAATGATTCCTGTCTCTAGATATAAATTATATATACCATTATGATAGTGGATAGTGCAGCCATTCAGAGGGACCTCATCAAACTGGAGAAATGACACAAGCCTCATTAAGGCACATACAAAGTACTACACCTATGTCTTTATTCTAACTGAATTCTGTGCAGCAATATATGCTGGAAGCTGACTGGGTAGAATGCAACTTTGCAAAAAACGAGCTGGCGACCTTAGAGATTCGGAAATACCTTCTTGTGGAGAAGAAGAGCAAAGACATACTGGAGCTGCATTAGCAACAGCATAGTCAGAAAGTCACGGGAAGTGTTTATTCCTCTCCTTTCCACACTTGTAAAACTATGTCTGGAGTATTGAATTAAGTTTTGGGCTCCAAGTTGAAAGAATCGTTGACACACTAGAGCAAGTCCAACAGCATCCAACTGAGATGGTCAGGGGACTGGAGAATATGGCATATAGAGAGAAGCTGCCAATGTAGCTTCCATGTTTCTTATTTATTCTCCCATGTAACATTTAATCTATGTCTAATTTCTATTACATATAACAGCTAAAATTCCAGACATTGATCAGTTTTGAATGATGTCATACCAGAAGTAATTTCCTAGCTAATAATCACTAGTTTGGCTTTAGCTCTCATACGTGATCTAATTACAACCTTGCCAAGATAAATGAGACCAAAAGGTACTTTTCTACTTCTCATGAACAAGATGTGATATGCAGAAGTGTTATACTCCCCACACTGTGCTTCTCTGACTAAGATTATTATTCAGTAACGGTCTGCAGAAGCAGATGGACATAATTTTTAGTCATTTTGCCTCATGGTCTACTGTACTGTCTTAAAACATAGCTGAAAATGGATTTGTGTTTTGACACAAAAGCTGGCTGGAAAAAATCAAAATCTTCAAAAAAATTCAAATTTTATCGATTGTATATTATATTTAAAACCTCTGTGGAAGTTCTCTCTTATGTTGAAAAGTGTAGTTTTTGTGCTGAAAATATTGTGGTACATTTGGCTAGCCTATTTATTTTATTTTATTATTTTTTTTTTGAAGTATTATCCAACTGGCCACATTATGTTGTATTATTATAAAAGCATTTCAGGTAGCCAATCAATTCTGATAAATCTATATGAAATAGATTATTTATATTCTCTTTGTTTATTCAGAGAGCCATTTCCTTCCATTAACAACTGAAACACCTTTTTTGCTAGTTTTCATCTCTATTTGTCCTTCAAAGCCTGAAAATGGCAATGAGAGCCCTTGGAGAAAGTGAGGACATGCACTCTTTCACACTACCAGACTTTTATATAAATGACAGGTCTTTTCCATTCTATGTCTCTTCAAAGAAAACCTCTTTTCCACCATAGTTTATGTGTAAGTTTGTATTAAAAATGTTCAGAATAGCTCAACCAACGTTGCTTTCATACTGCCTCTTGTCTGTGTGACTCCTGCTGAAAGAAACTTTCATCCTACTTGACAAGGGAGACTAAATTAGATAAAAATGTAGCTGAAGGATTCAAATGGGGTGGATAAAACGGCTCTTTCTGTTGGAGCTCTGCTCCATTGCTAAAGAGACTCTAACTTCAGCTGACCAAGCTTGTCCTGTTTTATGGAGGCAGGGTGAGGAATATGTATATTGGTTTGCTGTGAATGGTTTACATGGGACTTCAGATCTAGGCCAAGAATCCAAATGATAGTGTTAAATTTGATATAGACTAAAACAAATCAGAGATGGAAGAAAATCTTAAAAAATTAGGATTCTCAGCCTTTGGTCCCAAAGTTACAGGATTGTTCTCTACTGTATACTTCCTATTAATCATTTCTAATACTACTGACTACTATTTGTTAACTTGCAAGAATTTCTGGTAGTGAATAAAATTGCCATTGTTTCTTCATCCCTCCCAAATCCCAAAAGGTGGTGGTTACAACTATGCTCTTTTCAAAGGGAAAAAATAATAATAATAAAAAATATTCCTATAACGTTCAGAGCTCAGTTTTATCTGTTGTCTATTAAATGTCTTCAATTACTCAGAAATACCACAGTAGTCTGTAACATTTTGCAAATGCCTTCTGTGTGCTGAATACATCCTGCTCTCATATCCCTCCCAGTGAATGCAAACACTAACATTTCCCACTTCAGTCTCTGTGAAATTAAAACAGTTTGTAAAGTAGTTGGTTAGGAAAAAGATAGTGATGATATTTTAGGGCAGCAGTAAATTTAGTTTTTAAGTTGGTGCCCATTTACTTTATAAAGTCGTATACGTCAGTGGTCATTGAAGAAATTGACATTTAACAATATTATTTCTTCTTGGAAAACATACAAAGTTCCTATGCAGGCAAAGACTTTGGTGATTTTTACTGACTACTGCACAATTGATATGGTACTATTCAATCATATTGTGCAGAATGACTTTGTTTGCCTTATGAGAAAAGATAGTAACTCATCTTCCGTCTACTTGAATGATTTGTGACTAGTGTGTATTTCTACATCAGGTTTGATAAATTGACAAATACTGTTCCTAGAAAAAATTGCATATCCTCACTCACAGCTTTGAGCCATCAGAAAGGAGTCACACTTTGCAAAAAGTAGCTTAAAAGGCTTAAAAAGTAACTGTCGAGAGATATTTTTCTTGACTGGGAAAGAGGTTGGGAGGTATGTTGCTGGTCAAAGCCCTCTCTCTCTCTGCATGATTTTTATTTTTTTTCCTTTTCTTCCTCTGTGTGTGTGTATGTATTTTCATTTATGAAAAGTTGACTTCTGGTGTGTTCATCTGTTACTGGTTCCAAGGTGCTCTATTTCTTCCCACAATCTGTCTTATTTGGTATTTTCTTTAGTTGCTGCCAGTAACAAGCCATATATCTGGACCTGTGTGACTTTCATGGTTCTACCAACATCTTCCTTGCTGTTTTCCTGCTATGCCGTGACAATTTGGGGAGGCTTTTGTCTTAGGTCTATAGGACTAAGGCCAACACACCTTCTGCTAACTAATATCCCTTCCTTTGGAGATCTTGTTAATTGTGAAAGGCATCACCTCGAGTAATGTGTGCAGTTCTGGGCACCACAGTACAAAAAGAATGTGAAACTGTTGGAGAGTGTCCAGAGGAGGGCTATGAAGATGGTAAAGGGCCTAGAGGGGAAGACATATGAGGAGTGGCTGAGGTCACTTGGCCTGTTCAGCCTGGAAAAGAGACCTCATCACGGTCTACAGCTTCCTCACATGGGAGAGTGAAAGGGAAGGCGCCGATCTATTCTCCTTAGTGACCAGTGATAGAACCCGTGGGAATGGTGTCAAGCTGCGGCAAGGGAGGTTCAGGCTAGACATAAGGAAGAGGTTCTTCACTGAAAGGGTGGTTGCACACTGGAACAGGCTCCCCAGGGAAGTAGTCACTGCACCAAGCCTGTCAGAGTTTAAGAAGCGTTTGGACTGTGCGCTTAGTCACATGGTCTGAATTTTTGTGTAGACCTGTGTGATGCCAGGAGTTGGACTCGATGATCCATGTGGGTCCCTTCCGACTCGAGATATTCTATGATTCTATGATTCTATTGAGATGGAGAAGTAGCTAAGGGCAGAGTTACATTAAACATGATTTTTATATAAAAGTTAAAAGGAACACATTAGAAGGAATATAAAGAAATTGCAAAAATATGTCAGAAGCAATGGTATTACATCTATACCTGTTGTGCTTTTTAATAGATGAGAATAGTTGTGAAACCAGACTAATCGGACAAGGGAGGAAAGACTAAAAAAGAAAGCATGTGCGTACTGATACAAAACCAAATTAAATCTGGAAAAGCCTTCCATTGTTTTACTGAATTTGATTTAGGTCTTAAGATATAAAACTGAGCCTGCAAATCAAGAGATGATTGTAAATGTGTTGTGGTGTAGAATGACAGTCCTTCTTGTAATTTGTCTGGTTTTAGAGTGTCTGAAAGACAATGGACTACTAAACTAGTAAAATTAAAAAAAAAAAAAAATTCCACTGAAGTTCCAAAATACAAATTATTTTCCTTCCCTTCCCTTTCCTTTCCTTTCCTAGAATCTAGAATTGTAAAAAACTTCAAAGATTAACAACAGTAATCTCAAAACGACAAATGCAGATGCCTGGAACTCTGAATTTCAATACAGTTAGTAATCTGTGTCTGTATTTGCGTAAGTCTGTATCGGTTAACTCTTTATTATATAATAATATATACTAGCTCCCTTAAGATTGACAACTCAGCAAACAAAGCACCAATAACAGAAAAAGGTGATGTTAACTCCTTAATTAAGATTTTGTAACTCACTGTAATAAATAGGGAGGTGAGAACAGGTAATTTTTAGGAACTTCCTAAGTAATTTGTAAGAGCTTTAAAAATGCTATATAAAACACAGTTTTGACAATACGCAGCTGTCTGAAATTACTAAGAAAGGGAAAGGAGGCTTTTAGGTATTATTACACAGGTCTGACTACAGCAGAATTCTGTGGTATAATCCCCCTCATGCCAATACTGCAGTGCAACTCCACTGGTTGTAATAAATTTAATCTTGATGTCAGTGAGAGGAAAATCAGGCCCATTGTTAGGAGTACTTGCCCCATAAAGCAAAACACTTTGGTGCTGATTTGAAAAGGTTGCTGGAATAATTCAATATTTTTGATGTTGCAATCTGCATATCCTCTAAAACAAAGGAATCATTTAGTGTTAAACTGTTTTTATAGTAGGGTCTTCAAAATAATGAGACAATCTTTCTCATGTCAGTCAAATAATTACTGCAGAAACATGTGTGGTAATATCCCTTAAAAGTTACCATCCTTGCTGCACAACTAGAAAACTAGATCCTCTGTGTTCCTCATTATTTCAGTACAAAGGAGGTAAGATCTGGAGCTGAATGCAAGGCTTCCTCAACAATAGGCAAAATAGTTCTCCTTGTATTTAATGGTTGAGATCACTCCTTCCATAGAAGAAAAGAAGTTAGAGGAGAGGGGAATGATTTGGAGATTTGTAGGGCAAATGAGCAATGAGAAAGACAGTGACAGGTGTCCTATAGCAGCCATATAAATCCGTCCCGTAGCAGTAACTGCTATCCTATCCTCCTATCACCAGGCAGCTTGAGATTTCAGAGTTATACAATAGAAAAACAGGGATACAGCAGGGATACAGCTAGAAGATGGAAGCACCTTATTCATATTGTCTTTATTTTGAACTGAGAAATAATCGATCACATTGGAAATTATACTGTCCTTCCTTTCTTCTTTGTGATGGGGCAGACTTGGAACAACACTTTCTGTGTATTTTATCAAAAGGAGTAGCTTGAGGTGGCAATAGAAAATTTTAATGAGGTTAATCAATCCTAAACCATGTTTTCTAAAATAAATCACATTGAACTGAAAAGCTTCACGTGTAAGTTTGGGAAGGCTAAAAGACTGAAGGATGAAGAATGATGGAGAGACTCCAGGTCTGAATAGTTCACATTGCATTGTTTAAATGGAGTACTTGTATCTTATCCAGTCTATAGCTAAGAACATTAGTACAATCTGACTTTAAGTACTCACCTTTGCTGAGATGTCTATTCTAGATCCTTTCTGTAAATACTTAACTTTGAATAGTATTACAAACAGTGAAGGATATTTGAAAATCTGGAGAACGTCTCTTTAACAGCTACTCTGCCAAGCAGAGATTTTCTTTTCATAGAATCATAGAATGGTTTGGGTTGGAAGGGACCTTAAAGATCATCTAATTCCAAACCCCTGCCAGGGGCAGGGACACCTTCCACTAGCCAGGTTGCTCCAAGTCCCATCCCACCTGGCCTTGAACACTTCCAGGGATGGGGCATCCGCACCTTCTCTGAGCAACCTGTTCCAGTGCCTCACCACCCTCATAGTAAAGAACTTCTTCCCAATATCTAATCTAAATTTACTGTCTTTTAGTTTAAAATCATTACTCCTTTTCCTATCACTACACTCCTGATAAAAAGGTAATTTGCTAGAAGTTAATTGCATTCAGGCCAACAAATGACAGAAGGTAATGGAGTAGAGAATCAACGTTTATGTCTGCATATGTTTAGGTTTGACTGAAGTCAATGGTTAAAACCCCATGACTCTTTCGGAAATCAATATTTTACATATAGGTTTTAACATTAGGAGCAATTGATAGGATCTTTTCTGGATAACCCCACAATGCAGACTGTAAAATTTCATTTCATAGTATTTGCATTGAATCCATGTTCTACTTACTCTTACAAATATAGTTGCTGGAAACATGGAAGGTAATTTAGATGGTGCACAAGAATGAGTAATATCTAGACCCCTTGCTCAATTGTGTGGGTTCTGCAAGGAGAAAGAACAAGAATAAAAAGTTGTAAAAGCATATTTTTATCTTTGAGGTAAATAGATTTGACTGAATAAACACAGCAATCAAATCTGTTGCGTAGGAAGGTGCAATTTTTATGTAATCACTTTGAAATAGAACTTGCAATATTCCATACAGTTACCCAGTATTTAGTTAAATATAAAAGGATCAGTACCTTGCTGAGATGTCCATTCTAAACCTTTTCTGAAAAGAATACATTCAGCTTTCACAATTTACCTTTGAATTTGAACCTATATGATCTCCTGATTTCTCCTTGTTCCTACAGTTGCAGTTTGAATTTTATTGTCACCTTTTGAGGGGTTGAGTTCTTCAGTGCTGTCTGCTGTTAAACAGCATTTCTCAAGATTATGTATCCCCTGATTCTTATGTAAAGTGTACGTCTTTCTGTTTTTGTTTATCACTGTTTTACTTGCTGTCTGTTTTGTTTGCTCACTGTAAATGCATGTTCTATTTGAAACAACACATAATTCACATTCCTCAAAAGAACAAACTGTCATCGAGAGCACTGTGTTCCTGAAGTATTCTTTGCAATTTCTTTCACTAATGTTTATGTGCCTTAGATTGGAAGTATAAATCTGAGTATACCACTACAAGCAAATTCTTCTTTGCCACTACATTTGACAGAGAGCAACTAGAATTATGTTTTCCTTTGGGCATTTATTTTGCTCAACCATAAATCTTTGCATAAAATATTGTTTTCCACTTCTGGATCTGTTTGTCTGAATCATTTCTCTACACTTGGTTAAGTTCACCTATCTTATATTAACTGCACTGTTACTGATTTTACATGGTCTAATTTGCATGAACTTAAATGATGTTTGATGTTGTTTAACCCAGCAGGCAGCTAAGCACCATAAAGCCGTTCACTCCCCATCCCTCCACCTCCACCCCTATGCCACCCCCCAGGGGACTGGGGGAAAGAATCACGTGAAGAAAAAAAAATGTAAAACTCATAGGTCAAGATAAAGACAGTTTAATAGGAAAGAAAAAGGGGTGGGAGGGTGGAGGGTGGGGAAATACACAAAAAAAGTGATGCACAATGCAGTTGCATATCACCAGCTATCTGATGCCCAGCCAGTCCCTGAGCAACGGCAGCCATCCCCAGCCAACTTTCCCTCAGTTTTATTGTTGAGTATATCATATGGTATGGAATAGTCCTTTAGACAGTTTGGGTCAGCTGTCCTGGTTGTGTCTCCTCCCAGCTTCTTGTGCAATCCAGTCTCCTCACTATCAGGGCAGAATGAGAAGCTGAAAAGTCCTTAACTTAGTATAAGCAACATCCAGCAACAATTAAAACACTGCAACAATTAAAACAGCAACAATTAAAACACTGGTTTTAAATAGTCTTTTCCTCCAAAATCCAAAACATGGCACCATACCAGAAATTATGAAGAAAATTAACTCAATCCCAGTCAAAACCAGGACAATGTTATAACTTGACATTCATGATTTTTTTATTAAAAAAAAAACAAACAAACAAACAAAAAAACACCCTATCTAACCTCCAGACTGCTTTTAGGCTCTCTTGTGGACACCAATCAAATGTATTATTTTCCCACCCTTAAATTTACTATTACATGCGGTGATACATGTATAGTTTTTGAAAGTTTTTCTGAAAGTGTAACTCTTAAAAGGAATTGGAAGATCCTTTGTTTTGCAGTTGGTCAGTTTCATTGTAGAGACAAATTTTAACACCTCCTACCTTCAATATAAACAGCCCAAATCTTTCTTATACCACATACCAAGATTTTTTTTAAATTGCAAAAAAAGTAGTCAGTGTTGTAGAGTTAGCAAAATATTACAATCTCACTAGTATTTGCTTTCCAGAAAATTTTCACAAATGATATTTTTGTTGGTGAGATTGTGAAGAGGTACAGTGAATCTGTTTTTAAGCAATGTCTTCCATGTAAAATTATAGTACCAGTGGAAATATAGTGCCAGTGGAAAGGACACAACTACAGAATATTGTAATCAACACACAGTATTTTATTTTATTCTGTTTTATTTCTTGTGTAGTTTTTCTCAGAAAGCAAACAAACAAGGAAAGGGAGGTTTTTGTTTGAAACAATCATGGAAGTGTAGGAACTCTGATACCTTGCTCAGAGTTAAGGTATCTACTTATTGGTAATGTATCCCAATCTGAGTTGACATCTCAAGATGTTTTAGAACTTCTACAAGAACTCAGATGGTACTAAACATCCAGATAAGGACAGAACAGTGATGTTGAGGTAGAGCAGACATGGAAGCAGGGAAGTGTAGGGTAAAGAACAGAGGAAATGTTATAGCAGTGGAAGGTGTGGGTGAATAGGATTAATTCCTGTTTTGAGTGAGATGAATGACAATGACAAGAATGTGAGATTGGATTTTAAGGTGTAAGGATATGTGATTGCAGGGCTTGGGATTGAAAGGAGGATAGGGAGATGTAGGATCACCCTGTGCTTGAGGTCAAATTTCCATTTCTCTATTTATACTCCTACTTCTCCTCTTCTCCCATAGATCAAGGATCATCTGTAAGATGACCTTATATTGAGCAGTGCTTTTACTCTATAGTATGGGGGTGCATATTTCTCAGGAATGCTCAGGTCACTCCAAATAGCATTTATGGGACATTTGTAGAGTAGTGCAGAAAAAATGATTGAAAGTTGAGTAGCATTGGCTGGATATTTCTATGTGAGAAGCAGTTAACCTGCTAGACCCAATCAATTTAGAAGAAGAATGGTTTTACAAGCACCTGTTTGCTTAATTAAGAACCAACTGTGTGGTTGAAATAAACCATTGTACATCAGGACAAAAGAGATCAGAATTGAGTGTGTTTGTAGGGTGGATGATTCCAATGAACTGATCTTGTGATTGAGATTTCTACAAAACCTTTCAATGCCTTTTCACTTAATCAAGAAGAATGTTAAAAACTAGGGAGACCCAATTCAATTGTATGCAGCTGGATCAAAAATTCAAGATGTAACACTGGTGTCCATGCTTGTTCTAAATGTTGATTTTCAAGGAAATCAAACAGTATTGTAAAAATGGATGCTTTGACAGTTAATTAAGCTATGGAAGAAAGAAAATCCAATAATTCTATCATTTAAGAAAATAATCCATTTTACCACCCCAGACTCTTTGATTTGCTAGAGCATATATTGGTTCTTGAAAGTTCAAGAAAGTTCAGTTTAAAAGTTTGGTTTCAAAGTTCGGTTTGAAAGTTCAGTTTGAAAGTAAAGCTTCTTCTTTAATAAAAACTTTAGATCTGTCTATGGTAAATAATGAAAGCCCTGCAAGGAACCAAATTGCATCTTTTAGCTTTTGTCAGTCTATGAAAACTGAAGTCCAAGGCTATGAGCTGCAGCCTTCCTATAGTCATTGGAAGACATCCTTTGCTCATTTTATTTTGGATGAAGTACGGAATCTTTCCATTTCTTTGGAAGACTGGGTCTTCCAAGGATCTTGTCTGTCTTTTTTAAGAAGTGCAAATATATATAACTAGGAAAATTACTTCAGGAATCTTCAGATGTAGAGTCGGGCATGAGCTGAAGAATTCATGATAACTTGGTGGGTGGACTTTTACTCCTGTGGAATTGGAAGGAAATGTTTAGCAAATCTTGCTGGAGTTACACAGAATACTGTTGCCTCTGTGTTGAGACATGTCTGATTTTCTCACTGAAGTTTCAAATACATTATCCAAAGCTAGCTTTAATATAGTCAGCTGTAAAGAAAATAATAAATAAAAAATAAAGAAAATCCTATCATTTGTTACCAGGGATTTGTTAGAGAGCAGTGAGGTCACCCCTCAACCTCCTTTTCTGCAAGTGTGACTAAGCCAGTGTCTCCAGCTGTTCCTCAAAAGAAATCTTCCAGTCCTTTTACCAGTGTTTTGTTCTCTTCTGCATGCATTCAAGTAACCTAGCATCCTTTTTATACTATGGAACCCAGAACTGCACACAATATTCCAGGTGAGGTTGTACCAATACTAAATATAGTGGGATAACCACTCTTTTGACTGGCTGACTATGCTGAGTTTAATGAACCCCAGAATACATTTTGCCCTCTTGTCTGCCAGGGCACTCTGCTGACTCATATTGATCCTGTCAACCTGCACCCCCAGATCCCTTTCTGCAGGGCTGATCTCTATCTACTTGCCTCACAATCTGTAAGTGTGATCGGCATTACTCTGTCCCAGGTGCAGAACCCAGCATTTACTGTTTTTGTGTTTCATGCCATTGATGAGTGCCCAATCCTCCAATCTATCTAAACTCTTCTGCAAGGCTCTCTCATCCTCAAGAGCATCAACAGCATCTCCCAGTTTAGTATCAACAGCAAACTTGCTAAGGATGCATTCAAGTCCTGCATCCATATTATTGATAAAAATATTAAACAGAACGGGACCTAGAATTGAGCTCCGGGGAACACTACTAGTGACCAGCCACCAACAAGATGTAGCCCCATTCACTAACCCTTTCAGCCCTACCATTCAGCCAGTTCTTCACCCAGCATAACATATACTTATTGATCTCACAATGAGACAATTTGTCCAGAATGATACTACGAAGGACAGTATCAAAGGCCTTTTACTAAAATCCAGAAATATTATGTCTGCTGCCTTCACTTCATCAACTAAGCAGGTCACTGTTGTCCCAAAACTGGGTTCCTTTACCTGGTGTGCAAAGAGCTGATTTACTCACAGAGTCGAGATATTTGTTTATTTCATATCTACACAGAGATGGGTCCTTGGTGGTAGCTACACAAAGCTAGCACATCTCTCAACACTGAAAATACACCTTTATAATCATCAATTATATACAAAATTACTCCTGTTGGTGTTTAAGTGAGCATAACAACTTCTCATTGGCTAATTCCCTTTAAGGGGATTAAAGGAAAAAGGGGCGGGGGGGAGAAGTGTTTAAAGGAAAAAAAAATAAGTGACCCTCTAATTCATTGTGCATGCTCCATGAGTAGTGGGCTTAAAGTGAGGAACGGGCTCTTTTTGACCTGCAGGTGTGATTTTCTGTTGTAAATGAGGATAGGTCACTTGAAGTTCAGTTAAGAAGCCATTCTGTTTCTTTGGCTATTCTTTATCCTTTGTTTTTGACAATTATTTTTGTACATGTTTTGCTAGAGCTCCTTTTCCTTTGTTCTTAATTCCTGAGTTTATCACCAAATCCTCCATTTCCTTGGGCTATAGTGTCCTTGTTTACATATTTACAGTTTGATCACCTGTGATTAACCTTCTATCACACTTACTTCTCTGAAAAATTCCACTAATTTTTACTTCTACAACAGCTTTTCTCAAACTTTGATCATTTGAACATGTTTTTTCCATTTTCTGATTGCATAACATATCTGTCACTACTACAGCAATGAGGATTTGAAGAAAGTATAGAGAGAAAACGATGAAAAACTAAGTTTTAATTTCCCTGCACCAGAATAAATTTTAGATTGTCTATGAAAATATCAGGATTATCCTGAATATAGATGGGTGGAATCTAGTACCTTTTCTATTTAATGCTCTGTGGTGTGATATATAATTTTCTCTTTTTACAGAAAAAGAAAAAATAATTATTAACATATTAATAAGAATAAGAAAGTTCAGACAGCATTATTTTACATGGCAGTCTGAGGATAACCTATTCCATTTATTGTTGACAGATCTCATATTTAGTTGTAAGGCTGAAAATTGTTCAAGTCTTAAAGTCTGTGCTTTAAGAGTTATAAATAGATGATGAATTTGAGTACATCTTTTAGTGACTAGTACTGTTTTTGACCACTGTGGGGAAATACCAGTTTCTTCATAATTGAAGTGGAAGCTAGCATAAACCCAATTAGGCTAGACATCAGGAAGAGGTTCTTCACTGAGAGGGTGGTCGCACACTGGAACAAGCTCCCCAGGGAAGTAGTCACTGCACCCAGCTTGTTGGAGTTTAAGAAGCATTTGGACTGTGCACTTAGGTGCGGACCTATGTTTTCTTTGGTTCTCCTTTTTCTGTTCACATATCTAAAAAAAACTTCTTTTTTTGTCTCCCACAGACATGGCCAGCTTCAACTCTAGCTGGGCTTTGGCCACACGAATTTTCTCCCTACAAACACGAACAGCATCCCTGTATTCCCTCCTCATCGCCTGACCCTCCTTCCAGCAGCTGTACACTTTCCTTTTTCGCCTAAGCTCCAGTAGAAGATCCCTGGTCAGCCAGGCCGGCCTTCTGCCCCGCTTGCCTACTTCTGATATTTTGGAATCGCCTGATCTTGTGCTTTTAGGAGGCAGTGCTTAAGGATTGACCAGCACTGATGGACGCCAATGCCTTCAAAAGCAGTTTCCCAGGGGACCTTGGACCAGGAGATGAGGGAACTTTTGTCTTCTGCATAGCAGGAGACATTTGTGCTGCGGCAGGCTCGTGAGTCTGTCTCAGAGAGGGTAGAGTACACCTCCACCAGTCAATTTCCCTCTCGGACTCCCTGATGCTCCTGAGCCTACTCACCTCCTCCCGAAGCTCCACTACCTGGCTGAGCAGCTCTTCAATCTGGGCACACCTGCCACAGGCATGCCTCTCGCTGCTGCTGTTGGATACCAACAGAAGACTTGGGCACACCCTGTAGCCCAAGACCTGGATGGCTGCGTGTTTCCCTGAGCCCTCCGTCTGAGTAGCCACATCGGTGCCTGTGGCTAGAGAGGCTGCAAGAGATGCGGAGGCCATGGTTTTCTGCCTGGTTGATACCATGACCAGGTTCCTCACAGGCAGGTTACAAGTACCGAAGGGAAAGACTGCTGCAAAAGAGCGGCGAGGGGCCCTCCCTGCTCGAACTGCCGCGCAAACTGCCACGCCACGCCCTTCTGACGCGCCATGCCCTGTTTGCCCGCCCTGGTCGCTTCGCTCCCTAGGGGCTGCTTTTGAACAGCCGGGGAGAGGGCGCTGCTGGCTCCGCCTACGCCTCGTCAGACTCCCTTGCGAGGGCTGCCGGCTCCTGGTGGTTCCCTCGCTGCTTCGAGTGGCCTCGATGCAAAAAAAAAAGCCCTGCCTGTCTCGATCCCCTCCTCTGCTGCAGAACGCGTCTGCTCCGGAGCCGATCGCCTCGGCAAGAGGCGATAATTTCCTTGGTATTTGTCTTATACCTGACAGGCAGATACATGCATAATAGTGTCAAGCTCCTTGCCAAATTCTCATTGGCTAGGCTGGTGCTTCATTCACTCTAATCAGATTTTTGCCAAACAGACATAGTTTTGCCCACTTCTTCTCACTAATGCAATACACTATATTAAGTTCAGATGTGTGGCTTGGATCCTGTTAGACTGCAAAATGCAGAATTGACTGAATTCTCTCTCTTTTTTTTTCCCCACATTTTTGAAGTTTTGGTTATATCTTTGGACTTTCTTTGCAAACGTTATCTTGCTGACTAATTTGCATGAGTTGGTGCAGACCTGTTTACTGTCTCTTCACTCTTCATTGCAAACCATATGTGGAAACTACATGGAGGAAACTTGAAAATGTTACTGTTTCATAAGGTCCTCCATCAAAATCAAATGCTACTGAATTAAGCTGAAGTGATCATCAAGAAGGACATTTGATTCCATAAATGACATGCTATAGATCAAATATTCAGCTTCTATAAAGCTCTAAAGAAGAACTTATACTGTTTTTTGCTGAGGTGGAGTTAATTTTCTTCATAGTAGCTTTTATTGTTCTATGTTCTGGATTTGTGACCAATACAGTGTTCATAACACCCTGATGGTTTACCTATTGCTGACCAGTGCTTTGCACAGTGTGAAGGTCTTTTCTGTTTCTGACACTGCCCCACAAGCACGTAGGCAAGGAATGTGCAAGGAGACACAAACTGACCAAAGGAATAGTCTATACCACTGGACACTGTGCTCAACAATAAAATCTGGGTGAAAAAAAGAGGAAAGGGAGGACATGTTTTGGCATGTCATTCCAAGTAACCATTATGTATGAAAAACACTGCTTTCTTGGAAATAGCTAAATATCTGCTTGCTGATGGCAAGTAACAAACAAATTTCTTATTTTCCTTTGCTTGTGCAAACAGCTTTTGCTCTACTTATTAAACTGTCTTTATCTCAAGGCAGGAGTTTTCTCACTTTTACCCGTTCCCCATCTCACTGCAGGGGAGAGAGTGAACAGCTGCCTGGTGTTTAGCTCAATCCTGGGATTAAACCACAACATGCATACAAGGTCCTGACATGGGTAGAGGGATGCAGCCGATCCGTGCGCAGCAGAGGCAGTGGAAAATTCGCTGCATTTGACCATCCTGGTTGTGCTCTTCTTCCAGGTTTTTGCACCAAACTGTTTACTGTGTGTGAACCTGAAATGATTACTGGTACTATTGCAGCCTCCATGGTTTCCTGCCGACACACTTGCTGTGCTTGCAGTTGAGTTGTGGAAGTTCTAGGTTCTAGGACTAGTTCTGCAGTTGAGTTGTGGAAGTTCTAGTTCTAGGAATGTGGAATCAGTCCTAGAAATCACATTAAAATCTGACTTGCCTTTTGGTCTATAGAGAATTGTTTGGGTAAATACAGGTCAAATTTTTAGTTTATTTTTTGGTATTTACATAGCTCTGCCTGTAAGCAAATTCCCATTGCCTCAAGAGCATTCAGGAGTTGACTCACTTATAACAGATTTTTCTTACTCTAACTGAAATTAAACAGCAAAAGCCTGGCTGTAGGATGACCTACATCTAACCTCTCACATTTAGAGTAAACCAGAGTGGTCTGTGCTCTAAACTGAATTGAACCTATTTGTAGCTCCATAGCCCGGTCAATAGTATGTGGACCACATCTAACTGCCATAGCAAGCATCTCACTCTTGCCAGCAGAGTGTTTCTGCAGGCAAAACTCAGCAAAGAGCAGTCTACAGGGGGAAAAAATGGTTGTTTCCTGGTCACTGCTGACTATTAGAAATGCCAGGTCAGTAAGCATTGCTCTTATTTACAGTATTTCTGCTGCAGTTCTGCATGGCTCAGCACATTTTAGGTCTGTGCTTGTGGCAGCATCTGGTTTTCACTCTACTCTGCCTCCAAGCTGGGAACATAACATAACTGGTTTAGTGGGTGATAGTGGCGGGTTGGTTGGATGAGATGATCTTGGAGGTTTTTTCCAACCTTAATGATTCTGTGATTAAAAGGTTAATATTGAATAACAGCTCAGTTTGTCAGTTTCTATATTGCTGTTGCCAGTAAAGGAACAGTCAGCCTCTCAACTGGTAATATTGCATTGTGCTTGATGTGTGTGTCCCTTCTTCTGGCACCAGTTATTTCTGCCCAGCTGTTGCAGGTCAGCTACTCAGGAGGGGTGGTATCAGTGATGGGTCAGTAAAAACAGTGAAACTGCTGCCATAAAAGTTGGTCAAAAAAACTCTCTAAAGACTCAAGTTGGAGTTTTAGAAAGCAGGCATTCTTTAATTGCAGTGCTGGACACATGGGGGATCACTCTGCCTAGTGTGCATGCCGAATTGTACAAGCTGTGAGAAATGTCTCACAATAATTTTTTCCAGGTAGGTTCTCTGGTGAAGGAAATATATTTATTCACAATGGCAATGGCGGGCATCCTGCAAGCAGGAGTGTACCTACTAGTTACATAGCACAGTTTATACACTTTATGTCACGATGACCATCCCCTGTTTCCCCACTGACTGGGTACTCCAGGTTCACAACCTATCCAACGCTTCACAGATCAGGCTTTCAGTTGCCAGCCTGTTATTTTTCAAGTTTCTTGTGGCTTTTCACTCTGGGGTGGTAATATTTCTTCCCTGATCAGACTTGACACCATGATTCTGCCTAATTCCATTAAGGAGTCTGGTCGTTGTCTGCATTTTACAAGATTGTCTGGTAGGTTTCTTATCACTGCAAGCATATCTCAACACCACATTCCTTCCTCCTAAACAGTGTAACATCTCTTTGCAAAAACACAAAAACACTCTTTCTTACAAAGCTTCAGGAATTATATACAATCAAAACATATATATTCATTATATTTCTGAGAAACAATCAGCATATTCCTACTATTTCCTGTAACACGTTAAAATATGTCAAATTTCCTAATGCATGCACAATCGTTTCTACTGGTGGTCTTTTGGGGGTCTCTGGTGGCCGTTGGTAGTCTTCCTCACTATGGTCGCTGCTTGAACCTAGTTCTTGCACATGCTCAGACCATCTTCTTTCTTATATTGTTGTTCCAACTTAGCCATGCATACTAAACTAAGTCATTTACACATCCAAAGACATGTGCATACCATAAGTTCCTCACCTATTCTTTACAGGCCTAGGTTATATTGCCCCTCTCCCTCATCCTGGTATACATTTCTGTATGGTCTTACAGATGAGGCTGACAAATTAGTGAGTAAGGTAGCATCAGGGTTACAAAGATTCTAGAATTCCTTCTATCTAATTAAACGTAGTAAAATATTTCAAATTTGGTTCTATTATTCTGTCAGGGAGAGAACCATATGTACTCAGTATCAAAAATGTTTCACTGTTTAAAAAAACAAAACAGACACAGTGATACAATCAGTGCATCTTGGTTATACATGAACAGTAAATTTTAGTCACCTGAGCATCTTTTTGTTAGGTTATGTGATGAAAACTCATCTGCACACTCAAAAAGGTGCAGAGAGAGAGACAACAGTGGGGAAGGGGAACCCAGAAGAAATGCTAGCTCCTTCTGAGAGAGGGAGTTAAGAGAATCTTAGTAGATGGGATGCTGATTAATGAATATCTAGATTGTTGTTTTGAACTAGTAGATGTTGCTGCTAACTATTGTGCAAATTAACTAAAGCAAGAAGTTTTGGGGCCCCTCATAAAGAATAGCTCCTGATAAAGATGAAGAACCTGTCTCAAGAACTGGCTGAAACCGCTCCTGTGGTTTGGACAAAGGCCAAGGATTTAAAAATGCAAGCGCCAGGGAAAAAGGTGAAAAGTTCAGATATGAGGAAGAGGAAGGAAGAGCCTTACTTCATCTTAAGAGACCACCAGAGACAACCACCAGAGAGCAGAACACAGGTGCGGTTGGGAGGACCACATGTAGATTAGTTCTCGGAACTAATTATAATATGAAGTGGGGATAGGTTATGCATATGTATAAGCGTATTGGGAAACTTCATGCATATGTAACTCTTTACTGCATATAACCAAGGCAAGTTGCTGCGCCGGGGTGCGCATGCCTTTGGGAGCTATCCCGCATGCGCCTGGCGCCGAAATAAACATAGCTACTTTATAACTCATTTGCTTTGAGTTGTGGAGTTCTTCCACAAATCACTTCTGAGCTTTGTTGGCTCCACAGGGAAAGCAATTGCTTTTGTCACCCACATTTTGAATAAAAGTGTGGAGCAAATCAAACGACCAGAAGCTGCAGACTCATACTGTCACTTTTTTATTATTATTATTTACAGTGCGGAAGGCAATACTTTTAAGGCCCACTCGGTAAATTTCAACCAGGAACTTTGAAACTTTCAGAAATTAATCTGTGATTCTAAAAAAACTATATAAAATAAAAAATCACGCAACATCAGTTTATCTGAATTCACCTTAAGGTTTCAACCAATATCAGTTTTTGAAAAATTCTCTATTGCCTACATAAAAGAATAATAAAAAAAAAAAAAAAAGAAAATATTGCCATGTTTGGAAGCATCCCTGTGAGACACGGAACAAGATAAAGGATGTTGATTCCATAGCTCTTAGCTAGCACAATTGTATGTTAACGACACCAAAGATAAGGGAGTAAAAGACTGTACGCATAGATAATGGAACCAGCAAAAACTGGCTTGACTGCTGAAGTCTGTGAAAGACAGGAAAGGTCAGAAGTTTAGCAGTGAGGAAGACTTCTGGCCTTCATCAAAAGACCACCAGAGTATGCCAGATGACCACCCAAGGACTCCAGTACGCATGTGAATAGGGAAGGGAACCTATGTTAATGATTCTTCGGAGACCTGATGAATATGCAAGAGACTTATGGGAAATGAAGTGAATATATATTTATCCCACTAATATAAGCACACTGCCAGTAACCCTTGGTGTGTGTGTGTTAGGCGGAGCGATCCCCCACACACCTGTCACCATAATAAAGAATACCTGCTTAATAAATTTGGTTATTGAGCTTTCACTGCATCAGATTGGCGACCTAGATGGGACACCCTCTGTTAGGCTCTGGAAGGCATTGAGATGCAGGAGAATTGTGGCTGTAGACTTGAGTGTTGAAATTCCTCAACTTCCCAAGTTTGTCACCATTTGCTCTAAAACACGAGTTTTACATGCTCATCTTAAGTGAAAAGGAATTGGCAATTCATTCCCCATCAGACTCGTGGTCTCAGGTCCCTCACAAAGGATGCTCCAGCCTACCCCTGCCTCAAGTACAAATGCTGGCCCCCAAGACTGAAGCTGCACTGAGCCAATGCCCTGAGGGGCAGCGGAGAGATTTGAGGATTGGGGTGGCTTACATTATTGCAGAAACTTGAAGGTGTCCTCCAACAATAATGATTCTACGATTCCTCCACCACCTATTCCTGCACTAATTCCTCCTCCTCCTCCTCCACTTCCACTGCCTCCTCCTCGTCCACCACCTCCATCAACTCATTCACGTTCTCCTTCTCCTCCTGATTCTCCTCCTACAATGCCTATTCCACTTCCACCGCCTCTTCCTTCTCCACATCCTTCTCCTCCTCCTCCGTCTCCTCCTCCACAAGCACTGCCACCTTCTCATCTACCGCCTCCTCCTCCTCCACCGCATCCATCACTTCCTTCTCTTCCCCCACCTCCACCATCTCCTACTTGTCCACTGCCTCCTACTTGTCCATGGCCTCCTACTCGTCCACCTTTGGCCGTTATATAGGGAAGAGAAACCACACCCCCTATAGTTGACAAGCCAGTTACAAAACAGGTAAAAATCGCTAGCCAGCCAATCAGGGGACAGGCAACGAATCACAGAGGGTCAGGAAGATGCTAGGAGCAGCGAGCTCCTGCCTTACAGGGCCACGGTGCCATGGTCCTGCTGGTTGACAAATGGAAGGAGAACTATGAACGGTAGGCAGCACTCACGACCTGACCCTCCCACAGAAGCCACCTTTCCACACCTGGTCCCTGGCAACTGCTCCTTACATCTCTGGGCTCATGATAATTGCTACTACTGTGCCCTAGCCAGGGGCATGCAGAGCAAGTTAGCCAGGAATTTTCTGCCAAGGTGGAGGAGGCGATGAAGGAGGAAAAGGCGGTGGGGGAAGAGGTGGTGGACGAGGAGGAGGTGGCGGTGGACAAGGAGCAGGCGGTGGTGGACGAGGATTCATAGAATCATTATTGTTGGAGGAGACCTTCAAGTTTATCCTGTCTAGCCATCACCCTACTACCAATGTCACCAACTAAACCTTGTCCCAATGCGCCAGGTCCAACCTTTCCTTGAACAGCCCCAGTGACACTGACTCTACCAGCACCCTGGGGAATCCATCCCAGTGCTCGACTACTCTTTCTGAGAAGAAATGTCTCCTAATTCTAACCTACACTTCCCCTTGGCGCAACGTGATGCCATTCCCTCTAGTCCTTTTGCTAGTTACCTCTGAGAAGAGACTGACCCCCAGCTCCCCACACCTTCCTTTCAGGTCATTGGAGAGAGTAACCAGGTCTCTGCTGAGCCTCCTCTTCTGCAGAATAAACAACCCGGTTCTCTTAGCTGCTCCTCATAGGACTTGTGTTCCAGGTCCTTCACCAGCTTTGTAGCCCTTCTCTGGACACGCTCCAGGACATTGATGTCCTTCTTGTACTGAGGAGGGGCAGGTGGTAGTGGAGGTGGTGAAGGAAGAGGTGGAGGAGGTGGAGGATGTGGAGGAGGAGGTGACGGAGGTAGAGGATGTGGAGGAGGAGAAGGTGCTTTCCTACCCTGATTTAAGCACTGGCTTCTGAAATGTTTAAAGAGGTCCTCACAATGTCCCTTACTATTTGGGTTTCTTTTGTGACAAATAGGACTTCTGAGTGCAATGTTATGCCTTTAGGTCTTTATAATCCTCCCTGTACACACTGAAGGGAGTGAGGCTATCAGCCGTTCAAGTGCAGAGGTGAGAACACAGGAGACACCATTGTGCAATGCTGGTGACAGAAGGAGAATTGTGGCTGTAGACTTGAGCGTTGAAATTCCTCAGCTTCCCATGTTTGTCACCATTCTTTCTAAAACACAAGTTCTCATGCTCATCTTAAGTGAAAAGGAATTGGCAATTCATTCCCCAACAGCCTCGCTGGGGTCTCAGATCCCTCTCACAGGATGCTCCTGCCTACCCGTGCCTCAGGTACAAATGCTGGCCCCCCCAAAAAAGTTGCACTGAGGCAATAACCTGAGGGGCAGCGGAGAGATTTGAGGATTTGTGTGGCTATGATTCCTGCAGAAACTTGAAGGTGTCCTCCAACAATAATGATTTTACGAATCCTCCACCACCTACTCCTGCACTAATTCTACCTCCTCCTCCTTGTCCACCGCCTCCTCCTCGTCCACTGCCTCCTCG
This sequence comes from Cygnus olor, assembly GCF_009769625.2. NCBI lineage: Eukaryota > Metazoa > Chordata > Aves > Anseriformes > Anatidae > Cygnus > Cygnus olor. The sequence goes on from NC_049169.1 coordinate 101,914,113, forward strand.
TCCACGGCCTTCTCCAACTACACTGCCTCCTCCACCTCCACCGCCTACTCCTCCTTCTCCTTCTCCCCCTCCTTCTCCTCCTCCACTGCCTATTCCACCTCCACCTCCTCCTCCTCAACCTGCTTCTCCCCATCCGCCACCTCCTCTACCTTCATCGACTCCTCTTTCACCTCCTTCTCCACAACCGCCATCATTTCCTCCTCCTATTCCATCGCCTCCTCCTCAAACACCGCCTCGTCCACCTCCACCGCCTCCTCAATGGCTTCCTCCACCTCCACCGCCTGCTCCACCGCTGCTGCCACCAGTACAGTACCGTCAGCTGTCACCCCTCTCCAGCGCTCTGTCTCCCACTGTCCCACTTTGGCCCTTATAGAGAGAGAAGCCACACCCACTATTGATGAGAATCCAGTGGCAAAACAGCTAACAATCACTAGCAAGCCAATCAGGGCACAGGCAACACATCACAGATAGTCATGAAGATGGTAGGACCAGCCAACTGCTGCCTTAGAGGCCCATGGTGCCATGGTCCTGCTGGCTGACAAATGGAACTAGAATTATGAGCAGTGGGGAGCGCTCACGACCAGAACCTCCCACAGAATACACCTTTTCGCAGCTCATCCCTCGCAATTGCTCCTGAAATCTCTGGGCTCACGATCATTGCTACCACCATGCCCTAGCCAGCCACATGCAGAGCAAGTTCGCCAGGAACATTTTGCCAAGGTGGAGGAGGCAGTGGAGGAGGAGGAGGCGGTGGAGGAGGAGGCAGCTGCGGCAGAGGAGGCGGTGGCAGAATGTTCATCAGCATCCTTTCTAAAACACGAGTTTTACATGCTCATGTTAAGTGAAAAGGAATTGGCAATTCATTCCCCAACAGCCTCCTTGGGGTCACAGATCCCTCACAAGGAATGCTCCTGCCTAATCCTGCCTCAGGTACAAATGCTGGCCCCCAAGACTTACTCTGTACTGAGGGAATGTCCTGAGGAAGAGTGAAGGGATTTGAGACTGGGGTGCCTTCACTTATGGCAGAAACTTGACGGTCTCCTCCAGCAATGATAATTCTATGATTCGTCCACAACATACTCATCCTCCTCATCCACTCCCACCTCCTCATCCAGAACCTCAACCTCATCCACCGACTCGTCCTCCCCATCCATCAACTCCTCCTCCTCCACCACCTCCTCAACATCCACGCACTCCTCCTCCACCGCCTTTTCAAAAACCACGCCTCCTCCTAATCCACCTTCTCCTCCACCGCCCCCCTCCTCCTCCATCACCTCCAACAACACCTTCTCGTCCACCGCCTCCTCCTCCTCCACCGCCTCCTCACCCTCCACCGCCTCCTCCACATCCACCGCCTCCTCCACATCCACTGCCTCCTCCACATCCACTGCCTCCATCCACGTCCACCGCCTCCATCCACGTCCACCACCTCCATCCTTCATCGCCTCTGCTGCCACCAGTTGCAGTACCGTTTAGTCACCCCTCTCTAGCACTCTGTCTCCCACTATCCCACTTTGGCCCTTATAGAGGGAAAATCCACATCCACTATTGATGATAAGACCGTGGCAAAACAGCTAACAATCGCTAGCAAGCCAATCCAGGCACAGGCAATGCATCACAGAGGGTCATGAATATGTTAGGACCATCCAGATGCTGCCTTACAGTGCCACAAGCCATGGTCCTGCTGGCTGACAAATGGAACGAGAACTATGAGCGGTGGGCAGCGCTCACGACCAAACCCTCCCAGACAAGCCGCCTTTTCACACCTACTCCCTGGCAATTGCTCCCTACATCTCTGGGCTCACAATCATTGCTCCCACCATGCCATAGCCAGGCGCATGCAGAGCAAGTTGGCCATGAAGTTTCTGCCAAGGTGGAGGAGGCGGTTAAAGAGGAGGTGGCGGTGGAGGAGGAGGAGAAGGCGGCGGTGGAGGAGGACCAGGCAGTGAAATGTTCATCAGCATTCTTTCTAAAACATGAGTTTTACATGATCATGTTAAGTGAAATGGAATTGGCAATTCATTCCCCAACAGTCTCGTTCGGGTCACAGGTCCCTCAGAGAAGGTGCTCCTGGTTACCGCTGCCAGAGCTACAGATGCTGGCCCCCACGACTGAAGGTGCATTGAGACAATGCCCTTAGGGGCAGAGGAGGGATTTGAGGATTAGGGTGGCTTCACTTATGGCAGAAACCTGAACGTTTCCTCCAACAATAATGATTCTAAGATTCCTCCACAACCTAGCCCTCCTCATTCTCCAACTCCACTGCCTCCCCCTCCTCCACCGCCTCCTCCACCTCGTCTACCGCCTCCTCATCCTCCTCCACTGCCACCTCCTCCTCCTCCACCACCTCCCTGCTCCTCCTCCACCACACCCTCCGCCTCCCTGCTCCTCCTCCACTGCCTCCCTCCTCCTCCTCCACCACCTCCCTACTCCTCAATGACCACCACCCTCCTCCTAAATGGAACAAGTGTAACTAGAACTATGACATGTGGGCAGCGATCATGACCACACCCTCCCAGAGAAGCCACCTGTTCACACCTGGTCCCTTGCAATTCCTCCTGAAATATGTGGACACAAAATCATTGCTACGACCATGCCATACTCAGGCGCATGCAGAGCAAGATGGCCAGGAAGTTTCTGCCAAAGTGGAGGCGGCAGTGGAGGAGGAAGAGGAGAGGGAGGAGGAGGGGGAGGAGGAGCAGACGGTGGAGGAGAAGCGCGCGGTGGAGGAGGAGCAGACCGTGGAGGAGGAGCAGGCTGTGGAGGAGGAGCAGGCCGTGGAATGTTCGTCACCATTCTTTCTAAAGCAAGAGATTTACATGCCCATGTTAAGTGAAAAGGAATTGGCAATTTATTCCCCAACAGCCTCGTTGGGGTCTCAGGTCCCTCACACAGGATGCTCCTGATTACCGCGGACACAGGTACAAATGCTGGCCTCCAAGACTGAAGCTGCATTGAGGCAAAGCAATTAGGGGCAGAGGAGGGATTTGAGGACTGGGGTGGCTTCACTTATGGCAGAAACTTGAACGTTTCCTCCAACAGTAATGATTCTAAGATTCTTCCGCTACCAAGCCCACCTCATTCTCTAACTCCACTGCCTCCTCCTTGTCCACCGCCTCCTCCACCAAATCTACCGCCACCTCCTCCTCCTCCATCGCCTCCCTACTCCTCCTCCACCGCCTCCCGGATCCTACTCCACCACCTCCCTGCTCCTACTCCACCACCTCTTTCACAGCCTCCTCCTCCTCCACCGCCTCCTCCTCCTCCACCGCCTCCTCACCCTCCACCGCCTCCTCACCCTCCACCGCCTGATTCTCCTCCATCACCACAAACCCCTCCTTCTCTTCCACCACCTATTCCTCCTTCACTGCCTCCTCCTCCTCCACCTCCTCCTATTCCTCCACCTCCTCCTATTCCTCCACCTCTTCTTCCTACACCACCTGATCCTCCTTCAAAGCCTCTTCCTCCTCCACCGCATCCTCCTCCTCCTACTAATCCATCTCCTCCTCCCCCTCCACTGCCTCCTCCTCTTTTAATGACTCCATCCTCCTCCACTGCCTCCATCCTCCTCCTCCTCCTCCTCCTCATCTACCGCCACTTACAGTACTGTTTGCAATCACCCCTGTCCACCACTCTGTCTCCCTCTGCCCCCCTTTGGCCCTTAGGTACGGTGAAGCCACACACACTATTGATGACAATCCAGTGGCAAAACAGCTAACAATCGCTAGCAAGCCAATCCAGGCACAGGCAATGCATCACAGAGGGTCATGAATATGTGAGGACCATCCAGATGCTGCCTTACAGTGCCACGAGCCGTGGTCCTGCTGGCTAACAAATGGAACGAGAATTATGAGTGGTGGGCAGCGCTCACGACCAGACCCTCCCAGACAAGCCACCTTTTCACACCTACTCCCTGGCAATTGCTCCCTACATCTCTGGGCTCACAATCATTGCTCCCACCATGCCATAGCCAGGTGCATTCAGAGCAAGTTGGCCATGAAGTTTCTGCCAAGGTGGAGGAGGCAGTGGAGAAGGAGGAGGCGGTGGAGGAGGAGCAGGCGGTGGAATGTTCATCAGCATTCTTTCTAAAACATGAGTTTTACATGATCATGTTAAGTGAAATGGAATTGGCAATTCATTTCCAAAACAGCCTCGTTGGGGTGTCAGGTCCCTCACACGGGATGCTCCTGGTTACCGCTGCCAGAAGTACATATGCTGGCCCCCACGACTAAAGCTGCACTGAGGCAATGTCCTTAGGGGCAGAGGAGGGATTTGAGGATTAGAGTGGCTTCACTTATGGCAGAAACTTGAACGTTTCCTCCAACAAAAATCATTATAAGATTTCTCCACAATCTAGCCCTCCTCAATCTCCACCTCCACTGTCTCCTCCTCGTCCACCGCCTCCTCCACCTCGTCCACCGTCTCCTTCTCCTCCACCGCCTCCTCCTCCTCCACTGCCTGGTCGTCCTCCATCACCACAATCACCTCCTTCTCTTCCAATGCCTGATCCTCCTTCACCGCCACCGCCTCCTCCACCGCTACCGCCTCTTTCACCGCCACCGCCTCCTTCACCGCCACCGCCTCCACATCCTTCACCTGATCCTCCTCCATCACCACCCAACACCTCCTTCTCCTCCAACGCTTCCTCTTGCTCTTCCACTGACTCCTCCACCTCCGCCACTTCCTCCAACTCCCCTGCCACCCCCACCTCCGCCGCCTCCTCCACCTTAACCGACTCCTCCACCTTAACCGACTCCTCCACCTCTACCGTCGCACCCTCCTCCTCCTCCTCCTTGTCCTCGTCCTCCTCCTCGTCCTCCTCCTCCTCCTCCTGCTCCTGCTCCTGCTCCTGCTCCTCCTCTGCTGCCGCCACTTCCAGTACAATCTGCCATCATCCCTCTCCACCACTCTGTCTCCCTCTGCCCCCCTTTGGCCCTTAGGTACAGTGAAGCCACACACACTATTGACGACAAGACCTTGGCAAAACAGCTAACAATCGCTAGCAAGCCAATCCAGGCACAGGCAATGCATCACAGAGGGTCATGAATATGTTAGGACCATCCAGATGCTGCCTTACAGTGCCACAAGCCATGGTCCTTCTGGCTGACAAATGGAACAAGAACTATGAGCGGTGGGCAGCGCTCACCACCAGACCGTCCCAGAGAAGCCTCCTTTGTAAGCCTGGTCCCTGGCAATTGCTCCTGGAATCTCTGGGCTCACGATCATTGCTACCACCATGCCCTAGACAGGGGCATGCAGACCAAGCTGGCCATGAAGTTTCTGCCAAGGTGGAGGAGGCAGTGGAGGAGAAAGACTTGGTGGAGGAGGAAGACGTGGTGGAAGAGGAAGACGGGGTAGAGGAGGAGGAGGCGGTGCACGAGGAGGAGTCAGTGGCAGAAGAGCAGACGGTTGACGAGGAGCAGGCGGTTGACAAGGAGCAGGGGGTGGACGAGAAGCAGGGGGTGCACGAAGAGCAGGGGGTGCACGAGGAGCAGGAGGTGCACGAGGAGCAGGAGGTGCACGAGGAGCAGGCGGTGCACGAGGAGCAGGCAGTGGATGAGGAGGAGGTGGTGGATGAGGAGGAGGCGTTGGAGGTGGACAAGGAGGAGGTGGTGGTGGAGGGCTAAGTGAGCACTACCCACCGGTCATAGTTCTAGTTCCATTTGTCAGCCAGCAGGACCATGGCTTGTGGCACTGTAAGGCAGCAGCTGGATGGTCCTAACATATTCATGACCCTCTGTGATGCGTTGCCTGTCCCCTGATTGGCTTGCTAGCGATTGTTAGCTGTTTTGCAATTGGCTTGTCAACTATAGGGGGTGTGGCTTACCCTCCCTATATATGGACCAAAGGAGGGGTTGGGGTGCGCAGTGTGAGACAGAATGTTGGAGAGGGGAGATGGTGGAATGTGCTTCAACTGGCGGTGGCAGCGGAAGAGGAGGAGGATGTGGCGGAGGAGGTGACAGTGGTGGAGTAATCATAATATCATAGAATCACTAAGGTTGGAAGAGACCTCCAAGGTCATCTGGTCTAACCATCACCCTACTACCAATGTCACCCACTAAACTATGTCCCTAAGCGCAAGGTCCAACGTTTCCTTGAACAGCCCCAGGGACGGTGACTCCACCAGATCCCTGGGCGACCCATTCCAGTGCCTGATTACTCTTTCTGAGAAGAAATGTCTCCTAATTCTAACCTATACTTCCCTTTGGTGCAACGTGAGGCCATTCCCTCTAGTCCTTTCACTTGTTACCTGTGAGAAGAGACTGACCCCCAGCTCCCCACACTTTCCTTTCAGGTCGTTGGAGAGAGCAACCAGGTCTCTGCTGAGCCTCCTCTTCTCCAGACTAAACAATCCCAGTTCTCTCAGCTGCTCCTCACAGGACTTGTGTTCCAGGTCCTTCACCAGCTTCGTAGCCTTTCTCTGGACATGCTCCAGGGCCTCAATGTGCTTCTTGCACTGAGGTGGGAGAGGAGGAGGTGGTGGTGGAGGAGGAGTTGGAGGAGGTGGTGAAGGAAGAGGTGGAGGAGGTGGAGGAAGAAGAGGTGGGGAAAGAGTTGGAGGAGGTATTGGAGGATGTGGTGGTGACAGAGGAGGAGGAGGTGGTGCAGGATGAGGTGTTGCAGGAGGTGGTGGTAGTAGAGGAGGAGGTGGTGCAGGATGAGATGTTGCAGAAGGTGGTGGAAGAGGAGGTGGTGGTGGTGGTGGAGGTGATGGTGGAGCAGATGGTGGTGGAGGAGGTACTTTCCTACCCTGATTTAAGCACTGGCTTCTGAAAAGTATAAACAGGTCCTTGCAATCTCAACGACTCTGTGTTGTTTTTTGGTTTTTCTTTTTTTGTGTGTGTGTGACAAAGTGAATTTTTTTCAGTACAATGTTATGCCTTCAGGTCTTTATAATCCTCCCTGTACACACTGAAAGGAGTGAGGCTATCTGCTGTTCAAGTGCAGAGGTGAGAAAACAGCAGACACAGGTGTGCAATGCTGGTGACAGAAGGAGAATTGTGGCTGTAGACTTCAGTGCTGAAATTCCTAAACTTCCTATGTTTGTCACCATTCTTTCTGAAACAGGAGTTTTACATGCTCATGTTAAGCGAAAAGGAATTGGCAATTCATGCCCAAAAAGCCTCATTGGGGGTCTCAGGTTCCTCACACAGGATGCTCCTGCCTGCCCCTGCCTCAGGTACAAATGCTGGCCCCGAGATTGAAGATGCACTGAGGCAATGCCCTGAGGGGCAGAGGAGGGATTTGAGGATTGGGGTGGCTTCACTTGTGGCAGAAACTTCCTGGCCACCTTGCTTTGCCTGCTAGGACATCATGAGAGCAATGATCTTGAGCCCAAAGATGTCAGGAGTAGTTGCCAGGAACCAGGTGTGCAAAGGTGGCTTCTCTGGGAGGTTCTGGTCATGAGCTCTGCCTGCCCCTCATCACAGAATCACAATATCACAGAACGTTAGGGATTGAAAGGGATCTTGAAAGATCATCTAGTCCAATGCCCCTGCCAGAGCAGGAATACCTAAATCACATCACACAGGAACACGTCCATGCAGGTTTTGAAAGTCTCCAGAGAAGGGGAGTCCACAACCCCCCTGGGCAGCCTGTTCCAGTGTTCTGTCACCCTCACCGTAAAAAAGGTTTTTCTCATATTGAAGCAGAAACTCCTATGTTCCAGCTTGCTCCCAGTGTCCCTTGTCCTATCATTGGATGTCACTGAGAAGAGCCTGACTCCATCTTCCTGACACTCACCCTTTACATATTTATAAACATTAATGAGGTCACCCCTCAGTCTCCTCTTCTCCAAGCTAAAGACAGCCGGCTCCCTCAGCCTTTCCTCATAAGGGAGATGCTCCACTCCCTTAATCATCCTCATGGCTCTGCGCTGGACTCTCTCAAGCAGTTCCCTGTCCTTCTGAACTGAGGGGCACAGATCTGGACACAATATTCCAGATGTGGTCTTACCAGGGCAGAGCGGAGGGGGTGGAGAACCTCTCTCGACCTACTAACCACACCCTTTCTAATACACCCCAGGATGCCATTGACCTTGTTGGTCACAAGGGCACAGTGCTGGCTCATGGTCATCCCGCTGTCCACTAGGACCCCCAGGTCCTTCTCCCCTTCACTGTTCTCCAGCAGGGCAGTCCCCAACTTATACTAGTGTCTGGGGTTGTTCTGGGGTCTATTTCACTTTTTAAAGGTTACAGGTAGACTATGCTGATATGCTGCCAGCAAATGGTTATAAAAATCTACTGGTAATAGCAAATCAATTATCTGGATGAGTGGAAGCTTTCCCCACAAGAAAGACTGACATGAACAGGGTAGTTAAGGCTCTATTAAAGGATGTAATTCCAAGATATGGAGTCCCACAAATGATCAAATCAGACAGGGGGACTCATGTTATGCCTCATAAAACAACTTCATAAAGTCTCAGCGATCAAACAGGACCTACACACTCCAGGAGGAGAGAATGAATTGGACATTAAAAGAGAAAATAGCAAAAGTATGTATCCAATACTGGATTAAAGTGACTGGAGACCCTGAACTTAGCCCTATGGGATGTCTGAAATGCACCAAGGCAAACCCTTGGGCTAACAGCAGATTAAATTCTCTTTGGTAGACATTTAGCTCTACCAGGAACTTTTATCCCAGCTAAGACCAGTCTGTTAGACAGATGAACAAGTAACTCAGTACGTAATGTACTTGCAAAAATGATTTCAGCACAATCTTAAATATACACACAACGTTATCAAGTAGTACCACCCAGATTACAGGTGCATAATGTGCAACCGGGGAAATTATTTAGTAATTAAAATATTTTTCTCAGAAAACCAAGCTAGACCCAAACTGAGAAGGACAGTATAAGGCTGACAATTTGCACAAATTATTAGACTATATATTAGATAATGTACAAAAAATCTTAATCACCATCCATCATGATGCAAAGGAAATACATACTCTTCTGAAGAGGGTTAAGAAGGATGGTGGATACCACTGGTGGGAAGAACTATTGGAGTGGTCTCCCACCACTAATGGGGTTTTAATCTCATGTTACATCCAATCATTGCATTGATTATAACATTGATAACAGTAGATAGTTAACTCTGTTTTGTGTGAAAGAGATAAAATATGTACTTTGAGGAAAGGGAAAGATGACCCAGGCCTTGGAGGTTTCTAAAGGATGATTAACTGAGGAACTGCTAATCAGAAAGACCATTATTTTGACATTCTTGAAGGAAACACCCAGACATATGCCCCTGATTATGTCACCAATCAATGTAAGGTGAATAGTTGGCTGAAAAACAAAGATTAGGAGTATTATAATGTGAAGTATCCATGAACTATCCTCATTATAATAGTAAAAATCACGCCCTTAGGCTGAAAGATTCCAGCCCAACAAGGGACTCTTCCTCTCTGAGGATGTATAGAATGATTCTGTCATGTTAGCAGTATGCTAACTGTGTAACCAGTTGGAGGCTAGGGGATTGTACAAACATGTAGATATATTGATAAGGGTTTTTACAAGAGTGGCACAGAAAATCCTTAGGGATGCCCAGCTTCGTGGGAAACCACCTGGTACCAGACATGCAACTGAAATAAACATCTCGATCTAGTGTGTGGATTGGATCATTACACACCAGGTAACAAATCTGAACTTTTTATTGGACAACAGTGTCAATGACCTGTCTCTGTCTCTGTGTGTCTGTCTAGGATACATGCTCAGCTTTGCTATTGGTTGCACTTGCAAAGGAGAAAGCAGCAGCTGTGTCTCCCAGTCTGGGCAGAGACCCTGGGTCCCCAAACACTTTGGTGGGCCCCAGCAGTGAGGCAGGAGCAGTTCTGGGCCAGAGTGGTTGGAGGAGGTGGCTGCATTGGCTGCACTTTTTACCTCACTTAACCAGTTTTTTATTGCAGAGCATAATGTCATGCAGTATAGAATATCCCTTTGGCCAGCTTAGGTCAGCTGTCCTGACTGTGCCCCTTCTCCACCTCTTGCCCACCCTCAGCCTACTGGCCTTTGGGAGTTGGGGGGAGTTGGAGTGACAGCCTTGATGTGGTGCCAGCAGTGCTCAGCAATAGGCAAAACACTGGTGTGACCTGCAGCTCTAGCTACACAGTGGAAAGCACAACACTATATGGTCTGCTGTGGGAAATGTTAACTCTATTACAGCCAGACCCTGCACATTGTGATGTTGAAGTAGAATTCTCAATGGAAATAATTGCAGATGTCTTCTTGGAAAACAAGCCCATCCTACACAGCTAGTACAGGGCTACCACATAAAGTTTGCACATTTGTAAAAAAATAAAACAACAAAGCAACTTGTCACTTCATCCATAACACAATGCATGGAATGTTGTTGTGGTTATTTTTCCACTTCTGCTTTTCCTTGCTTATATGAGCAGCCATTGTCAGTGATCAGGAGGAGTAGGCTGTTAAGAGCATCGTTTCTGGCCATGTGAACTTGGTCCCAGGTTTCGCCTAAGGTGCTTCATATTTAGGCTTTCCAGAAGGTAGAGTTGTACCTCTCCCCTTCAGGCTGATGTAAATGAGCAACTTCTGGATTTTAAACCTTACACTTGGCCGATAGTTTTGAGCTGTTGCACTTCAATTAGTGTAGTGAGTCACCAAACAAATAATCCTGCATAGTTCAATTCTGTTATTTCTACCAATTATGTGTTTTCTTCATGAGACCAAAAAAGGCTGTCCTGGGTGACCATTTCTGAATCTGAAAGAACAGTTCTAATAAATATATACAAGTATCTTATGTATACAGTGGCCAGTTGTGCATCCACCATATGAATAGTGCCTGTCAACTGGCTTATGCAGACCATGAACTGCCTATGGGGATCTTGAGTGCTGTCAAAAATATCCACCTGCAGAACTCCTGTAATGGTGTGTCAAATACTTTGTTGTGAAAGCAACTAGGATTTCAACCAATCACCTCCTATCATGTCAATCAATCACCTCAAATTAGTTAAGACAATTCTCAACCAGCAGAAACTAGCTGTAGAGTGCTTCAGTCACTAAGACTGTGCTGAGCGTGCGCACTGGCACAGGTATAATACCCATCTATACTGTGATGGTAACTTGTTCCAAATGAATATATCTGTATAAATAAATATCAGGTAGGGAATTACAGATTGCTAGAAGTGCTTAGAAAGCTGAGAAATCAGGTTGGTTTTAAACTGTAAAATTAAATTTTTACTAAATTCATTTATTAGCAACACACTTCTTGATAACAGTTCTTGTACAATACTATCTTAACTACATATACAAAACTGTTACCCTATAACAACCATATTTTAAATTACTTGTGAGTATACAATATCATGGAACTGATGCTGTACAGTTAGCACTACTGGCTCTTAGTCACAGAAGTCAGGATGATCAGCAACAAACCAAGCTGGAATATCCTGAAGTTAGGGGAGCCCATTGTCTCCTTCAGGAGAATCGGTCTCCTCAGGCATCTGGAATTCACTGAGTCGACTCTCATTTAGAGCAGAGAGAATTTGATGGTACCCATATGGTACCCAGATCTAGTGGGTTTCTTGGAGGAACCTTGACGTTCCTACGTGTGGAGCTGGGCCTGTAGAGCGCTGAGCAGTTACCACTCCTTTAGGATGCCGGTGGCATCAGTGGCTTTTTATTTTGCAGCATCTGTGCCACAAGTATTCTTACCTGATCTGGATGGAATTCTGACACTGGAACAAGTGAGAAATACTGTAGTTGGGGATGTTACCCTTTTTCTCTCTCTCATGTTTTATCTATTACCTGAAGGAAACAAAGCAAACCATGAATATAAAGATCCCAAAGGGACCCCATTCAAGTCTTACCCTGGGTTCTTATACCCATAAAATCATTTTGCCCACTGTATTCCAGTCAGATCCCGACACACGTCAGATTGGAGGTTCTTTGTTGTGGGGCAGGATGACTACTGTTATCTCTGGGGACAGGCTCCCATATGGCATCATCCTTGGTCAGCACATCCTCCCCTCCCCCATTGGTATCACCCAGACCCTCATACAATGTGACTCACTGTTGCTCAATCACCACTACGTACAACGTAGAGTTCATGCTGCAGCCTAAGGCTTCACCAAATTTACTCTACTAATGTCAAGCAATAGCTACCCGAGTTCCTTACCTACCAGTGGTTTCTTTCCTTTTCACTGATTATTACACTAACAGTTTATAGCTTCCACAAGCCTTTGCCATAGCCACAAACTAAAGGAGAAACTTGAATTTCAATCTTATATCACAATAAAAGCTTAAAATTAGATAGATCAAGCCACAAGATCCATTCATGATTGTTGTCTTCTTAGGGTATTTTCTAATGTGAAAAATTTTGTCTCTTTCATTCACAACTATAGTTGTGCTGAAGATAATACAGTGTTTAGATATGGCAGAGTATCACTCAGCCAAAATAACTTTTAAAAATCTAATCTAAAACCATATAAAACACGTTTAGCCCAAGGGAATAATGAAGATTAGACTATTTATTTGACAGTGCTCTCTACCTGACTATGTCCTAGACCTCTCCTGCTGTCTTCCTCTTGCAAACCACAGTGTGAAGAGTTTTGTTTGATCTTTGATACTGCAAATTTTAAGATTCTAATTGGCAATAAAACATGTTTGGTTTGTGCTTTATTGGTGTTCGGATGGAAAAAATATTTGGTAAATCTTTGTAATACGTGATCATGTCCTATTATATTACCTGAAATGAAAATCCGGGTGGTGTCTTTGCGTTTAGAGAGCATTTTGTATTCTCTTCAAGCATGTGCAAAATAAAGAATGTACAGCAATCAACTAATTCTCCACAACCCAAAAGGCAGATTAATATTACAGGTTAATATGAATTTGGATATTAATATTGTAGATTGCAATACTGGAACAGAGTAAATAACAGGTATACAGTAAACCGGAGGCAGAGACTAAGCTTCTAACCACGTGTATTTCACCCATACGTGTCAGAAATTTCAATAAGCTTTCCCATTAAAATTGTTCTTCAAGGTCTATACTTCTCTTTGACCATCATTTCCAGGGACCTTTATAGGATTTACTGTGGCTTAAAGCTATATATTTTTATTTATTTACTCTGACAGCAAGACACAGAGTAACATATTATTTTTGGTAACATCAGGTCTCAAATTTCTCGAGCCATTTTCTCCCAGAATGAACATGACCTTTCACATGCCACTTTGAAAACATGCCTTAAATATATTTGTAACATGAATCTTCTATGTTTTTAGATTACTCTAGGTTTCCTTTCACCTGCCTACCTTCTTTGGAAGTTGGTACACACATGGATTAAATACTTCCAAATCATCATTTTTATGTATTTCTAGAACATAAAGTGCATGAGAGAACATGTGCCTTTTTCTTACACTTTAGACTGATTGTATTTAATTTATTGGGGACCATCATCAGGCAGTATTATAAGCAAGTACGACCTAGCTTTGGTTCAGTTCTAGACTAGTTCTGGAAAATAAGCCACATTGCTCCAGCTCATGAAATACATGCAGACTTTCTTATTTTTCTTGTTTTTGTGGGATGCAACAGGATTTGGGCAATTCTGTCTGGAAGAGGAAGGAAAAATGTAAACTGGGAAGAAAATAATGCCAACCCCCTATCACAATTAAAGTTGCTTGCTTGTCAGTATTTACAGCTGAACTCACGAGCATGTGTTGAAAGAGAGTTGTTGAGCAAATACTGAGACACGTAACAGAATGAATTACTCTATATGACAGTTATAGAAGAGAATAAGACAGACAGCTATCTGCCAGACCTGACTTAAATGGCTGCAGTGATTCTCATAGACCTTCTATTTAAAACACCTTATGAGAGTGCTCTCAAAATGTTATGCATATCCCTGAACATGGTAAATAAAATACCTCCAGCATTTTCCAACCTAACAAGAAATCAATAGTCAATTCCACAACAAAGGTGAGAGAGAAAAAGAAAAAAAAAGAAAAAGAAAAAAAAAAAGGAGAGTTGACGATGGGTGAAAAAGATAAAGTGAGAGAAACCAAGAATCACAGAATCACAGAATGGTTGAAATTGAAAGAGACCTCTGGAGGTCTTCTGGTCTGATACCCCCAGCTCTAGCAGGACCAAATCGAGATGGCTTCTGGATATCCCTAAACAGAGACACTCCACAGCCTCAATGGGCAACCTATGCTCAGTCCCCTGCACAGTGAAAAACTGTTCTGATGTTCAGGGGGAAACTGCTGTCTTTCAGTTTGTGCCTATTGCCTCTTGTGCTGTCACTGAATCACAGAATCACAGAATCATCTAGGTTGGAAGAAACCTCCAAGATCACCTAACAAGTGAGCTAACACTAACAAGTCCTCCACTAAACCATATCACTTAGCTCTACACCTAAACATCTTTTAAATACCTCCAGGGATGGTGATTCAACCACTTCCCTGGGCAGCCCATTCCAACGCCTAACAACACTTTTAGTAAAGGCACCACTGAAAAGAGCCCTACTCTGTCCACTTTGCACCTTCTCTTCAGGTACTTATCTACATGAAGATGCCCCCAAAGCCTTCTCTTCTTTAGGCTTTTCGGGCCCACCTCTCTCAACCTTTCATCAGAGGAGAGACGCTCCAGTGCTGTAATCATCTTTGTGGCCTTTGTTGGATTCTCCTGAGTATGTATGTCCTTGTCTCTCCTGCACTGGGGTGCTTAGAAGTGGACACAGTACTCCAGCTGTGGCCTCACCAGTGCTGAATAGAGGGGAAGGATTACCTCCCTTGACCTGCTGAAAATACTTTGCCTAATGCAGCCCAGAATACCAATGACCTTCTTTGCAGCAAGGGCACATTGCTGGTTCGTATGCAACGTTGTGTCCACCAGGACCCCCGGTTCCTTTTCTGCCAGGCTGCTTTCCAGCCAGGCATCCCCCAGCACGCACTTGTGCCTGGGGTTGTTCCTCCCTAGGCACAGGACTTAGCACTTCTCCTAGTTGTGCTTCATTAAGTTCCTGTCAGCCCATTTCTCCAGCCTGTCAAGGTCCCTCTACATGGCAGGGTGACCCTCTGGTGTATCCGACACTCCCACTTTTTGTGCCACCAGCAAACGGCCTGGGGGTGCACTCTGCCCTGTCATCCAGATGATTAATGAAGATGTTAAACAGGACTGGACCCGGTATTGACCCCTGGGGTACTCTACTAGTTACTGGTTCTCAGCTAGACTTCATGCCACTGACCACTACCCTCTGGGCCCAGTTTTCAAAGCACCTTACTGTGGATTGAAGATGACAGACAACAGAGACATTAGGCAAAAAAAAAAAAAAAAGACAGAAGTAATCTCAATTATTTTAGCTTCATCAATGGTCTAGTCAAATTCCTTTAAGCCTGTATGACACAACAATTTAAAAGTTAAAGTGCATACTGTAACCTAAGAGGAAAAAAAAAAAAAAAAAAAAACAACGAAACTACTAAGGTATCATACTTACAAAGCAACAAAATACCCTGTTTGAATGAAATCAGGATATTTTTACTTCTCTGACCTTCACCTCATACTTGTTAAGGAAAGTAGCTGTAGAGAAAAGCAGGGCAGATGAAACAGAAATGGGTCTTTCATTTAAATATAGAAATTCCATCTGATTCCTGCAAACGAGGCAGAAAGAGTTTTTCACAAAAATGAAAGTTCTTTAAAAGCCATCACAAAAGAGCAGAAAGTGACAATATAGCATGGAAGCTGGTAATTTCCATTTCATTTCAGTAAAGATTGGGTACATGCTTCTGAGAGTACCTCACCTTTCTTCTGATATGCCGTGTGCCCAGATGAAACGTTCTCTGTCCACTGATAGCTTATGAAGGAGAGCATTACAAAGTAGTTTAGCTCTTCAGACAAATACATACCACTAAACAAAATGCATACCACCATACTAAACAAAATACATACCACTAAACAAAATGCAAGCGATAGTCTTTTACTTCTCTGAACATATTTTTTTCTGTTAACACGTTGGCTGCATTATCAAATCATTTGGGTACAGATGCGTACATACAAATTCTTTGTTTTTCAAGGCTTCAGGAGAAATATCATTTCACAGAATCACATAGAACCACAGAATCACTGAGGCCGGAAAGGACCTCTGAAGATCACCTGTGGTGGTGCATATCTCCCCCTCGCCCTTGCCCTTGCCAGGGCACTCTGCGATCTCAGGATAAACTAACATTATGTTCTTGCCACTGTTACAAGTTCAGTGAGTTGGGATGATTAGGCACTCCATAACTGTACCTGGAACTCCTGCTACCTGGATACCAGAACTGTACAATATGGAAGGTACTGGAATGTATGGTTGTATGGTTGGTGGGCAACACAAGAATTACCTAACTTGAATTGTGGCCAGGATGGAAAAATACTTCCTAAAGCCAATCACCTCATGGTCCTCTAAATACTACTAAATAGTACCCCCTGAGATGGGATGGGTCTCAGGGCAAGACTCCTCAAGGTTCAATGGTCCACTGTATATGCAGATGTAAAGAAGGGTGAGTAATTCACCAAAAGATGAAAAGTTCTTGACCATGCAACTAAGTTTAGAAATCCCCAAAACCTTGTTGTACAGAAATCCCTAATGCCTCACTGTATAGAAATCCCCAATCCCTTGCTCTATAGAAACTGCTAATATCTTACCATAATTCGTGTGTGAACCTTGCCATTTATGAAATCTTTAACTACTTTGCTGTTCTGATTGTAGCAAAAACTACTGAATTATTGTGTTAAATAGGCTAATGATTAACTGATGATTAAGTGCTACTAAAAAGAAAACAAACTAACAAACTAACAAAAACAGTCTAATTTGTGATTTACCATAAAGGAATTAATAAATCTTGAATTGTTGATACATCAGACCTGTGTAAAAATTTCATCTGAGACATCACCTAGTCCAATCCTTACATGCAAAGGACTATCAACTAGACCAAATTGCTTGATTTTGAATATCTCCAAGGATGTAGACTCAAAATATCTTTGGGCAACCTCTGTTTGGTCACTGTCACAATAGAAGGTTGTTTTCTTGTTTTTTTTTCTTAGCATTCAATGTCCTGTATTTCAGTTTGTGCCCATATCCCAAAGGAAGGACTGGTTTTTTTATAACAGAACACTCAAGCGTAACAAATGCAATAGTTTAACACTGATCCATGGCATGTGAATATTTATTGTGACCTATAGTGCTCTTCTACTCTAAATTCTCCTATCTTCAGCTGTTCTATCACCGTTAAATATTCTTTGCCTGTCATGGCTACCCTGTGCTTCTCCACTTGCTACAGATTTGTTCACTTTCCCTGTCAGTCCTCTTCTGCCAGTCCTCCACCTGACCTGCTTCATTTTCCACATTTTCTTTTCCTTTCCTTATTCATCCTTATAATTCCAGTCCACGCAGTTTAACTGGAGCACTTTGATTGTCAATCTATTGCCATTGCTTTGAAATGATGCCAAATTGTCAATGCTTGAAGTACATCTTACCCACTTCATTGGGATCATTACAGCAGCACCCTCATTTCATCTTCTTCCCCCAAAAATTTATTTTGGAGAGAAAGTTTAATCAGAGGAAAAAGATGTTCTCTTGTTCATGTATGTGTTTTTCTTTAGCTGATCACATATTTCAATGATGTTGCAACAGAAACAAAATGGCTTTCCTTGATGTATAAAGTTCAAAGGGTTGTGCTTCTTTATGCAGCAAGATGCTTTTTTTTTGGCCAGCATTTAGTCTGAATTTCCCAAGCCATGACTTGAAGCTGTTGCATTCTTCATGTCACCTGACATTACCAAGAGGAGTTTGGTTCCATCGTCTAACAATTCTTAAAGCTAGTCATAAGCCACTACTGAGTGCTTGACCTCCACTGCACCATACCCAGCAAGCTCTACTTTCCCCAGAGGTTTTGTGCCATAACAGACCATCTTGGTAATCATCCATTGAACCATCTCCAATGTGTCCACCTATTTCTTGAACCAGGGGACCAAGAACTGGACAGAGAATCAAAGATACAGTCTCAACTATACCACATAGACAGATCATAACTTCCCTTGATTCATAGGCCACATTCCATTTAATGCAGCTAATCATTCAGTTGACCTCTTATGCAGTGAAAAAGCATAATGAATCATATTCAACCTAGCTCTACACTCCTATCCTGTAACCCCTAGATGCTTTCTACCAGGACTGCTCCGCAGTCAGATTCTCAGTCTGTACCTATTCATGGGCTTATTTTACCTCAAATGCAGACCTGTGGATTTCACCCAAGCTAGTGGCAAAACTGGGAACAAGCCTGATCCTCCAGAGGGTTAGAACCACAATATTGCCACACAGAGCAAGTAGCAGAGCATTTGCAGCCACAGCTGCTACTATAGAAATAGGAAGTAATAAATGCTTCCTTTTTCATTTTCTCTTCAGCTCTACTCTACTTCTATTTGTGACCTTCATATTTACTTTACATATGATGCATTCAAATTCAGAATGTTTTTGACATCTCTTAGCTTTGTTACAAACACACTTTTACTATTACAAAACTATTATATATGTGACAGTGCTGTTTTCTTTGAGATCTAACAAAACAAGGGGTCAGAAATATGTTCCAAAACTCAGTCTCAATGGCCTATTTTCATTCTTAAGTATTCTCAGTTTCGGTGTTCCTGTGAATTTCAGTATCAACAGGAAATTGCACTGAGGCCTGTATGAAGGTCTGGCCAAGTATATGTATGTACACATACATATTTGTATGTTTAAACACAGTGGTTTCAGTCTTTGAAAAGATATTTCTAATTGATTCTTGCAAGGAATAACTTCAACACACAAACTGAGTAAAAAAAAATAATAAAGTTCTGAAGGACAAATAATTTTCCCTTTGAAATAAAACAGCTTACAGCAAATGGTGTGTTTTCAAGGCAGTTTCCTCAATCACACATAGAGCATAAAAGGAGGACTGGAGGAGTGAGGACACGAACCATCTGGAAGATTTTCAAATGAGTTCAGGGCCAAAATACTCATGCTTATGCTGGAAACCCTGAGACTGGAAGGTTTTCCTGTAAAGTGCTTTTTCCTTCTGTAAAGCACTAGGTTCAAGGATGAGCAGTCAGATATCGTGTGTTAAGAAAGAAGTGGAAGAAGATGAGAACAAATGCCAGGTCAAGTCACATAATATCTGAACCGGAAGAAGGAAGGATCTATATCAAATCTCTGCCTGCTAGTTTTGCTAGTTGCTGAGTGCTTTTGAAAATCTGATGCTTCATTTAATTGACTAAAGAGCGATTGAGCTGAAACTAGAAATACAGACTTAGCTGTCAAAGAAAAATGGAAAACATGTCCTAGAGTTGTTTTGAGTAATCTACTTCTTGTTCTCTATATAGAACACAGGTTTACTCTAAAAGGTTTTATTAAACTAATCTTAGCTATGTGTATTACCTGAAAATAAAGAAGATACTCTAAAAGGTTTTATTAAACTAATCTTAGCTATGTGTACTACCTGAAAATAGAGAAGATACATGAAAACTATGTAGGTCAGCCAAAATGCATGCTGACTAAAATTTCATGCACTTGCTAATTATCAGATATTCATGACATACCAGAAAAAAACAATATGAAAAAAAGGATTGCAGAGACTTTCATTTTCTATTTGCACATTTTTTTTTCTTATCCCTCCATCTAGAAATCAACGTTAATTAATGAGAAAATGTTCCATAGCCCAAGACTAAGGGCAACTTTGGAATACTCTAAAATAGCTACCTATGAATTTTCATGTTTTGAAAGTTTTAAGACCTTCAAGAGCTCTATGAACGTCCCCTCAAAAACAGGGAAAATGCCCTGCTTCCACATCTGTTGCCATTTGAACCTTATACAGAAAGAGTGTGAAATAAATTCCACTTTATAAATAAAAGACTAGTGGGTGATTACTGAAAAAATTTAGCAACAGTATGTACCTAATGAAAGCTCTTGAGATGTTAGGATAAATTTGATCTGAAAGGAAAAGCAGGCTTCTGAACAACTGAATAATCAAATGGCTTTGCAAAATATCTTACAGAGGCCCAGTATGAAACTGTATGGCATGTGTCTCTAAAACATACTCTCATATTCGGAAACATTTCCATATCGTACCATTGTCCCCTACATGGCATGTTCTCATTGCCATTTGACATATCAGCATGTCACATACCTTCAGCTTCCCTGGGTTGCTTACTTCTATGTGATTTATTGCATATCCATGAAATCTGTTGCACACCTGCTGATCTGTGTTTACTCTGAACACAAATTTATCGAAGTCATTCAAGTAAAAGGGAGAAATTAGCTTATTTAATTTCTTTGCACCTAGTTCCTTATCTCCATGGGGTGGGAGAATATTTTTGCTCTCTGCTCCTTAATTTATATTCTCTATCCCCATTCCTCCACCCCTGGAATATTTCAGCCTCCTGTGCACGGGTGCCTCCTGTGGTTCTGGCAGTAGCTGATGACATGTCAGTATTGTAGAGCTCAGCTGAGGATAAGCTGTAATTAAAAGACATTAAAATAGTGTGTAGGGGACAAAAAAGCAAAATCTATCACAATCTCTCACTGATGTAGCATCTGAGCAGGATACATGCTTAAAATAACACACAGAAAATAATCTTTCAAACCTTTTCTTCAGGTCTCTATTGACACCCCCAGAAGAAATGATTTCAAACTATTCAGAGAAGAGCAATCCTGCTCTAGTCCTTGAAATCCTACAAGCTACACACACCCACACACCTGCATTATTTCCTCACCTCCTCCATATAAAAACAAAACAAAAACGTGAGAACAGTGGGCTGGAAATGGAGCTGCAGAATGTGAAGTTGGAAGGATTAATTATGTAACACACCCCCACTCCTACCCATACCCACAGCAATACGAGTGAGGTAAACCTAATTCTCCCAACTGGAAACTCCGAACTAGAAAGGAGAAAGCGATGGAGGGGATGGAGGAACAACAGCTCGATAAACATGTCAACAAAATGAGTGGAACGTTGTGATGCATTGTCATGGAGGAAGATGGCATTAGGTAAAGATGTCTAATAAATGAATAAATAAATAATCCAAGCTTACAAAACATCCTTAGCCCCAGCGAGACCTCTTCTTCCCCACCCCCCTCTCACCCTCCCTCCCACCCACCTTTTTCAGCGGTAGCTGCATCCAACCTGAAACTGTATTTTTACAATTCATGGTTATCCGATGGTGTGGATCCTGCTGAAAAATTCAAGTGAAACAGAAGATGGGTGCACATACAGGAGATTAAGATAATTTAAGAAACCAGGTTTGCTACTTGGAGCAAAGAACTCGGAGGAAAGAAGCTGAAGTAGGCTTCTTCAGCAGCCCTGTAAGATCCTTGACGAGTGTCTTTGCAAAGAAAATATTGCTGATTTGAAAGATGAGACAGGATGGAAAATGTTGCATGCCTGTGTGAGAGGGAGACAACGTGGGTGTGCGTGGGTGCGTGCCTGTGTATGAGAGGGCGTAGGCAACGAGTGGGGGGAGCTTGAGATAATGCTTTTCTACGAAAGTCACGTGAGTGCAATTCCCAGAGAAGGGCACTGAGCATTTAACAAAAGTGGAAAGGGAGGAGAAAGATTGCTGTTTCAGAAGACATTAATGGAAAGACAGTGGCAAATACTGTGATTGTCTTTAAAGGAAGTTTCCTGGAGACCTAGAGAAAAAGAAGCCCAAAGAAGGAAACTAAAGGGCTATGATTTCCTTGTCCTGTTGCTTTGTCTCTGGCTCCCTCTGCCTCTGGAAGAATACCCACAGGACACAAAGATGCCCAGCTGGTCACTGCACGCCCAAGTTCGGTTTAGCTGGTGCTTCTCTCCTGTTTAGCCTGACTGCTTTCTCTGAAGGGGAGGATTCGCAACCCGACAGCCCTTTAGTTTAACCTGAAGAGTGTGTGCCGCCTCTCTGATCATCTTAAGAGCCTACTAGAAGTGCAAGTGAGAGGAAAAGAGGAGAACTTGCAAGTGCCCAAGGAGCTCCTGATGCCAAAAGAAGATAAACATTCCTGTGGACGAAGCAGAAAGAACAGAGAAGACTGATTTATTGCTGCTTTCCGTAATATTTTTCTCCCTGTCCTCTGGCACACACAAGTGTTCGGAAATCTTTGAAAACATAAAACAAAACACCAACCCCGAAGCCCCAACCCCTTGGCTAGCTCTTATGGGAATGAAACACTCCTCCCGCTGCCTGCTCCTGAGGAGGAAAATGGCGGAGAACGCTGCCGAGAGCACTGAGGTAAGGACGCGAGGCAAAGCCCTGCACCCCAACTCCCCCACCACCCGGGCTCCCTTAGCAGAAACAGCAGTAAGCGCAGATAAACTTTCCTGGATCCTTCGGCATGTCCCTGCCTCCGCTGTTCTATGGTTTTCTGCATGTGCTCCCACCCTCCCGCTCCGTTCCCCCCTGGCAGAGAACTTTGCACTCGGCTGGACCGTCTCGTCGCTCAGGCGGCTTCCCGGAAGCAGCTGCTCTACGGCTTCTTCCCGAGAGGCTCGGTGAGCGAGAGCGGGCAGGCTAGAGGAGAGGCTTTGTGTCGCTATGGGGAACGGGGAAGGGGGGGGGGGCGGCGATAAGGGAGAGGGGGCTGTTACTGTGTGTTTGAGGAGGCTGTCATGGACAAAGAAGGTCTTTTTCTACAGCACCTTGGCCAGCTCCTAGTGTTTCTTTCGCCTGAGAGAATGCAGTGGTGGGGCAGGACTACTTGGGGGAGTTAAGGAAAATATATCTCTGCAGCACCCCAGTTATCACCAAGCGCAACTGCCTGAGCAAAGAGCGGAGGGCAGGAAGAGCATTTCCCCTTGCGCCCGGCTCATCTGAGCTTTGCATTTCATTTGGGCTGAGTGGGTATCCTGTGAGCTCTCCATTTTTTCTTCAAGAAATCAGCTGCCCCCCTCCCCCAAATAACGTTTGGTTCCCTCAACCTTTCCCATCTCAGCAACAGCCCTCATTTGCTTCCCTAGGGTTGTCTTGACCTGACTGAGTCTTCTTAAATGATACAGTGGTATGCAATGTCTCAGCTCTGGGAAAGCAGAAGGATGCAGGATGCAATCCCAGTTTCTCTGGGAGCATGTGAGAAGGAGGCAGGCAAATGTGCTAATGCGTGCCAAACTCCCCGTTTCTATTAATAGACTGTGCCTAACACTCCCACTGAACATTTAACGTATGGTTACGCGACATACAGCACAGCCATGTGCGGGCCCCCAAGGATATTGCACCCCAATCAACTTCAACGGCTTTGCCATTACATGCACAGGTAACACTGACCCTCCTTCCCATTGCCCTGCAGATAATAAAGAACAAAAGCACCGCTTCAGTATTAGTGAGAACATGACTTCCCCCTCTTGCTTCTTTCCATGTCTCTGCCAAATGCCTCCTGCTTTCAATTAGTCCTCACAGTAGGTATCCTGCTCCCTCACGAATCCCATGTTACTCCTCCTAATAGGGCAATAGTGCTCCCTCTGCTAAGAAAGATGTGCTTGATGTTTATAAATATGCCTGCTTTGCCATGCCAGATGAAGTCCAGAATTATCTTAAAGTAGTTTAATGTAAGCAGTAAATCAAAGAAAGTGCCTGTTACTGCATTACAACTCCATAGAGTACCGTTTGCAGAAGATACATCTATATGTAGCAAGAAGTCTAGCTGCACATCTGTAAACTGTCATAGTACTGACAGAATGTATTACATTAAATGACCCAGGATACTGGACCGTATTGCAGGAAGAAATATACAAGCATAACCAGTTCATTTTAAAGCCCCTATTCAGTGGAAATCATCTTTAGATAATAGCAGACAAATAGGTGAGAGAAGATTTTTTAAATATTCCTCTTCTATTTCAGCTCTGTATTAGTACATTTTTGTTGTTTAAACAGCTTTGCTTTTCTGTTTGTGCAATGCTGCACACACTGCAATGTGCTGTTATGGAGAAGGCTTTTTTAACGATAAGTTTCATTACAATGCTGCATACAGGACTATATTAAAATGCTGTGCTTCCTCTCCTCAGAGTATCCACCAGTGACAGATTTGTGAAATGAGAGTGAAAATGTTGTAGATTAGGCATCTTCTAATGTGCCTTAAAACCAGAAGTGTTATACTCATAACATGTGCCAAGATATTTCCTATTTTATTAATTTTCATCTTAGTGATGTTAAGCTCTGTTTTGTTCTGAGAGGTCTTAGAAATGCTCCAGATAAAATATGCCAGGACCTTTGAAGCTCTTTCACTAGTCAAGGATCTATATTTAGCAAAGTCATATGATACCAGTTTGACCTTCAAACCTATATTTCTCTAACTTTCTTTTGAGGTTATCAAATGTTCTGTGACAGAAGGAATGCAGATCAAAGCACCTCACTTTTGGAGTTGTCATGGTGTAGGAGAAAATTAGGAATTGGTATAAATTTGCTTCATTTGAAACCAGTTGTTTTTCACTAATGTTCAGGGTCTGATACTCATTGAATTTCTGAAGTATTTTGTTGCCATGGTGACAGGCATGATTTGAAAAATGTCATCCAGAGAGAGATGAACAGTTAAAACACTTAACAAATGGTCAAAATGCCCCACCGGCAAATCATTCCAAAAAAACATTATAGTTCTTATTCAGACTGATTTGAAGTTCCTAGTGAACATATGATACAACGTCACAGTAAAATACATTGTTTTGTTGAAATCTACCACAACTAAAAGAGTCTTAATCTTTTCAAGGTCAAATATGGCAAGTATACTGTTTCAGTAGTAGAACAGTTTACAAAGAATATGTTAAAACAGAGAACATGGACCCTGTATGAGAAACATTTTACTCTCTTGATTCCCCTCTGATGACCATCATGCGATCTTCTTAGCCCCAAAACCTTCAAGAGACGATGACAGCAAGTCTAGACAAACGAAAACCAAAGCTACACTATGTCAATACTCACGATATTCTGCAAACAAGGATACAATGTAGTAAAAAAGCAATAAATCACCACTAAACTTACAAGAGTAAGTTTACCTTGTTACCAGATTGTACAAACATCTACATTATCAGTATACCCACAGCTTTATATCTTGATCCAAAGCCTAGTTAAGTGAATAGAAGTCTTCCCACAAGTGCAGATGGATATTGGATCAAGCTAAAAATAGTTCTGTAATTTTATTCAACAATTATGTAAGTGTGCTGATAACAGCCAGATATCAGTCTGTCTGCCAGAGTTTTAACTGGAACAGTTTTTGCTTTTTTTCTTGTGTTTATAGGAGTCTAAGTGCTTTGTAGAATAGTAAATGTCAATGGAAATAAAACCCTCAAAAGTCCTTTCTGTTTAGAGCCTCAGTGAAGGCAATAGGGGTCCCACTAATATAAAACTTGCTAGAATGGTTTCAGATAATGTTTTTCAGATTTCGAAGATTGCAAAATGAAAACAATTACTTAGAAAGTTTTTATTCCCCTAGGCCATCCCATGAACTTCAAGAGAACGTTGTTCATTGGAACAAAAGCTGTAGAATCTCTCAGAAAAACAATATAAAAAATTAATCTCTGTATCTTTAGTCAAGAAAGAAGGCTTGTATACATAAATCAGGTCTGTTTTCATAAATAAAGGTCCAGAATTGGGTTCTCTACAGATAATCAAATGCATTCAGACAGAAAACAAAATAAAAGATAAATTGTTCTTTGTAGAACATACACATGAAGATTTCTCAAATGTCACAGTGCTGACCTGCCATGGATGTCAGCTTGTGGAGCTTTTTATATTAAATGTAGGTGGATATTCATGGAAGCCATATTAATAGTAGGCCTGATATCAGTGGTGGGAAAGAAATTGAAAGAAGTGAGATTTCCAAAGGAGATATGTGCATGAGTGTGTCTGGTGAACTTGTGCCAGGTGAAAGGAATAGCAAAAAGTGCCAAAGTTTATGTACACATCCAACAAATATACACATCTACATGTAATAGGTTAGTTATTCACTTCAAAGTGGCAAACATTAATTTAAAAGTGGCAAAACTTAGATTCTAGGACCTGAAACTGGGATCATTTTGTAGAATGCACAGTGACTTCATAAGATGCAATTCTCATGCTGAAGACTTTGCAGTGTTGATAGAAAAGAAGTCTGTTGTACTGCAGAGAAAAGAGAGATTAGGCAATTTATCAATGGTAAAAAAAATAGACTCCTCCTTGCAGGTCCTATTATATAAACCTTAGGTTCTGGTTAGAAAAAAAAATCTTTTGAAGATCTGAATTAACAGACATAATGGACATGCTTCCCCATACATATGAGTGTAACTGTTTCAGTATCATGAGATTGTTTATGCACATTTCTCCAGCCAGTCCAGGTCCCCCTGCACGGCAACACATCTGAAGTAGTTTTATTAGACACTCTTCACAATTTTGTGTCATCTGCAAATTTGTTGAGGGTACACTCTGCCCCGTCATCCAGGTCACCAGCACATACGTTAAGCTGTATATGACCCAGTATTGACCCCTGGAGGTACATCACTAGTGACTGACCTCTGGCTGGACTCTTCCACTGATCACTACCCAGTGGGCATGGCTGTTAGACAGTTTTCAGTCCACCTCTTTATCCAGTTATTTAACCCATAGTTCATCAGCTTGTGTATGGGAGACAGTGTCAAAAGTCAAGACAACATCCAGTGCTCTTCCCTTATCCACCAAGCCAGTTACCTCATCAGATGCAGAAAACCAGATCAGTTTTCTTAAGCTCAATTTCCCCTTTGTAATTCCATGCTGACTACTCATGGTCACCTTCATGTCTTTCATGTGGACATAATCCTGGAAGTTGTTTCCAAGATTATTTGCTCCATAAGCTTCCCAGGAATTGAGGGGAGGCTGACTGGCCTGTAGTTTCCTCAATCCTCCTTGCTCTTTTTGAACAATGAAAAGACATTTCTTTTTTTTCCAATCTTCAGGAATCTCTCCCGGTCAGCATATTGAAAGATTATAGAGTAGCCCTGCAATGACATTGACTGGCACCCTCAGCACATGCAGATACATCCTGTTAGACTTCTGGGATGTATGTAGGTCTGGTCGGCCTCAAACATTCCCCAATCTGATCCTTCTCCAAGTGAGAATGAAGCTTCCTTGATCCAGGCTCCTGTGTTCTCTATGACATGGGATTCCTGAAGGCTGATCTTGCTAGAAATGACCACGGTGAAGAACACACTGAGTACCTTGGTCTTTTCCATGTCCTTTGTCACCAGGGCTGCTTCCTCATTTAATGTATTAGAGCTTCCTTGAAATTCTCCATTGGAATTTGTTTTTACCAGCTCCAGCACTGTCTCACAAATGTTTAATCAATGGTTAAGCTCAGAAATGATTGACTCAACATATTGTGTAATGAGCATGATGCTTCACTGATCATTATCCAGCAAAGCCAAGTGAGTCAGAAAACATAACACACCTTATGTATTTTGGAGAGTTTCTGCTTTTACCTCAAGGTTCAGCTCTTGAATGGCTTCCTTCCCTGTTTTTCAGTGTGCACCAATGGATGCTTTCCTCATGCTTTTCCCATTTTTTATGGGGAATTCTTAAGTACCCTGCATTCAGTTCTCACATCTTTTCATTCTCTATTAGCAGAAGGTCAGGATGGGCTAATCTCTCACAGAAGCTTGGAAGTATTTCATAGACCTGACTGGAAGTACATCTGTTCAAAACAGATGCCCTTCCACAACATGTGATAAGTAAGCATCTGGAAAAGGGAATGTCTGTAGTTTAGCCATCTGACAATGTGTATATCTGACTATAAAACATGACATGGCACCATCACCTGCCACATAGTTACGACAATGCTTCAGAAGCAATTTATCTGGAATCAGCATAGTCTTCCATGTTTAAAAACTTGCAGAGGAAAGGGCAGCAGGAAATGGATCCAGTTCATGGACTGGGCAATACTTACTCCTAATTTATATTTCATAAATGCCTCCTCTTCTTCATAACAAAAAATCAATCACCACCTCATTGGTGTTGATTTATAGTGGCTCCAACTAAAATTTAGGTGTCTGTTTCTGACTTTTATGCGGCAATATTTAGCCATCATCTTAGCTTTAACTTAGATTTAAAGGTATAACTTTTTTTCTCAAGCTCTTCCTGTTTCCTCTTTTTGTGGTCACGATGGACAATACATTTCTTCTGCCTAATAGGCCTTTGGTGTAGGCATTGCATTCAAATCAGATCTCTTTAAGGGTGTTCATTTTGAAACCACGTTAGTTTTATTGACACAAGTGGAAAAGTATCACCCAGACACTGCTAGGTTTACTTTATAAAAAGAGACAGACTCTGACAGTGAAAACTTTTCATGCACTCTCGTTGCCATGCACACACACATACTGTTTTCTAAGATCCATCCCAATCACCTCTCCAATGAGTAGAACCAGAGGAAATGGAACACTACTTCCCACCAGTCTCAGTATCAGTATCTTGGGCAGCAGCTCAACATCAACTCGCCACAGTTCCACCTCATGCACCTTCTCACCTTCATATTTGATCACAGTCTAATTGTCCTTGCTGAACCTGACGCATATAATCTTGATTCTGTCATCTACTCTGAATATTACTGTGAAGATCATTTTCCTAGCTTGTTTTAACTACAGTACTATTCTATTAAGAGAATTTTTATTTAAGCAGATGAACCCTAAAGGAGACAAGTATAGATAAGGATTTCAAGCAAAGAAGGTGCTATTATTTATTACTATCTGATTTTCACAAAAACATGAAACTTTTCTTCTAATTTTTTTTTAAACAGAAGATGTGCTGTCATGTAGCCTCAAGTTAATTATTTTGTTAAAGAAAAAAAAAATCTCTGTGCCATCTTCCTATATGATAGGTCTGTTCTTTTCTCAAAAGAGAGCCAACAGTGCTTCTCATTAAACTCATAAAACGTCTTTGTTCCCTTGTAAGTTGGAAGGCAACAGTGTTTTTGCTTGCAAGGTATTTTTTCAGCAGATAGAGTTGAGTATTCTAAGACCTCAAAACAGGTTTACCCTGATGTAAGTGCACCTGTTTCAGCAGAGAGAGATCTTGACAAATTAGAGGGCTGGGCAATCACCAACTACATGAAGTTTTACAAGAGCAACAGGGAGGGGACGTCCCTGGATATATGTGCAGACTGGGTGACAAGGGGCTGGAGAAAGCCCCTGTGGAAACCTGTGGAAAGGGCTCTGGGGCTTTTGATTGATGGCAAGCTGATTATGAGTCAACAGTGGGCCCTGGCAGCCAGAAGGGCCTACTGTATCTGGGGGTGCATCAGGCACAGCATTGATAGCCAGTCAAGGGACACAATTGTTCTGCTCTACACTGCCCTGGTGTGGCCTCACATTGAGTACTGTGTACAGTTTTGGGTGTCACAATATAAGAAGAACATAAAACTATTAGAGAGTGTCCAAAGGTAGGCTACAAAGATGGTGAGGGTCTAGAGGGCTAGACGTATGAAGAATGACTAAATTCACTTGGTTTGTCACCAGCCTAGAGAAGAGGAGACTGAGGGGAGACCTCATGGGGACCTACAGCTTCCTCATTAGGGGAAGCAGAGGTACAGGCACTGATCTCCTGTCTGGTGACCAGCAATAGGATACCAGGAAATGGCATGAAGCTGCATCAGCGGACGTTCAGGCTAGATGTTAGGAAAAGGTTCTTCACTGAGAAGGTGGTTGAGCAATGGAACAGGCTCCCCAGCGAAGTGGTCACAGCACTAGGCCTACTGGAATTCAAGAAGCACTTGGACAACACTCTCGAAAATATAGTTTGGTTTTTTTGGATGGTCCTGTGTGGAGCTCGGAGTTGGGCTCAATGATCCTTGTGGGTCCCTTCCAACTCAGGATATTCTACGATTCTGTGATTCATACAGTCAAAAACAGCTCATATCTGTATATAATGACTGTATTAAAAAAGATGAGTGTCAAGTGATTTTGCTCAGGAATTGAGGGTTGATCATTACACGATTGTATGAAATGTTAGGAGCATCTGTTCTCTTATCCCTTTCTTAACTATGTTTAAAAGATGAGTGTGGAATAACAAAAGCTTATTCACAAAGCCATACAAGCTTGGTTTTTATCATCATGGTTATCCCCAACTGCTTTCAAAATAAAATATGTAGCTACCTTTTTAACAGGTGCAGTTCAGATCCTACTGGAGTTGAACATATATTGATGAAGATTTTTGAACACTTTAACAAGTGTTCTATTAATAATGAAAGAAATACTGAACATCCTGCAATGCTTCTGTGTGAAAGTAGCTCTCAGCATGATAATTTATTGTAGAATCCTATGAAGAGATGCTGAGAGTGTTGGGATTGTTCAGCATGGAGAAGAGGAGCCTTAGAAGGGATCTTGTCAATGTCTATAAATACGTGAAGGGAGGGTGCAAAGAGGATGGAGCCAGTGGTGCCCAGTGGTAGGACAAGAGGCAATAGGCACAAACTGGAATATAAGAGATTTGTTCTTAGCATTGGGAAGCACTTATTTACTGAGTGGGTGACAAGACACCAGAATGGTTGCCCAGAGAGGTGGTGGAATCTCCTTACTTGGAGATCTTCAGAATCCGTCTGGATATGGTCCTGGGCAATCTGCTGTAGGAGTATCATTTCAGACTCTGACTCTTAATGAACTACCAAGATATCCAGTCACATTGACACAACAGTTTCTACTCTAACAATGTTTCAAAATAAGAAAGTTACTCTATTCATCACATAAAGACTGAAATGCAAATACAATACACAATGCTAGTTCAGGATCATCAAGGCTACGCTATTAATAATTGAATAACTGTCTTAGCATTGAGATCATTTGTCATTTCAGCCACACTTTAATATGTTTGCTTACAAAATTACTTATCACATGTATGTCTTTATGTATGCATATATATACAGAAATGCACACACAAAGTTACATATTTACATAAATTCAAACTGCATGTTATGCCATGACTTTCATTTCTTTGCACAAAGTTGTAAGAGTTATAGAACTATGTCAGAGAATACAATACTGAGCTGATCTGGACTGGTATACTGAAGAATAACATCCTGTTTAAAGTCTGATATCACATCAAACATTTATATACTTCTCTGTTGATATTGCGATTAAGTAAATTAAAAACTGTAACTCTGTGTTTAAAAAGGCAGTCTCTCAGAAGAGTCCTAGCTTTTCATTCAATAACATCTTTTATATTCACTATCTTCCTTGGTAAATATATTCTGACAAAATTCAGTTTAGTTGTGGAGAATACAGGAAGCTTTCCACTTCAAATTGAAATAACAAGCTCACATTTCAGATACAGTACTAGGAAAGCTCTAAAGTCAGTTTCAGACCAGTTAACTTGGTGATCTGTTAGGAATACAAACTCCCAATTCAGAAAAGGAACATTTGAAAATATTTGACTGTCAGTATAGATCACTTCCAAGCATTTATACCTTTGATTCATCAGTTAAATATAACTGGTCTTGTGTTCTTAAATTCTGAAACACCTACACATCTCACAGAGGTCTGAGAAGAAGACACTTAGCACACTTGCAAGTCAGATGATATGCAGTTTAATTACTCTCACAAAGGTCATTGATTTTAACATTTTTTCCAGGTAAAATACATTCAGAAATTTGTAGAAGTTCAATTCTCAAAAATATTTTTTCTTCAATACCTCTTCAGTAATTTAGGCATTGTTGTTATCATTGTTAGGGGATCCCGTTGTTTCCCCTAGCAGAATGGATCTCCCCAGGCATCTGAAATTCATTCTAAGAGTCAACTCTTATTTAAAGCAGCAAGAATTTAATGGTACCTGTATATCAGCTCAAGCTGGGTGCCTCCAGGGAGGGACCTCACTTGAGTCTTTCCCTGAGATCTGTGCAATCTTTGTTTCATTTGCTGTAGTCCAATCAATTCTTGACACATATATGTTATGTTCCTTCAGATTGGCTGTTCTTTGTTTCAGGGCAGGATGGTTTCTGTTATCTCTGGTGTCAGGCTCCTATACTGGCACCATCCTTAGTCAGCACATCCCCCCCTTCACCCATCGGCATCCACCCAGACCCCCACACAATGTCACTCACCGTTGCTGAATCAACCAATATACCATGTTCAGGTTACGCAGAGTTCATGCTGCAGCCTAAGGGTTCACCAAATTTACTCTATTAATGTCAAGCTACTAATGCCATGCAATAGCCTCCTGAGTTCCTTACATACCAGTGGTTTCTTCCTCTTTCAATTCACTGAATCGCATCTTTCACCATGCCTACAGAATCTCTTTTATACAGAATACGTACAACTCAGAAATACAAAGGAATTATTTGTTGCCTAACATACCAGAGGCAGCTATTAACAAGCTACTGGGATGAGCACTAATATGCTTGTCATTCCCAACATAGGATGTACAAAGATTTTTTGCTAACTACATAATCATGAAGCAGGGAGGGTAGGTCAGCTTCTGTTGCTCCCAGGAGTGTTCATGTTTTCCTTTGTGCTTTATATTCATGTTCATGCTTCATGCTTCATGTTCCTGTTGCCATCTTTAGACTCCTTTAGAAGGTTATACCTCTTTGTGTTACAATTTTTCTTCCTGAGTCCCTTGAATTTTACATCTGTGTTTCACCTCATTTTATCTTTCATGGATCTATGCTACAGGCTTTTTCAAACTCTC
Source organism: Cygnus olor (assembly GCF_009769625.2). NCBI lineage: Eukaryota > Metazoa > Chordata > Aves > Anseriformes > Anatidae > Cygnus > Cygnus olor. Next base: position 101,946,718 of record NC_049169.1, read on the forward strand.
TCTTACAATTCAGGAATTTTCTCATCAGTCTGAGCCAAGGTTACACATCTGGGCTGTTGGTCATTGCTAGGCCTTGAATTGCAGACTTGCTGAACTCCTAAGAAGAGGGGCTGGAAGCTACAGAGAGAGTGGGATGCAGCACCTAGGAAGATACTGAGCTCAATGGGTACTTCTGAAAGTAACAGATGTACATTTCTGAATATTTCTCTGCCTACATACGTTTGAAATCCTGGCCCTCATCTTAGCTATACTCTATGCCTGTACTTACTTAGACCTTTATTCTAGTTTTGCATGGAAATGTTGTATAGGTTAAATATAAGGATTTTCAAAAGTTTACGTACAATTATACTACAATTGGAATGGCCAAGTAAACCCAGTGTGTTTTGCATGATTACTCTGCACACCACAAATAAACCAAGTCTGTGACTTTTTGTGCAGTAAATTCAATGCCACACAAATATGCTGAAAGTAGTGTATATGAACCACAATTGTCTGTGCAGGTGATCAGACATTTCCTGAAACATACACATATTTCTGTCCATTAAATCATAGACAAATATAATAAACTTATTTTAACTGGCTTAAGACTCCAAGCCTTACTGAAATACTAGTAGATCCACCATTTATAAGTAGCTATAAATGACTATAGATCCACTAGGAGAATGACATGGAAAAGTCAATTGTACCTGTAGATTAGGTACAAATAGATTAGATTAACTGTGCCAAATACAGATCATGTATTAAATCAATAAAGTCTTAATGTATGATCAAAACCTGTTACAATGTTCTTCCTTGAAAACTGGTTATATACATACATAAACCCATGACCAATATAGTTTTACAAAGCCAGACAGAAATGCAACAATTACCTAGTTATGGTGACAATTTTTAACAGGATTTAACAATTTCAAATTATGTAGAGATTGTACTGCACGCACACAGTATCTTGCTTATAAAGATGAGAACAGTTCTCTAGCAGCTCGTGTTTCATAAGTTATTGGCAGTACATTTTTCCTATAAGATGTTATCATAATGAACATCAACATTAATCATATTCTATAAAGCACCATTTATATTTTCCATGACATATTTGCTATTTAGGGCCTCTTGACTGCATCAAATGTTTTTCATTACTTGAAGATTTTTCAGAGGTGTGAAGGTCTAAGCCTGTGTTCAAAACACACGGGCCACAGGGCCACTTTTAAGTTTCTCTTAAAAGCCATTACCTCTCACATCTCTGCTAAAGGACTGGAAGTTATAAATGTATAGGAAGAGTGAATAACAACAGAGGACTACAATTTTGACCAAAAAAAAGGAAATCTGGTAAGCAATTCCTGTTTCTACCCATTTCCTTGTTTTGGTGATCTCAAATGACAGGGAAAAATACAAACATAAAATAGCCCAAACACCAATTTTACGTCCAAATAAATCTGAATAAGCAAATAAAACACAAGATATAAGAACATTGGGAAACTAAAAATTTTATACATTCTATTAATTTTCTTCCCTTGTCTGATTAAAAAAAAAAAAAAAACAAAAAACAGTAAATTAAGGAATTTGTAACAAAGGAACACAGTCCCTGGGTCTCCTTAAGCATTTAGACCTGTGAAATGCTGAGTATACTCACATCTCTATCATCTCTATTGACTATTTTTCTATTCCACCCGACAATATGAAGGTCTTAATAAAATGAGTTTTTATGGTGTGTTTTTTTTTCCTATTTTTTTCCCCAAAACAACAACAACAACAGCAACAAAAATTATTTCTTACAATTGCTGGACTGTACAGAGTATGCAATTCAGAACAATGGAAATCAGGACATTTAATTGCATAATGCATTTGTCAGCAATTCTATATTTAGCTTTTATCTAGTTGCATTGTTTAAGTCTCTTAGCTGTTGGATACAGCTTTAATATCTCTAACACCAACTTAAAATCAAAATCCTACTTAATCAAGATCCTACTTAATCATCTGTTTTTAGTGAGAAATCTTAGGTGGAATTGAGATGGACTTAGTTTGGATGGACATTTTTAAGGAGGTAGAGAAGATGCTGTTCTTCTCTTGTTCTTCTTTCAATCATTTAGACTTGTCTTTATGATATGGTCTTTAAAAGGTAGCATGGTCTTCAAAAGAAACCTTACTGCTTCTCATACTCAATTTGTGTCAGTTGTGCTACTGGTGACAGAACAGGTGCATTCCTCTGAATCTTATCGTGCTTTTGTTAGGGTCCTAATATTGTCTATCACCAGATCCATTATCAATTATTTTCTATTATTATATTTTAAATCAATGAACTAGGATCTGGCTTTTGCTCACAGAACTTCAAATGACTTAACAAGATGTCTGAGTTGGTGGCCTACTTGTCCTGTCTCATCAACAGAGACAAATACCTCTGAATTGCAACTCTGCCCATCTCAAACCTGAATCATACTTTAAAGGAGCTTCTTTCTTTATGTGGATCCCAGATAGAGCCTAGGGTGGCTAGGCTGCCAACCTAGAGGCTTCGCTTAACTGTCTAGAGTTAATAGTATGGTTCTGTGCCTACAAGTACTTTTGTATAAACAAACTGATTCAAGGTCATGTGCTGGAACCTTGATAATAGAATCATTGGGTACAGCACATCTAGTTTTTGTGATATTGTAACTGTGCAGATGTGCCACTTCACTGCTGTGGTCCCTGCAGTAATGATAACAGACAAACCACAGGTATTTTCATTTGTATAGCAGCTCTTAAAAATATTCCCTTGATTCAGTCATGTTGAAAATCCCGTTTCTTCTGTGTTTCTCACACTATCTTTCAGATTCTTTTTCCTATCATAAAGCTCTCCCTCTCCATTAATTCTGAATGTACAGCCAGATCAGATGTGAGAACTGATGATTCTCTTCCTATCCCGCTGAGATGACAGTCATTCCAGGAACAGAAAAAATATTTAAAGAAACAGGATTCCAATAAGCTTGATATGTTCCAAAAAGAAAGAGAAAAAGAAAGAAAGAAAAAAAAAAGTACCCATTAGTGTCAATAAAATCTCGAATCTTCTCCTATTCCCCATGTTAATCTACTGTACTTTCCAACACCATGTAACAATCACCACTAGGCAGGCTGGGAAAGAGGTTTCTTTCTTGGGAATGAGGCATGAGTAGTACTGGATTGCAACAAATGCTGTTCTTGTGGCTCTGAGATTCATAAAAAAGATAAATAAACTTTAGCAGATCTGAATACAGTGACATGTCCAGCAGAACGCTCTAGGGAGAAACTTTTTGCTTATATTATTTTGCTCACTTGTGGTTGCTTTCTGTTGTTTTTATTTGTTGTTGTTGTTGTTGTTTTTATTTATTTCTGTTCCTTAAATCAGATTAATGTTCAGAAAAGTAGCAAGTGAAACTTTCAGTCCTATCCTTTGACTCACAGTTATCTTATATAATGCACAGATTTTGCTGGATTTTTTTAATTATTATTATTATTATTTTTTGGCCCATCATCAACATGTCAGAAGGCAAGAGAAACTGAAGGCCTGTCCCACCATCAGAACACAGAAGGGGTTGGTGCAATAAGGAAATTTACATTGCTGCACATCATGCTGTGCCCATATTGCGGCTAAAGAGCAATAATGCCAACATCATATGTGGAAAGGTGATGAGACTAGCTAAAAAAAGATACTGAATTTGCGTCATCGAGTTCTTTTTATAGACCCTTCAGTACCAGGAAACTTTCACTTGGTGTTTTCAAGGTTTCTTCATAACTGTGAATGGTGATAACCTTTCTAAAGCAGAAATTCACCGTCTAAGATTTTCAGGGCAAGAAAAGTCACATGAATCTGTGAAAATCACAGGTCAGAAGCACTTTAATCAGAGAATATCAGTCTTCATGCTAATCAACTTATGTACATATGCATCAATGCAAGATTATTTTGAACAGAAGCCTAGTTATACAGATAGTTCTACTGTCAGTTACACTTTCTGCTCGTGTTGTTTCTAATCATTTCCTTTTTGCTCTATATTTCTTCTCAGTGAAGACATTTCTGAAGAACTTCTTGAGCCTGTAGGGACTCTACAGCAATTATTTGATTTATTCCTCTATTATTGCACAAGTAAAGACAAAACATTTGTTCTCATATATGCAAGTCTTAGTGTCCATGGGTTGTTGTGCATGCATTAAGCAGAGCCAAAGCTTTTCCCTGCAAGAAGGAAGAATGAAGCACCACACAGGATGTCAGCAGAAAAGCATGAGAGGGTGTGCAGCAGCAACAGAAATGGGGTACCAGAATACAGGCTGCATTTTCTTGCCTGAGACCTGCAGGAAGGATTCAGCTTCAGCAGAGTGTGAGGTTCAAGTTGCAGTTTCTTGTTGCAAGGAGGGACTGACTACTGTCAGGACAATCACAGGTTTGAGTTTGTGGACAAAGCATTCTATACTGTGTCCATAAATGAGGCTAAGATTTCCATCCAGTCCTATCCAAGTGTGTGCCCTCCCTTAGCACACAATAATATATGCTGCTTTCTGAATTAGCATCAATGAAAATGCTGTGACCCAATCCCTTATGCTGGGTATCTTCCTGAACTTCCAGGTGCCAAAGAGAGGTCGGAGGCAGAACTATCCTCCCACTGCACACTTACCAGTCTTGTGAGGCAGAAAAGCTACTATTTTTGTTTTAGCAGCTGTGGCTGCTGAGCACAAGGTAAAGGCTTTCTGCCAATTTTCTTCTCAAGGATTTGTTTGCGGTTGGAGCCTGTACATTTGATAAAGTTACACTTTGACTCTCCTCACAGGCGTTTTATTCTAATGTTTCCAAATTAAAATATTAGTTGTGGAGAGGATGAAATACTCTGATAACCCACATTAAGAGATGGCTAACTCCTTCAAAGTCACACAGTGAGATGGACTTAGAATCAACATGAAGGACAAAAGATAGCCAGTTGGGTTACGACAAGAGATTAAGAGAAAATTTGTGCTGTAAGATACTAAGACACAGTGAGTTACAGCTTCAGAAGAAGTGGGAAGATGTCTTTACTCTGTGCAGGGAAACACTATTTTTCAACTAATTGACAAAAGAAAGTGCCAAATGTGGGACCTTATTCAATATTGGTCTCTGTTAGCTCTTAGTTCTGAAGCTGCATTGAACTGTGTAACTCCGTGTATTCATTTTCTCTGGCACTTCAGCTCAGCAACTGTCATTTCTCAATGTTTTTCTCCTTCCTGTCCTCATTTATCCTGCAGAGGTTAAAAAGTAATAATGGATAAATCTGGATACTCCTTAAGCTAAGACCTCTTCTAGAGTTTAGAAACATCAGAAACTACCCTGAAGTGCTCATCTAAAGCTTGGCTAGGGCATGGAGTAGGTGATCAATTGCTGGTATTTTTTTAGCAAAGTCTATAGGATATACTGTCTTCCTAGAACTGTTGTTCTGAAATATCTGAACTTCAGTGATGAGGAAGAGAATGTCTGGGACACAGGATGCAAAGTGACTTTCAGGGGTCAGTGCATTAAAAACTTGCTAAGCACACAACGGACTATATGCACAAAGCCTATAAAAAATGAAACGAGTTGCTTGACTCCCTTGTTAAAAATAGTACAGTTACATCAAGAATGGGAAATGAAAATATGGGGAATTTAATACTCTCAGTGGTTCTATAAAAACTCCAGTAAAGAAAGTAGGCTCTCATAATATAGTCCAGCCTGAGTACTAATTACATCATAACCACATTCACAAGGATTAATTTAGGATGCAACTCCTCTATCCTAAAAGTCTAAATGATTTTTTTTTTTTTTTGTAAACATAATTGTTTACCTTTCTGAAAAGATTTTTCTACAGGTAAATAATTTAACAGTTATGAGGAAACACATATTTCTATTAAGCTGAAAGAGCAGTGTTCTCTGTAGGCAGAAATTACCATGCATGTTGTCTGTCAGTCTCATTATACTATAGGTCTTTACATGAGGTGATCTTTTTGTCAGGAGTCCCATTCCTCTCTGCCATTTACTTTTCCTAGCAGAATCTCAGCAATGCTTTGTCTTGGAAAAAGAGCTGGGAATACTTACTGTGTAATAACTCAATGAGCCATCCTGGACAGTACCTATGCTGAATTACAAGTGTTTATTTTAAAGTAATAAGGAAGTAGATGAAGATAAAACCCACAGAGGGACTTTGGATTCAGTCTCAGTGTCCACATGCAGAGAAAAAAAATGATTAAGTATTATGCTCTGAACCTGAACCTTACTTTATTTTGTGGAGGCAAGAGGTGCTACAGATGTCCAAGAGGACTAACTGTGGTTGCTCTACCTGGGTTATCCAGGTCTTGCAGTATGTTTGTTCTAGTCTCCAACCTTTAGGCTCCTATTAGAAATGTAATTCATCACTAGCACTATTCCCTTACCCATCTGATTTTTCATCCCTTAAAATGTAATATCAAGAAATAAAAGTCAAGAGCACATTTTCCAGAGTAAAGACTGCTCTCTGGAGTAAGAGCTATAGATCTTGGTCCTCTGATACGGAGTTTCTATGAGCAACAACCTTATAGTTTTGGTCGTCTCAATGCAGGCAAGGGGATGAGCACTAGTCTGGGCTCTCCTCACATGGAATTCAAGCCAGATTGAGGTACTTTGGCAGAGCAGATGGTAAACATCTGTTATGTAGATAAAATGAGGATTTTATTCTTTAGTACTGCCAATCTGCTGCCTTTCATGAACAGTAAATATTTCAGACTTAAAAAAAAAAAAAAGAAAAAAAAGAAAAAAAAAAAGGCAACTAGGCAGCTGACAAGATTAAAACCATTGGAGGGGGGATCCAAAACCTGCTACAGGTATTGGATTCAGTCTTAACACCTGCAAGCCACCACTCCACTTGCTAGCTGAAGTCAACAGTTCTTTCAAGTAACCATTAAAGTAATTGGCTAAATAATGTCTGAAAACTTATTTTCTATTTCTTGTTCTGAGGCTTGTACCTCAGAACAAACCTCAAAATTTGATGAACAAATTCGATGAATTCTTCACCCAGACTTCATAAAATAGAACTCTGGGTGAAAATTACACCATCTCACTGATGTTGCCTATCATTTTATTCTAAACCAGCCCTAACCTGTTTCTTCATTTTGGGTGAAAGCTGTCTTTTTGAGTTTGGTTACTTAAGCCTTCTACTGTAGCGATAGAAAGGCTTCCATTACATTTAACTGACCCTTCTGCTAGCTTAAGAAAATAATTTGTACAGATTCTGTACTATTCTGGCTATTTTTATTAATAATTACCCTCTAAAGATATTAGAGTTCTATTTTTTCTTGCAAATTTCAGCTTATTCTCTGATACTGGGACAAGACCTCAAAATAACTGTTCTCATAGCTTATTATCATTTTCTGATTCTTGTTCTCCATGTCACAAGACGCTCAGTCAAGATGACGATGGAATGCCAAAGAGGCTGTCCAGTGGTACAGCTGCTCCCTCATTACAAGAAACACATCATGAGCATTGATAATGGGGCCTATAGGGTGATGTAACATTGTAACATGATGTAACATGATGTAGCATAACCAGGCTATTTTTGTTTCCTTTCCCTTTGTGTCCATCTGGAGGAATTTCTCTGAAGAGGGTATATTACTTTTTATTTATTTGCATGTCACTGGAACCATGATTCTGTTCAGCAAGGCAGGCACTTATGCAGCAGCAATGATAACAGCAACCAATTAGAAAGTCATAATGGTGGATCTAAACAAAAGTTCAAACATCTCAGGTTTTGTAGCTTCATAGCTCATTATGCAAAGAGCTGCAACAAACTCATTGCACTGTGTTCAACTTTGATATATTCAGTACAAGTTCCTAGAACTTCTGTGCCTTGAGATGCGAGATGTAAAGTAATCTGGCTCATGAATATTTTTCTTCACTTGTAGGTGAACAAACACCACCAGTCCTATTTAAATTTCTTGTCACAGCTCCTAGATAACAGTAGCATGTCTTCCCTAGCTTATAGGTGATCACAAAGTGAAAACAAACGTTAACAAAGCTAGGGTTTCATGACTCAGGAAATGACCTTGCCACAAAAAACCAATTTTCTAACAGAAAGAGGTGAATTGCATCCTTCAATTACAAGTAAACTACCATTTGTTAACTGTCCTTTAATATTCTGACAATAGATCCCTGTGCACCATTCATAGCTTCATAGCCATAATAATAAGTAGTCTGTAATTCAGAATTTACGTGGAATTACATCAGTTGACCTGGGTGACCCACCACAGACTACAGAGGCTTCTTTTAAAGGGACTGCTACACTGAATCTTGGACTCTGCAGAGAAGTGAGAGGACAGTATTTATTCTAAAGTGCAGTCTATCTACACTGTGAGCTATACCAAAGAAAATAAGTAAGGTGACACCAATGAGTCCTCTCTGATGCACATAGAAAGGAAAGGGCCATCAAGGGCAGAACAGCGAGAAACCTGTATCACCCTCCAAGCTAGTCCAGCTAGGTCTGAGTAAAGTAGAAGCAAAGGCAGTCCTAAAAAACTGCTTTATTATTTACTGAACCCTACAGTACAGGAGGAAAAGGAGCTGAATCATGACTATCATGACTTCCTAAATAACAATATAGGCTTTGAGCTACCCTTAGGGAAATGTAACATTAAACAATTTCTTCAACATATTTGATTGCAAAGTGCCAAATCTAGCCAAGCAGCAGAGAACATCGTTTGAACTATCAATGGAGACCTTAAACTATGTGTCCGTGTGCACACAGGAGGAACTGTTACTCTGAGACCAGCTACTCAAGTGCCCTAGAACAAGTGCTGGATTGACAGGACTTGAAGACACCACCCATATAGACACACATAAATCTGAGGTTTCCCATCCCATCTCAAAAAATGAGTCAAGACTGGTGCTATTTGATTGTTGATAACAAATGCACCTGCTATTGCAGAACTAGTGCATTGACACAAGTTGGACAGCTAAGGCTGCAAGACCTGAAGGGAAGGAGAAGACTGACAGCTCTAGTTTAAGCCAGTACTGTTCCAGCAGTAAGACACTTTCATGATATTCTCACTCTGCTATGCCAAACCTGATCACAGGATTTGGAAGTGGTAGTGTGAGTTTGGCCCCTGAACCGCATGACATAGTTGGGTGTTGCTTGTTGTTGGTATAGAAGTTCTTGCCTGATCAGGCCAGACAGGACATTCAAATATCAGTGCAATTAGTAAGCACTTAATGTTAACAATTGCCTCTACTAGATTTAGAGCGGACTCTGCAATGAATAGCCAGGAATTTAGTTGGTATGGTTTATTTTTAGATTCTTTGAGTCCATGACCAACATTTCAAAATCAGCTGTAAGAATTGATGCACTTTAATAATACAGAGATATTTCTTCCCCTTGTACAGCTCTCAGAAATGCAGGTAAGAGATGAACTGATGCTAAACTTGTAAAAGATCATTATTTCTCAAAAGCTGTAGCCTAGTTCAAAAGGAAAATTCTGCAATCACCTTTTCATCTTTCCCCACTTTCAACAAACAGGCAATAGGTGTACCCCAGACCTTCCCTCTCAACTAACACAAAAGCCTCTAATAGCCTTGTCAGAACAGCAGGCTATTTCCTCTTCTTACACTTGTGCATCTTGATTACCTTTGTTCCAGAGAGTTTTGGATGTAGTACTGCAAGAGAAGAGATCTGGTATTTCTGGTCCTGTCAAAACTCCTAAGAACTAGAAACCTCAGAACAAAAATCTGTTACCTGAAAACATATAGTTTGTACCTGCTGCTTTTCTTCCTGGATAATTGAACGGAAGAAAAACAAAAACATTTCATGGTGATCAAACAATTTAAGTGCCCCTGGGCCTTTAAAAGCTACTTTAGATATTAGGTGTGCTTCCAATTTTGGTAGCAGTAACATCTTATTCTGTAAACTATGGCTGGCAATTACATTCTTATCTCTCACAGATGATCTCAGTTTTTATTTTAAATTCCCATGATTATATCAGTTCAACCAGTCACCACCCCTTATTAGGGCACCTTCCTATTTTTTACTACTGTAAGGTCTCATCTCTTCCCAAATGAATGAATGATGAAATTATATTAAATTCTCACCTTCTTTTGTCAGAAAAAGAGAGGCTTAATACACTACTAAAATAAGAAGGATTTTTTTTCTTCATTTGCTTTTATTTGCCTCTCATGAATCCTTAAAAATGGTCTCTTGGTGGAAGTTGTTGACTTGCAGTGTTACCATGTCACACCTAGCTGTAAAACTGTATGAAACCAGAAGCCACAACCTACCAGAGCCCTGTGAGTCTACTGATTGCAGTTTATGCTGCTCTGTGATCTGCACACCAAATTCAACTCTTCAGACTGGATTCTGGAACAGGAGAAGGACTGGGCTGCTCTAACCTGCAAAAACCGAAGAGCAACTTCTTAGCAAGGCACCAAATTCAGAAGAGCTCTATTAGAAAGCATGCTATATCTGAGCCACAAAAAGGTTGAAAAGTCTTGCATATCTCTCATAAACACAGTAGCCCTTATTATCTAACCTTTATTTCTCAGCCTGCTGGATTTGCTTATGGGTGTTAAGCTTGCATCAAAATAACCAGTGTACTTGAGTGAGGTCACCTGTTCCATTCTTGATCACACTGAAGAATGGAAACAAAACCTCAGAACATCTATCCATAGAACATCATAGCTTGTCTCCTTCATGAGCTTTAAAATTCACCTATATTAATTCTCTACTTTTCAATTCTTTAGTCATGTAAAGAGAGACCATTACACTGTAATGAGTCTGTACACTGTATGTTTATTGGGAAGGAACAACATGGCTATCAGTGGAGATTCACATCCATACAATTGATTGCAGTGATTTAGACTTTGCTGCTTGAAATGGAGAATGAGTTTAGCAATCTGCCATCTGTATTCCGCTTTAACACTGTCTTCCAGATGGTTCTTGATTTACTACTGAGTTGAAGCATACGAGACTTGCTATGACTTCAATAGAAAGAGATTTGATACTAGCCAGTACTTGAAACCCTTCACAATGGAACTTAACTCACTTGTTATCAGTCTTGAGGCACTTTAAACAGATGGACAACAGAGTCTAATGAAGTATTTTTTTATTTTTTTTTCTGGAGAATACTGTTAGTAAGGTCAGAGAAGAAAGGGACTGGGGCAAAAACAAGGTGAACATAAAAAAGAGTAATTCCTGATAATTTACTGTAAAATTCAGCTGAGCATTTTCATTTGCTCATACTTGTGCTCATGGACATTGAGCTTTTGCATTTGATTTGCAAAAATGTTCACAGAACACAAAATAAAGATGGATACTTTTATGTAATTATTTGTATTTGAAGCGGGCCCTGTACTGTGAAAGGCTCACAGGATCATCAGAATTTATTGATACCTTTGTAGAAATTGCCATACCAGATTCAAAGTGTGTGTATGCTTCTAATTCTACTCCAGTACCCTCCCTGCAAAACTAACATAATTATTAGAACAGAAGGTTCAGACAAAAATGAAGAAAAAAGTTCAGAATGGAGAGAGAAATACATTTCTGTGCAACAAATTCTTTCAGATTTAGTCTCATCTGTGTTGTGCCACCAAGCTTCTAGTCCTTTACATCTTTTTTTTCCAAATTCTTTTTCGGGTCTTTTTTATTCATAGATAAACATTTAATACTTGGCCAAAACCTACTAAGTGCCACATCAACATTATCTTTTTCCAAATGTTAATTATACACTTGATGAATATTTATGCTAATAAAATTTTAATTAGTATGCCTTTTAAATTTAATTTATTTAGTATTATGAAGCAAGTAAATAAGGTCTAGCTAACCAGGACAGCTATAATTACAATCCCTTCAAACCTTTGTAGACTCATTCTTGAGTTGGGCTTTTCTGTCCAAAAATGGCATCCTACTATTGAGCAGAAAATGAATCACATGACATCGTGAAGATTCACTTGCATCTCACAAATTCCATAGCTAATGCCGTTAGAAAAGAGCATGCATACACACAAAAAAAATATGGATGCACGATAGACCATCTGCTCTACACAATAGTGTGTAGATGAAAGCACAAGGCGTTTCTCCAGTTTTTTCTTGTAACAGTGATCATGTAAATTAAGATGTTGCAGTAAAGTCTGTGACATTAAGTCTAAAACAATAGCTCTATCACATGCCAAAGATAATCAAAACACAACCTTGTCCTAAGGAAAGGCACATCTCAGCACATTGTAAATAATGCTTTGCTATCCTTTCATGAGTTAGTTTGCAAAGAGTAAATTTCAGTTAATAGGAGTACGGTTCTCTCATATTTCCTTCTGCTCTATGCTGAAACAGACTGTCATAATATATACTGTTCATGCTGTACATTGGACCTTCTACTTTACATACGTTGCAAATTCTCTTTATAAAAGGGAACACAACTTCCATTAAACTTCAATGTCCATAACTGCAGTTTGTCACCTGAACCTGTTTTTAGCTGCTGCACCAGAACTGCACTGTAATATGTAGTAATCAGTCAAGAGGGCAGACCAGATGCATAGCATTAATATTATCTGTACTAGACATGGACTAAAACTGCTTAAGCTTTTAGCTACAGCTACTTAACATCACTCCCATCCTTACATACATCCATAGACCTGCTGTTATATGTAGCTTCAAAATCTTTTCCTTCCAGAGTTTTATGTCTTGTTCTTCTGACAGTGTGCATTCCTTAATCTCGTGAAAACAGGTTCTGTTTCTATTGCATATGCAAATTTTTAAATCCATATTTATAACCAACTCTGTAATCTGCACAGAGATCAGGTTTATAAGTTTATCCTGCCATTGCCACTGTATCTCCTGCATAGTACTAATATAACTGTCCATGTCTTGATATCATATAATATAGGTGGAAGGAACCTGTGAAGGGACCTCTTTTCCCCATTAAGAATCTTGACAGTATCTAATATCCTGGGCGAGATCCACAAAAGTATCTCAGTTCCTGTCACATATTTGGCTTTGGATACCAAAATTACTTTTTAACTTTCAAAGAGTAAGTAACAGATTTGCACACCTTTGTGATCTTTGCATTCTTTTTGCTACTTGGTGTTATTTCTGCTGCAGCCTAGATATGCCAATTGTTGCTAGCATCTTATACTTTGACTTTTGGGGGATTTGACCACTCAGTGTATAATCAAGTTACTTGTATGATTCCTCAGTCTCAGTTGTTCTGGACAAAAGCTTTATTCCAAAGCAAGCAATAGAACCTCATATTTGAGAACCTGCCTCAGTGTTTTCACAGTATTTTTGTTATCACCATAGGGATAACAGGTAGCAATTATAATGTGCTCTAAGCTATACTTGTCAGTAATGGACCATGAATTTCCTGATAGTAAGTGGACAGGTTTGTCTATGATGGGTTGATCTGACATTGTACATTTCAGATACACCATTTGAAAAGTTTAGAGAAGTGCATGACTTTGAAGTGGCTGAAAAAGTAGTATCTTCAAAGCAAGCAGTTTTCAGAATCAGATCTCTATCCCTATTTTCTTAGAGTCTAACTACTGAGAAACTCAGAATTTCCATGCAGAGGACAGATTTACAGCTGCATTTAACTCACAGTTATCTGCAATTTAGAATACATATGAGGCTCTTCCATAGAATGGTTTGGGTTGGAAGGGACCTTAAAACCCAGCTGCCATGGGCAGTTCCACCCCGCCCTGCCATGGGCAGGGACACCCTCCACTACACCGGGTTGCTCAAAGAACCATTCAGCCTGGCCTTGAACACTTCCAGTGATGGGACATACACAGCTTCTGTGGGCAACCTGTCCCAGTGCCTCACTGCCCTTATAGTAAAGAATTTCTTCCTTATATCTGATCTAAATCTACCCTCTTTTAGTTTAAAGCCCCTTGCCCTATCACTACATTCCCTGTAGAGTCGCTGTCCAGCATTTTTGTAGGCTCCCTTTAGGTACCAGAAGTCTGCTACAAGGTCTTCGTGGAGCCTTCTCTTCTCCAGGCTGAACAACCCCAACTTTCTCACCTGTCTTCAGAGGAGAGGTACTCCACCTCTGTGCTTATCTTTGTGGCCCTCTGGATTCATTCCAACAGTCCCATGTCCTTTTTGTGTTGGGGGCTCCAGAGCTAAATGCAGTAGTCTCAATATTTGCCTTCTCCATCTTCCTGGTTGAGTGGCCTGTAGCAGACCCCCACTATAATGTCACCTGTCTCTTCCCTCCCTTTAATCCTGACCCATAAGCTCTCTATCAGCTCCTCATCCATCCCCAAGCAGAGCTCCATGCACTCCAGCTGCTCATTGGCATAGAGTGTGATGCCCCCTCCTCATCTCCCCTGCCTGTCCTACCTAAAGAGCCTGTACGCTTCAATTCCAACACTCCAGTTATGGGAGACATCCCACCATGTCTCCATGATACCAATAAGATTATAGCCCTGCAGGTGTGTGCACACCTCTTATCTCCTCTTCTTTATTCCCCATGCTACATGCATTTGCATAGAGACATTTAAGTTGGGTCCTTGATGAAGCTGATTTACTGGCAGCAAATAAACAGAGCTTAATTTTAATCAAGGAGAAAATAGATTTATAGCTGCTGAGGAAATGGCTATTTCAGCCTGATTGTGAGAAACATCACAACATAAAGACGCCACTAAGAAAAAGAAAATCCACAAGGAAAGGCAAATATTCTTTACTGGTCTTTCAAAGCCTCACTTCTTGAAAACATTTACCTAAGACAGACATAACTAAGGTCCTTGTTTCCAAATAGTAATGTCTGTCTGCAGTTCAATGTTTGTCTTACCTGGTCTCTGAAGGAATCCTTTGGTCTCTGTCCACATTGCATTGCGTTCCTTGTATGCTTCACATCCTTCGCATAAAAAGGTTTTTTCATGAGTAGGGAAGCTAATGAAACCTTGTTTCCTGCAAGTAGGTACTCTTTATCCCCTCATCTGCCATCTTAGTTCTGAGCTCTGACTAGAATTTTTCCTAGATTTTTATTAATGATCAAACAGTATGGTTAGTCTGGAGACTACAGAGTACACATGTAACACAAACCAGTTAGCTTAATAAGTTGCTAGCAAGTAGAAACAATGACAACTAAAATCTGGCTGCTTCACCTTCAGTGGATCATTAAATTGTCAGTTCTTCTACCAAATTTCTGATTTAAAAAAAATGTGTAGGAATACATTCGAGTACAGAAATGCTGTCCAGATGTGCAGGGATGGAATCAGGAAAGCCAAGGCACTGACAGAACAAAACTTGCCGAGGGATGCAAAGAATAACAAGAATAACAAGTTCTACAGGTATATTGGCTGCAAAAGAAAGGCTAAAGAGAACATATCGCCTCTGCAGATGAAGATGGAGAACTGGTAACAACAGATGTGGAGAAGGCAGAGGCGCTTAACAAATTCTTTGCCTCGGTCTTAACTAGTGATCAGGCTTCCCATATCTCTCGAGTCTCTGAACCTCTAAGTGGGGGCTGGGGGAGCAAAGTCCCTCCCACTGTAAGCAAAGAGCAAGTTTGGGACCTCCTGACGCAACTTTACAAGTCTATGGGCCCTGAAGACATGCATCCCAGGGTCCTGAAGGAATTGGCTGATGTAGTCGTCAAGCCACTCTCCATCATATTTGAAAAATCATGTCTGTCAGGTGAAGTCCCTGGTGACTGGAAAAAGGGAAACATCACTCCCAGTTTTAAAAAGGGTAGAAATGAAGACCTGGGGAACTACAGAGCAGTGAGCCTCAACTCTGTGCCTGGCAAGATCATGGAACGAATCCTCCTGGAGGCAATGTTAAGGCACATGCGGGACAAGGAGGTGATCAGGGACAGCCAGCATGGCTTCACCAACGGTAAATCGTGCCTGACCAATCTGGTGGCCTTCTATGATTGAGCAACTGCATCAGTTGACAAGAGGAGACCGACAGATGTCATCTACTTGGACTTCTGTAAGGCCTTTGACATGGTCCCACATGATATCCTAATCTCTAAATTGGGAAGATATGGATTTGAAGGGTGGACCATCTGGTGGATAAGGAATTAGCTCAATGGCTGCACCCAGAGCATAGTGATCAATGGTTCTATGTCCAGGTGGAGGTTGGTGACAGGTGATGTCCCTCAGGGGTCTTTCTTGGGACTGGTGTTTTTCAGTTTCTTCATCAATGACATAGACGATGGGACTGAGTGCACCCTCAGCAAGTTTACAGACGACACGAATCTGAGTGGTGCAGTTGATACCAAAGAAGGAAGAGATGCCATTCAAAGGGAGCTGGACAGGCTGGAGAAGTGGGCCCATGTGAACTTCATGAGGTTCAACAAGTCCAAGGTGCTGCACCTGGGTCGGAGCAATCCAAACAGAAGTATAGACTGGGAGAAGCACTCATTGAGAGCAGCCCTGGGGAGAAAGACTTGGGGGGTTCTGGTGGACAAAAGGCTCAATGTGAGCCAGCAGTGCATCCTTGCAGCCCAGAAGACCAACTGCATCCTGGGCTGCATCAAAAGAGGTGTGACCAGCAGGTCGAGGGAGGTGATTGTCGCCCTCTGCTCTGCCCTTGTGACTCCCCACTTGGAGTGCTGCATCCAGATTTGGGGCCCCCAGCACAAGAAACATGTGGACCTGTTCGAGCGAGTCCAGAGGAGGTCTACAAAGATGATCAGAGGACTGGAGCACCTCTCCTATGAAGAAAGGCTGAGAGCTGGGGATGTTCAGTCTGAAGAAGAAAGGGCTCCAGGGAGACCTCATTGCAGCCTTTCAGTATTTAAAGGGGCCTTATAAAAAAGATGGAGCAGGACTCTTTATTCGGGTAGATAATGATAGGACAAGGGGAATGGTCTTAAACTAAAAGAGGATAGATTTAGTCCAGACGTGAGGAGGAAATTCTTCACTGTAAGGGTGGTGAAGCACTGGAACAGCTTGCTAAGAGAAGGTGTTAGTCGGTCAAGAGACGTGATTGTCCCACTCTACTGTGTGCTGGTGCAGCCTCACCTCAAGTACTGTGTGCAGCTCTGGGCACCACAGTACAAAAAGGATGTGAAACTATTGGAGTGTCCAGAGAAGGGCTACAAAGATGGTGAAGGGCCTAGAGGGTAAGATATATGAGGAGAGGCTGAGGTCACTTGGCCTGTTCAGCCTGGAAAAGAGGAGGCTGAGAGGAGACCTCATCGCGGTCTACAGCTTTCTCACAACAAGGAGTGAAGGGGCAGGCATCAATCTATTCTCTTTAGTGACCAGTGATAGGACCTGAGGGAATGGTGTCAAGCTGCGACAGGGGAGGTTCAGGCTGGATATCAGGAAGAGTTTCTTCACTGAGAGGGTTGTCATGCACTGGAACAGGATCCTCAGGGACGTAGTCATGGCACCAAGCTTGTTGGAGTTTAAGAAGAGTTTTGACTGTGCTCTTAGTCATATGCCCTGAATTTTTGGGCAGACCTGTGTGGTGCCAGGAGTTGGACTCGATGATCCTTATGGGTCCTTTCCAGCTCAGGATATTCTATGATTCTGTGATTCTGAGTTGTGGATGCCCCATCCCTGGAGGTGTTCAAGGGCAGGCTGGATGGGGCTTTGGCCAACCTGATGTAGTGGGAGGCATCCCTGCCTATGGCAGGGGGGTTGGAGTTAGATGATCTTTAAGGTCCCTTCCAACCCAAGCCATTCTATGATTCTATGAATGCAAAGGTGTTTGATATTTCCACTGTTCTTTCAATTTAAACTGCTGAAAAGGCAGTTCTTTCAAATGAAACTGCTCAAAAAGCAGACGAGTTCAAAAGTTGTCACTGGGGTACGCAGACAAGATATTGTAACAGCTTCATTTCCTTAGAAAATCAGGTTAAAACTGCCCTTCCACAGATAATGAACCAAATTTTTTGCTCAATCCAAAGATCACCCAAGATACGCTCCCACTAACCTGGGAAAAGATTTATTCCACAAGAATACAAGCCAAAGGAGTCAAGAGAGGTTTTAACCAGTGCCATTGTGTAACGATTTTCAAGAAGACATTGTAGAAGTAAGCCTCAGTTTTGGGAGGAGGATACCAAACACCTCTTAATGTACCTACGCTCTTATATCTGCAGCAGGAAGAAGTTGTATTGTTGGAACTGCTAAGGTGGTTGCATATCAGGTGATAATCTCTTGCATGTTAAAGGAGTAGATTATTACATTCAGACTGATGAAAATGGAGCTAGGCATATTTTATTCTAGTAGTTCTGACATAGAAAGCTATCTGGCCCAGCAAATAATTATACTTTCAGATATCGTGAAACTATTTGTTTAAAAATAAAAGAGAATGCCGAAAGTTATTCATATTAAGCTGTAACACCATTCTTAATGAGTGTTGTTTCTTAATGAAAGGATAGACATTAATGAAAGGGTAGACAGAAGATATTGTTAACCTCTTCAATGCCATTAGAATGCCATAAAAGATTAAGAATTTGACAAGCAGAAAACACTGTGGCTTGAACAACAGTTTTATAAGTATTTGAATTTTAACTGCCAGACCTGCGTCTCCCAAGCAATGTCAAGAAACTGGCATTGAAATGCAGGTTTATTTTTACTCCATACACCTCAGCTTTCGTCACAAACCTCCTAAAAAGAAGCAGTGCGTATTTCCCTTTCTCAGCCCCATCTTACCTTTCTGTAGGTAGACCAATATACCTAAAAGACTCAGATTTTCAAAACAGGTTGACTACCAAGGTAGTCTTGAATACCCAGTTCTCTTTTGTGTTATGGGAATTGTACATCTAGGTAGCCTCCTCAGCCCATGTTGACCTAGGTACCTAAGTTTTCAAGAAAAAAGAATTTCAACACTTCCCATTGATGAAAATGGACAACTCCACATATCTAAATTTTAGATTTTAATTTTAGATTTTTAATTTTTAGATTTCAATATTATTTTTTTTGATTTTTGATTTTTTTTTTTAATTTTACTGATGTCAAGGTATACAAATATGAGATTTTGAGAAATGAATGACAGTTATGAATCTTGCCCTCTGTAAGAACACAAAGCTTTTAAAAAAGTGGTCCCGTACTAATATCTTTAATGCAGCTGTAGTCTGCCAACTTTGTCCACAAATAAAAAAATAAAAAAAAAGGGAATTAAACTTTCTTTAATTTTAAAATACAGGAAAATACTTAGCTAATTTCCTCTGACTTAAGTGTTGAAATGATGTAGAGTACCAGGATCTAAGTCCCATAGTAATGGTAGAAAAAGATTCCTTCTGAGATCCTTCAGATCCTCCAACTGCAACAAATGGGAGATGGAAAACTACAGGGATGCGTGTTTATCACAGTGGTGAATGCATTCTGAAGCAGCTGCTTGCATTCTTTCAAACTGTATTGGCAACGGCATTGGCCAGTGTTCTGGAACTCTGTGCAGCTGGCTGGAATCCACATTTTTAATAAAAATGATTTACCCAGATCTAATTTATTAGATCACTTAATTGATGTGAGGTTCACATCTTGCCCAGATGCTTTCCCTTTCCAGGAGTTATTCAAAAGATATGTTTTTAACAGGTAGGGTATGTGTGCGCTAGGCTTGTAAATCGTATCATGGATTTTTTTCAGTTCTGGAAGGGATACAGGAAGGTATCAGTGATCACCCACATACACACAAACATCACTCAATAAACACAGATAACAACATCCTTCTTCTCCTTTCCAGCTGATCAGGTTCATGCAGAAACTAGTTAGAAATAAGATTTAAATAGTCTGCAGTTTGGGTGCAGGGCTTAGTCAGATGAGCTCTCTGACCAATACCTTGTTTGCATAAAACTAGCCCTTTTACTACACGTAATTTTGATTTTACCATGCTTGTTCTTCCCCCATCCACCTTGGCCCCACCCTTTCTCTACCCTTCATCTCTCAAAAAAAAAAAAACAACTTTATATTTCTGATACCGTTACATGAGTAACTTTGACTTTACATGGTATTATTGATGCAGTTACGTAGATGCTGCTGGCCTTGCAATTTCTACTCACAAAAAAGATCCTTGTTATCCCCCTCCAATTATCTGTGAATTTAGCCATCACATAACCATATAACTCCTCCTTAATCACCTGTGAAGTCCAGACATCACTCATTGTGATATCTGTAAATATTAGCTTCTCACTTTCTTATTTGTTATATTTAGACTGTCTCTTGTCATGTCCAATAGCTACTCACAGTCTGTTTGGTTAGCTAAACCTCAGACCAGGTCCTAATCATCTCTCTGAATGCCTTAAAAAACAATTATTTGTTGATTAATGCTCACAGAAGATAGGTATGACTAACATGCTACAAGGCTTTACTTTTAGAAAGCTTCATCTGGCCAGCTGGTCATCAAACAGATGTGGGAATTGTAAGCCTCCAGTATTTCTTGATATTAATTGATCCTCTGTCTTGCTGGATTGCTGTTTTCTGACTCTTCACCAGGGTTTTATACCTCCTGTCAGTATTTTTCTCAAATCCATCAGAAACCTAGCACTGTCTTAATAGCAATGATGCTTTATTCATCTTTTTTTTTTTTCATCTTTTTGTTTGTTTGTTTGTTTTTCCTTTTCCTTTTGAATTTAGCTTGTTCACAGCACCCCCATAAAAGCTCGTTGGTAAAGATAAGCCAAGGTCATAATGCATTTGTTCGTCATGAAACTGGACTCTGCTTCATGAAGCCTCCTCTGGTGGGCTACACAGATTTTTGGAAACACAGATGACGGCTTTGTACTGGAACAGATAGGAATCAAAAGCCAGTAGGAAGGGGCATACAGAGCACAAGTGTATTGTGCATATTCCTACTATGCTGTGAGAGCACAAAACCAGTTTAGAAGTGACTAAAGTGCTGATACAGAAATTTTGAATACAAGAATTGGCAAAGCTACAGGACATTTTAGCTACAGAACATTGTTTTGTCTCATGTCAGACTCTTCCTAACAGTCTTTGGACAAAATTCGTAGCTTGTGTAATTTCAGTGATGGTAGTATCTTCCTTTAGGGATGTAAACTACTCTTGCAAATTTCTCTTACTGGAAAATTGCCAACAAGAGTGAATAAGTAATTCTGCTGAAAGATTGCTTCTTACACTCAGCCAAATTCATCCCTCTTTTAAGTTCACAAATGTAACTCCTTGACTTAGTAATCTTTCTTCTGATGCAACTTTGTGTATAGTTAAGTTCACAAGTAGTGCTCACCCATGTGAACCTTTTGAGAGGATGATCAGCTGGTAGGAGAAAGTGGAAGAAATGAATCTTCTCCAACTTGTCAGGTACCCTGTATTGACTCATCTTTGTGTATCACACATGATGCAAATACTATCACAACAGAGCACCAGCTCAACATGAGCTGGCAACGTGTGCTTGCAGCCCAGAAAGCCAACTGTATCCTGGGCTGCACCAAAAAAAGCATGGCCAGCAGGTCAAGGGAGGTGATTCTCCCTCTCTACTCTGCTCTCAGGAAACCCTACCTGGAGTACTGCGTTCAGCTCTGGGGCTCCCGGCACAAGAAGTACATGGACGTATAAGAACAAATCCAGAGGAGGGCCACAAAGATGACCAAAAGGCTGGAACACTTCTCCTCTGAAGAAAGGCTGAGAGATCTGGGGATGTTCAGCCTGAAGTAGAGAGAGCACCAGGGAGACTTTATAGTGGCCTTTCAGTACTTAAAGGGGGGAGGGGGGGGCTACAGAAAAGCAAGAGAGGGACTATTTATCAGGGAGTGCAGTGATAGGAGAAGGAGTAATAACTTTAAACTAAAGGAAGGTGGGTTTAGATTAGATATAAGGAAGAAATTCTTTTACTGTGAGGGTGGTGAGGCACTGGAACAGGTTGCCCAGAGAAGTGGTGGATGCCACATCCCTGGAAGTGTTTAAGGCCAGGTTGGATGGGGCTTTGAGCAACCTGATTTAGTGGGAGGTGTCCTTGCCCACAGCTGGGGGTTTGGAACTAGATGATCTTTATGGTCCCTTCCTCCCCAAACCATACTATGAACCTATGACCAATAAAATAACATTTATGTCTCCACCAACTAGCACAAAAGAAATACAAACTTTCTTAGTGTTTTTTGTTTGGTTGGTTGGTTTGGTTTGTTTTTTTTGAGGATGTCTTTAACAAATTGGAGACATTTGAGAATATATATTACAAATTACAGTCTGATTGTAAGCCCTGGATCCAGTGACACGGAAGAACAATTACAAATGGGGCCCTGAGCAATGAGAAGCCTTTGAACAAAGTACAGTAGCCCTTGGGCCAGGCTGGACAGGACAAGGTGAAAAAAAAGTGCTTTACACCACAGCAGGGGAGCAAGGCCCCACCAAGAGCCTTTGGCAGCAAGCACCCCTTTGGAATTTTGGAGTCAGGGATACGGATAATCTGTGGCCTGCTGCACTCCAGCTGAAAAAGAGATACTAGCAGCATATGAAGGGTTTTGAGGTGCTTCAGAAGTAGTTGGTAGTGATGCACAGCTCCTCTTGGAACCTCGATTAACTGTGCTAAGCTGAATGTTCAAAGGCAGGATTCCCTCTACACATCATGCAAGCGCTGCTACATGAAGTAAGTGGGTCACACTGACAACACAACAGCATTGGATAGGAAACCCCAGCCAGACACAAATCTGGGAGGTGATCATGGATTGGCAGAGATTTCAGACTATCACCAGAGGAGGAGGTGATGTCTGATGAAGAGATCCCATTGCGTAATAAACTACCAGAGAATGACAAGCAATATCTCCTCTTCACTGATGGGTCCTGTAGTATTGTAGGAAAGCATCAGAGATGGAAAGCTGTTGTACGGAGCCCTAAACAAGAAGTCGCAGAAACTGCTGAAGGAGAAGGTGAATTAAGCCAGTTTGCAGAAGTGAAGGCCAGCCAGTTGGCTTTAGATACTGCTGAATGGGAAAAGTGGCCAGTGCTTTAACACTATGCTGACTCATGATGGTGGCAAGTGCCCTGTGGGGGTGGTTACAACAATGGAAGCAGAGCGATTGGCAGCACAGAGGCAAACCTATCCAGGCTGCCGCACTGGGGCAAGAGATTGCTGCCTGGGTAGAGAACCTGGTTGTAAAGGTACATCATGTAGATGCTCACATACCCAAGAGCTGTGTCACTGAGGAACATCAAAACAACTAGCAGGTGGATCAGGCTGCTAGAATTGAAGTGGCTTAGGTGGATCTAGACTAGCAACATAAGGGTGAATTATTTATATCTTGTTGGGCCCATGGCACCTCAGACCATCAAGGAGGAGATGCAACATATAGATGGGCTCATGATTGAGAAATGGACTTGACCGTGGACATCGCTGCATGGGTTATCCATGAGTGCAAAACATGTACCACGATCAAGCAAGCCAAGTGGTTAAAGCCTCTCTGGTATGGAGTACGTTGAGTGACATATAAATATGTCATACATATTTTATACATAAATATGTGTACCTGAAGACTTTATTGTTTCTGATAAAAATAACAGCTTTCGTCACATTCTTTGCTTTGCTACATTTAAGGTTTTTCCCAGATATTTGCTGTCAGAGGACACTGGCAGAAATTGTTTGCAGTACCTATAGCAAACCTATGACAGAGAGGTTTCCTGAGCCCCACTCACAAAATTATTCTTGTAGGTACCAACTTTGCCTTAGAGTTTCAGAATTACAGTGTTACACTGTGGTGGTTTTACTCAGGTGGGCATCCGCGCTCCACAACAACCTCTCTCTCACTCCCCTTCCTTAAAGGGAAATTGGGAGAAAATATGATGAAAAGGGCTTAAGGGTTGAGACAAGAACAGGGAGATCACTCAATATTTATTGTCATGGGCAAGACAGACTCAGCATAGGGAGATTTTATTACCTAATACTAACAAGCTAGAGAAGTGAGAAACAAAGAAAACAAACTAAAAACACCTTCCCCCATCCACTCTCCTCTACCTCCTCCCGCCTAGCAGTGCAGGGGAACAGGGAATGGGGGCTGTTCCTCCATGGTCACTCTCTTCCCCTGCTCCAGTGTGGGGTCCTAACCATTGGATACAGTTCTTCGTGAAATGATCCTGTGTGGGCTTCCCACAGGCAGAAGCTCTTCAAGAACTGCTCCAAATATACGGCATGGGCTGCAGGGGGACAGCCTGCTCCACCATGGCTCTCTCCACAGGCCACAGGGGAACTTCAGCTCTGGCGCCTGGAACACCTCCTCCTCCTCTTTCTTCACTGACCTTGGTGTCTGCAGGGCCATATTTCTTACTCCTCACTCTCCCAGCTGCTGTTGTGCAGCAGGTTTTTTCCCCTTTCTTAAATCTGCTCTCACTGAGGTGCAAACAGCATCGCTTATTGGCCCAGCTCTGGCCAGCGGCAGGTCCCTTTGGAGCCAGCTGAAGCTGGCCCTTATCTGACATGGGGCAGCTTCTGGATTCTTCTCACTGAAGCCGCCCCTGCAGCCCCCCGCTACAAAAACCTTGCCACATAAACCCAATACATACACACAGTTATTATTGCAGTATGTAATACAAATGCTAGAAAAATTACATCATTTTAATTTGCAAGGTCTTTTTTCTGTTAATATGTGTAAAGCAGAAATGATGCATCTGTTTTAAGGTCCCTGTGACACAGAGTGTAGCTGACTCTCCAGGTCACCACCTCTTCCCAGTTTTCTGTTACCTCTTCTGCACAAGACCATGATAAGCATAGCACAGGACTGACAGTATGTGATCTAATGGTATTGACAGTCCAACGTTGTCACACAACAACCATCAACACATTTTACCATGGGCTGCTTGGCTACAAAATAAGAAAGATGAGAAGCAGACCTAAAGCTTCTGCTTCTTTTGCTACATGGGATATGCAGTCTGTTGCAGAGAGGTGGATAGTTAAGAAGAGTAACTTTACAGGCTTTCTCAAGTTCTAATACTGTCTCAATGACATAATAAAAGATACCTTACCAGTCTTTGGCTGTTGAAGAATTTGGCTGTCTTGCAGACTATGAGGTAACACTGTCAATTCCTTTACTGCAAACAAAATAAATTAGAAAACTTTTCCTAGCCTGAATTGCTGAATTTAGTTTCATTCTGTACCTTTAGTCAGAGTAAGTCTTGTTCTGACAATCCTATCTAGACAATAGTCATGCAGCCAAGAACAGACTTGATATTGGGACTCAGACAGAAGATTCACCTTCAAGACTGGTCTCTTTTCCCGTAGAAAAATATTTCTTTTGTACAGCAAACCACATCTGAACTTGTGGTTTGACATCAACAGAAATGCTAATACCACTTTGGTTTCATTTAAAGAACTAATAATCATTTCTCAGAATCACAGAATGGTTGAGGTTGGAAGGGACCTCTGGAGGTCTTCTGGTCTGACACCCCCAGCTCTAGCAGGACCAAATCTAGATGGCTTCTGGATATCTCTAAAGAGAGACACTCCACAACCTCAGTGGGCAACCTGTGCCCAGCACCCCACGCAGTCAAAAAGTGTTTTCTAATGTTCAGGGGGAAACTGCTGTCTTTCAGTTTGTGTCTATTGCCTCTTGTGCTGTCACTGAGCACCACTGAAAAGAGCCTGACTCTGTCCATTTTGCACCTTCCCTTCAGGTACTTATCTACATGAAGATGCCCCTAAAGCCTTCTCTTCTTTAGGCTTTTCGGGCCCACCTCTCTCAACCTTTCATCAGAGGAGAGACGCTCCAGTGCTGTAATCATCTTTGTGGCCTTTGTTGGGTTCTCCTGAGTATGTATGTCCTTGTTTCTCCTGCACTGGGGTGCTTAGAAGTGGACACTAGTCCAGCTGTGGCCTCACCAGTGCTGAATAGAGGGGAAGGATTACCTCCCTTGACCTGCTGAAAATACTTTGCCTAATGCAGCCCAGAATACCAATGACCTTCTTTGCAGCAAGGGCACATTGCTGGTTCATATGCAACGTTGTGTCCACCAGGACCCCCGGTTCCTTTTCTGCCAGGCTGCTTTCCAGCCAGGCATCCCCCAGCACGCACTTGTGCCTGGGGTTGTTCCTCCCTAGGCACAGGACTTAGCACTTCTCCTAGTTGTGCTTCATTAAGTTCCTGTCAGCCCATTTCTCCAGCCTGTCAAGGTCCCTCTGCATGGCAGGGTGACCCTCTGGGGTATCCAACACTCCCACGTTTTGTGCCACCAGCAAACGGCCTGGGGGTGCACTCTGCCCTGTCATCCAGATGATTAATGAAGATGTTAAACAGGACTGGACCCGGTATTGACCCCTGGGGTACTCTACTAGTTACTGGTTCTCAGCTAGACTTCATGCCACTGACCACTACCCTCTGGGCCCAGTTTTCAAAGCAACTCACTGTCATCCCATCCAGCCCATTCATCAGCAGCAGGTACGCTTAGTGCTCAGTAGCTACCCCTACCTTTCCAGTAGATAATTTTTGTGCAATTGCCTGTGGAGTGTCTAGAAGCCTTCTCACCTAAGAGAGGAAGACAATGGAGAGTTCACTGGATGTTAAGTTTATGGTTTTTTTTCTTACAAAATGATGCAGGACGAGATTTGGGAGAAAAATATAAGACCTCATAGAGTTCATATTAAAATTATATTAAATTTCATATTAAATTAAAATTAAATTAAAATAAAATTTTTTCAGCATCTTCATCGACGACCTTGATGAGTGAATAGTGTTCACCCTCACCAAGTACGCCAATGATACAAAGCTGGGAGGAGTGGCCAACACACCAGAGGGCTGTGCTGCCATTCAGCAATACCTGGACAGGCTGGAGAGCTGGTCAGGAGGAAACCATATGAGGTTTAACAAAAGCAAGTGTAGAGTCCTGCACTTGGGAAGGAACAACCACATGTATCAGTACAGGCTGGGGGATGACCTGCTGGAGAGGAGCTCTGTGGAGAAGGACTGGGGGTCCTGGTGGACAACAGGTTGGCAATGAGCCAGCAGTGTGCCCTGGTGGCCAAGAAGGCCAATGGGAACCTGGGGTTCATTAAAAGAAGCGGGGCCAGCAGATCAAAGGAGGTGATCCTCCCTCTCTACTCTGCCCTGGTCAGGCCTCACCTGGAGTACTGTGTCCAGTTCTGGGCTCCCCGGTACAAAAAAGACAGGGATCTCCTGGAAAGAGTCCAGCGGAGGGCCACAAAGATGATACGGGGCCTGGAGCATCTCCCCTGTGAGGAAAGGCTGAGAGACCTGGGTCTGTTCAGCCTGGAGAAAAGAAGACTGAGAGGGGATCTTATCAATGTTTACAAATACCTTAAGTGTGGGAGACAAAGGGATTTGGCCAACCTCTTTTCAGTGGTCTGTGGGGACAGGACAAAGGGCAATGGCCACGAAATGGAGCACAGGAAGTTCTGCACAAACATGCGAAAGAACTTCTTCACAGTGAGGGTGACAGAGCACTGGAACAGGCTGCCCAGGGAGGTTGTGGAGTCTCCTTCTCTGGAAATACTCAAGACCCATCTGGATGCCTACCTGTGCAACCTGTTCTAGGGAACCTGCTTTGGCAGGGGGGTTGGACCCAATGATCTCTTGAGGTCCCTTCTAACCCCTACAATTTTGTGATTCTGTGAAAATGCAGTGCTGAATATCTACAGTTTAAATCCTTGTAATCTAGTGGAACAATATAGAAAGGACTGCAGGGCAAGTTAACTACAAAGATTTAATAATGTGTGCACCACTGGAGAAAAATGTTAGATTGTAAACCCAAGTATATAATTAAAACTATCAGGATTGAATTTAGAAGAGTTGAATCAATCAATACCTTGACAGAACTGGACAGGGCAAAAATACAAATACCAGTTGGGAACAATTATATTCTGGATGAGAGGTGAACTGGATGAGGCGATAGAGTCAAAAAAGTCAGAAATAGAAAATAAAGCACTTCTGGATCATTTGGGACAAAAGGCTTTACAGGTACATAAACTACTTGTATTCCTTCTCCCAGAGTGACCAAAGAAACTGTCAAAAGGTGACACATTTAAATCTTCAAATGATCTGGGGAAAAATGTATTTTTTTTTATATTGAAGTAAACTGAACTAGGCTAATTGATGCTATACATAGAGAGTACAAGGGAATGTTTTGCAGTGTCACAGTATAGAATATAGGGCAAAGTCTGTAAAAGTATTTAGGAGAGGCACATCTTGTCCCCACTGGGAAATTACTGAATTTGAAAATCAGAAGAAGGTAGAAGAGGAGTTGACATAGTTTAAGTGGTGTTGACTTTCTCAGTACCTGAAGTTGTTGACCCATAATTTGCAGGTCACTTAGCACACGTGACGCTGTAATATCTTCTTCAGTCTTTCTCAGTTTTCAGCATTTTTCTTTATGTTAAGGATGAAAGATGGAGATATACCCCTAGCCAGACCATGGTCTGTATCTCTTTCCACTTAAACTGGTTCTGAAACATTCTATATTCTGTCTTAGAGGCTACAGACGTAAAATCTGAGTCAAGGGATTATAAGAATTCTGGCTCTATTGAAATTTTGCTACTGAAGGTGAAATACCAAGGAAAAACAAAGCACAGTGGGCCAGGATGTGTTGGCACCACATGACTCCCCAGAACAGTAAATTAAATTAAGAGATAACTGTTGTGGTTTAACAACTGATGGGCAGCTAAATTCCAACACACTGCTCTCTCACTCCCCCTCCTCAGAAGGACATGGGGACAAAAAGTAATGCACAAAAGAAAAACCTGCAGGTTGAGAAAAGGAGCAGTTTAATGAAAGGGAAGAAAAAGAAAGGCCACGCAGAAGCAAAGGAAAAAAATTACTCTCTACTTCCCATCAGCAAGTTATGTTCAGCCATGCATTGGGAAGCAGGGCCTCGATAGTGGTTGCTCGGGAAGTAAAAAACTTTCACAAAAAGTGTCTCTATTTCCCCTTCTTTCCCCCTCAGTTTTTATTGCTGAGCATAATGTCATACAGTATGGAATATCCCCTTAGTCAGTTTAGGTCAGCTGTCCTTACTATGTCCCCTCATCACCTCTTGCCCACCCTGAGCCTACTGGAATTGGAGAGACAGCCTTGATGCTGTGCCACCATTCTTAAGCAATAGCCAAAACATTGGTACAATATCAGTTCTGTTCTAGCTACAAGTGAAAAGCGCAGTGGTATGTGGGCTTCTGTGGGGAAAGTTAATTCCATCCAATGCTGACCCAGTACAGTAACATATCCCACACAGCTTCTTACACTGCTTACTGAACGTGCTCACAGATTTTCAGATAGTGTAAGGGACTTTCAGATATTGTGAGCTTTCTCAGGCCTACCTCATCAATACAGCCAGATATATCACCTGACAATTAAGAATCTATTATGGATCATGTCTTTCATATTGGCAACACAGTGTTCAAAATCCTTTGATTGTCGGCCCTTATTTGCAGGAGAACTATTAAATTATTACAACTTGCCTTTTACAAAGCTGTGGCAGTTTGACAGAGAAATTTGTTACTAAAGCAGAAAACCTAGCTCTTAACTGCCATGTGTCAATGTTAATGCTAGTCAGTGCATGTTTGGAGTCACCCACTTAAGCCAACACCAGTGTTTTCAAATTACTTTGCACTGATGACAGTATCTGCAGAGGGACATCAAGGAAAAAGCCATTAAGGAAAATTTCTAAGACAGAGCAAATAAGTTAAAGAGACAGGAATAGTTAGCAGCTATTTTCCCAGATTTCACTTATGATAACCCGGGTGTCTTTGGTGTTACTACCTCTTAGCTCTTTACAATATTACTATGCTAGTCATAGAGAGAAAGGTTCTTTTTTTAATGATGCCTCTTAACAATACTCTGTATTCTCCTAGGTTTGCCCTGTCCCATCCCAGCCTCCACAGCCTACTGTTGTTCCGAAACCAGTTCAATCTGTCATACATGTCCCATTGCAACCAAGCTGCCCAGGCCGAGGCAAGATGGCAAAGCTCCTCAATCCAGAAGAGATGACATCCAGGGATTATTATTTTGATTCCTATGCTCACTTTGGAATTCATGAGGTAATATTTATTTTTATCTCAGTGATTATTGCAGAATAAAAAATAAATAAAAGTTTTCTGTGATGTATGAGTTATTTATCCCCCTCACACTTCCTAATGATTATATTCTGCCTTTCCTCAGAACACTGGATTATCTGATCAAGTACCAAAGATATCATCCACTTCTCCAGAGATCTGTGTTCAAAACCTCTGTCCCACTTAAATCCTTACATATATGAATTTGCCACAGCACTTATATTAGCTGCGTGTACACTGGTGATCTTCATCTGAGTACAGTTTAGTGCATTGGTGAGGACTGCAAACTAACCCAATCACACATGGAAACTACCTCATTGTTAAGTTAGTCTTTTGTTCTCTTGCATATTTGAGCACATGCTAACAGAAAAGTTACTCAACTGACAAAGGAAGCCAAGTAGTTTTTTGACTCCTGGCATGTTACTTGAATGTACAAGCTGCACTAATGGGAACGTATAGCTCAATATCATCCAGGAAATCCATTCCTGGAAAAAATTCACTATACACAGGGGACCATATTTACTAGAAAAAGTTGTTGGTGGACCCACTCTAAAGATGCTAATAACATCTTACATTTGCATGACCCAAGAGTATGGGATTTTAAAGACATGGCAGCAAAAAGGCCAACAATGTGAAATCAGTGGCACTTTTCACAAACCACATAATGAACTATTTCCACTAGTCTAGTAATTGTTTCTGGAGCTTTTATATAAACAGGTTTCTGTCTGCCAATTGCACCTTGTCAGTGTACCATTCAGATATTCAAAAATATGATATTCAGATATGGAAGAAGACAGAGGAACAGTTGTGTGGGAAGGAGACTAAAGAGAACTACTAAAAGATACATTGGAGACCTCAACTCAGATTGAGTTCCTGATGGAACGATACAGCTCTGTAGGTTTCATGGAGTGCAGGGAGTGCCTCTTGCTGAGGCTTGAGAGGTGGGAAATGGCCTCTTTGTCTGCAGGAGGTCTGCTCTGGTCTGCACTGATCTGCATCAACAAGTAAAGGAGCTGCTAAAGGAGGCTGGCAGACTTTGCAACATCAAGGATGGGAGAAAAAGACTGACTAGGTCTTCTCCAAGGTACAAGAGCCGGGTTCAGGCTCTTGTACCTTGGAGAAGACCTAGTCAGTCCCTAAATGTACTGAAGGGAGGAGAAATTTGAGTGGTTTTCATTGATATAGTTTGATTAATATATACACAGTTGAGAGCAAGTTGTCAATTGAATGAAATTCATGTACTGCTGCAATCAATGAAGTAAAAATCAGCTCCTAACAATGACACCTTAAAATAGTGAAATAGTGGTCTAGGTTATACATAAATATCTTCTCAAAATTGGTCCTATGAATGAGTGAACAAAAGAACAGAAGGAGATTGCCAAATAGAGCACATGATTTCCAAGCTCAGCTGTGGACTAACTACATCTCTTTCTGCAAGGCTGACAAGATTGCCTTTTTAAAATGCTTTAAGGAATTATTTCTCGTGTTCAAAGAGGAACCTCAGAAAGTCTATAGGCTGAGGCTCTAGGTTGTTCATGATTTAGGAGAAAGAAGGAAAGTTTGCATTTCTGCATGGCTTCTGTCTACGCCCAGAGCAGTGCTGTGGTCAGATTAAGTTTTGATTGCCATTTGTCTATTTGTAACAGTGAAGTAATATTTAGAGAAATAAAATTGTATGAAGGGCATCATGCTTATTCTTAACAATTCACTTCTAAGTAGCTTGCCTTTTACAGTTGCTTTGATGTGTGCATCCCAAAGTACTTGAAAAACTCTTCAGGTTGTTAATAATGCTTGAATTACAAGGAGGAAATAAATTCAACAGCAATGTTGAATACATATAAGCACTTCAAATAATACGACAATGTTTTGTTGTTTGGTGTTTTTTGTTTGTTTTTTTTTTTCACCACAGGAAATGTTAAAGGATGAAGTACGTACATTAACCTATAGAAACTCAATGTATCACAATAAACATGTTTTTAAAGATAAGATTGTCCTTGATGTTGGAAGTGGCACAGGAATCCTCTCCATGTTTGCTGCAAAGGCAGGAGCCAAGAAAGTATATGGGGTAAGAAGACTTCCCATCATGTTTTGGGTTTGTTTGCATATTTTGCCTGAGAAGAAAACAAGGAAAATAGATTTACATTGATTTACGTTTCTTACTTGTCTTGGTTTGAAATTCTTCCCTCCAAGCTTTTGTATGACTTGAGTTACAGTGCCTTCAGTGGAGGTCTGAAGTTTTCTATGATCTGCAGTAGGGCACCCTTTCCAAATCAAGACATACTGACTGCTTTTTGGTGGAAAAGGGGGTCTGGAGGAGAGGGGAGGGTCTTTGGTGTTCTGATACATATCCACATTTCCTCCTGGCTGTCTCCCAGATCCCTGGCCATATGGTCTTCCTCCCTCCTCTAATTCTAGAGTGAGTCAACTCACTGGTAGAGAATTCACCCAGTAAAAGAAAAGTAAATACTTTTCCATGAGTTTGTTGTTACTGTCATTGTTTGCTTTGGATTTCTTTACAGTTCAGGCTCTACCTCAGGCATTTATAAAGCTCAGTGGTACACGAGTGTCAGCTCATCCATGGACCGTTCAACACTGAAGCTAGAAACACAGGAAAACTTAGCATTCAAGGAATTCATTTAGGTGGGAAACTTCTCTGCGACAGCCTAAGAGTTTCAGCATTCTTGTCACATGAGCTACCTCACCATAAACCCTGTCACCTATCAGGCTGCAGAGTTGTATTTGTGCTGGAAAAACAGACATTTCAGAGATAAGGAAGCGGCAATCACATTCAAATTCAAAATTAACTCTATGATCCTTTTAGCAAAGAGTCCCAGTGGAAACTGTGATTGTTCTTATTAAAAAGCAAACATTTGACAGGAGTTATTACACAGAGCTGAGATGTTTCAGTTTCTTCTCTACAGTTAGTTTTTCAAATAGCATGTTAGGGGAACTGTTGACAAATGCAGAGTGTTGGTTTTCTGGCTACCGTGACACTGAAATCAGTCCTTTTCTCACTCTTTTCCTTCTTAAGGTTCAAATTCATCCATTGTCCTGCCTAGTTCTTCTTACCTGTTCTCATTCACTGTTGGAACTTAGTCAATGACACTCAGCCAACTGCTAGAATCATCTCAGGGTCTCCAGGAGGTGCAAAGTATAGAATCACTGACTCAGAAAGATTTAGTCTGGAAGACCTCTGGAAGCCTCTAATCCAAACTCATGCTCAAAGCAGTTAAGTTTAAAACTATATCAGGTTGCTCAAGTCCTTGTGCAGCTCAGTTTTGAGAACCTCCAATGATGGAGAGTAAATTCTCTCTAAGCACCAATTTCAATGCTACAATCAGCGGAAATTTCCCTTGGTGCAGGCCATGACTACAGTCTTTTGTCCTGTTACTGTGCAATTCTGAAAAGAGATTCACTTTTTTTTTCTCTGCAATCCCTTTCTGGATAGTTTAAGACAGCTATTGGATTTCCTCTTAGGCTTTGTCTTCTACAAACTAAACAGAACCAGTCCCCTCAGTTATTCTTTTCTTCATGCCTTCCCACACCCATCATGGGAAGACAGTAGCAACGAAGCTGGTGAAGGGTCTCAAAAACAAGTCTTAAGAGGAGCTTCTGGGAGAGCTGGGGTTGTTTAGCTTGAAGGCTCAGGGGAGACCTTGTTGTACTTTACAATTACCTTAAAGGAGCTTGTAGCAAGGTGGGGATCAGGCTCTTCTCCCAAGCACCAAGTGATAAGACGAGGGAAAATGGCTTCAAGTAGCAACAGGGGAGGTTTAGGCTGACTATTAGGAGAAAATTCTTTACTGAAAGGGTTGTGCAGCATTGGAACAGGCAGCCCACAGAATCACAAAATGTTAGGGATTGGAAGGGACCTTGAAATATCATCTAGTCCAACCCCCCTGCCAGAGCAGGAACACCTAAATCACATCACACAGGAACACGTCCATGCAGGTTTTGAAAGTCTCCAGAGAAGGAGACTCTACAACCCGCCCGGGCAATCTGTTCCCATGTTCTGTCACCCTCACCGTAAAAAAGTTTTTTCTCATATGAAGCAGAACCTCCTATGTTCCAGCTTGCTCCCAGTGTCCCTTGTCTTATCATTGGATGTCACCAAGAAAAGCCTGGCTCCATCCTCCTGACACTCACCCTTTACATATTTGTAAACATTACTGAGGTCACCCCTCAGTTTCCTCTTCTCCAAGCTAAAGAGACCCAGTTGCTCAGCCTTTCCTCGTAAGGGAGATGCTCCACTCCGTTAATCATCCTCATGGCTCTGCGCTGGACTCTCTCAAGCAGTTCCCCACCCTTCTTGATCTGAGGGGCCCAGAACTTGACAAAATTTTCCAGATGTGGTCTCACCAGGGCAGAGCAGAGGGGGAGGAGAACTCTCGACCTACTAACCACACTCCTTCTAATACATCCCAGGATGCCATTGGCCTTCTTGGCCACAAGGGCACAGTACTGGCTCATGCAGGACTCCCAGGTCCCTTTCCCCTTCAGTGCTCTCCAGCAGGGCAGTCCCCAGTTTATACTGGTACCTGGAGTTGTTCTTGCCCAGATGCAAGACTCTAGAATTGCCCTCATTATATTTCATTAAATATCTCCCCGCCCAACTCTCCAGCCTGTCTAGGTCTCACTGGATGGCAGCACAGCCTTCTGGCGTCAGCCACTCCTCCCAGTTTTGTGCCATCTGCAAACTTGCTGACAGCGCACTCTATTCCCTCATCCAAGTTGTTCATGAATATATTGAATAGTACTGGTCCCAATACTGACCCTTGAGGGACTCCGCTAGATACAGGCCTCCAACTAGACTCCATCCCATTGACCACAATGCTCTGGTTTCTTTCCTTCAGCCAGTTCACAGTCCACATCACTACCCGATCATCCAGACCACCCTTCCTCAGATTAGCTGCGAGGATGCTGTGGGAGATGGTGTCAAAGGCTTTACTGAAATCAAGATATACCATATCTACTGCTTTACCATCATCTATCCACCTAGTTATATCCTCATAAAAGGCTATACGTTGGTCAAGCACGACATCCCCTTGGTGAAGCCATGTTGACTGCCCCTGATGACCCTTTTATCCTTGATATGCCTAGAGACAGCACCAAGGATAAGTTGTTCCATTACCTTTCCAGGGATGGAGGTGAGGCTGACCGGTTTATAGTTACCTGGGTTTTCCTTCTTGCCCTTTTTGAAGACCGGATTGATATTTGCTTTCCTCCATTCTTCAGGCACCTCTCCTTTTCCCCACAGCTTACCAAAGGTGACGGAGAGTGGCCTCGCAATGACTTCCGGCAGCTCCCTCAGCACCTGTGGGTGCATCTCATCAGGATCCATGGATTTGTGGATGTCCCTATTACTTAATTGGTCCTTAACCCATTCCTCATCAACTGAGGCAAACTCCTCCTTTATCCTGACTTTCTCTGGGGCCTCAGGGGTACAGGGCTCCTCAGGAAAGCCTCCAGCAGTATAGACAGAGACAAAGAAGGCATTCAATAACTCTGTCTTCCCAGTATCTTCTGTCACCAGGGCACCCACCTCATTCATCAGTGGGCCTACATTGCCTCTAATGTCAGTTTTATCTGCAGTGTATTTGAAAAAGCCCTTTATGTTGTCCTTGACCCCTCTTGCAAGGTTTAATTCTAAGGAGTCCTTAGCTTTCCTAGTTGCCTCCCTACATCCTCTGACAAGTCTTATATTCCTCCCAAGTAGCCAGCCCCTCCTTCCATGATCTGTAAACTCCCCTGTTCCACTTGAGTTTGCCCAGCAGTTCCCTGTTTAACCATGCAGGTCTCCTGGCTCTCTTTTCTGACTTCCTACCTGTTGGGATGCCCTGTTCTTGAGCTCAGAAGAAGCAATCCTTGAACGCTAACCAGCTATCTTGGGCTCCTTTTCCTTCAAGTACCTTGTCCCATGGGATTTCCCCTAGCAAATGCTTGAAAAGGCCAAAGTCAGACCTACTGAAGTCCAGGGTTGCAATTCTGCTTGGTACTCTGTTCCTGCCACATGAGATACTAAACTTCACCATCTCATGGTTGCTGCAACCAAGGCTGCCCTCAACCTTCAGCACTTCAACCAGTCCCTCCTTGTTAGTGAAGACAAGATCCATCAGCGCTCCTCTCCTAGTTGGCACTTCCACCATTTGCATCAGGAAGTTATCATCAATACACTGAGGGAACCTCCTGGGCTGTGGATGGCTGGCTGAGTAGGCCTTCCAGCAAATGTCAGGGTAGTTATAATCCCCCACAATAACCAGTGCCTGTGTTCGTGAGGCTGTTGTCAGCTGTCTGTAGAAGTCCTCATCAACTTCCTCATCCTGATCTGGTGGCCTGTAATAGACACCTACAACAGTACCCCCCATGCCAGGCTGTCCCTTAATTCTCACCCACAGTCTCTCAACTCGCTCCTCATCCACTCCTGGACAGTACTCATTACAATGTAGTTGCTCTTTCATGCAAAAAGCTATTCCGCCACCTCACCTTCCTGGTCTGTCTTTCCTGAGAAGGACATACCCAACCATGACCACATTCCAGTCATGTGAGCTGTCCCACCATGTCTCTGTAATTGCCAGTAGATCATAATTTCCTGACTGAACATGGATTTCTAATTCCTCCTGCTTATTCCCCAAGCTACATGCATTGGTGTACAGGCACTTAAGGGAGAGAGATGGGCACATCAATTTCACTAAGGGGGTGGGAGGTCTCCCGGTCTTCACCACTGCTATTGCGCTGCCCCACTGGTGCAAAACCGAGCTACAACCAACTCACATAGTTCTAGTTCCATTTGTCAGCCAGCAGGACCATGGCACTGTGGCCCTGTAAGGCAGCAGCTGGCTGGTTCTAGCATCTTCCTGACCCTCTGTGATGTGTTGCCTGTCCCCTGATTGACTGGCTAGCGATTGTTAGCTGTTTTGCAACTGGCTTGTCATCAATAGTGGGTATGGCTTCTCCTACCTATATAAGGGCCAAAGGGGGGCAGTGGGACAGAGTGTTGCAGAGGGGAGATGGCAGATGGTGCTGCTGCTGGTGGCAGAGGCGGTGGCAGAGGAGAAGGTGGTGGTGGTGGTGGTGGTGGTGGTGTTGGCGGTGGCGGCGGCGGTGGTGGTGGTGGTGGTGGTGGCAGTGGTGGTGGCGGCTGTGGCAGCAGTGGTGGTGATGGTGGAGGAGAACGAGGTGATGGTGGTGGTGAAGGAGGTAGAGGTGGAGGAGAAGATGGTGGTGGAGGAGGTGGTGGTGGAGGAGGATGTGGTGGTGGAGGAGGAGAAGATGGTGGAGGAGGAGGAGGAGGTGGCGGTAGAGGAGGTGGAGGAATCATAGAATCACTAAGGTTGGAAGAGACCTCCAAGTTCATCCGGTATAACTGTCACCCTATTACCAATGTCACCCACTAAACCGCATCCATAAGTGCCAGGCCCAACCTTTCCTTGAACTCCCCCAGGAATATTGACTCCACCAGCTCTCTGGGCAAGCCGTTCCAGTGCCTGACTACTCCTTCTGAGAAGAAATGTCTCCTAATTTCTAACCTAAACCTCCCCAGATGCAACGTGAGGCCATTCCCTCTAATCCTTTCACTAGTTACCTGGGAGAAGAGACCGACCCCCAGCTCCCCACACCTTCCTTTCAGGTCATTGGAGAGAGCAACCAGGCCTCCGCTGAGCCTCTTCTTCTCCAGACTAAACAACTCCAGTTCTCTCAGCCACTCCTCACAGGACTTGTGTTCAAGGCCCTTCACCAGCTTCATAGCCCTTCTCTGGACACACTCCAGGGCTTTGATGTCCTTCTTGTACTCATTGTCCTTGCAATCTCACTGACTCTGTGGGTTGTGGGTTTTTGTTTGCTTGTTTGTTTGTTTGTTTGTTTTTGTTACATAGAGGTCTTTTCAGTACAATGTTATGCCTTTAGGTCTTTATAAAGCTCCCTGTATGCTCTGAAAGGAGTGAGGGTATCTGCTGTTCAGCTGCAGAGGTGAGAACATAGCAGACACAGGTGTGCAATGCTGGTGACAGAAGGAGAATTGTGGAGGAGAAGGAGGTGGTGGAGGAAGAGGAAGTGGTGGAGGAGGAGGAGGAGGTGGTGGAGGAGGAGGAGGTGGTAGAGGAGGGGGTGGTGGTGGAGGAGGAGGAGGTGGTGGTGAGAATAAGATACAGCAACACTTCTCTCATAG
This sequence comes from Cygnus olor, assembly GCF_009769625.2. NCBI lineage: Eukaryota > Metazoa > Chordata > Aves > Anseriformes > Anatidae > Cygnus > Cygnus olor. The sequence goes on from NC_049169.1 coordinate 101,984,737, forward strand.
TTGGCTCATCCACCATTTGCATCAGGAAATTATCATCAGTGCACTGGAGGAACCTCCTGGACTCTGAATGGCTGGCTGAGTAGGCCTTCCAGCAAATATCAGGGCAGTTAAAATCTCCCACAATAACCAGGGCCTGTGATTGCAAGGCTGCTATCAGCGGCCTGTAGAAGGCCTCGTCAACTTCCTCATCCTGGTCTGGTGGCCTGTAACAGACACCCACAACAGTATCACCCATGCCACCCTGCCCAGGGAAGTGGTTAAGTCACCATCCCTGAAGGTCTTCAAGAAACGTGTAGATTTAGAACTTAGTAGCATGGTTTCGTGGTGCGTGACCTTTAGTACTAAGTTAAAGGTTGGACTAGATGATCCTAGAGGTCTTTTCCAATGTGAATGATTCTATGATTCTGTGATAAAAGCAGAACCTACAATGATGTTCATCTAACTGGGGAGCTGTTGTAGGACATGTAGAGATATGATTGGCATGTCTGTTCATGGTTGGGAATGGGAAGCGATGGATGAAAAAATAAGTTCAATTATCCCTTGAAACCCTAGCTCATCTTCTGCATTTAGTCATACAAAATTCAGACCAGTCACTGCAGTAGAACTATCCAAATTCTATGTTACTTTCAGACAAACAACACGGTATTGGTAATAAGGAGTTAAACTGATACATGAAACCAAGGTACACAGTGGACGTTAACTGATTTAGATAAAAAGGTGGTGGTGAGGACACAACCCAGGGGAAAAAGAAATCTGGCAATGTGGTAACTGTATCAGAAGAAGATTCAGTAGGAGGAGATAGTCACAGCATTATACTAATGTCTGAAAAACAAACTGAAAGTAGGAGTGAATATACGCACAATGAACTAGACACAGTTGTAGAAACAGATGTTTTATTGGAACACACAGCATTCATAAAATCCAAATGCTCTGTAAAATTTGACAGACTTAAGCAGATCATTGAGTTGAAAGAGAACCGGGGAAAAAGCTGAAAAAGCTGAGCTATTTTCCTATTTTTTCACCTACAGAATTAAGTATGTTCTTGTTCTGAGTTCCTTAAAAAAAAAAAAAAAAAAAAAAAAAAAAAAAAAAAAGTACCACAGTATAAAGCCCAAGTCAAAATACAGATTAACATCTTTGACCATCCTAAAGCAAGTTTATTTTCTGAAATGTATCTGCCTTCCTGGAGCATTTGAGCCTTGTTTTTTGACCTTTTTTTGGGGTGGGGCGGCGGGATGATTTTGCTTCTTTGGCAATTATGCTAATTTTCTGAGTCTTGCAACCACTGATGAAATAGAATTTTTGATTCCTTTGCAACCTTTTCTCTTGAAAGTTTGGGAAGCCAACCCCAAACCAATACATGCCCACGTGTTATTTAAGAATCATCCCAAAAAAAAAGCCAAAATAATGGTCAATGGACATGTGAACACAGATAGGAAAAGTGAGTATGTTATAGTGGCAGTAGGTATGGACAAAGCTTTTAGTCTATACAGTGTAAGGGTATGTAGAAGGAGAGTGTTCCTTCAAGGGGTCTGGTCAAGGGCCTTTTCTGATGCAATTATGGTTAATAAGAAAGGGAAGCAGTGGTGGGAGCAAAGTCTGTTCAGTCACACTAATTGATGAGGGCATGTGAGAATATTTATTCCATCAGGGTTATCTGTTTGAGGATTTATAAGCTGGGAGACAACAACCAGAAACAAACCTGGTCAGTAGTACTGATTGATGAGGAAAGAGACCAAACGTGGGAATGTTAATGCAAGCAAGGTTTTGGACCAAGGACCTCTAAAGCAGGATAATAATAAGAAAAAGAAGGGGGAACAATAACAAAAATTGCTGAGTCACAGACCTGACAAAGCAAAATTGAGATAATGACAATAAACAAAGCTCCCCATCACACTAGCTGATGAGCTATCAATGTCCAGGCACCACTTCCAGGAAGTTCAACCTACATTTTGCAACTGATAAAAGCAGGAACCAGGAAGGGGCCAGACTGGGAGCGGAGTGGGAAGCTGCAGAGCTTTGCAAACCACTTGAGGTGTGCAGAGGAAGGTGGGGCCAAAGGGACAAAGAAGGGGGATAGGTAGAAAAGGGTATGTAAGGACAAGTCATAGGTAAAACGGAATTCGTCAGTATATTTGTTTGCGTCAGCCCTGCACCTGATCACTGCAGCCTGTCCTTCTTATATTTTCTCATTAAATCTTTTCTTAACTCTCTCTCTGAATATTGCCACCGTCTCTCCTGTGTGTATGTTTGCTGCAAGAACTATGTGCCAGCTACAGGCAAGACCTTTGTGTCTGTGTTAGTGATGACTGGTGCCTGCTACTGTAGTCAGACTGGGGGAACAGGCACCCCTGGCCAGTGGTGCCAGCTGCCGGACCAAGTGCAGGGGCCTCAGTACCATTTCCTGGTGAGACCTGTGTGTGGGTGAGTGGAAGTTAGTGCCAGCTACTGGAGTCTGACCAGGGGTGTAGGTGCCCTCAGCATGTGGTGTCTGCTACTAGAGCAAGCGGGGTCCTAGCATCAGCTACAGGAGCAAGTGGGGGTCTTTTACTCCCAAACCTTGGAGCAGGAGCATTGACTGTTCCCAAGACCAACTGCTGGAACATGAGCAAAGTGAGTGCAGGGCTCCACAATGGCAGGTGGAATAGTGGTCACAGCCCTTGTGCCTGAAGCCTGCTGCTGAGCAGGGGGTTGAAAGCTTGTATCTTGCCCAGACCTGGTATATGTGGGCTTTGTGTGTATTCACTACCAAACTTTAAGCTGGACTAACTAGTGAGTAGTGTGGCCTTGTGTGTGTGCCTGCAGTAATGAAATTCTATTCTAACAGCCGAAGAGAAGGAAGGGGACTTAGCTGTCTGTGCTTTATGTGAGTACTGTGTGTAAGTGTCATTGAAGGCAGCACTTGGCAGGGGCAGCCTGTGAGGCAAGTCATGTCCATGACCTGTCTCTATCTACATGGCTGTGTGTCTCTGGGATATGTACTCAGCTTTGCTACTGGGATATGTGCTCAGGTTGAACCTGCAAGGAGAAAGCAGGAGCCACATGCCTCAGTCTGGGCAGAGTCTCTAGGCGCCCAGACAGCAGGGCAGGAGTGGTCTTGGCCTGGAGCAGCTGGAGGAGGTGGCTATATTCTTCATTTAACATACAGTTTACTGTATGGGAAGAAGAAGCTGGATGTAGGAAAAGGACAGAGTTCTCCCAAAGGGGTTTCTTTTCTTCCTGACAGACTTCTTCCTGGACTGGCCCTCTGATGGTCCCTTCTATATGCCAACTTTAGTTTATGTTCAGGCTATTGAGTCAGACAACTTAAGGAGTGGTTTACATCCGCAAGCAAACTAAGCAAAAATAATGATCATGTTCCCATGGGGACAAGGATTGATATTATGACTATCTGTTTCCTGGGCTATATAAAAGGAATAGAGGATTTGTGTGTCCTTCCATTTGCTGTCATGCCGTTCATGAGCGCCAGCAAAGAGGTCAAGCACAGTTTGACTTTTAGAGGATAACTGAAAATCCTTGGACATAAAAAACACTTCCATGAGATAACAGAATTCTATTTGACATTGCCATGGGGAAATGATAGACAAAGATTATACAAAGTGTTATTAATAGTTTAAGGTCAAATTTGAAAGAGCTAAATTAGGAATTGACTAGGCAACTACCAGCAATTTTGACCCAAAAGAGCGCCCCCCCCCCAAAAAAAAAAAAAGTGAGATTCAAGGAATGCAACATTTCTCTAAGATATCAAAAGTCTTTGCAAACATGGGCTCTTTTGCTAGAGCTCAAATTTAAGGGCAAATCTTTAACTAGGAGGTACTTTGTAATTCCTTTCCTACTAAAAGCACAGAATTGGTCATAAGAAAAGACGTAGATCTGGATGGTTTTGTAAATACAATAATATCCATATTTTCTTCTGTGTAAAATTTCTGACTTCTTTTTTGATAGCATGCATTGACAAATACAGATTTTCATGGTTGAAATAAGTTCTTTTTGAAACAGACCATTATTGTCATGGTTTGTTTTTTAACATTATTCACAAAGTTTGAATGTATTTTGTTTTCAAATATATGAGGAAATAGACGACCATGCTAATTGATTCAGCAGATTTTGAAGGGGGGATAATATTGTGAGGTACTGGGAATAAATTAAACAATGTTATTTATAAATTATATAATCTTGTAGTTATGAACTCTTTTTTCCACATTTCAAGTTTTAAAAACAATCCTTTCTATGTGAGTCAATTTAACTCATACACAAGCTTTTGTTTAAATATTAAGGTATAATTGATCATGATACTGCACACACAGATTTGATTTACTCTTTATCAGTAGTTGCACACTCTGTACAGGCTCTGCTGCCTTCAGTAGATTTTGATTCTATTCATATATCTGATGTCTGTAACACAATTACATTTTCTCTTGCTTTTCTTTTTTCTTTTCTAGATTGAATGTTCAAGTATATCTGACTACTCAGAAAAAATTATCAAGGCCAACCACTTGGACAACAGTAAGGAAAATATAAAAATAATTTTTAGGAGAAAAAAGAGATAATGTTTTTCACTTTTTCTGTTTTGTTTATGTTGTATGCTTAATATATAAATGGTAGTTTTGTATTATGTATTTATATAAATACAAAAAAAAACAAACTCATTCTAGGCACTATAACAAATCCTCACAGGAGGAGTTACTTCTACATTTACTTCTAGGCTCACAGACAACAGATGTAAGTGGGACTTACCAGCTGTTTGATTTAGCAGAGCAGTCAGAAGATTGCATACTAGAGCTGAACAAACATCAGAATTCCCTTTTCAAATGAATTCTGCCATTTCAATTCCACTTTATTTCATAAATGGAATCAAGACGCATACAAACATGCACTTTCATAAACTGAAATTTAAATGATGTTATGAACAAAAAGTATTCCAAATCAATACAGATTTATCAGAGTTACTTCTGACTTACAAAATAGATATTTAAAAGAAAAGAAAAAAACTCATTGAAATACACAAACACAAATCAAAATAATCAATTCTCACATTAATGATATTGAATTTTTTTTCTTTCTTGAAAGGAACCTGTTGAATTTCCCAGAGATGTGGAAATATTTCAATTTTTTAAAAATATTAAAATGTCCCCCAACCTATTGAAAACTGAACAAAAAAAATCTCCAACCAACTCTATTTCATCTCTTCAGTTCTCCAAATCACAACACACAAGATCTCTTTGTAAGAACCTGAATAAATCTGGCTTTTTTAACTGAGGTTGTGACACAGTTCTTGTTTAAAGGATTTTTTTAGAGAAGCTTGTCTTTTCTTCAGAGCAAAGCAGGTTACAACTAGCTGGGCTGTATCATTTTCCTCTCCTCTTAGCTGTGTCCATGCTGGTGCTGTGCAAGTGCTCGTTCAGGACTAGTTTCCTGTTCTGTTTTAGATCTGCCCTAATTTTTATTGCTATCACTGCCAGTTTCTGACTAACAAGTAGCTGTTTGGGAAGAGAGTTTCTCATACATCATGTGTATTCAAATGGTGTGGAAAAAAAAAAAAAAAAAAAAAAACAAAGGACATCGCAGTGACATGGTACATAATAAGGCAGACAGTGTATGTAACAGCTGGCTCACAAAAAGAAGGATGCAAAGGTCTGGAAAATGCTCTCCTCCACAATAGGGAGAAGGCACTGAAACAATGTCAAACCTCAGCTTGATTAGTCTGCACCTGTAGCACAGAGCAGATTCCAGCTGGGGGCTGGAATGGAGGCTGCAATTTGTCCCTAATGCTTTGCCTCCACCGCTCCTTCACGGTCACTCTCTGCCCTTGCTCCAGTATGGGGTCCCTTCCACAGGATGCAGTCCTTCCTAAACTAATCCTGCATGGGCTTCCCACAAAGAGCAGCTCTTCAAGAACTGCTCCAATATAAGTCCACACCATGGGGTGCAGTCTTCCAGGAGCTGGCTATGGGTTACCCATGGGCAGCAGCTCCCACCAGATCACCTGTTCCTGCATGGGCTTCTCACCATAGGCATCAGTTCCATCCAGGAGTCTGCTGCTGCAGGGGCTGTCCATGGGCTGCAGACTCCTTCAGGCCTGATCCACCTGCTCCACCATGGGCTGCTCCACACATGGACTGCAGCATGGAAATCTGCTCTGCCATGGTACTCCATGGGCTGCAGGGGGACAGCCTGCTTCACCATGGGCCTCTCCACAGGCCACAGGAACTTCTGCTCTGTCACCTGGAGCACCTCCTCCATCTCCTTCTGCACTGACCTTGGTGTCTGCAGGGTTATTTCTCACTCCTCTCTCCCAGCTGCTGTCCTGCAGCAGCTTTTTCCCTTTCTTAAATCTGCTCTCACAGAGGTGTAACCAGTGTCTCTCATTGGCTCAGCTCTGGCCAGCAGCGGGTCCCTTTTGGAGCTGGCTGGAACTGGCTCTTACCTAACATGGGGCAGCTTCTGGACTCTTTTCACAGAGGCCACCTTTGTAGTCCCCTTGCTATCAAACCCTTGCCACATAAACCAGCATACCATAAATTAATTTGTGTTAGTTTAGATTTCCAGCACTAGGAATTGCACATGAAGGGACATAGTAACAGAATACATAGCATAGAAGTTGACCATGACAGTTTTTAATTGTTAACAATTCAGACAGAATCGTCAGTCTAGAAAGAATTGATCTCAATGTGTACATAAACATATATATTCATAAAGCATTCTTGTTTTGCTGATTCTCTACAAGAGTTGTGCATATATTCAAACAGTGAGTTTTCAAAAAAAAAAAAAAATGTTTCTTGATGCTTGGAGCAGGACCTTAGGGTAAATGCATTATGAAAAGAAATGGAGTTTTAGAAAATCTAACCTATGGTACAATTGACTTTTCAGATCACTTCAGTTATTTAATTCTGACTTCAGAAGATTGGGTCAAATATATTTTTAGTTTTATTTCTGAAGAACAGATGACCAACATAAACTTCCTCTGTGGGAAAAGCATGAATGAACAATGTTCCAATTCACAAGCAGACACATCTGAAATTTAGTGATAGATCCAGACCTAATATAATCTGTGACTCTGTAATTCTCCCTTGCGAAGTATTTGGTTTGATTTTCTATAGTACGGATAGACTGATCCCAAGAATCAGTGTTGTCAGTCAGTCTGAAACTATTATAAAACAGCTGAATCTTTGCTGATGTAACTGTTTCTATACAGTCCAAAGTTGTAAGGCTATAATGAAATGAGAAACACCTCAGCTCACCTATGCTTAAAGGAAGAAGTCCTCCGTCCCCTACTCCCCTTTCCTTCCTATGCTTACTTGTGGCTTACATTGTGCTGGCACTGTCATCTAGTAGACCACTCCATTGTCAGATTCAGCTCTCTGGTTTAGTGAGTTTAATTCTGGTTTAGTGAGTTTAATTTGTTCCAAGAAGGGTCCAGTGTGCTCCAGAGGTTTCATGTGGCATTTATCTCTGCTTCTTTGTCCATACTTTTTCCAGGCATTCTTCCTCATTTAAACAGCAGCAAGTCCTTGAAAGTGTGAATAAAGAAGCAGAGACTACTCTCCTGTGGCAGGACAGTGGCTGATTTACACATTTTACACTGACACACATTCACATTCATGTTAATGTTAGCAGTACTGACCCAAAGGATATTATTGCTCATGGCAATTTTTCCTTTTTTCCACCTAATTTTTGATAAAAAATGCAGAGTCAGCAAAAGGGGCTGAAACAAGAAAAAAACTGCTGTTTCCAGAACAGATGCAATACAGCTGGGGACAGCACAATTTGTTCCCACATGGTGTTTTGTGATGATTCATTGAAGTAAAGGGAGGTGGAAGGAACTGGTCTTGCTGCTGCTCACACTGTGGCTGTTCTAGGTATTAACAGATGGCTTCAAAGTCTGCAGGTGTGTCACACTGGCAGCTGTTAACAGTGCTAAAATTGACTCCAGAATAATTCTTTCAGGAGAAAAGAGAACTAAAGAGAATGACTGAACCTTATAAACATAAAGAGCCTGCAATACAACAGATGAACTATTGAACTACTAATTGCAAAAGGAAGGAGTTTAGTGAATGGAAATGAGAATTGTGTTCTTTTCCAGTCTGAAAAAGAACAGAAAAAGAGTCCTCACATCAGCTGATACTTTGTGTTACCAGTCTGAATCAGAACTTCCCAACTTCTTAGAGGGCTATTTTGGATTAAAAGTTTGTTTGCAAATAAAGTAGTCACATATGGTTAGAGTAATACTAATACTGCATGTATTTTGGCAAAATGAAACCTCATTTTTTCCTCAGTTATGTTCTAAAAATCACTCGGCCCACACTCCCACGGTCAAACAGCTAACCTAGTTCTAGCGAAATGAAAGTATCTTCATATACCCCAAATTGAATGTTGAGCACTTTCAGCAATAAAAATTGCCATCAATAAAAATTACCAGTTATTAAGAGTTATACAGTCATTCTGTCCAATAGTAAGTGAAAGTAAAATTTTCACTTCACATTTTTATTTCTAGATTTAAAGCACATCAGTTACTTTGTGAAGGAAGAATACAACACCGTGAGATTTTGTCCACTGCAACAAACAACATAAATAGCAGATGAACATAAGCTGAAAATTATTTTTTTCTAGAGAATTTGGAATAATTTTGAAAATATTTTGAAATATATCCAAAAATTTCAAGAATGACTGGTGAATTGTGTAGTGATCCTATCAGGAAATTATTTGTTATATGTGAACTACATAATAGACTGGTATTTAATTTTCCTTTAAGTAAAATATCTACTATTATAAACTAGTTCTGTTAATAGACTGTCAATCTACTTTTGCAACATCCCCACTCTAATGTAAGTAGTTTACAGTATTGCCATTAATTTAATGAGCTGTGTTGTATATAGTTTCTGAGAATCTGATATTATGTTACATCAAACTTCTGTCAAGCTTTTTGAATTCCTTGAAACTTATATGTTGACAGAACACCTGGCAGCAATGTTTTCTAGAAGTCCCATTAGGTAACTGTGGAAAGCCATCCATGTCTAAACTAGAGAGAAGATTCAGACTGAGAACACCAGTGTGTTATAAAAGATGAAATAATGAAGCAGAGAGGAAGGAATATCATTTTTAATTACAGAAACATGTTTGTACAAGTTTTCTTGATTGCATACTGTCAGGCTGAATTTGACTTTTCTCAGTTGAGTCAGCCCCCAGAATTCATGTAATAAGCCTCAGTTCTCTCATTATGAAGCCAGTATAACATTTGAAAAACAGATGAGAATTACATTCTAGTTCCATAAATCTCTAATATCTCAACAATGAGATCATGATTGTGTAACCCTACAAGAATGTTTAAAGGATTCTAGGTGGATTTTTTGCATTACATAGTTAGTAATCTAGAAATCTACTAAATTCCATAGGGCAAGTAAAATGAGATCATGCAGGTAAACCAGGTAAGGCCTCATTTTTCTGTTGTTTTTGTATGGGCTTTTTTTTTTTCCTCTTATACTGATGCTAAAACTTGTGTTTATTGTACTTACTGCAGAGAGCTTTAGTGTATAAGTCCTTTGAGTCACATGAGGTCACCCCTAATCTACAGGCATTCAAGAAGAGAATGATTTTGAAAAGGTCAACCTGTCATTCACCAGCAAGAAAGTCAGGTGTTTTATTATGTGAAACATATTTCTTTGGATTCTTTTTTCAGTAATCACAATATTTAAAGGTAAAGTGGAAGAAGTTGAATTACCTGTGGATAAAGTAGACATCATCATCAGCGAGTGGATGGGTTACTGTCTTTTCTATGAGTCAATGTTAAACACAGTCATCTTCGCACGAGACAAGTGGCTGGTAGGTGCTTTGCATGTTATGCTCCTTTCTGGAACAATCAGCACTTATTTTCTGACTACAAGCCTTCCTCTGCTACTGTCCCCATAACAAGAGACAATTACATCTCCAAATGCAATTTCATAGGCTTTAACAAAGAGATTAACAAAGGGAATCTCAGTAAAAGAGATTTGGTTTTGATTGACTGCTGATGTAATTCATATAGACACTATCTAATGACATTGCCACGGGCTGCAAGAATTGCTGAGATTAAAGCTGATGTGACAATCTGAAGGAAAACAGTAAAGGCATGCAAGGGGTGCTTGTCTGTTTTTCGTATGTGCAGTTCAAAATGTGATGTCTTTGTCAGGTGAATAGATTACGAGATCCATTTCCCCACAATTCATCAACAGAAACCAGGAGGGCTAATGTTTCCAGACCGAGCTGCTTTGTACGTGGTAGCAATTGAAGACAGACAGTACAAGGACTTCAAAATTCACTGTGAGTACATGCCTAACAATAAACACTTTCTATTGTTATTTCACTGAAATATTTGACTTACAGTGGCCTAATTTAATCTCTTCAATCACAAAGTTTTGCAAAAGCCAAAAAATCATACTAACCGGGCCAGAATCCCAATATAAACATAAAAACTAAGAAAACTCTAGCCTTGTGATAAATTTGGGAAACTTTCAGTAATTTAAAGCGCACAAAGGGAAGATATGTGAATAAATGATGTAGACCTTATTTAGAGTTATACTGATACCTCTACATGTATTTTACAATGTATATTTTAGGAGGTTTAGTTTTGTTGTTGTTTTAGTAAATATATCATCCCACATAACTGCCATTAAAATTAGAGTCATAGAATGATTTGTGTTGGAAGAGACCTTAAAGATCATCTAATTCCTACTGCCCAGGCCATGGGCAGGAACACCTCCCACTAGATCAGGTTGGCCAAGGCCCCATCCAACCTGGCCTTGAATACCTCCAGGGATGGAGGTAAATCTACCATCTTTTAGTTTAAAACTATCACCCCTTTGGTAGTGAACATTATCAAAAAGAGAATTCTTGCCATTCAGGTGCTGAATTTTTTGTATTTAAAATAACAAGAACAACAGAATAATTAATAAGATGCAATTAAATTGTAAAGGTTAAGAAATAACCTTAGAATAAATTATATCTCTATAATAAGCTTGTCAAGAAGAAAAAACATGTAATGGTTTTTAAAACACAATATGTGAGAATTTTAAAATGAAAAATAAGGGTCAGAATATTCCATTCACTTTGATGTGAAAAAAAAATTATAAAGTTTTTTGCTTTTAATTCACAAAAGCATAAAATTCACATTTCATTTACATTTAAAATGTGTTTTTTGTTGTTGTTGTTTTTGTTTTTTCTTTTCCCTTTAAGTTTCATTGAATAACTCATGCTTTAATTGACCTGTAGAGGTCATCTAGTCCAGCCTTCTGCTCAAAGCACACCAGATTTCAAAGTCAAGTCAGGTCACTCCGAAGCCTGTCCTACAGAATCCAGTGATAAGGCTTCCGTAACTTCTCTGCGCACTTGTGCTAATGCTGAAACATATCAGGAGCAAACATTGTGAATGTCTAGTCAGAATTTTCCTTGCTGAAACTTTATTATTCCTCTTTACCTGAAATGAATCTGATTTTTTTCTATCTTTCTATGGTAGCAGAGAGCAATTAGATCCCTCCATTAAACTTCACTGTGCCAGGCTAAGAAAACCCATTTTTCCTGGAAATGTCTCATATCTCCTCAGTATGTGGTTCACTTTTATCACTATAGTGCCATACACCGGGCTCAGGTTCAACTTGATCTCCCCTAGCTCTCTCAAGTTTTGAATCTATTTCGTCATAACAGAGTCATAGAATGGCTCAGGTTGGAAGGGACCTTAAAGATCATCTAACTCCAACCCCCAGTAGATCAGGTTGGCCAAGGCTTCATCCAGCCTGACCTTGAACACCTCCAGGGATGGGGCATTCACAGCTTTCCTTGGCAAGCTGTTCCACTGCTTCACCACCCTTACAGTGAAGAATTTCCTCCTCATGTCTGGGCTAAATCTATCCTCTTTTAGTTTAAGACCATTCCCCTTGTCCTATCATTATCTACCTGAGTAAGCAGTCCTTCTCCATCTTTTTTGTAAGACCACTTTAAGTACTGAAAGGCTGCAATGAGGTCTCCCTGGAGCCCTTTCTTCTTCAGACTGAACATCCCCAGCTCTCAGCCTTTCTTCATAGGAGAGGTGCTCCAGTCCTCTGATCATCTTTGTAGACCTCCTCTGGACTCGCTCGAACAGGTCCACATGTTTCTTGTGCTGGGGGCCCCAAATCTGGATGCAGCACTCCAAGTGGGGCGTCACAAGGGCAGAGCAGAGGGCGACAATCACCTCCCTCGACCTGCTGGTCACACCTCTTTTGATGCAGCCTAGGATGCAGTTGGTCTTCTGGGCTGCAAGGATGCACTGCTGGCTCACATTGAGCCTTTTGTCCACCAGAACCCCCCAAGTCTTTCTCCCCAGGGCTGCTCTCAATGCGTGCTTCTCCCAGTCTATACTACTGTCTGGGATTGCTCCGACCCAGGTGCAGCACCTTGGACTTCTTGAACTGCATGTCTTAAGAACTGCATGCCAATAGACTTGTAGTTGTTAAGTTGCGTCAGGAGGTCCCAAACTTGCTCTTCGCTTACAGTGGGAGGGACTCTGCTCCCCCAGCCCCCACCTAGAGGTTCAGGGACTCGAGAGATGTGGGAAGCCTGACCACTAGTTAAGACTGAGGCAAAGAATTTGTCAAGTACCTCTGCCTTCTCCACATCTGTCATTACCAGTTCTCCATCCTCATTTGCAGAGGCGATATGTTCCATCAGTGTGATTTGTCCTACAATATTTCCATGATAGCAATCCAATTACAGTTTTCTAATTGCACCGTGGCTTCCAACTCTTCCTGCTTGTTTTCTCATACTGTGTGCATTGGTGTAGAGGCACTTCAGATGGGCTATGGGCTGCGTCGCCTTTCAGAGAGGTCCTTTCTAAAAAATGGTTTTGATAGTATGAGCAAATTCTACATTGTTTCAGTTTTCCTTTTTTCTTTGGCTCATATTAATTTACTTTTTAGAGTGGGTCAATTTCACATAAAGGCATTTTCTGTTATGGAAAAAAAATATCACAAAAATGCCTGAGCAGCTCTATTAAGAATATAAGCTTCCGTAACATTTGTGGGTCCAGCCAACCTGCAGATAAAAATGACAACTCTGCATTCTTTTCTACTCAAGAGCCTCTCAGAAAAAGAAGTTTACTGTTTCTCTAATCAAATTCAGTTGCGATAGTTAGAACTGCCAATGCATATGCCAAAGCTACCTTGGGTCAAAAGCAATCCCAGTGTAGTGGGGTGGTAAAAAAAAGGTCTCTGTAAGTGCAAGGGAAAATTATATCAACTCCTCAAGTACAGCCTAGATTTTTTCTCTTCACTTTTGTGGTGACCTTGACAGCTAAATTCATTACAAAATTTATAGATTCAGAAGGATGCTTATGGCATTCATTCTGTAAAAGAATCAAAGCCACAGGATTAAAAATTCCCTTTTTTCATCTCTATTTTGAACTCATTCCTTTCTAGGCCTTGAGCCTTTTTCTTTTCTCACAGACAATGCACCTGTTTTTAACTCTTTTTTTTTTCCCCATAATTTAAAAAAGCTTCAGGCTTTTTTTTTTTCTAAAATTTTATTTTCTTTTAAGACACATTCTTTTCTGGTTTCACCTGATTGGTCCTCTCTTTTTATACCTCCATTGTTTACTCTGTATTCAATTATTTCTGTCTCTCTGCCTATATGCATTGCTGCCTTGTTTTTGTTTCTCTTTTTGGTTTATAACTCCTTGATGGTGTCTCCTTACATTTCATTTTTTCCTCTCTTAAGATGGGAGACAGAGTCTTGTATTCACAAGAGAGGCAGGGCTGAGTATTTCAAAGTGCACTCAGAAAATATCAAATTAATTCTGATTTCCCAAACTCTTAATGCCACAGAAGGCTACTGTAGTCAATTTGATTTCCTGCAAAATGTAAAACAGAATTTTATCTTGTAACTCCTTTGATACATTTCTAATATAGACTGTGGTATATATTCAAAGGCATCCTATCTAGGCTGAAGTACATCAGGTGATGGAGACCTCAACTCTGTTAATGAACTTTTTCTTCAGGGTTTCCTAGTTAATCTTTTCTAAGTAAACACATGAAAACAAATGGCTTCTATAAATGTAATCTGAAGTTCCCATATAGTCACAGTACCAGAAACTAACATTTTGATCACCAACCCCCCTGAAATGTTGAGAAACTAACAGCCCAACAAAAAGGTAAGGTATCAGAGAACTATTCATGTCCAGTTTAGCTCCCATTTAGAACCACACAGATTTTTTTTGCTCATACCTCATTTTTACTCATAGCCCACTAGGAACACTGGTAGCATAAATGCTATGTTCTGAGGAGAAAAGAAAAAAAAAAGACATTTCAAACTTGCATACTTTACTTGTTTTCAAACATTTTTTTAAACGTTCACTGAATTTTTCTAGCTGGCCTTCTGCTCAGTACAGGCTGTAGCCCACAACAACTTTGTGACTTTCTTTTCAGCCTTTCAAATGGATTGCTGAATGGAACTTGATTCAGATGATTCATAAGACTAGCATTTCACTTTTATCAGGCTTTTGTTTTCATTTTGTGAAGAGATCTTAAAAGCAGATCCACTGTACTGTTTCCTAGGGTACTGTTTGTTCAAAAAACAAACAAACAAACAAACAAAAACCACGCAAGAGGCATTTGTTGGGACAATCAGAAAAGTTCAAACACAGAAGATCAGCATGGCTTTTAAATAGTTTAGAAGGAGGATATTTTTGCTTTTTGTCATAGTGTACATGCAGATTAAAGCTTGGATCCTCCAAATATTGAAATACACATGTAATTCTACTCCTGTCGGTAATTTGCTTCATAAAACTAAATATTACTTAGATAATTAAAAGAGTATGCATACAAAGAGCTGACCAAATAACAAACTACAAAAATAAGGAAATACTACCCAGAAGGAATAGGAAATACTCCTGAAGGCTATTCCCAAGTCTCAACCTGACATGCTATATTATGTGATTTGGGGCAAAACTCTCAGATATCCAAAACTCTGAAAATCTACAACAAATCTCATATAACATAGCATAGGGAGGATACCCAAAACCAAAGGCCACTTATTGAAAGATATACATTGACAGTTATTTTGCTGTGACTGCTTTATCTATAAAATATGATACAGACTACTGTGGCAGCAAGCAAAGAGTTAATGAGGAAAACTGAAATTTAGCTGATCATACAAATAATTTCAAAGGAAATATGCTTTGAGAAACAAAAAAATATTTTTATTATTACTGCTGGTCTTTGACACATCTATTTGCATTGACAGGGTGGGAGAATGTGTACGGCTTTGACATGACCTGTATTAGGGATGTTGCCATGAAGGAGCCTCTGGTGGACATAGTAGATCCAAAGCAAGTGGTGACCAATGCCTGTTTAATAAAGGTTTGGTAATTCCAAATACACCTAATTATGAATGTTTATACCTAACTGTAGAATTCTTTGGAGACCTGCTTTTGCTTTACTAATATTTTTGTATGCTTTTAACCAGCTACAGAAGCAATCATCATAGAATTCTATCACAGTAAGAAGGAAAACTGTACAAAGTTTTAAATTAGTACTGGTATGTTGCACATGCTTAGCTGTCCACTGAGCAGAACAAGAATATTAATATCTTGATTTCTTATGGAATACCCAAAAGTGAGATGCTTCTTTTGACTCTGTACTTATCTGGCTACTTCTATAAGTGGATGTCAAGCTGTAACTTAAGACTTTTATAATAATACATGTCCAAATACTGGATAAATAGATACATGGTATTTTTAGATATGAATTTTAATTGCCCTACCTTGTAAATAGAGGTTGAAAATTACTGATAGCAAGCTGCTGAAAAAGGCTATTTTAATTGTTTGGAGTAAAAAAGACTGAAGCATTGATTTCTGAATTGGTCAGCTCAGGTGAAATAACACTAGTTTATTCCAGAACATGAGATCAGAATTGGAACCTAGTTTTTGTGCAAATTTCTAATTTTTAGCCTTATCGAGAATGTTACTGTGCTCTTTCAGCCCCAACACCTGCAGCCAGGGATTAACTTGTCCCCTGTTCTACGTATAAGACAGAATGGTCACTACTATCTGTTCACAAGACCATGTTAAGAAACTGTGGCCTACAGGAATGCAAAGCTCTAATATTCCTCCCATGTTATGTGGGACTACTCACATGAATAAGGCTGTCTGCTTCAATAGCAATGGCACGATCAGTTACATGAAGCCCAAAGTTTGCTCATTTATCCCAAAGATTTAGTTCCATTTTGTTCTCTTAATTTTTTTGCCAATAATAAACACAATATTAAGTTTTCCTATACACAAGAAAGAAAGACATACCTGTTGTCTGTAGAACCTTTACTGAAAACAGCAAAAAGGAATAGAAGATAGAAACTCTTTGTGAACACATATGTGCTAAAGGGAATACAAGATAGTTGTGTCTAAAAACAGCCCAAGCCAGAAAATAAGTAATTGTTTAGATTCCATAAAATATCTCTGGAGAGTGAGAGCTCAGGTGGCAAAATGGACTGGCTTCTCTGGTAATAAACAATTTTAAAAGATGCATGCTAATTTGAGAATAAACAAAGCAATAATGTTTAATTGTTCAAACGTTTTATTATGGCATTTCAAGATGGCATGGCTGATTCACAAAGGGTTTTTTTAGGGGTCAATTCAACCTGCCTGCTTTAACAGCTAACTTAGGGTGCCTACCAGATGAATCTAGGTTCCCTGTACATCAGTCAGTAGATGGACTAGTCGCTAGATGCATTCTTAATGGACCACCCAGAGCCCTGTTCTGCAGTTATTTCAATTCTCAGTTTAGATGCTCTGAATTGTTCTACAAAACTAGCAAAAGAAAACAACCTCTGTGTGCTATGTAGCCATGACACTAACTTAGAATGCTGGACATGAGTAAAATTTCCTTGTTTGTACTCTTCAGGAATGGGGTGTAACCCAAGTCTTGAACCCCTCAAGGAACTCTCTAACTGCAGGTGCACTGCTGCAGTGTGTGCAAGGAATACAAGCAACTTCTCCGATATGGAAACACTTCTGCTTTGAATGATCTCTTAAATATATTCCAGGGGCATAGGAATTTTCCTGGAGGCCTCTGAATTCCGGACAGGGAATCTGGCAGGGAGGGCAGTGTGATCAAAGCATCTTCAGTGACAGGTAACCAGAGTCAATAAACATATCTCAGGAAAAGTGTACAAATGGCCTTCTTATGGCCTACTACTTTCAGTAACATTGCTTGGAAAAATTAAGTAGTTTGTTTCAAATTTAGTATAACAGTTATGTTCTCTTCTCTGATACCTTTGCACATTACAGAAATACACCTGTTTGTATTGACTCAAAACTTTTTTCTCTTCATTAATTTTGATTTGATGTCAGCACCAGAGACTACAATAACAATAAATCAATTGGCCACACAGATGTAGAAAAACCTGCAATTTGAGTGACAAAAACTCAGAACCATACAAGAACGAAAGATATGCCACATCCAGTTTGTAATAAAAAATACTGTTGGAAAACACTTCTGAATCTCCTCCACTGTCTAGCCACGAAGAACAAAAAACTATCTTCCTCTATTCTCCGATTTGTCCCACACATTCCAGGAATAGTTTAAGCCCCTGCAGGTCACAATAGCAATTTAAGATTACATAGTTTAATGTTATTTAAAACATGAACCACCTTTCTTGAAAAGAAAAAGAAAGAAAAGAAAAGAAAAGAAAAGAAAAGAAAAGAAAAGAAAAGAAAAGAAAAGAAAAGAAAAGAAAAGAAAAGAAAAGAAAAGAAAAGAAAAGAAAAGAAAAGAAAAGAAAAGAAAAGAAAAGAAAAAAATAAAAGAAAAGAAAAGAAGAGAAAATAAAGGAAAAGAAGAAAAGAAAAGAAAAGAAAAGAAAAGAAAAGAAAAGAAAAGAAAAGAAAAGAAAAGAAAAGAAAAGAAAAGAAAAGAAAAGAAAAGAAGAAAAGAAAAGAAAAGAAAAGAAAAGAAAAGAAAAGAAAAGAAAAGAAAAGAAAAGAAAAGAAAAGAAAAGAAAAGAAAAGAAAAGAAAAGAAAAGAAAAGAAAAGAAAAGAAAAGAAAAGAAAAGAAAAGAAAAGAAGAGAAAATAAAAGAAAAGAAGAAAAGAAAAGAAAAGAAAAGAAAAGAAAAGAAAAGAAAAGAAAAGAAAAGAAAAGAAAAGAAGAAAAGAAAAGAAAAGAAAAGAAAAGAAAAGAAAAGAAAAGAAAAGAAAAGAAAAGAAAAGAAAAGAAAAGAAAAGAAAAGAAAAGAAAAAAGAAAAAAGAAAAAAGAAAAAAGAGAGGGAGAAGAGGGGAAGTGGGGGGGGGAAGAAAACTGTGTGGAAGGAGAAAGGGGGGGCAGAAAGGGGTGTGTGGGAGGGAGAAAGGTGTAAGGGGGAGGGGGAAGTGTGCGGGGAGGAAAGTTGTCGGGGGGGAGAAAGGTTTTATTGGGGGGGTGAAAGGTGGGAGGTGAAAAGGGGGGGAGAAAGAATGGGGGAGAAAGGTGGAAAAAAGTAATGATTTTTAATACACATTCTTGTTTATCAGAGAAAAAAAAATGCATAATTGCAAAGCAAAACCAACCTATATGCTCAAATATCCAATACATTGAGACATTTCCACTATTTTGGAAATATCTTGATTCACCTATATGGAGCCTAATTTCAAAGGACCTGCAGTATTTTCTGCAAAAATCTACCTTTGCTCAGAGAAACATCCAGCCACACAGGTGAGGCACTTGTCTGTGAACTCCAATGACTCTTATGTCCTTCTCCCATCATAATCTTGACCCATGAGTTTAGAATAAGACATTTTCCTCTTCACACTCTGAGACTTTCCTCTTGCTTCACTGCAACTTGAGAGAGCTCCTTTATCACATTCCTTTCTTCCAGCTTCTCCTGAAGTAAAGCAATAAGCACCTATGCCATCCACTTCTCACCTTTCTTTCTAGGTTATTTTGACTAGTTTCTAGGCTTCAAACACTTTTTTTCTTCTCCATTCTTTTCTCCACATGAAAATCTCTCTTGCCTCCACTAAATAACTTTCCCTCTCACTCTTTCCTCTCCAACTATCCTCCCCACAGTCTTTCAGCATCTTCAGATTTAACTCTGCCTATGCCTCCCTTCATCCCCCTGCCTCCCTGCCCTGCCAAAAAAAAAATCAAAAAAAAAATCCAACCTAATAACTTTGGGATTTCGTCCTGTACAAACAGGAAAAGCTGTCAGAAAGCAGGAGTCCAAGGCCTCTGCTGTCTTAAAAACCCCAGCTACACTTGCTCCCGCATTATTTTGTTTAATAGAAACTAGCATATGCTATGATACCTAGTGAAAACAAAACAATCTCTGATAATCAGTTCTTCCTTTCATTGCCCATCCCAAACACACAGAAGTTAATGTTGTTTGTTCTCTTCCCACATTAATACTGCACTCCTTAAAAAAAAAAAAAAACCTTTCTCTTTTCTCTAGCAACTAATTTTACCGATTTTATTTCTCAGCCTTCAAATCAATCCATTTCTGAAGCTGACAATATTGTTTCTACCAATGCTGCCTGTCCCCCAAGTCTACATCAGTACATGAATAGCACTGTCTTCACTGTCACACCCTACATGTGGGTGACCATTTGACCCTCATTCTCCAAACCAATGGAAGAAAAAAGAAAGGAGAGGAAGAAAAAACAAAACAAAAAGCAATCAACCCCTTTCACCCTTCCCCAATCATAGTCCTTATAGAAGTAGAAAAAGAGGCACTAACTGAGATTTGAATGTTTATCTGATCTTCTTGACCACACAATCCTAGCTGAGTATGTAAGTGTAGCGCACCCTAGAAGCAACCTTAATTAAGTGAGAAAATGGGTCAATCATCGTCAGCATTTTTCCCATCAGTAGACACGATTCAGAGCCATTTCTCCCATCAATTATGTTTCCTTCAGCTAGAAATTATACCATTCAAACATCATAGCTGGCTACACCTCATCTGAACTTCACTGTAATCACCCCTGTGATACTAAATTATATTCTATACATCATTTGCTCAGTCCTAAAGCAATTCTTCTCACACAGCCCAAGAATTAAATTTGTGCAGTTTATAAAAACTTAGTCTCTATCAGTCCCTCTGCAACAATGTACCACAGGATGCCTCACAGTCTTTCATGCAGCATCAGCCACAGCATGGACATCCTTATTTAGCTGATGTTTCTGACACTTTTGTCATTGCTCAGCTTAACACATTTTGATTTTATAATATAATTAGGAGCTATATTTTGATGAGATCCCTGCTTAACTGTGACCATTTTGTTGTTTGTTTGTTTTTTCAGTAAGTTATTTAAAAAGAAATGTGGTAAATCATGACTTTTCTACTTATTTTATGCAAAGGTAGATTTATTCTCTAGACCGTTAGCTGTAATCAAGCAACATTCAATGAACAGTGACATTTAATATCAGAATATATAGTTGACAGAGTAAGATTCAAAGGGATCACCAAACCAGGGATCAGACCAGATTCAGAACTGAAATTCTTATTCCTGTTATGCTTTTTTTAAATTTATCTTCTTGTGTGTGTGTGAGGAAGAACATTTGAAGGCTAGCCCAGCTCTAAATGACCACTTACAAGCATGGATCAGTTATAAGCTGTAGTGACTCACAGTGCCAATGCAATGTAATAGAATCACTTTCATTACAGTTAAGTTATTCTTCAGCAGTATTGTGAATTAGATAGACTGAAATTATAGCTTGCTTAAATCATCTCACTATAAGTTTTCAGATTGTCAGAAATGCATGATATGTGATCCATGCAAAGGGCTCAGTAACTGAGATATGGTTGAATCTTCTGATGTCTATTTTTGCAGACTTCTCTTAGATTATAGAATGTAATCACCAAAAGATCCCTCTATTTTGCATGGACATTCCAGTTCCTACTCTGCATTACTGCAGTGTATGTCTGAAGTAATGCTGGTGAGATCAATGATATGATTCATAGTGTTGGTCCTCATGTTGGTGGAATAGAGGAAATTTGGATTTCTGCTTACAAAACTTTTATTTCTCTGTCAGCATGGACAGTTTTGTTGTTAAAACTGATTCTCCTGATAATAGAGAGCAAAACAGTTTGAGGGTCTCCTGCCAAATAAGTCCTGACAAGTACAGTAAGGATAGTGAAGCCAGATACACTTAGAATACCACAAAGTATGCTGACAGAAAAGATTTCCCATAGCATTCAAATATAATTGATAGTATTTCAGATGTAGTATCCTCCCTATCATGAGTACCAGTCTTGTTAGTATTGCAGACAAAAGCAATACCTAGCTGAGAAAATCAGATCAGTCTAAAAAAACTCAGTTTAAGCCTTGAACAGTGAGTTTTGAATATCAATAAAAATAAGCCATCTTGTAGACTCGTTGCTCCCAACTACTGCAATCAATCCATAATATAATTTACATGATTTCCATCTGTATAGTTGAAGAGTAACATCCCTGTGCCTGCTATTTAGCATCCACTACCTGACACAGGATTAGAAAGCATAATCAGCAAAAAGCAGACCCCTGTTTTGCCTCAAATGTTTTGACTGCTTAACATCACCTAGTCAAAGCATATTCCCTTCCAGAGCTGCTCAAACAAATCAGAAGTTTATTCTTATGAAAAACAAAAATAAAAACAATTCTGCCGTCTTTCCTCATGCTGACAGTCCCTGACGATGAAAAGTCTTAGAGCTGGGACATATATATCCATTTCAACATCCACTATGCCTCTATTTGTCAAAGCACACTTGTACCTTGATTTCCTCCAGCTCTTGCAGCTCCTTCCTGCCATTCCCAAGGGCACACTCTTCTGTGACTGACCTCATACTGTCAACTCAGTCAGGTAACTGGATCATTTGCTGATGATTTGATATGTTCAAATGTACTGCAGATTTCTTACAGTGTAAAGGGCTGACAGTTGTCTTTGTTACTGATTATTAAATGAAATGATTAAATACATACTTAGTGCTTAAAGTCACAGACATCTGCATATAAATGTGTTTTTTTTTTTCATTCTCTTCAGGAAGTAGACATCTATACAGTGAAGACTGAAGAACTGGCATTTACTTCTGCATTCTGCCTCCAAATTCAGCGTAATGATTACATTCATGCCTTGGTCACCTATTTTAATATCGAATTTACAAAGTGTCACAAGAAGATGGGATTTTCTACAGGTATTCTGTGCTTCTTTTTGTTACATTTCAATATTGGTGTGTCAGTACTGCTGGTCAGATGGTACATGATGGCTTACTATACCACTAAGTTTTCATTTCAGTGACAAAAATTCTTGTCACTTTGGAGGATGTCAGCAGGATGGGGAAAGGCAACTGCATATAAGAACTCTGCAAAAGCAGTGGCAGAATTTCACAATGGCTACCAAGCTTAGAGCTCAGAAGGAATCAGCCAGGAGTTTGTGCCCATTACCAACCAGTTCTATCTTAATACTGTGTCAAGTTTCTCAGATTAAATATGGGATTGTTGCCTCTGTAAGAGACAGAGCTCAGTTTCCATGTAACTATAAACTCAACAAATGTTTCTTGGTTTTCTGAGTCTAGAACAATACATTATTTTTTTTTTCCCAAAATATAACTACACACATACTGCTTATGTAAACCGTCTCTAACAACCCATCTGCAAAACTCTAACTTACCTTGGTGAGCAGATACTTAAAAGAATAACTCCATTCCTATGAGGAATGGTTTGCTAGACCAAATAAACCAGCCGGTGTTTCAAGAAATGTAAAAAACTCATAACTGGTTTAATGACAAGAACAACAAAATATTGTTGCTGCTGGTTGTTCCTGCCATCATAACACAACTCAAAGTACTGTAAATGGAACCTGATGTAAGTTAAATATTTTGGGAAATATCTTTTTTTCCCCCTCACAACTCTTAGCTCTTCACTGAGAATCAAAACTTGAAGTACTTTGATAAAATGTTTACTTATATTTTATTCTAGAAGTATAACCTTATGGATGATATTATTTGATACCTCATATTCTTATGTTTTTTCAGTAAACACATTTCCCTGGTCTGTAAAGGTTTTACACTACAGTACTTCCCACACCATGATAGGTGTCAGTAACCAATGACAGGCAGAAATTACCAGTGCAAGTTCACTAGGGACTACTCAAACATCTGAATTTAAATCAGAAATTAAAACAAATAAGTAAATCAAAATAAGTAAAATGAAAACCTGAAAGAGGGGCAAAGGAAATTGGCACCATTAAATTAAAGTTTACAGGCATAGCATGTACAGAAATAAACAAATTAATTCCTGACCAGCCAGTCTTACACAACAGGAAAAAGTCTCTGAGATAAGTATCTAAAAGACTAATACCCAAGGCAGAATAAAAATATCTCCTGAGAATATACTACTCTAGAATAATCCATTAATAAGCAAAAGGGAAACATTGGATACCTCATTTAAAATACACTTGCAATAATCATTCCAAAAGGACCTCTGTCACAAGCAGGTGTTGATTGCAGCTTTACATAAATTTTGTTGGAATGGAATTGGTATTGGGGCCAACTATATGCAGTATCTAGATTCTCCTATTCTCAAACAAGAGAAAAGGCAGTTCATCTCACCTGTTTTAGGAGAAGATGACCTTTCTTTGGAAGTGGCTATCTCTTTCCATTAGCTGAGATGATGGTTTAGCTTTGTCACCTCTCTTTGAGATGAACGTCATTTCTGCAGTGTAGCATTCTGAGAACAGGTGAGAGTTCTAAATTTTGGATAATCCTCTGCCTCAGCTCTCTCTAGCTTGAAAAGGCAAGCTTTTCCAAACAGCAAGTGGGACAATACCGGAGGTCCAGGTTTGAAGTAGGATTGCAAAGTGTGTGCTGTTGTCCTCATGACCTATAACATATTTAGTTTTCTCCCAAAGATAAGGAGCAGCACTGGGATTTTGAGGGAAAAGAAATATAAATACAAAATAGTTGTCTAGTTCATGCTCAGGCCTGAAAACAGGTATAAAATGAAGACAAACCCAAAGTGAGTATTGATTTCTAATGACACAATTAAACTAATTAACTGAAATACTTGAGCAAAGGTACCCCAGATTTAACCAAGAGAGACACTTGGCAGAATTTATCTTTTAATTATAAACTTACAGGGCATCAAAGTAAATCTACTAAGCAAGACTGGGGGTTCATTTAGATCTGTATCCATC
The DNA here is from genome assembly GCF_009769625.2 of Cygnus olor. Classification (NCBI taxonomy): domain Eukaryota; kingdom Metazoa; phylum Chordata; class Aves; order Anseriformes; family Anatidae; genus Cygnus; species Cygnus olor. The sequence goes on from NC_049169.1 coordinate 102,008,881, forward strand.
TCTGGCAATCACCTATAGCATATAGCATTAAAAAAAAACTAAAAGCAGGTCAAGGTGCAAGTACCCTATCCCCAGCTGTGTTCTTGAAACATCTATTTTGTGCTGTTTCAGGATCATGAGTCAAAGGTTTCATCTGTGTCATTGTGATTAGCAGTTTTTTATGAAGCTTTCTTCCATGGTTTTGTGTAATTGTTTTTGAAATAATTTTCACCTCTGACATTCAAATAACTTAGTGGTAAAGATTTCCTCAACTTGAATATATGTAAGTTGAAAGGAAAGAATCAAAAAAGTCCCTGTCATGATCAGTAAGCTTCTTCATAGACTCCTTCTTGTTGGGTGAATCCACATCTGACATATTCCAGTAAAAATCATATGACAACCCATTGACAGTCAATAGAATGGTGTTGTAAAGCATGATTGTTAATATATTATATGAGTTAGATCATTCTATGAGAAGAAGGGCCTTTTTTCAATTGTTTGCAAATCTTAATTTGGTTTATAAGGTAAAAGTCCAATTTAAAGGTCAATAGTAATGCCCATATATATATATTTAGCACCTGATGCTCCCTATACTCACTGGAAGCAAACTGTCTTCTACTTAGAGGACTATCTAACTGTGAGACGAGGAGAAGAAATCTATGGAACGATATCCATGAAACCAAATGCAAAAAATGTGGTAAGTCAGCACCACTGCTTCTAATTCCAACTCTACTGATGACAAATGTTAATCAATAGTAAATAAAATGCATATAAGTAAAACAATGAGCGTGCTAAAGGCTCTAAATTCATGTTTATTAGTAAGAGCTGTAGTCATAGCTTCATCAAAGCTCGTGACAGCAATGATAATGCAGTGTTAACATTGCAGAAGACAGCTTGCAAACAAGCTAGCAAGGGGAGGAAGAAATGGTCCAGATACATCACCAAGTCAGCTGCCCTCTGCAATCAGTTTGGCTCATATTTTGTGACACAAGCAGGCAAGGATCTTTTCATATTGTCACTAAAATCAATGGTAAGACCCCCCCTGCCAAACATAGGATGATCAAGAGTCAACTCCACACCTATGCCCACATTTTCCACTCAGTGCCCAAGAATTCACCCTTCAGGAAATTAAGTAACAGTTTTCAGTGAATCTCCGTTTGAACTCACTAATCAAATGTACTTGAACTCACTATGGTTGTTTCAAAGTCGTGACTGTGCACATACTTATGTTTTGTTTAAAACTAAAGCCAAAACACGATGGATATCACACTATAATGACTGAGAACTTCCTCAGTTTCTCTGCTATGGGCTGATGCCAGTTATTCAGAGCTTCTTTAAACTTGTAAGGAGACTGTGAGACATGGTGTGATGAGCAACCCCTGCATGTACAGACGAACAGAAGTATGGCTTCTGTGAGAAACAGTGGTACCATTTTCAGCCAAAACCCTTGAGCGGAATCTCCTCACTTTTTATTACCACATACAGCCATTAATAGAACCTGATAATAATCCATCCATGCAGTAGCAGTTCTTGGAATATTGTATTTGGTGACTGTGGCAAGTCTTAACATATCAATACCTTTTTTTTTTTTTTTTGCATTACTTTTCCTGTTTTTTCGTACTAAAAACAGATTGGATATGGTTTTCACAGTAGTGTTGATACAGGGGAAGAAATAAACACAAAATAACCTTGTCATTAAAACAATCACATTCACTCCTGAAGCTTACTGCTTGCTGTGAGAGTAGAGGAGAACAGTGTGTTCCCACCTTGATGTCCTTGGACAGACTGAAATATTTTCTTTTGGGCTGTAGTGAGATGGGGGTCTCAATCACTTCTCCCAAGCAACAAATGTTAGGACAAGAGGAAATGGCCTCAACTTGTGCCAGGGGAGGTTTAGGTTGGATATTAGGAACATTTCTTTCACTGGCAGGGTTAAGAAGTATTGAAACAGGCTGCTCAGGAAAGTGTTTGAGCCATCATCCTCGGAGGTATTTAAAAGCTGTGTAGATGTGATGCTTAGGGACATGGTTTACATGTCCCCGGTACAAAAAAGACAGGGATCTCCTGGAAAGAGTCCAGCAGAGGGCCACAAAGATGATACGGGGCCTGGAGCATCTTCCCTATGAGGAAAGGCTGAGAGACCTGGGTCTGTTCAGCCTGGAGAAAAGAAGACTGAGAGGGGATTTCATCAATGTGTATAAATACCTGAGGTGTGGGAGACAGAGGGATTTGGCCAACGTCTTTTCAGTGGTTTGTGGGGATAGGACAAGGGGTAATGGCCACAAGATAGAGCACAGGAAGTTCCGCACAAACATGTGAAAGAACTTCTTCACAGTGAGGGGGAGAGAGCACTGGAACAGGCTGCCCAGGGAGGTTGTGGAGTCTCCTTCTCTGGAGGTATTCAAGGCCCGTCTGGACGCCTACCTGGGCAGCCTGCTCTAAGGAACCTGCTTTGGCAGGGGGGTTGGACCCGATGATCTTTCGAGGTCCCTTCCAACCCCTTCAGTTCTGTGATTATGTGATTCTGTGATTTAGTGGTAGACTTGACAGGTTAACAGTTGGTCTTGATGATCTTAGGTCTTCCAAACCTAAATGATTCTATGAATGTATCAATTCATCGCCCTTTTCTCTAGAGGGTAAAATAAAATATTTCAAATTTGTTTGCACAGAATCTGAATGCAGATTTAGGTGCTAAAACAAATGTGTTCTTGATAGTTATCTTAAGACAGACTGTTTTGATTCTCTTAGTTTTGAAAGGCTTTCTTAATTCTTTGCTCTTCTGAAACATGAAGCCTGTAGAGAGACACCTTCATTACATAGGTCTATGTAGTGCAGCTTTCCAAAACACATGTGATTATAAGAAAAAGAATGGCTGAGGGTTTGTCTACAATGGGAAGTTTACCAGATCTATTTTGGAATAACTCCTAGTTTGAAAGCCCTTTACGCTAAATTAAGATCATCTCAATCAGGTATGCCTTAAAAAATCATTATAGAATACTTATGATAGCACAGCATTTCAGGTTGTAACCAGGACACTAAAGCAGCCTTGAGCAGAATACACAAATATGCCCTAAACATAATGCTATTACATATCTTATATCCTGCTTTTTCAGTGTTAGCAACATTTAAAAAGAAAAGAAGTTTGAAACCACAGTATGCATCTCCTGAATCTTGAGATCTTTTCAAACTCAGAGATAATAACTGAATTCATAAAAAATTAATGGTCTTGCTTACATGTTACATTTAAATCTTTTTACAGCGTGACCTGGATTTCACAGTAGATTTGGATTTCAAAGGACAGCTATGTGAAACATCAGTATCTAATGACTACAAAATGCGCTAGCAAGAAACTTCTCGGTGAGATGAAAAGAATTGTATCAAGTCTTGAACTGCTGAACTTCAAGCTAGGAACAAGTGATCACAAGATTATTATATTAAGCATTAGAACGTTTACTCCAATGGAAAGTGGTAACCTGATCCGTCTTGCAGATAGTACAGAGGGCTGAGATCCCTCTGTGAATGTACAGTGTACAGAACCACAGCTTTTGTCAAACATATAGGAAAAACAAACAACAGTATTGAGTGTTCTGGTTAACTTTAGGATGGCAGAGGATGCATATAAAAATTGTACTACTTACTGTGAATTTCTGGTTCTTCCAAGCTTTGCATGTTACAGGTGATTAGAGCAGCGTCTTCAATATAGAAGACCACTAAAACACATCACCATGATAGTATTGAATATTAATTAAATATTAAATATAGTATAAATATTATATATAATACAATATAATATAATATAATATATATATTGTACATGAGAAAAAAATGTTGCTTCATAATTGGAATTTGTTTTGTGATTACTTAATTTTCATTATGCAGTTACGGAAAGATAATAGCACTACTCTAGGCAGTGTTATATTCCAGGTGTCATTAACTGTCCAAAATTAGAGCTTTGGGAAATATTCCATGCAAAATGTAGGTAAGAGCTGGGACTTTATAGAAGGATAAACAAGTATCTTTTACAATATCCATCTGGAAAATATGGACCATGATTTTTAAAATTCACCTACACAACTGGACGTCTGTCAGAGCTTTAAAGAACATTAGCGTTTTATTTTTGAATATATTCTGTGGTGAGTTTTTATAGCTGGATTTTGCATGAGACCTTCTGAAATCAGACAGCTGGTATTTAAATGTGCTGAATGCAAAGTCTCTGAAAGGGTGGGCAGTTCATGTTTTTTGGCCTTGTAGTTTTTTTGCCGATTTCTGTTCTCTGCAAGATACAAAACCATTTTCAAAAATAGGAAATTAGTGTTTCCTTTTGTTGATGTTTTAGATGAGTTTTAATATGCAAATACTAGTCTCAAGAGTGCAGTGATTTGCTGGAACAAGTTGATGTCTTTAAAAAAGTATCTATGGCTTCTGATATTACTAAGATGTCTGTATCTTTCCCATCCCCTTACATTCCTTGTTTTCATTACAATACCTTATGGTTATAGGTAATGTATTAACTGCTGATAGTTTTTCATACGTATGCATTGAGTATTTTTAATATATGAATATTGACCATTTAATCACAAGTAATTTGTCAAAAACTGTATCATTATTCCTAACTATAAATCTTCCAGTCACTATAGCATTAGGCACTAGATCACGTTCCATTATTTATTGGATGAGATTGCCTTTTTTTTTTTTTTTTTTTTTTGCCTGAAAAGTCTTTTTAATCACCTGTAAATAAAGCTTACTTGAATATGTGAGCTAAGAATGCTGCTGATCAGTAAGCTGTTTGCAGGTTCCTGTTTTGCCAGCATAGGATTGTCAGCTTTTCACTTTTTAGAAACCGGAAATATTGCTTTTCTCTTCATGAAAACTGTACAGTACTTCCATTTTCTTATAGTCTAAAGATTATGGTCTAGGGATTGTATTACATGGTATCTATGTAGAATGAGATTAAACTGTAATTCAGCAGTAAAGATTACTGTTTGCAGTGTAGTTCATCACAGTTCTTTTAAAGTACTTTATTTCATATTCTTGGAATGGGGTAAATAACTTTCCTCACAAAATTACTGGCATTATTTCTGTCAAATATTGCTGTAATTTTCAAGAGATCCACACAGTGAGTAATGGCTTAGAACAGAAAAACCTCCAGAAATCTCTTTCTGTCAACACTTCTGTGATTCTGGAACTCCAAGGTAAGGAATTCTAGATTTTTTTCTCTGCCCCCTCCATTTATATAAAGATACTCTTGACTTTAAAACAACGGCCAGACCAGTCACTTTCAGCTCTGGGAAACTGACTTGTGCTTTTCTTCACATCAAAAGCATAACACATACTTCTCCATCACATAAAGAACTAATCAAATCACAGTGATCAAAAGGAAAATTTAGGCTTCCAGGGCCCTTACACGTGTTATCTGCCACTAATATTCTGAAAGCACCAATGAGTTTAGCATACATAGGGTCTCTTAGCTCAACATCAGTGAAACATAATTGCAAGGAGCTTGAGAGCCAGGTGCAATCAGTTGATGGGCTGATAGGATGTTGTGGTTTAACCCCAGGAAGCAGCTAATTACCACACAGCTTTTCACTCACTCTCCCCAGCACTCAACTGGATGGGGGAATCAGAAGATCAAAAGTCAGAAAACTCATAGTTTGAGATAAAGACAGTTCAGTAAGAAACAAAAACACAAAACCAAAATCAAAAACAAGTGATACAAAACACAATTGCTTACTACCAGCCAACCACCGCACAGCCAGTCTCCAAGCAATGGCAGCAGCCACCAGGCAACTCTCCCCAGTTTTATTGTTGAGCATGATATCATATGGTATGGAATATTCCTTTGGTCAGTTTGGATCAGCTGTCCTGGTTGTGTCCCTTCCCAGAATATTGTGCACACCCAGCCTACTTGCTAGCAGGCAACTTTAGAAACAGAAAACATCTTGACTCTCTCACTGAACAGCACTGATCAGCAACAAATAAAATATTAGTATGTTATCAACATTATTTTCATCCTAAATCCAAAGCACAGCACCATACCAGATACTGTGAAGAAAATTAACCCTATTCCAACCAAACAAGGACAAATTCCACCCCTTATTCCATACCATTTACATCATGCTCACGCCTACACTTTCCAGGGCATCCTCATTAATCACCACCACCTTTCCTAACCTTTTATATATACACACAGATCTCATTCCCTTAGTCTGTTGGTCATATCTTTAAAATGCCTGTTGACTTCATTTAGTCCATGACTTTTGGCTCCATCTATCATAATGGTCCTTCAGGACAAAAAGGTGGTGTGTGGCACTGAATTTTTGCATGCTGAAGCTATCTCTGGTTCTATCACCACTGCATTTGCCTGGTTCCTTACAAGATTCTTCACTAGTTCAGGTGGCTCCTACTGTAATAGAATTGACATGATATATAGCAGCTGCAGCAGAGTTTGACCCTTCCCATAGACAAGTTTGACTTTTTCCAAGGCAAGAGTAACCCAGACTGTGTTTCTCAGACAGTTTTTTATGCGCACTACCTGTCCTTTAACCCCTTCTACAGTATGTATAGGTTTTGATTGGGCAGTGTCAGATTGTCTGGCAGATCCTTTAGTGCTAACTTACCAAGTGGCCTTTGCTAAATGTGTATCCCAGTGCTTGAATGTCCCAGCATCCACTGTTCTCAGTGTAGTCTTTAATAGTCCACTGTATTGTTCAACTTTCTGGAGGCTGGTGCATGATAAGGGATATGATATACCTGGCCAATACCATGCTCTTTGACCCAGGTGTATATTAAGTTGTTTCAGAAATGAGTCTCACTGTCTGATTCATTTCTGTCTGGGGTGCCATGTCACCGTAAGACTTGCTATTCAAGGTCTAGGACAGCATTTTGGGTGGTGTCATGGGGCACAGGATATATTTCCTACCATCAAGTATTTGCTTCCACAACTGTTAGTACATAGTGTTTGCCTTGAAAGGTTGGTGGTAGTGGGATATAATCAATCTGCCAGGTCTCCTCATATTGAAGTCCATACCAGAGAGGCTTTAACCACTTGGCTTGCTTGATCGTGGTACATGTTTTGCACTCATGGATAACCCATGCAGCGATGTCCACGGTCAAGTCCATTTCTCAATCATGAGCCCATCTATATGTTGCATCTCCTCCTTGATGGTCTGAGGTGCCATGGGCCCAACAAGATATAAATAATTCACCCTTATGTTGCTAGTCTAGATCCACCTAAGCCACTTCAATTCTAGCAGCCTGATCCACCTGCTAGTTGTTTTGATGTTCCTCAGTGACACAGCTCTTGGGTATGTGAGCATCTACATGATGTACCTTTACAACCAGGTTCTCTACCCAGGCAGCAATCTCTTGCCCCAGTGCGGCAGCCTGGATAGGTTTGCCTCTGTGCTGCCAATCGCTCTGCTTCCATTGTTGTAACCACCCCCACAGGGCACTTGCCACCATCATGAGTCAGCATAGTGTTAAAGCACTGGCCACTTTTCCCATTCAGCAGTATCTAAAGCCAACTGGCTGGCCTTCACTTCTGCAAACTGGCTTAATTCACCTTCTCCTTCAGCAGTTTCTGCGACTTCTTGTTTAGGGCTCCGTACAACAGCTTTCCATCTCTGATGCTTTCCTACAATACTACAGGACCCATCAGTGAAGAGGAGATATTGCTTGTCATTCTCTGGTAGTTTATTACGCAATGGGATCTCTTCATCAGACATCACCTCCTCCTCTGGTGATAGTCTGAAATCTCTGCCAATCCATGATCACCTCCCAGATTTGTGTCTGGCTGGGGTTTCCTATCCAATGCTGTTGTGTTGTCAGTGTGACCCACTTACTTCATGTAGCAGCGCTTGCATGATGTGTAGAGGGAATCCTGCCTTTGAACATTCAGCTTAGCACAGTTAATCGAGGTTCCAAGAGGAGCTGTGCATCACTACCAACTACTTCTGAAGCACCTCAAAACCCTTCATATGCTGCTAGTATCTCTTTTTCAGCTGGAGTGCAGCAGGCCACAGATTATCCGTATCCCTGACTCCAAAATTCCAAAGGGGTGCTTGCTGCCAAAGGCTCTTGGTGGGGCCTTGCTCCCCTGCTGTGGTGTAAAGCACTTTTTTTTCACCTTGTCCTGTCCAGCCTGGCCCAAGGGCTACTGTACTTTGTTCAAAGGCTTCTCATTGCTCAGGGCCCCATTTGTAATTGTTCTTCCGTGTCACTGGATCCAGGGCTTACAATCAGACTGTAATTTGTAATATATATTCTCAAATGTCTCCAATTTGTTAAAGACATCCTCAAAAAAAACAAACCAAACCAACCAACCAAACAAAAAACACTAAGAAAGTTTGCATTTCTTTTGTGCTAGTTGGTGGAGACATAAATGTTATTTTATTGGTCATAGGTTCATAGTATGGTTTGGGGAGGAAGGGACCATAAAGATCATCTAGTTCCAAACCCCCAGCTGTGGGCAAGGACACCTCCCACTAAATCAGGTTGCTCAAAGCCCCATCCAACCTGGCCTTAAACACTTCCAGGGATGGGGCATCCACCACTTCTCTGGGCAACCTGTTCCAGTGCCTCACCACCCTCACAGTAAAAGAATTTCTTCCTTATATCTAATCTAAACCCACCTTCCTTTAGTTTAAAGTTATTACTCCTTCTCCTATCACTGCACTCCCTGATAAATAGTCCCTCTCTTGCTTTTCTGTAGCCCCCCCCTCCCCCCTTTAAGTACTGAAAGGCCACTATAAAGTCTCCCTGGTGCTCTCTCTACTTCAGGCTGAACATCCCCAGATCTCTCAGCCTTTCTTCAGAGGAGAAGTGTTCCAGCCTTTTGGTCATCTTTGTGGCCCTCCTCTGGATTTGTTCTTATACGTCCATGTACTTCTTGTGCCGGGAGCCCCAGAGCTGAACGCAGTACTCCAGGTAGGGTTTCCTGAGAGCAGAGTAGAGAGGGAGAATCACCTCCCTTGACCTGCTGGCCATGCTTTTTTTGGTGCAGCCCAGGATACAGTTGGCTTTCTGGGCTGCAAGCACACGTTGCCAGCTCATGTTGAGCTGGTGCTCTGTTGTGATAGTATTTGCATCATGTGTGATACACAAAGATGAGTCAATACAGGGTACCTGACAAGTTGGAGAAGATTCATTTCTTCCACTTTCTCCTACCAGCTGATCATCCTCTCAAAAGGTTCACATGGGTGAGCACTACTTGTGAACTTAACTATACACAAAGTTGCATCAGAAGAAAGATTACTAAGTCAAGGAGTTACATTTGTGAACTTAAAAGAGGGATGAATTTGGCTGAGTGTAAGAAGCAATCTTTCAGCAGAATTACTTATTCACTCTTGTTGGCAATTTTCCAGTAAGAGAAATTTGCAAGAGTAGTTTACATCCCTAAAGGAAGATACTACCATCACTGAAATTACACAAGCTACGAATTTTGTCCAAAGACTGTTAGGAAGAGTCTGACATGAGACAAAACAATGTTCTGTAGCTAAAATGTCCTGTAGCTTTGCCAATTCTTGTATTCAAAATTTCTGTATCAGCACTTTAGTCACTTCTAAACTGGTTTTGTGCTCTCACAGCATAGTAGGAATATGCACAATACACTTGTGCTCTGTATGCCCCTTCCTACTGGCTTTTGATTCCTATCTGTTCCAGTACAAAGCCGTCATCTGTGTTTCCAAAAATCTGTGTAGCCCACCAGAGGAGGCTTCATGAAGCAGAGTCCAGTTTCATGACGAACAAATGCATTATGACCTTGGCTTATCTTTACCAACGAGCTTTTATGGGGGTGCTGTGAACAAGCTAAATTCAAAAGGAAAAGGAAAAACAAACAAACAAACAAAAAGATGAAAAAAAAAAAAGATGAATAAAGCATCATTGCTATTAAGACAGTGCTAGGTTTCTGATGGATTTGAGAAAAATACTGACAGGAGGTATAAAACCCTGGTGAAGAGTCAGAAAACAGCAATCCAGCAAGACAGAGGATCAATTAATATCAAGAAATACTGGAGGCTTACAATTCCCACATCTGTTTGATGACCAGCTGGCCAGATGAAGCTTTCTAAAAGTAAAGCCTTGTAGCATGTTAGTCATACCTATCTTCTGTGAGCATTAATCAACAAATAATTGTTTTTTAAGGCATTCAGAGAGATGATTAGGACCTGGTCTGAGGTTTAGCTAACCAAACAGACTGTGAGTAGCTATTGGACATGACAAGAGACAGTCTAAATATAACAAATAAGAAAGTGAGAAGCTAATATTTACAGATATCACAATGAGTGATGTCTGGACTTCACAGGTGATTAAGGAGGAGTTATATGGTTATGTGATGGCTAAATTCACAGATAATTGGAGGGGGATAACAAGGATCTTTTTTGTGAGTAGAAATTGCAAGGCCAGCAGCATCTACGTAACTGCATCAATAATACCATGTAAAGTCAAAGTTACTCATGTAACGGTATCAGAAATATAAAGTTGTTTTTTTTTTTTTTGAGAGATGAAGGGTAGAGAAAGGGTGGGGCCAAGGTGGATGGGGGAAGAACAAGCATGGTAAAATCAAAATTACGTGTAGTAAAAGGGCTAGTTTTATGCAAACAAGGTATTGGTCAGAGAGCTCATCTGACTAAGCCCTGCACCCAAACTGCAGACTATTTAAATCTTATTTCTAACTAGTTTCTGCATGAACCTGATCAGCTGGAAAGGAGAAGAAGGATGTTGTTATCTGTGTTTATTGAGTGATGTTTGTGTGTATGTGGGTGATCACTGATACCTTCCTGTATCCCTTCCAGAACTGAAAAAAATCCATGATACGATTTACAAGCCTAGCGCACACATACCCTACCTGTTAAAAACATATCTTTTGAATAACTCCTGGAAAGGGAAAGCATCTGGGCAAGATGTGAACCTCACATCAATTAAGTGATCTAATAAATTAGATCTGGGTAAATCATTTTTATTAAAAATGTGGATTCCAGCCAGCTGCACAGAGTTCCAGAACACTGGCCAATGCCGTTGCCAATACAGTTTGAAAGAATGCAAGCAGCTGCTTCAGAATGCATTCACCACTGTGATAAACACGCATCCCTGTAGTTTTCCATCTCCCATTTGTTGCAGTTGGAGGATCTGAAGGATCTCAGAAGGAATCTTTTTCTACCATTACTATGGGACTTAGATCCTGGTACTCTACATCATTTCAACACTTAAGTCAGAGGAAATTAGCTAAGTATTTTCCTGTATTTTAAAATTAAAGAAAGTTTAATTCCCTTTTTTTTTATTTTTTTATTTGTGGACAAAGTTGGCAGACTACAGCTGCATTAAAGATATTAGTACGGGACCACTTTTTTAAAAGCTTTGTGTTCTTACAGAGGGCAAGATTCATAACTGTCATTCATTTCTCAAAATCTCATATTTGTATACCTTGACATCAGTAAAATTAAAAAAAAAAATCAAAAATCAAAAAAATAATATTGAAATCTAAAAATTAAAAATCTAAAATTAAAATCTAAAATTTAGATATGTGGAGTTGTCCATTTTCATCAATGGGAAGTGTTGAAATTCTTTTTTCTTGAAAACTTAGGTACCTAGGTCAACATGGGCTGAGGAGGCTACCTAGATGTACAATTCCCATAACACAAAAGAGAACTGGGTATTCAAGACTACCTTGGTAGTCAACCTGTTTTGAAAATCTGAGTCTTTTAGGTATATTGGTCTACCTACAGAAAGGTAAGATGGGGCTGAGAAAGGGAAATACGCACTGCTTCTTTTTAGGAGGTTTGTGACGAAAGCTGAGGTGTATGGAGTAAAAATAAACCTGCATTTCAATGCCAGTTTCTTGACATTGCTTGGGAGACGCAGGTCTGGCAGTTAAAATTCAAATACTTATAAAACTGTTGTTCAAGCCACAGTGTTTTCTGCTTGTCAAATTCTTAATCTTTTATGGCATTCTAATGGCATTGAAGAGGTTAACAATATCTTCTGTCTACCCTTTCATTAATGTCTATCCTTTCATTAAGAAACAACACTCATTAAGAATGGTGTTACAGCTTAATATGAATAACTTTCGGCATTCTCTTTTATTTTTAAACAAATAGTTTCACGATATCTGAAAGTATAATTATTTGCTGGGCCAGATAGCTTTCTATGTCAGAACTACTAGAATAAAATATGCCTAGCTCCATTTTCATCAGTCTGAATGTAATAATCTACTCCTTTAACATGCAACACCTGATATGCAACCACCTTAGCAGTTCCAACAATACAACTTCTTCCTGCTGCAGATATAAGAGCGTAGGTACATTGAGAGGTGTTTGGTATCCTCCTCCCAAAACTGAGGCTTACTTCTACAATGTCTTCTTGAAAATCGTTACACAATGGCACTGGTTAAAACCTCTCTTGACTCCTTTGGCTTGTATTCTTGTGGAGTAAGTCTTTTCCGATAGGCAGGGATGCCACCCACTAGATCAGGTTGGCTAAGGCCCCATCAAGCCTGGCCTTGAACACCTCCAGGGATGGGGCATCACTGATTAAGATATTGGAAGACACCAGTCCTAAGAGATGCCTGAGGGACACTACTTGTCACCAACCTCCACCTGGACATAGAAACATTGACCACTATGCTCTGGTTGCGGCCATCAAGCCAATTCCTTATCCACCAGATGGTCCACCCTTCAAATCCATATCTTTCCAATTTAGAGATTAGGATGTCATGTGGGACCGTATCAAAGACCTTACAGAAGTCCAAGTAGATGACATCAGTTGGTCTGCTCTTGTCAACTGATGCAGTTACTCAATCATAGAAGGCCACCAGTTTAGTTAGGCACAATTTACCCTTGGTGAAGCCATGCTGGCTGCCCCTGGTCACCTCCTTGTCCTGCATGTGCCTTAACATTGCCTCCAGGAGTATTCGTTCCATGATCTTGCCAGGCACAGAGTTGAGGCTCACTGCTCTGTAGTTCCCCAGGTCTTCATTTCTACCCTTTTTAAAACTGGGAGTGATGTTTCCCTTTTTCCAGTCACCAGGAACTTCACCTGACAGACATGATTTTTCAAATATGATGGAGAGTGGCTTGACGACTACATCAGCCAATTCCTTCAGGACCCTGGGATGCATGTCTTCAGGGCCCATAGACTTGTAGTTTTTAAGTTGCGTCAGGAGATCCCGAACTTTGCTCTTTACTTATAGTGGGAGGGACTTTGCTCCCCCAGCCCCCACCTAGAGGTTCAGAGACTCAAGAGATGTGGGAAGCCTTATCACTAGTTAAGACCGAGGCAAAGAAGTTGTCAAGTACCTCTGCCTTCTCCACGTGTCGTTACCAGTTCTCCATCTTCATTTGCAGAGGCAATATGTTCTCTTTAGTCTTTCTTTTGCAGCCAATATACCTGTAGAACTTGTCATTCTTGTTATTCTTTGCATCCCTCGGCAAGTTTTGTTCTGTCAGTGCCTTGGCTTTCCTGATCCCATCCCTGCACATCTGGACAGCATTTCTGTACTCTTCCTAGTGCACATGGCTCTGTTTTCACTGTCTGTGCATTTCCTTCTTTTGCCTAAGTTTGACCAGCATGTCCTTATTCAGCCACACTGGTTTCCTACCTTCCCTGCTTGATTTATTACATATGGGAATAGAGAGCTCTTGCGCTCCACTGAAAATATCCTTGAAGAGTTGCCAGCTCTGATCAGATCCTCTGTCCCTAAGGACCATGTCCCATGGGATGGATCTCATCTACTAATTCTTTGAACAGTTGCAAGTTGGCTCTTCTGAAGTTCAGGGTCTTGACTTTTCTCTTAGCTAGGCCTATATTCCTCGAGATCACAAACTCAACCAGGGCGTGGTCACTGCAACTTAGGCTTCCTCCAATCTTGACTTCTTTAATGAGCTCTGCTGCGTTGGTGATTACCAGGTCAAATAATGCCTCTCCTGTGGTTGTTTTGTCTAATACCTGGACGAGGAATTTGTCTTCAATGGACTCCAGGAATCTCCTGGATTGCTTTTTTTCTGCCATGTGGCTTTCCCAGTAAACATCCGGGTGGTTGAAATCCCCCAGGAGGATGAGAGCCTATGAGCGCAATGCTTCCTGTAGTTGGAGCAAGGCCTCTTCAAAAGACTCTTCTTGGTCAGGCGGCCTGTAGTAGACCCCAGCCACAACACACTTTTTTGGTCTGGTTCTTAATTTTTACCCACAGGCTCTCAACCTGCTCTCGGCTGTTTTTTAAAGGGAACTCTTCACAATCTATCAATTTCTTAACGTAGAGGGTAACACTCCCACCCTTCCTTCACTGCCTGTCTCTCTTGTAAATTTTGTAGCTCACAAGCTTCACTGCTTGTGATGAGCAGTGAAGACACAGCTCTCTGTTATCTGTGCAGCTGATGATGTTAGTGTTGTGTATCTGTATCTTTGCAATATGTATTCAGATTGGGTTTTGTTGGACTTGAGAAAAAGAACAACTGCAGACGTATTTATTAGGCTGGGATGAAAGATAGCTCATGGATATTAGACTGCACCAAATTTGCCTCTGGTGAACAAAGAAAAAGAAATCCACTTGGTCCCAGGATTCAGCCACTCCTTACCATTGCCTGCCCTCAAGTTCTGTATTATCCTGCTTGCAGACTTCCCGTGCACACTAAAATACATCCAAATAAAAGCACTCCTGTAAAAGTCACATGAGGAAGATCCAACTCACATGTCATTGTCTTGCAAAAACTGTATGGTCTTCAGGGAATTAACAATTAAGGACCCAAATTTGAAATATAGCGGTATTGTATTAAAGCTGGTATTAAGCCTTGAAACTGTCTTCCTGAGGCCGATAGAGGTTGGAAGAAACATTGCTAATTCTGACATTGATGGGGTAGGAAACACCCTACTGCATGGGAAAAGAACATTTGCAGTCAATTAGCAAAGCCAATATTTAAATCAATGATGCTTCTTCCCTGATTGAAATTGGGATAAATAGTCATTTTTATTGAGGTTTAAATTAGGGGGTTACATTAGTTCACCTTCAGCCAAAACTGGACACAAGCAATTCAAGTCTGGCTAGATTCCCATGATGTATAAAGTGTAACCGTTGATAACGTGGCACATCCCTTCACAATAAGTAACAGACATCAAGAATTGGTCTTGGGAAGCCAACAGAAAACCTGTTCCTATTCAGAAATGAATGCTCTTTTTGTTCTTTGGGGGTTTGTATGCATTTCAATGAAGGCAAGGGGAGGGGTATTTCATTTGGGTGAGCAGATTCCCGGGAATCATCTAGGAAAACGCAAAAACTAAGCTCATCTAGGACTACTTGGTACATCTGACATTGATAATGTGAGGAAAAATCTTGGTTATTCTACTTGACAGGGAAAGGGGTCATAGCTGGGTCCCAACTCATGAGAAAGAACATTTAAGTGCTGGTGTGGGATTTGTTATAAGTGGAAGTTTCCAAACTTTACCTTATAATTGTTGCCACTAGATAAATACCTTTGATCAGACTGAAATCCAAAGAGTACAATTATGTACTGACAAAGTTTTTATTTGAAAAATTCTACTTATTATTACTTATTGAACTGTTGCTTAATTTTACCATTTAGTTTCAAATTCATTACTCAAATGAAAAATAACTTTTTAAAAACATTTAGAAAATGGATTGAAAATGTAATGTCTAACATTCTCATATAAAATATTTAAAGTTTTGCTTCATATTTTAAAGAAATAAATTATGCCATGGGTTCTGCTTTGCTAACAAACTCACCATCATGAACAATCATTCTTGAATGCTTATCACAATAGCTTGATTCACTGAAGTCAAATGACAGCAAGAATGACTGCTGATCATGTGCTGGCTGGGTGACCCACTCTCAAGTTTCTCATTTTCATTTATATTCTATAAATGGTTCCAAAAGTAATTATGACATGCAGGTTTTTTATGATCCAGGGTGGACCATGGTTTTCTAAAACAAATCCCTATGGATTTGATTTCTCAAGCACTGTATTTCAGTGTTAGCAGGCTCTAGTTAAACAAAATGAAACTGCTGTATGGCAGATGCTTTAGAAAAAAATCAGTTATGTATTTTGGTACATGAGGAGGGATTTTTTCTTAACACTGTTAAACCCCACCAGATGAGATCAGTGAGATTTTTGTTATGTACTCCTCAAATGCTACAATGTTTTTCAAAATCTTCCTCAAAAGATCCATTTCTGAAAATTCTGCCCCAGGAATATTTGGCATGAAACCTTCTGTGGTAGACTTTTGGAAACAAAAAGCTGCTCCATTGACCATAATATGTTTTGTGCTATAACCATGTATAACAGTGAAATGGGCTTCCTATGTACTTCTGTTTTCAACTATTGCAGTGAATTTATTTGAATGTTCAAGCTAGCCCCTGATTGCTTTGGGACTTCTACAGGACACCATGCAACTATTAGCCCAATAGAGGTTCACATCAAGCTCTGGAACACAATGTAATACAGCCATGGCAAATATGGTAAAAAGCCCAGGCTGATTTGGTCCAGGTGCAATGCTAATTAGCCAGTGTATCACCATGACTTTTTTGTTTCTGGAAACTAAGCTAGATCTTTCCATGGCACCCCTTCACCCTGCAAACATCACAGATTATTTGGTAATAACTCAGGCAAGGCTCCACGGTATCTCAGTGGCCTGTATGGACATACCTAATTCAGCACATCTAGGTGGGAGGAAGGGCTTCTCATCAAGTACATATATGAAACAATTTGTAGTGTGAATAAGTTAATGCTACTTATGGTAATCCTCAAAGTTCTTCAGCTCTTTGTTCATGTATATTTCATGCTAAGTTTTGAAATATCATCTGAAATTCACAACTGCTGGTGTGCTGGTTTTAAGTAACTAAGCAGCTGACTATTTTGATTTTTAAAAAAGCACCACCACCACAAAAAAAAAAAAAGTAACAAATGTCAGCACAAAATCAGGATCTGAAGAAAGAACCTGATCCTGCAGTGAAGCAAACAGAACTATTCAGATGTCATCCACACCAGTGAAAATCTACTTCACATTCAAAGTGGTTTTCTTCCTATAAAAGTTATTTATTATTAATAATGCAGCAGCTTCTATAAGCCTGATCACAAAGCAGGATTCAGTGGTGTTAGGCATGAAACAGAATAAAAGACTGTTATGCCCCAAACACGTTGCAACTAACTAAAGACAATCAGTGTAAATGTGAAGATAAGAACATACAAGGATTTTGGGGATCACTTACACCTACGTTCCAAACACAACAGAATAAATTTTTGGAAGATAAGGCAAATCTGATAGTGCCATGTAGTGTTATAAATGTAAGCCTTTTGTCTAAACACACCCTCAGCATATTATGGCCTAATACAGCAAGACTTTTTATTCACATCAGGTTGAAGTTCAATGGTTTTCTCCTTCATTTTATCTTCGTGTTCCTTTAAAATCCTGGGAGAAAGAAACAGTACTTTTGAGAAAAATTCAATAAAACCCAGAAGAGATCAAAACAAGAACATCTCCCCGAAGTACAAAAAACATATAAAATTGTCCAAAGTTTAACAGAATGGCATATTTATATGAACTAATAAACAAACAAAGAAGTATAATTATGGTGGCTCCATGAAAAACTTATTTTTTCATTTAGCTAGAAAAATTTATTTGGTGCTGATTGTTAGCATTTGCTATATTAGATAGATTCAAAGCAGTAACTTTCATTTGTTATTTTTGAGGCTGGAGCAAAACAAAAACACAACTAGCTATCTAGATGTTCATCAGTTACCTGACTCATTGTCAAAATTTCACTAACTTCAACAATGTTAAAGATATGCCCCTTCGTTAATAGTGTTTTCACCTGTATAAATAGTTCAACAGGGACAGATTTAACAGTAGTTTTACCCCCAGCCTTTATATCACAGAATCACAGAATATCCTGAGTTAAAAGGAACACACAAGGATCATTGAGTCCAGCTCCTAGTTCCACACAGGACTACCTAAAAATTAAACCATATGTCTAAGAACATTGTCCAAACCTTTCACAGAATCATAGAATGGTTTGCATTGGAAGAAACCTTAAAGATCATTTAATTTGAACCCCCTCCTGCCGTGGGCAAGGACACCTCCCACTAAATCAGGTTGCTCAAAGCCCCATCTAACCTGGCCTTAAACACTTCCAGGGATGGGGCGCCCACAACTTCTCTTGGCAACCTGTTCCAGTGCCTCACCACCCTCACAGTAAAAGAATTTCTTCCTCATATCTAATCTAAACCTACCTTCTTTTAGTTTAAAGTTATTACTCCTTCTCCTATCACTGCACTCCCTGATAAATAGTCCCTCTCCTGCTCTCCTGTAGCCCCCCCCCCCCAACTCCCCAACCCCCACCCCCTTTAGGTATTGGAAGGCCAGTATAAGGTCTCCCTGGAGCCTTCTCTTCTCCAGGCTGAACAAACCCATCTGTTTCAGCCTTTCTTCAGAGGAGAAGTGTTCCAGCCCCTTGATCATCTTTGTGGCCCTCTACTGGACTCATTCTTATACATCCATGTACTTCTTGTGCCAGGGGCCCCAGAGCTGAACATAGTACTCCAGGTGGGGTTTCAATGAGAGCAGAGTAGAGAGGGAGAATCACCTTCCTCAATCTGCTGGCCACACTTCTTTTGATGCAGCCCAGGATACAGTTGACTTTCTGGGCTGCAAGCACACATTGCCGATTCATGTTGAGCTTCTTCTCAAGCAACACCCCCCAGGTCCTCATCAGGGTTGCTTTCAATCCATTCTCCGCCCACCCTGTATTTGTGCTTGGGATTGTTTTGAGGAAATTTGCCGATGACACTAAACTTGGGAGAGTTGTTGACTCTGTTGAGGGTGGAAAGGCCTTGCAGAGAGATCTGCACAGATTGGAGAGCTGGGCAATCACCAACCACATGAAGCTTAACAAGAGCAAGTGCCGGGTCCTGCACATGGGACAGGGCAACCCTGGCCATATGTACGGGCTGGGGACAAGACGCTGGAGAGCAGCCCCGCAGAGAGGGATCTGGGGGTTGTGGTTGATAGCAAGCTGAATATGAGCCAGCAGTGTGCCCTGGCAGCCAGGAGGGCCAATCGTATCCTGGGGTGCATCAAGCATGGCATTGCTAGTCAATCGAGAGAAGTGATTGTCTGGCTCTACTCTGCGCTGGTGTGGCCTCACCTCAAGTACTGTGTGCAGTTCTGGGCACCACAGTACAAAAAGGACATTAAACTGTCGGAGAGTGTCCAGAAATTGGCTACAATGGTAGTGAGGGGCCTAGAGGGGAAAACATATGAGGAGGGGCTGAAGTCACTTGGCCTGTTCAGCCTGGAAAAGAGGAGGCTGAGGGAAGACTTCATCACGCTCTACAGCTTCCTCACGAGGGGGAGTGGAGGGGCAGGCGCCAATCTGTTCTCTTTAGTGACCAGCAATAGGACCCAAGGGAATGGTGTCAAGCTACAACAGGGGAGGTTCAGGATGGATATTTGGAAGAGGTTCTTCACTGAGAGGGTTGTTGCACACTGGAACAGGCTCCCCAGAGAAATAGTCACTGCACCCAGCTGGTTGGAGTTTAAGAAGCGTTTCGACTGTGCTCTTAGTCATATGGTCTGAATTTTTGGGTAGACCTGTGTGGTGCCAGGAGTTGGGCTCAATGATCCTTATGGGTCCCTTCCAACTCAGGACATTCTATGATTCTATGACCTCAGAGAACTTGTAAAGTGTAAGGTTGCAGAGGTGAAAATAATGGCTATCTTTAAAAGGGAATAAAGGGGATCTAGAAGACGCTGTATATTATAATACAGTATCTGCAAAAATAATCCAATGAGCTATTTGGAAAAATATGGAAGGAAAAATAGTGAGTAGTATTAGAAAGAATATACTACCTGAAAGGAAGTTGTGGGGAGCTGGGTGTCAGCCTCTTCTTGCAGATAACCAGTGATAGGACTAGAGAGAACGGTCTCAAGTTGCACCAGAGGACGCTTAGGTTGGAAATTAGGAGACATTTCTTCTCAGAAAGAGTAGTCAGGCTTTGGAACGGGTTGCCCAGGGAAGTGGTGGCATCACCATCCCTGGGGGTGTTTAAGGAGAGGTTGGACCTGGTGCTTAGGGACATGGTTTAGTGGGTAACATTGGTAGTAGGGTGATGGTTGGATCAGATAATCTTGAAGGTCTCTTCCAACCTTAATGATTCTATGATTGCTCCAGCCCAGATGCAGGACCTTGTACTTTGCCTTGTTGAACTTCACAAGGTTTGTACAAGCCCACCTCTCAAGCCTGTCACGGTCCCTCTGGTTGGCATCCCTTCTCTCCAGTATGTCGACTGCACCACGCAGCTTGATGTCATCAGCAAACTTGCTGAGGGTGCACTCAATCCCACTGTCCATGCCACCAACGTAGAAGTTAAATAGTGTCAGTCCCAAGACTGACCCCTTAGAAACTCCACTCGTTACTGATCTCCACGGGGACATTGAGCCGTTGACCGCAACTCTTTTTGAACATGACTATCCAGCCAATTCCTAATCCACCAAGTGCTCCATCTGTCAAATCCATGCCTCTCCAATTTAGAGACAAGGATATCATGGGGGACAGTGTCAAATGCTTTGCACAAATCCAGGCAGATGATGTCAGTTGCTCTTTCCTTATCCACCAATGCTTTAACCCCATTGTAGAAGGCCACCAGGCTTGTAAGGCAACTTCTCGAACTCCAGTAGGCATGGTGCCATAGTCACTTTGCCAGGGAATTTGTTCCAGTGCCTGACCACTCTCTCAATGAGGAGCCTTTTCCTAATATCCAATCTGAACTTCCCCTGACTATGCTATTTCCTGAGTCATATCACTGGTCACCAGAGAGAAGAGATCAGTGTCTTCTCTCTCAGCTCCCCCTTGTAAGGACATTGTAATACTGTAGTGAGGTGAGCCCTCAACTTTCTCTTCTCTAAGATGAACAAACCAAGTTACCACAGTTGCTTCTTTTACATCTTTCCCCTTTAGACCATTCACCATATTTGTTACCCTAGACATAAAACTCTAATAGTTTTACATCCTTCTTATATTGTGGTGCTCAAAACTGCATACAGTGCTCGAGGTGAGGCTGCACCAACACAAAGTAGAGTGGGACAATATAACTTCAAAAATCCACCTCTCAATCTCTCCAAGCCCTGAGGCAGACAACTGCAATGAGCAGAGGAAAGAAAAAAGTACATCCAATGCTCTGCTTCAGGGACTCAGCAGCTTTCATTTCTCCAAACCTCCAAGATTTGCAAACCTGCAAGAGTTATCACAACACCCAAGACCCTCAGTTTTCCTAGCGTCACCTCAGGTGTTTCTGGTTCCATGTAAAGCCTCATTAGTTTACATGAAAATCTGTGTGAACCTGATTGACTGCTCAGTTGGAACACAACAGGGTCAGGCTACAGAACAATTTAAAAGGAACAAAGAATTCATCACCATAAGTTCCTATCAAACTAATTTAGCAAAGAAAATTCACTCAGTGACAAGGAATAGTCAGGCATGTTTAGAATTCCTAGATTGTATTTTCTTCTTACCTAGCTAAGTGAAGCACAGACTTTTTGGTATTGTGCCCAGAATATGCACTGCATTCATAGAAAATTAAATTGTAGTCCTAGGATCAAAGAGAAAGACTCTTTCAATTAATTTTGCATAACTTCTCACTCACTTTAAAAAAAGCAACACAAATACACTGAAATATTCAAATAAACCAAAATACATCATTTTAGGAAAAAAGAAACATCATTTTTATTATACATCTAACAGTAAAGAATAACAAAAGAAAACAAGTCTAAGTGTGCCCCCCCTCCAACTATATGCATCTCTTAACAGATATTTGTTCTGTACTGTGTCCTTCACTGTAAGAACCTGATCTCTCAAAAGCTGAAATGCAAACACACATTGCAAGGTAATGAAGTTTTGAAACTTTTCCTTGTGATGATGAGGCAATTAAATCATCACTGAGTGCCTGACAATGCAGGTGAAAATAACTCCAGCGATTTTATTTTTTTAATCTCAGAAAGCTTCATCAGTAGCGTTTCTGTACTCAACAGTTTGAGACTAATATTTTCCAGCAGTCAAATGACAAGCTAAAAACCTCAGCAAAAAATAACAACTAATTAATTCTATTTCATTTTTTGTACTTGTGAAATTTTTCTGCACCTTCTTTCCCAGACAGCTTGCACTTTTGGTTTTGCAGCCTCAGGGAGTGTTGCAATTAAGATCAGAGGATAAAAGGATCAAACCTAGCAACATTATCCGTGCTTCAGCTGAAGACTTATCACAATAAAATCAAGAGGTCAGACACAGACACAGACACAGATTTCTAGGTTGGAAGAGACCTCAAGATCATCGAGTCCAACCTCCGACCTAACACAAAAGCCTGACCTGCAATCAGTGATGGCAACTGATTTGAGAGGGAATGACAGATTATCCACTTCAAAGCAGGTATCTGACTTCTTGCACAAGAGATTATTCTGAAGCTCACCTACCTTCAATGGTATTATTACATGCCCTTTTTATGTATCTGTACTTCCACCTTCTATTCACTTTCCACTTTTCTGTGCGTCTTCTTGCTCTTTATGACAGTAACTTAAAATTCAAAGTAGTAAGTCAGTAGCTCAGGAAACAAAAATCACGTATGCATATTTTATGCACTTTTTTTTTTTGGCTTTCTAACATTGTGGAAACATCAAGTTGAATGATGGTGATTGACTTGCGTAATTTCCATAACAATAAATATGGTATCTTATTTTAGCAGGTGTAAAAAAGGATTAAGTGTTACCAAATGTCAGTTTCCAATACGTTGTAAATATATATATGGTTTAATCTCATGAACCAAACCTATGACACATAAACCAAACTAATGACTACAAGCGCGTTTAACCACTTGTAGTCATTTCTGGGTGGTCAGAAAAGCACAAACCAGGAGAGGAGAGAAATGAAGAAATGTTAGTTCTGAACGTTGACCTGCTCAAATTTCTTACTGGAAACACAAGCAGAAGCTTGAAATCAAATTTACACTCTTTTTTTTTTCTTTAAACTTTCTTTCCTTTTTTTTTTTCCTGCTCAACTGATAAGAACTCAAATAGAAAAATCACTGTGGTCAGTATCTAACTAATTTAAGTCAATCGTGTAGAAAGTGATGCTATTCTTACATCTTTCTTCCCCGCAAACAACAGATTTCACATGAGGAGAATTCTCAGTGATGACACACCTTATGCTGGCATGAATCTGAATGGATTTTTTGACAACTGCTGTGTGGCAGAGCAATTTTTTTCAGAGATAACAATTTAAACTTAATGGATATTAATTGGCTATTTCTGTCAGTCTGTCAAACAGATCCTTCTCTGGAGGAGAAGTCAGCCTGGAAATGCTAAGTGTCATCACTCAGAATGTAGCAAAAGGCAGGACATATAATTAACCACTGCAGAAATGTCTTCCATCTCCATCTAGGGAGTTAGCCGTTGAACCTGGCAGACCACTGGCAATTAATTAAAGAGCTATATATAAATCAGAAAATATCCAAGGAACAAGGAAGGAATGATTATCAGTGGGAGCTGGGAAATTCAGTGCTATAAATTAATATATTTCCAAAAAGAATATGCCCTTCATTAGCAATATTTGTACACCAATGGTACTGCCAGGTTAATAAAGGAAACACTGTATGAAAACATACGAACTTTTTACGGTGAGGGTGACAGAACACTGGATCAGGCTGCCCAGGGGGGTTGTGGAGTCTCTTTCTCTGGAGACTTTCAAAACCCGACAGGACGCGTTCCTGTGTGACATGATTTAGGTGTTCCTGCTCCAGCAGGGGGATTGGACTAGATGATCTTTCAAGGTCCCTTCCAATCCCTAACATTCCATGATTCTGAGAATAGTCCTCATCCTATGAAGCTTACACAGTCTGCACAGACAAGACTGGCAAAGGCATTATCATATTGTTTTATAGCTGTGGAATAGAGATACAGAAGAATTTATTGGCCCATTTAAGATAATTCAGGAAGACTGTGCAGGGCCAAAATAAAATCATGCTGCCTGAATGCCTGTATCATAAGCCATTTTATTTGAATAATTAGCAATGATTACACCAATCCACTCAAATAGAGGATTGGCTGTTCTGGGATTGTCCATATTATGATCTGAACACACTCTGTATTGTTGTTGTCCTCATATGAACTCTTTCTTGATCAGTGAATCAAGCTAAAGAGAAATTTATTAAATGGAGATTTCATTCTGGATCCTCTATTAAAAATAAATAAAATCAAATAGACTGGCCTTTTTTCTGTCTATTTTTCTTTATACTTGCATCAGCTCTATCAAGACAGTTTCAGGTGTTTTCCATCAGGTCAGTCTTGAACTACATGTAAACATTTTGTTTTGTGTCTGTCTTTTCCCTGCAAAGTTAATTCTCCTTACCATCATGATACCTATCTTTAATTCATCTAACTACAGATCAGCTTCATCACAGCCTTGTTGTTCCCTACGATACTGCCCAGAATCCCCATCCTCATTCTATTCTCCTTTTCCTGGGGTATCACGCTGCACCTACCAGTCTTCTCAAATGATGAGGAATAGACAGTTCTCCCCTTCAGGATGCCATTCTTCCTTTTAGTAATGAACTGTGATGCCTGCCTTGCAAAGAAGGTTTGTGACATAAATTGTAATGGGAGCCCTTGGGGTCCTGCCCGAATTTATAGTACACTGACTTGTACGATCTGGGACTAAAGCAAAGCTTGAGCTAAAACAGCTGGGCAGGAATGGCCTTTGAAAGTACACATTACTCTGACTTCAGAAAAAGTTAGGTAAAAATGATCACATCCTGTGAAACCTTGGAAAAAGTCCATGAAAACTGATGGATTTCTGGGTGGACAGGCTCATCTGATTCTTTTCCTGCATGACCAGGTTCACGTAATATGATCATTTTCACATAATATGGCTATGCATATTTGTATCAGATCAGCGTCTAGCCCTCTGTATTTGGGCAAATATTTGTGAGCAATTCATGGGATTATTCACAAAATAAACAACTTAATTGCATTCACTAATAGAGACATTTTTATGTGGTTTCACAAGAATCACACTGCCATTTAGCAAGAATTAATATTTCATTAAAATACATGGTTATTATTAACTCAGTGAGCACATTGCTATAATTTAATTATGTCTATGCTGCTTTTAAATTAATCAATTGTCATTAATCATTCCTTGCCTTAGTTCCCTCAAACAGCACATTCAAACATTCAGATGAGTCATTCAAATCCACTCATTTGATTATAACCATATTTCGTTTGAAAACTATTTTATTTTACTTAAGTAAAATATTCTATTTTCTTGCGTAACATGTTACAACTAATGGCCTGGTGGGCTGCGCATTCTGTATGTTGGAATGATTCATCTTAGTTTCATTCGTGCAATATTTTAAGAGAGTTAAATGACATGTAAGACACCTACTCTGTCCATTTAGCATTTATGTGTCACTTCTTTTTTCACAGAAGTACTCTGTGTTACACTCTGGAATCCCTCCTAGCCTCCAAGGTCTCAATATTATCTGCATTTCTATGCTGACAAGAAAAGAAAAGAGCTTTCTTAATGGAAGAAAATTTGATAAATTAAGTTCAAGGCTGATATTTCTCTCCTATATAAACAAAATAATGGGCGTGAACTTAGGAGGTATGCTTGTAAATGGCTGTATGAATAATCAACATGGGATAAAAAAAGATCTGGCTCTCAATCTGTCAATGGCACAGAGGTGCCTGGCAGCATTCTTTCCTATAGAACAATTCAACTGCATTTCAGAACTTTTTAAATATCTCTCTTGACCACCAGCAAGCAGAGCTGTAAATCTGTTTTCAAAGGAGAAACAAGTACATACATGAAACCCAAACCCAACAGATTGTTTAATTTAGCTATATTCCTACCACTTCAGTTAAATTCTTATGAACACTGATCTGACTTATTTTTAAATAAATGACTACTCTGGAGGCATTGGCATCCAAATTACATGCATTGTGTACAGAAATGCAAAAGAAAAACTGATGGGCATGGTATACAGGAATTATAAACAGGTATCTTTGCAGTCCCTCGATGCTATCCATGTGGCCTGTGGATAAACCAGTGCTCTCATAGATGCAGACTGTTAACTCTACTAATTTTCTCTCTCTACTGGATGGAAAGATACTAAAAGTAAACACATTTTCTACTCCTACTATCCATGGGAATAACAGATGGTCTACTGTGGTATTACATGAGGTAGGAGGGAGAAAAGGTCCCCAGATTATCTTTCTGTTAGGAATCAATCCACAGAGGAAAGAGAGAAAAAACAAGAGAGAAAAATAGAAGGGAGAAAAATAGAGAAAAAGAAAGCACAAAGAAAAATGAGAGGGGAGAGGAGAGAGGAGAGGGAATGAATTCTTAAATATCTTTGGCACCACTCACCTTTTGTTTTTTCATCTAGATGATTTTATAACTACTATAATTATCAGTACTAACATTACTGACACCTAAATTGACAAGCATTATCAGGTTGCTCATCCTTAAAAATACCTGTCTGATTAAAAATAATCTGTGCTTCTATGAATTTAGATACCTTCAGACTCCATTTAAAAGCCTTCACCTTCAAGTTTTGTAAGGACTTTACTTCTAAGTATAGTACCTTAGCAAGATGCTCTCCCATTCCATTAGGGACCTCGCGTTCCTTTTCGTTATCAGTTTTATTACCCAGCAAAAGCACAGGTACATTCTCCCCTGTTCCCTCCTGCAGATTGAAGAATAAATATCAAATGAAGCATTTTCCTTTAAAAAAAATGCAGACCAAGAGCATAAGAAGAGACAAATGTCACACTGCAAGAAAAAATTTAAGACATCACATATTAGCATGGTGCTTTACGTACAAACATATCAGGAATTAAATTCGGATAAAAGGCACAAATAAGACAGACTGCTAGAGATTGCACCGATTTTGCATTTTTTAAAACAGGCCATCATAGAAGCCTATCAGTCTCTATAGTAAAATGAGATAAACTATCATGTCACACAGGCTTTGACATTGTTAATAGCCACTGCTTTTCTAATTACATGGATGGGAAACTAATGACAACTGGGTACAGCTACCCCAAATAAATTACAGAAAACAGTAGAGAGGTACACAGAATAGGCACAAAAATACCTAGAATAGGCACAAATTAAAACTCAAAATGAAAATTATTAGAATTACCACAACAAATACATTCATATAGTGGTCCAAATGCCACAGCAGGAAATGGACTTGGCTGTGTGTCTTCAACTTAGCACCAATTTGTATAAAACAAAATTAGTCAATAAAGGTGAGTGAACTAGTACAACTAGGAAAAAAAAAAAAAACACTAAGATTTTGACCATAAACTTTGATTTTTCTTAATCAAAAATGGGAGTTCTCCTCTAGCTTTTATCATACTGAACCATAACAGCCATTGATTTGTTAAGATCATATATTAACAAAGGCTAGCTCTTACAAAATCCATGCTACTACTCTTACCTCAGTAGAGCTCCTCAAAGGGGGATTAACTATGCCCATTAGGAAAGATTTGAAAAATTAAGTCCTTAACTTGCAAAAGCACCTACTGGCCTTTAAAGAAAACAGTACATTATACTAGAACACAGGTCTAAATGATCTTGGCAGGCCAATTTGTTCCCTGTTTTTTCAGAAGCAACACTTTACAATGATAGTCACATTTTGTTCTCTCTAGCAACACAGTCCTTAATGGCAGCAGCCTAGGTTTTATTTTTATTTTCCTTTGGCCCTAACCAAATTCAGTTGCTCACATTCTCCATATGTTGTCTGTGAGCCACAGAGATATACCGAGAGAAAAGAAAGAAAATTAACAGAAGCCACTCTGGCATATGGGCTATGATTTTTACTCATGCAGTTGAAAGGATGATCCCCAGGAAACTGAACTGTCTACTAAGAACCAGTTTTATAGTACTGAATGTAGATACTATATAAACTATGGGTTTATATAGTAACTATAAAGTTTGTAAACTGTAAGTTTATAGTTTGTTTATTAAACTGTTAGTGATCAGACCATCATCACTGAATCAAAGCACCTCCTAGTGTTAGTGATGCACATCATCAGCTATATAACCTTTATGAAAAAGTAAAGGAGTCCGTTTTGGACTTTCCCCAGCCCTCATTTTAAGTCCTTAAAATCTTGGAACTGTGATTATTGTTATATATACAGAGTTTCTAAAACAGCTTTATTGGTAATTGTACAGACCAAAATCACTAACAAAAATGTAATTGTTACAGCGCAAGAAACAGACTTCTCTGTGCTTTGCCCTGCTAATCTTCCCTGTCTGAAAGAAGGAAGAAAATAGTGACACCAAAGTTTAGAGTTAATGTTATGTCACGTTACCTCAATGCTTATCAGCCACTGCTTGACAGCTGTGAATGTGTCTTTTGCTGTTATATCATACATTACAATGACACCATCAGCTTTTCTGAAAAACTGCTTGGTAATACTTCGGTACCTGCAAGTATGAATCTGTTTATACATCTCTTCAGCAGAAGTAGCAATGTGACAATGTTAGTAAAATTGTACAGTAATTCACCCCCACCCACCACAAAAGGGGGATGTTGCCATACAGTTTCTTCTAATCATTTAGTCTTAATATGGGTTAAAATGTCATCAATTTTGTTTACATATTAATTCTAAAATTCCTTAAACTTGAGAAGCAAGAAGCTGTGATACCATTCTTCACTGCAGATACTATTTGAAAGATGAGGCATATCATGAACTGTAGTAAGCAATACCATCTTCCTGACTAAATCAGCCCCCTTTTCACATTCAGCAAAAGATTTACAGAGGCCACTACTACCAGAAATGACTGCAACAGCAAATAAGTTCTTTGCAAAAAATATTTCGGAGAGAAGGAGCTTGGAAAAGTACCCTCTGCCCTCTTTAATCAATTCTGGGTTAGTCTGGATAATCAGCTACACATCTTAACTTTCCTTACCCTCTTTCATTTTAAGCATGGAGAAATTTCTCCATCACAAAGTGTTCTGCCTTAAAGTAGACAGATTTCTGTTTGTTTGTTTTCCCACATTTTCTGTAGGAAACTCAAAACTTTATCATCATCCTTGCTTTTAGTAATAGAAAACCACAGAATGCGTGAGGAGATACCACTGAAAATTTACAAAACCTTGGAGATCTTGAACTAGAAAGGGATTACTTTAGTGAGAAATATATATATATATATATTATTTATTTAAACCAACTAGGCAATTTCTGCTATAGAAATAATTCCAGATACATTTTAAATTCAGCCTTCCTCCTGAAGAAGTCGTACCATACTACACTTTCAAGAGCTATAGTAAGAATTTCTTTTACAGACCGACAGTGTTTGAATGGATAACTCAGCACCAAATTAGCACATTATTGTTGCCAGGGAAGGATCTAAACTGTGAATTCACTGGCTTTGTTAGGAATGTTCCTATATTTGATCCTTTCATGAAAAGCAGAATTATGTCCATGCTTACTGATCTTTAAACAGATGTTTCAAGGAAGCAAAACATTCTGTTTCTCACCGTTCCTGGCCAGCAGTGTCCCAGAGTTGTAGTGCTACCTGGGTATTATCTACTGTGATGGTTTTCACATTGTAATCCACACCTGTGACAGAAATACACAGTAAGTTGTCTCTTTAAATATTCAGTATGACCATTGAGAACACATTCCAGCAAATAGCAACAATGCCAGAAAGGTAACAACATAGGTATCACATTAAAACTTATGTCCATGAAAAACTATCAGGCAAGAGCTTTTATTTGCTGGAATTTCTTCAGTAATAAAATACTGAATGTTAGCAGAGTAATTTAATTTTATAAAAACTATAAGGTAACTTTCCAAATCAGGATACATGAGTCAAAGGTTCCCCTGATAGTCCAAAGCAGTCTGAGATATTTTATTCCAACTCCAGTCTGAGCTGGAATTCATGCTTTATAACTTCAGTAGTCTGAAATTTCATCATTTAGTCTGCATCTAGCCATGTAGACATCTTCTACAGTTAGTGGAAAAACACAAGGTACCACACTGAGGGGACAGTGGAACTTAAGCTAAATGCTGAAGATAGATGGACTGAATATGAAGAGAGGAGGTTCTCCGCAGAATAGAGAAGGAGATGAACTTACTAAGTTAGGTTTCATCCCCTAATTTTAATGTGGATAAATGGAAATGAGATAAAAAATATCTGAAGTTTTAATGAATCTTCTACCAGTTCCCCCATCATCTGATGATCTAAGTACCTTCTGGATATTTATAACAATAACTATAATCTTAAT
This sequence comes from Cygnus olor, assembly GCF_009769625.2. NCBI lineage: Eukaryota > Metazoa > Chordata > Aves > Anseriformes > Anatidae > Cygnus > Cygnus olor. Next base: position 102,039,157 of record NC_049169.1, read on the forward strand.
CAGTCATTGCCTCCTCCTAATGACAATGTGCACTCTATTGTATCCCACCGTACTGTATCACAGAATCATAGAATAATTCAGGTTGAAAAGGACCACACTAGGTCATCAACGATTTCTTTGTGTTCATCTTCCATATCCATGGGATTCTTTACCACTGCCATTAATGAAGAAGCATCCAAGCCTGAGTTTGTTCAGTGCGTAATCAAGAAATATGGATGGAGGATATATTCATTGCTTGTATCCCAAGTGAAGAAATTTGAACTATTCTGTAGAAATGTCATAAAAACAAAAACAAACAAACAACAACAACAACAAACTTCTATCCAGGTGGTTTGCTTTTCAACTGTATCTTCACAGCCAGATAACAATCTACAGCTGTGAAACTGCTTGATGTGAAAATTAAATCAAAGCTATACTTGCTTGTCATTGCATTTGCATGATCACTGTATGGCAAGCCAAAAGATGAAAAAGTCAGGTACATCCCTATGCTTTTTCTCTGGAAGGTCCAGGCAAGCGCACACTGTATAAGACCTCAGAGTCTAGGGAAGCATATCAATATTACCCTTTTGGGTGGTATTCTGTAGTGTCAAAATGAGTTAAAATCCCCATACTAACATCTTAGATCTTCACTGACAGTAATGTGAACTTAGACATTTAACATACCAATAGAAATTTAAACTCAGATGCCTTTATCTGCCCCGTAAGTCAAGGGAACTACAGGAACTGGTTACCTGAATTTTCTTAGCTTGTCACAAATGCAAGATAAATGCATTAATTTAAATATATTTTATTGCTAAAAAGTTTCATTTTCTATATCCTGCAGGAAAAGTAAGGCATAAATACAGGTTAAATATAATGAACCGCTCATTTACAGTAAGTCAGCTGCATTGCAAAACCCGCTAGTTTTTGTACCTTGATTATGTGTTGGACTTTTGAAAGTTTGTTTTAAAACTTCAGGCAATACAAGTACAATGTAAGCATTTAGCTTTGAAAATATTGGTCTACTATATGTCTTTGGGGCTTTGTATAATGCTAAATCTTTAAGTATAATTCAGATATTTTACTTTCACTTTAAAAGAAAGTCATATTATTTGGATTGATGGAGATGGGATATGGAGGTGGGATAGTACAGTACACCGCAGTCCACAGGACAGGATATCACTTTCAAAACAATGACATCTACAATGAAATTCTAGCTTCGCTGAAGTCAACAGGATTATCCTACAAAGGCAGGCTGAGAGAGTTGGGGCTGTTTGGCCTGGAGAAGAGAAGGCTCTGGGGAGACCTTAAAATGGCCTTGCAGTGCCTAAAAGTACGCCTACAGGAAAGCAGGAGAGGTACTCTTTGTCAGCAGGTGTAGTGATAGGAGAAGGAGTAATAACTTTAAACTAAAAGAAGGTAGGTTTAGATTAGATATAAGGAAGAAATTCTTTTACTGTGAGGGTGGTGAGGCACTGGAACAGGTTGCCCAGAGAAGTTGTGGATGCCCCATCCCCGGAAGTGTTTAAGGCCAGGTTAGACGGGGCTTTGAGCAACCTGATTTAGTGGGAGGTGTCCTTGCCCACAGCCAAGCGGTTGGAACTAGATGATCTTTAACAGTAATATAATACTTTTATAACAGTATTTATTTTACGTATTTATTATTTTTATTATTTATAGTATTTATAGTATTTATTTATTATTTTACTCTAATAACAGTAATAATGTTTCTTAGACTTACCTACAGTGGCAGCTGTGCCTGGGAAAAAACGATCTTCACAAAATCGCCTTAAGAATGAAGTCTTTCCGACACTTGAATTGCCCACAAAAATTATCTTGAATAAGCGGTCAGGAACAGATTTTATTCCCTCCTCCTTCAAATAAGAGCAAAAATTAGTCTTCAACTGCTCTTACTATAAATACTGTTGTCTCCAGCTTGCCTTGTTTTAAAGGCTAACTGGGATGGGAAAAGAAGAGATTTTATCCTGTCATGCTCTCTTTTACTTATAAAGCAATATTCTGTTTCCTAAAATAACTCAGGGTTTTGGTTGTTTGCTATGCATTATTCCAGATCACTTGAAGCGCAGTGATTTGGACAGAGATCTGGGAGTATAGTGAATATATACCTTGACATGAAACTGCATTGAAAAATGCATGAAATCGCATTGGCTCAACATCAGCCAAAACAAAATAATTTCTGTTTGCCCCTGCAAGTCAAAACCCATAAACTTCACAGAACTCTGCTCAGTAGTTTCATCCTATACCAATGACACAGAGGAAACAGCATATCTTCACCTACATAAAAGAAGCAAAGTCATAATTTCTGCATGTGTCATCTACCACCAGACTCTTCTCCCTGCTCTATTATGGAGCCAAGAGCTTCTGCAGAATTACTGTACTTCTACATCTGTTTAAAATTACAGGTGGGGCATGGGGGGAAAGAGATAGACAGGAAGATAACTAGGCCCAGTTAAACAGGTTGTTAACATTCATCTACGTTTCTGTCATTTAGTTTTTTAAGCAGGAGGAAAAACAATTTGTTCTACCTATCCATGTGCTGTTTACTGCAGGCTAAGCTAAGTGAATCCAGTGACTAGTTGTTCTCTGGCAAGTAGGTCATTACTCTCAAGTCCATTCCTTTTGTACATAGATCAGCAGTTGCTTAAAAAAGGACTGTAACACCAACTGGTTTGCAGGGAGTGCCCTAGCTGGCCTCTTGTCCTAATGTGCGCAAAGATGGGAGGGAGATAACGAGTATGTTCTTAATGCTGCTAAAGAGGAGAAAGGCCTTGGGTGCTTCTGGGTTTTGGCTTGATTGGGAGAAAAGGGGAAAGGAGAAGGGAAAGGAGAGGTCTGCCAGGTATTTGACATGTAGAATCTCTGGGTCTGCTGATTTCAAGAACACATCAGAACTGGATTCCTTGCCTGACAGTCCTTTCAAACAAGACAATTGAAAGCCTTGCATTGCAAATGTTTTCTACAAATATACTGAAGCCTTACAAAAAAGAAGCAGAAGCAATACATGGGAAAAAAAAAAAAAAAAAGAGCTGCTGTCCTCCTTTATATGAAAAAATTAATTCACTGCTGTAAATTTTGGGAAATTTATACAGAGATTCTTTATCCACTTCTTTTATATTAAAATGCCAAAATCCACTGCAACTGTAGGCTGCTGGTAATACACTATATAAATGTGCTATTTAAAGCACATTTTCAGCTCTGCTGAAAAACATTCATAGCTTGTAAGTCTTTGTGCTCTGGGAGATAGAACAAGTTAACATACAACCATCAGCTTAGCACCCTTTTCACGGTAATTCTGAGAACAATAACTAAATAAACGTACTACATGACCTGAAATGACTTGTCTGTTGTATGGTCACTTGTGTGGTCATACACTCCTCAGTAGCATTAAGATTCAAAGACACCAGAGGCAATCATTTTCCATTTAGATGGATCAAGTCCGCTTGCATAAATAACCCACCTTAATAATCAAATACTATTCCAACACTGCACCTGAACACTGCATACAAAGAGATGAGATAGATTACAGTCAACTTCAACAAAGTGCTGATGGGGAAATGGAAGAGCAATAGAATGTAAATTTTCTTTAGATTACAATGCAGTCTGAAAACAGCTTCCCTAGCTGTGTCTTCGAGTGGCCTTCATATAAAGTGTAGCCAGGTCAAGTAACATACCTGGCTTTGTGCAATTTAATACGATTGTGGAAGACAGTACATATAAACACAGTGGTTCATATTCCATATTGAAAGAGCAGAGGGAGAGGAATTGCATCTCAGAGAGAGGCTTTGGACAGAAGGTCTTATTTTAATTTCCATCATGATTCTTCCACATTTCTGCTTATGCTAACTGTAGCTTCTTTTTCACAGTCTTCCATTAGAAAAATGCTCTACCTGACTGTTATCTCCCAAAATAAAAGAGCTGTTGCTGCAAGTTCTTAGACATTTTCAGAAACCACTTTTCATAGGATAGAATTGGACTTGTTCATTTCTGAAAGAAAAAAAGTTTACATTGGTTCTATTCTCCCTTAAGACGCAGTAGATCATAAAGGATTATAAGCTAAATGATTGTGAATGTTTGGTGAATAGGAAGTTTAATGCCAGCAGCTAGGAGCCTGAGTTCAGTATAGTAAAGAATGAGATCATGGAATGCAATAATACAAAGCCATGTAGACTACAAGAACAGATGGCGATGAATTGAAAAATAAAGGTCGTCTCAGGTCCTTCCTCTTCCTAGTGCAAAACAGAGAAGAACTGGACTTCATATCTGAGTGAACTACATACAAAACAATTTTATGGAATCATTTTACCATCACTGCACAAGTATTTCTATATCCTACAGGACTTTAAACTGCAGATCCTCCTGAACAGCAAGACATGAGGGGAGAGAATGACTGGATGCAGAAGAAAGGAGCCAGTCTAGTTTAAATATGTCCCTGAGACTCACACCTCATAAGTCATGATGCAGCAAGTGGGGATTTACCTTTCTGAAGTTTTCTTGAGCTCCAGATGAAAATTATATGCAGAGCTAACCTGAAAAAAGTAATACTGCTCCTCCCAGCCCACTCACTCTGTCAGGAGAGGAAATCAGTGTGCTAGCACTGGATGAAGAAAGATCACTTCTGATGTCTAAATCCCATCATCAAAGAGTAGTGGGTCCCAAGAGCCATCATTTAGGAAATGCAAAGCTGTACAAAAAATTAATTAGACTAAAAGTTGTGACATGCAGACACACAGCCTGCAAACTGCTCCAAGCAATTGAATGCTGTCAATTGAATAGTTGCTGGCGGCCCTTCCTCTTCCACTGTATCTGGAGACAAGCAATGTTTCAGGATTGATTCTTTCAGCCTTGTCAGCAGGACAAGAGGACCATGCACATATTTCAGTGCCATACAGAAAAAGAGTTTATCAGAAAGGAATACCCTGATGTGTTTTTCTTTTAACTTTTTTTTTTTTTTTAAAAAAAGAGCAGCCAAAAAAAACCCCACAATCCAATTAAGGATTGGTGTAATGTGTTGACATTTCATAGAAACAAAACTGGAATGCCCAGTTCTAAGTGACCTTTGGAAATAGCCTTCCTGTTTACCCTCACATTGCTTCTTTAGAAACTGAAATTAAATGTTTTCAACAACCAGGCAGGAGGCATTTTCTGGTTTCTTATTTTCTCTCCCCACTTGTTCTCAACCATTTGAGGGATTTTTTTTTATTTTTTAAATAAAGAAACAAGATCTGAGGGAAGGCCCATTTCATACCCAGTTGAGAGGATATGCTTTCAAAAGGCACGACTGCTAAAACAGAGCAAAATGACAGGTTTGTTCTAGCTGGACTTGATGATCTACCTGGCTTTTGCTATACCAAAGTCCCATGATCCCATACTTTGAAAATGCAATACAAAATAAATCATAAAGCAAGCAAAAAGTATGCATTGCATTAATCATTTCAAAGGTTGGAACCCTGTTCTGTGCCCTATTTTATTATTATTATTATTAAAATGTACCACTTAGAAGTTATTATGCAACCATGGCATAATTCTATCATAGTTTTTGAGATACACTTGCTTTTTCTAAAAGAACTATATAATTATGACCAAACGTACCTATTTTTCCTATGTCTTAATCTTTTTAATATGTGCTTCAAGAATCTAACAATGAGTAATACTTAACAATGATACTAAACTTAGATCACAAGCACAGCTAGCTCTGAAGCAATAGGAGTGCAACAGGGTTTTATAATACAAAGAAAAGTACCTTCAAGCATATTGTTTTACAGATTGTTATTGCATGGCAAATTCATTGTTAACATGCACATAAAATCTAGAGCTGGAAAAAATCTCGATTTCAATTTGCCAATTAAAAGTTTTCTCAAATAATAAATAAAAAGTAAGGATATTTATCTCATCATTTCTCTGGTAATGTAACAGCTACCAAAGCTGACTGAGAATTATCAGATTATAAGAAACACCACTTTTTGACAAAAAAAAAAAAAAAAAAAGAGCAACTTCTCTATTTAAATGTCTAAAAGACAGTTGCTTCATTTTTGGACAACTGCTACCCTTCGGTGGATTTCTTCTGTCATTAATTAGAAGGCTTAACTTCACTTTTCCTAAACAGTCCTTCATAATTTGTTTTCTAATACTCAACAAATCTGTCCAGAAATATGTTACTAGTTTGCTGGCTTTTGCTTTTACAGGCGTAAAAAGATATTGCCTACAGTTACCATTTCTTTAGGCCAAGTTTCCCTTCTTTGCACATTCAAAATTAATCCTCAGTACATTTCCATCTCCCTGTTCATGCAATGGCCTAACCTTTTGGACTTTACTTACAAAGAGAAAACTAAACAATTTTAGATTCTAGGAGTAATATGTTATGGTAACCCCTTTAACACCATTTCATTTCATGTTTTCCAAGGTCCTTTGCCCCCTTACATTTGAAAGTGCTTCCTTCCCTGCTGGCTGCCCTCTAGAAGATGGTGGTGAGTGTTCCATTGATGGTTCTGTGTTTTTCTTATCTAATTCCATCTCAAAAGAAGTACTCTCATCTTCTGTCTGTTTGCTCAGCTGCTTATCAAATGACTTATCAAGAAGCTGGGGTAAGTGATCTTCCTCAATTGATATTATTCTTTGGAGATGGGATGCTTTAGACATTCCTCCAGTGGCTCCAGCATCAGGCTCAACAGAGGGAAATCCATTCAATCCAGCAGAATTCATTCTTTTTGATGAGTTATTGAAAACATCATCTTCAAATGAATAGCTAGACAGAGAGAAAAAGTAAATAGATTACGAAAAATATACTGTGCCTAGATTCCTATTGTTTTTTTCCTAGTATAACTGAATTTAATCTCCCATGTTGTTACTACTCACAGCAGGCACACTTATTTCAGTCTAGCGTCTACTGAAAAGTCAGTTCATCACACAAGGTGTATGTATATAGTGTGCTTAATAAGTACAAGTATCATGGAGAAAGCTAATAACTTCCAGGGGAAACGTGAACCAGAGTAGAAAACATAAGTTTAGTCTCATTTCTAACCTCATGGAATAGCTACAGTAAATTTCTCTATTGCGATTTCCTCATTCACACACACAAACATCTGTCTATTCTGGAAAAATAAAATAACCACTCAGTCCAGACACTTTCTATGTGTGATTTAATTCTCTCTTTGCAGGTAGGAGGGAGCTGGGTTTGTTTAAAAGGGAGGAGAAAAAAAAAAGGCTAAGTGGGGATTTTACAAAAGCAGACGGTTAGTGAAAAAGAGTCTTCTCAGGTATGTGCAATGACTACAGATGCAAGCTGCAGTAAGCAAAATGCTGATCGGATAAGGGGAATGACATTTCCTCATGAGACTGGTGAAGCAAGGGAACAAGTAACCCAAAAGGCTTCTGGAACTCCATCCAGATGTTCAAAACTCAACTGGATAAGGCCCTAGGCAACCTCATCTAGTTTTGGAGTTATTCCTGCTTTGAGAGGGAGGTTGGACTACAGACATCCAAAGGTCCCTTCCCATCTAAATTTTTACAGGATTTTTGGGCCATGATTGCTTTTGCCAATCACACTCCACTTCTTAGTACTGAACTTAAAAAAGTTAATTTCTGCATCCTGTTTCTCCCTACGTTTCATGACCTTGGGCTTGTGGGGATATTGCCTTAGCTGTTATTTCCAAGTGACACAGCAGTCTTCTTTCTAGCTCCTTTTGCCTCAAAAGAAATATGATAGTATTTCACTGAGATCACCCTCTTGTTCCTCTTGATTTCAAGTTCACAGTCACACAGATGAGAGTTGATTCCCCATTTTTCACTAGTTCAACTTCCCATACTTTACAACTGGACTACTTACTGGTCCCTTACAATGAGAAGGGAGGAAGCATACACTTTCAAGGACTTACTAAGGACATTGTACCACATCAGCACTGGGTAATGGGTATGCTTCTGTGCTTCCCATCACCCACAACTGCAGAAGTCTCTTGCCTTTGGAGACTGGACACTTGTTTTAGTTGAAAAATTGTCTCTTTATTTCCAAATTTCTTAGAGAGCACATCAATCTTAAAATAAGACACTTTAAAAGTACATGCTTTGAAAAGTCCAAATGCTTAGTAATATTGGAAGGAAATAATACTAGAAAAAATTATCTTACACCATTATATAAGCCTAATATACTTAAATAAGAATTAGGGTATAAATGAAAAAGTTCTTACCTATTAGGCAGCACATTGCCTTCTATGTATTTCCCAATGACAGACCCTGTTCTTTGCTTCCAGCTGGCTTTTCGAGCACTTGTTTTGCATTGCTGCACAAATATAGAATACTTTTACTAATTTACACCTGCTCATTATGGTTAGCTGTCTTCATTACTTATGCTGAAATAATGCAATGAATATGACAGAAAAAATGTAGAAAAAACATCCTAGAGGCATAAATGCTTTAAAATTCTGACTGATAGACAATCAGAACATGGAAATGCCAGACCCTGCAAGAATTAACCATCTTTGCAAACAAAGTGAACCACAATAAAGCCGCAAAATGACATGAAAAATATCAATAGATCTATGGCAATTTACCCTAGCACATTCTTGTAGGGATAAGAACACAAATAACTGTAAACTAAGCGGTCTTAGTCTCCTGAAGCCAGGGTACTTCTGGAACTTCTTAGGGGATCATTCTCTGCTGCTGGATGACAAGTTAATATGATCTGCTCTTTTCCAATACTGACAGATATTCAGGTACCGATTCAGTACTCAGATGTTGTACTGTTCTGTGAATGCTTCAGATCAGCTACTCTTGACTGAATAATCACCTCAATGTAATTGTTCCATTTTTAGTTTATTTCATCCTCTCATCATTGCAACCCTAGCTTCTTATAAAATAGGTTCATCTTCCTTAAGATAGCTCCACCTTCATAATTCCAAAAATGTAGCTCTTAAAAATTGTTCAGTACATTTAAAAATTATATGCTCACATAAGAGAGAACACAATATAAATTAAGAATGGAGCAAAAAAAGGAGTAGCACAAAAGTCTATCTCCTTCACAGCCTTATGATACCCATATTTCAAGGCTGTTTTTATATGTATTTGTTCAACACTGGGATTGAAAATTATAGCGTTTACCTGTAAAAATATGTCACGTTCATCTTTGAGATGTTTGTTCCTCTCCCTGCAAAGAGGGAACACAAAAACACTGAGGCCAAGTGTATAAAACTTCTGGATTTTCTACTCAACATCAACAGACAGACTGAACAGCTGACTGTGTAAAAAGCAAGAAAAATGCACTTTAATTTGGCATATCTCCACCCTTAATCATGCTCTATTTATATTCGTACCACAGTCAGTTCCCTGTCTGGGCTACTGAGTCTTCGGTGGGGCTATGCCAATCAAAGCCAGCTGGCATCTGGCCCTCATTCTGTACTTTATCAAAACAAATGCTTTAATACATCAAAATCAGTTCTAGTCAATATGCTTTTACTTACTCTCAATTAGAATGTTTAAAGATTTTCACAGCATACATGCCTTCTTAATGAGGAGAGGGTGTAATGAACACCACCTCTGTTCATCTGGTGAGATCTCTAAAGGTCAGTTACATCCCTCTGAGAGTTATAGTTGTGTCTGCCTGGGATGAAACTTTCTCCACAGCAGGCCATATACTGCTGAGCTTTGCACTTGTAGCCAGAACAGCACTGGTAGTGCACCTATATTTTGTCTATTGCTGAACTATGCTGGCACAGCATGAAGGCTGTCTCTCCAACTCCTCCCAACGCACAAAAGCCAGTAGGCTCAGGATGGGCAAGAGGTGGAGAGGGGACATAGCCAGGACAGCTGGCCTAAACTGACAAAAGGTATATTTTGTATGGCGTCATGTTTAGTAATAAAAGCTGGAGAAGAGGAAGCAGAATCTGGGGTTCTAGTTATGAAAGTGCTTGTCTTCCCGAGCAACTGCTGTGCATACTGAGGCCCTGCTTCTCAAAACATGGGTGAATATCACTTGCTGACGGGAAGTAGAGAAAAATTTTCTTCTTTTGCTTCTGCATGGCCTTCACTTTCTCTTTTCCTCTCATTAAACTACTCTTATCTCAATCCATCGGCTTTTCTTTTGTTCATCATATTTTCTCTCCATGTTCTTCTAAGAGGGGGAGTGAGAGAGCGGTTTGGTGGAGCTTAGCTGCCCATAAGCTTTTTAATCATCACACAGCCATGGAAAAGTCCTTCTAAAAGAACATCCAGCTTCATTCATTATGCAGAAGAGATGAAAACATCAAGAAATGTAGACTCCAGGCATTCAGCCAGCTCTGATGAAATCTGACAATACACCTGCTCAGTACATCACTCTTTGTCTCCATCTATTGCTGGCCTGGCCAGAGAAGAGACCGAGGTGCCATTGCAGCCTTGGTGAACTGATAGAATGTTTCTGTCTATTGCCCCTTTACTAGTAACAGGCAACACCATCCCACACGGAGCAGCCTACAGGAAACAGGCTGCAAATTCCTCAAACTTTAGCATGGGAGCGTTTTAGGTAAATTTTAAATCAGAGCTCCTGAACTAAATGTAGTGAATGAAGGCCTACAGGCAAGTACAATCTATAGACAGTGAACAAACAAAACTAAAATTGCTGCTTATTAAAAAAAGGGTTACAATTGTCTGAACACAACTCCAAACTTTGAAGTCTTTCAATACACAAATGTTACAGAGAAAATTAGCTGGCTATATTTTTATGTAATTTTACAGATAAACGTATTTGGTAAGAGTCTTCATTTTGGCAGTATTTCCATCACTTTAGAAATAACAGAGATTTTTATCAAGCTTCAAGTCTCCAGTGGCCAGGCTCCTGCCACAAAGCCAGCTTAGAACAGTTCATAGTCTTGTTTCGTTTTACATTTTACTTATGGAAGGAGCTTGTCCCAGTTACCAAATTGCCAAAACAAAGACCATCTCTCACATTTACTGTCTTCTACTGCCCTAAGAATAGGGCTTAAAAGCTAGATTGCCTTTTGTACCCATCTTACTACCTTTTGTTTCATTATCTTATGGTGAGATGACCTTGGCTGGTTGCCGGCTGCCCACCTAGGCAGTCTCTCACGCTCCTTCCTCAACAGGACAGGAGGAGGAGAGAATATGATGGAAAAGCTCATGGGTAGAGATAAAGGCAGGCAGAGCACTTACCAATTACTGTCACAGGCAAAAGAAACTCAACTTTGGGAAAACTAATCAAATTTATTGCCACTTAAAAATAGAGTAGGATGGTAAGAAATGAAGAAAAAAATAAAAACACAGTCCCACACTCCCCCTTCTTCTCAGGTTGAAACTCACACCTCCATTCAAGACTCTTCTACTTCTTCCCAAGCACTTCACAGTGAATGACAGCAGGATAATGTGGTCAATCCACACCAGTTCCTCTCTGCTGCTCCTTCCTCCTCACACTTTTCCCTTGCAAGGTGGGGTCCCTCTCACAGGCTAGTCCTTCACAAACTCCTCCACTGTGGGTCCTGTCTATGGGCTACGGTCCTTCAAGAAAAGATTGCTCCAGCATGGGTTCTCCATCAGCTGCAGTTCCTGCTGGAAAATCTGCTCCTGCATGGGGCTCCTCTCCATTAGTCACTGATTCTGCAAGCAGCCTGCTCCTGTATAGGCTCTACATGGACTGTAGGGGAATCTCTGTTCTGAGGCCTGGAGCACTTCCTCCCCCTCTTTCTTCACTGACATTTTGTCTGCAGGATTGTTTCTCACACATATTTTTTCTCATTCCTCTCTCTACTGCTGCACAGTGTTTTGTGCCCTTTATTAAACATGCTTTCCAAGGGGTACCATCAGCTTGGCTACAGGGCTCAGCTGTGTCCTGCAGTAGGTCCACTAGAACTGGCTAAAAACAGCTGTGTCCATCAAAGGGAAGCCCCTGGCCTATTCTTACAGAGGCCACTCTGTAGATCCCATTGAGACACATAAACTGAATACATAACCTACTATCATTTCATCCCTTAATGTACATCTTTAGAATGATGTAAGAAGTTCTTGAAAGTAAGGTTTGCATTACCTTAAGAAATCCAGCTGTTTCAGAAGTCCTGACTTCTCCCTCTGTAAGGTTTCTGTCACACGGTATACTTCGCTGTAATGTAAAGAAATGTAGAAAATTTTTCTAACCATGGTAGCAAAATGGCTAAAAACAGCCATTGCTTCCCTCTAGGAGTATCCACATTTCAGACTTCAGCTTCTCCAAACCTGTAGACTTTTTTCTGTATGACTGGTTACTAATTTAAGAAAAGAAGTTTATTTAGCATAAGGCACACAGAATCACAGCTGCTTAAGTTAGCAAAGGTAGAAGTAGGGGTTCTTTTTAAAAAAGATAGAGGGTTTATAATTTCTTCATCCAAGGACCTTAATATATGTTGATACTGACACATCATTCAGAGAAGACATACAGCTGAAATCCTTCTCATTCATGGCCACTGAAGACCATGCAACATTTTACATTTTATCCAAAATTAGAGTTTATCTTCCTGCTGGGACCACAGGTCATGCTCACATCTCCAATCCCTAAAAGTTATTTTCAGTTCATGACTTAAATAGTTGTACAACCTTAAACATTGAATGCAGAATATCAGATATTTGTACTATATTTACACCATTTGCTTTAACTTCATGCAACAGTGTCTGGCCTTAAATGTATTCTGCTGTTCTGTGAAGTTCTTCCTGTGTGCAGTCTGAATATTACACCTGCTTCAACAACTCAGGTCTTACCAGACTGATACAGATGTTTAAAACAACACTGTGGGTACAGTTGAGTAGGGCTGAGATCTGGTTCCATAAACTACTATTGAGTCCAAAGTACTTTGCAAATGTTGTAGTAGTATTCAGCAGTCTGACCACTGGGCTGATTTCCTCTGTAGTTTTAAAACCAGATCATTCCATAGTCTTTGCTCTGGATCTGAAAATAGAGGCCTCAAAGAGGAAACAAACCGCCTTGAGGAGGAATATTTCTACTGCCTACTTCCAAATCACACATTAAATATGCAAACCTAAAAATAGGCTTCTAAACACAGTGCCATTTTTTAAACAATCATTTGTCAACAACGTTCATCATTTATACCTTCAAGAAAAAATAAATTAGTGATAACTAACTAGAGTTTGGCACGATACTTAACAGAAAAAGAATATGACATTTGAAATATGCCAAATAGCCACAACTCTGAGTTACATAGTTAACTGATGAAATTTATTTCTTCTAGCAAGATATGCACACCACTGTACGTCATCCATATGCTCTCCACTGTCAACAAGAGAGTTTTACAGATCCCTGATCATTTTTGAAAAAACATTTTCTATTAGAAGGCTTCCAATGAACCCTTCTGCAAATTATAACTTCAATGTAATGTAATTTCCCCTTATGCAGAAGGCTGGAACAAGACAGGTTGATCTGTCACTTAAAGGCCATTTTTACCCTTCAAAATATGAATCATAAATATTTCTTCTTGAGAAATATTTTTACATTCAGCATCTGAGATCCAAAACATTTCAACAGAAAGATGGTTCTGGATCACCACAAAGCCTTGTGTGAGCTTTAATTTAGCAGCATAAGCTGCCTTTTATCTTGCTGGCCAAGCTCCTTGGTCAAAAATGATGTACTAGACTGGCTTTTGATGGACAGAAGAAGTACATCCTAGTTGTCTCATAGTCACAATATGTTTGGAGAAGTGAACTTCAGATGGATAGAGCTTTGAGGAGCATGGATTAATGTGCCACAACTAATTTTAATTTCACTGGTATTTCAAAACTAAAACATACTTTTAAAACTAGTTTAGATGATTTTTTTTTTTATTATTCTTAGCAACCTCAAAAAATGGGGGAATGAGGAGAACATTCACATTTTGAAGAAGCAACAAAAGATTCTGCAGAAGCCAGCATGCTACGACAAACAACATGCTGAGTTACATGGGGAAATATGACTAGAACTGGCTTTGTTGATGGTTTCTGCTTATAACACAAGTTCAAATCACAACACTGAGCACCCTGAGAAGGAAACTCACCAGCATGCCAAGCAAAAGCACTAGAACCACAGCAGTTGATGACTTACATTTCCTTTTCCTCGTGTAGCCTTGATGCTTCCTCCTGAAGAACCTGTAACTGTTGTTGAGCCAAGTGCAGATCATGAGAAGTTCTCACTAGGTCATCCAGCAGCTCCTGGTTAGTCAGCTTCAGCTTGGTGTTCTCTACTTTGGTTTCTTGTTTGCCACTGAGAAGTTCTGTACATTGTTGCTCCAACTGGGGTGGAAGAAAAGAGAAGAGAAAGTATTATAACTAACTGAGGCACTTTGGCTTTTCAATTCAAGTCTTAGAAGTTAGCTGAATAGGGAAGCTATTTCTGTCAAAACCAACATGTGAATGTAGTACATATGGTGCTCTCCATAGAGACATAGTTATGCCATACTAAAACAAAACCATTCTACTCTATCCTTGAACTTCATCCATTTCAAAAATGCACCAGATCAAACTGCAAAAAGGTGTAATTAGCTGCTTATCAGAGCTGCAAATCCCTCCCCACCCCCCTATTTATTTTAGGTGCAAATGAACAATGAAGCATTTATACAGTATTATACAGTTGGGGGTTGTTTTGTTCTTTATGCCTTTCTTAACAATCCTATCATTTGATTTGCATTTTTGAATGCTTCTGAATGCTGATGTGTTCTTATGGACCTCTCACTCAGATTTCCAAGATTGAACTCCCATCAGCACAGAATTCATCATTTTAAGTGAGAAGCAAAGTAACTCTCCTGCACTTTCCTTGGCTCCCACCTACCTTCTTTACCTAATACAAGTCTCATTACCCTAGATGCTATGCTGGACATGCTCTGTCTCCAGTGCTTCCTTCTGTGTCACACATCTCTTTGGGAACACTAATGAGAATACCTTGTGCTGTGTCAAAGCTACGCAGTATGGGAGCAAGCTGACAATTCAAGATCATGGCAGCCAGCAAAAAGGCCTAGGGAAAGGAACCTTGGCCTCCAGAAGACCAGTCAGTATGGAATCAGATCAGTATTTCAGTCATGTCAGGCAGATGACCCTCAAAGGGAGCCTCCCTCTGGCTAAGTCAGCAGAAACAACACTGAATTCATCTGTAAGTTTCCTTTCACATTTTTGATAATCATTTCCACCACAGGAATAATTTAATTATATCGGGAGATTAAAAAAAAAAAAAAGAGAGAGAGATTTATTAATGTAGTTTGAAAAAAAAAAAAGTATATTCTCAAGAGGTTCTTTCATATAATCAGGCGTGGCAATTTTAATTAAACCATGCTACCATTACCAAGAATAGATTTAATTGTCAAAGTATATTTCCATGCAAGAGGAGGAGGTGAAAGTGACACAGTGCTTTCTGTATTAGGCAAACATTAGACAGGCAGAAGCTAACCTAGCACACATTGATATCTAGATGAATGAAGAGTAATATCAGAAAATGGTGGGGTTATAGTATTACAAAAGCAGATCTGAGGAAGGATGAGAGTCCATCTCAGAGGTGATTATTAGGAATTAGAAAAATACATGTAAAAAACACTGTCTATAACACTGAGTTAAGCATTCAGAGTAGGCAACTATAACAGAAAATAATCAAATAGTGATCATACAATAAGAAGTAGAGAATTCCATTTGTACAACATAGACTCCCTTTCCATAAAAATGTAATTTTTATAGTAATAGGAAGATCCTGTCCTTCCAAAGCACTTTTGCTGAGACTTAAGCAAATTCATAAGGGTGCAGAGGACATTATAAATAACAGAAATTACAAATAAAATTTACAAACTGTAATACTATCAATAATAATGCAATATATAGAAAAAAGAAACCATAAAATTAGATTAATAATAATAAAGAAAATAACACAGAATTGTTTTGTTTTCCAAGATATATAAGGTATATATAAGACAAAACTTTTTGATGTTTCATCCAGTGTTGTGTGATTAGACCAGGCTTAAAACTGAGTGTAAACATTTGAAGAGTTTCTGTGTTTTTATACCAATTAAGAACACAAACATATTAGACAACCACAGGAAAAGGCTTTTACAGAACTGCTGGTTGATAATTGAGCTTTAAACATTAAAAAAAAAAAAATGAGAATATTAAAATCATTACAAAATTACAATAAATACTTTCTTACAGTTTTTCAGTTAGCTTCAGACTGAAAATGCCTGATCTGTCCCCACATACATCTTCAAAGGACAGGTTATTCTGCTCTAGTGCTGCAATGTGGCAAATGTTTAAATGTTTGCTCATTTAAATTCCAGTGCTACCTCCTTTTCCCTTTTCTAATTTACTGACCTTGAAGGGGTTGAAGGGACTTTACAGCAAGTTTACACATGAAGAAATAGTCTGCTTTCCCAAGCAGGCCATGCATTTTAAGAAATAAAACACAACATGCTTTTAATAGGGGAACTTGACAAGCTGTTGTCATACAAGAGAACTAATGACAAGAGCAGTGGGCTTGATTCTGTTTTCTTAAACACATCAACAAGCAGGCATGCCAGTGGCATTCAAGAAGATGCATTGCTGTAACTATTAGAGAGAGGTGTATCAGGCCCATTTGTTTAGAAGACAGCATTTCAAGTTTGTAGTGCTGAATCCTCCTAAACAAGCAAGGAAACAGCTGGTACAAACTTTGAGTAAAGATACAAGATATAAGAGCCTATTCCTGAGCTGTCTGGGCATTAGCACATCGCAGGCAGAAGAATTATGTTACATTTCATAAAACTAACCTAGTACCTGAGGAGAATACCTGGACCATTTTTTTTCCATTTTATTATATAAAAGGAAAACTGCTCTGCGTATATAGGGTAACATTTTCCTAAGCATACACATAGAAATCTAGCAGCCATAACTCCATTTTTTAAATGCACTCAGGTAGCTACACTCATGACACAAAAGCAACAGAGGGTCACAGTTAGACAGAACCACATCACACCAACTTATATTTTTGGTACCTAAAATGGCACCTAAAGAAAAATCATATTAATAAATTAAAAAAAAAAATCATCTTTAAAAAAAAAAAAAAGATAAAAATTGAGGATATCTGTTAATACCCTTTTCTGGTTTTGAACCAATTGTTCCAGTTCTTGTTCTTTCGACAGGAGCTTGCACTCCAGCTCTTGGCTGTAGGACTGAAACCTCTCTGTGTCCTGCAAAATTCAAAGAGGAAACAAATTAATAGAACCGCACAATTTCATCAGCAGGAAGAAACATAAGGAATCAGCTGTGAAAATAATAGAAAAGCTTTTAGCAGTGAACATGACTAGCTACTGATATAACTCAATTTAAGGATGGTATCATACATAAAACTAGACTCTGAGCTTCTGCAAACTGGTGGTGTTCAACAACTTTAATGTCTGCAGTTACTAGAGCAAGTGCTGACTGCACATGAATAGGCCTCAAGCCACTACAAAGTGGAAGCAGAACTCTTCTGTCTTGGACACTCAGAGCATATATCCATGAGACTTAGGAGCTTAGCCAACCTAAACCAATGAAGTTACAATATAGGTTCCCACCTCCAACAACACTTCTTCCTCTCCCACAGTAACATTCATGCTCATTCCTTACAACAGTGAGCTGTTTCAGGGAGCTAACCAAACAGGAGATTTAAAAACAAACAAACAAACAAACAAAAGTGAGTAGCTTTCTATATTTTTGGTTTCCTGAACCAGACAACTGCTGATACAGGAGAGTGATGAAGGGATGAGAATAGAACCAACAGATACAGAACCAAGATGGACCTATTTAAATTGTTATGGAGCCATACTGTAGGTCAAATACAAGGTATCAGGACTGATACAGGAGATAAAGGCTATTGCTGCACAGCAACACAGGTTGAAGTAAAAGAAACAGTAACTGCTACCTTTAAAATCTATCACTAACAACAATTTCTTTTGCCAATATTCCACTGATACAAGCAAGTGATCTGGGACTCAAGCTCTGCAACACATTTAGCAATTATATGAATCTGTCAACTGTTTTGCTATCTAATCATCTTGCAATCACTGTCAACTCCAAGTGCCAATCAGGACTACTCCTTCAGACACTTCTTAGCTGAGACAAATTATCAGGCCACCCCTGAGTAAAATGGGGTCCTAGGCAGTTCATATTAGCTCAGAATCTATCCTATTCTTCTACAGCATGCTTCTACTCCCTAAACTCCTCAGGAAGATGCCTCCAAATAAAAATTCCCACAAGAAGACAGTAAGCACAAGAGTGGTTCCAACATGCTGCTTTATTTTGCCCTTTAGCAGTACATATAAAAGGGTAATCAAATGCATGTAACTGGCTTCTTATGTGGAAGAATATATATACAAGTGAAAAAGACAGACTAACAGATCTTTATACAGATTTCAGTCAGCAGGGTACTAAGTATCTTAAATAGCTACAATTTGTGCTTATTTGTTATCCTAACAATTTCTTTAAACGTATTCTTCAAGAGATATTCTATATTCAAGCCATAATAATTCCCTTTTTAAATGGCATCAATGCATCTCTCCTGGCAGTAGAGTCTTTGTGAGACTTTGCATTAGAGAAATAACTTAACAATCAGATCTCCTTCCCACATTAGTCATGTCAAAAAACAATACTTCTTGAGTGTCATACTGATACCAAGTCAGAAGAACATATAGTTCTCTCCCTTACAGAATAATAGAACCAAATTTGAAATATTTCACTATGTTTAGTTAGATATAAGGAAGACTAGAAACTTTGTATGTCTAATGCTACCTTACTCTCTAAAGAATCAGTCTTATCTGTAGACCATACAGAATTGTATTCCAAGACAGGGGAAAGGGGGGCAAGATAACCTAAGACGTGCCTGTAAAAAACAGGTGAGGAATTCATGGTGTGCACATGTCTTTTGAAATCACTTAGTTTAGTATGCATGTCTAAGTTGGAACAACAAGATAAGAAAGAACAAGATGGTGTGAGCATATGCAACAACTAGGTTCAAGCAGCAAACATAGTGAGGAAGACTACCGACAACCACCAAAGATCACCAGTGCAAACAAATGTGCATGTCTCAGGAACATTTACATATTTTAACAAATTATGGGAAATAGTATGAATATGTTGATTATTTCTCTGACATCTAATTAATATGCATGTTCTAACTGTATATAACCCCTGTAACTTGGACGATTCAGCATGCACACGAGATGGAGCGATCTCCTGTGCGTCCAGTGCCACAATCAAAGAATGCTTGCTTTCTAAAACTCCAAACTGAGTATTAGAGAGTTTCTTTGACCGACTTTTACAGTATCAGGACAACCACTAGTGTGAAAGCTGACTAAGCCACTAGCGTGAACGTTGACTAAACTGTAAATAGCTTCAGTGGGAAGCTTTAATGGAACAGCTTGAAATAAACGGCTTTGCCTCAAAAATACAACTAATTAGGAGATCCAACAATCATTGCTTACAGAAAGAGTCTTTTTTTTTTTTGGTTTGGTGGTGGTTTTTTTGGGGGGTGGGGTTGGGGGGTTGTTGGTTTTTATGTTTTAGAATTTTCAATACAACTTCAGTTATGGGGTGTTAATAGGGTATAAACCAATTCTTCCACCAGCAGGCTAAGTTGCAAATACTTGTTATTCTTCAGTTGATATGCAAACTTTATATAAAGGTTTCATCTCATCCACCACTGAAAACTGCTCTCAACTTGGAATGTAAAAACTGAAGTTTATGAATCATGTTCTTGCCTTTGAGGCAAATAAAGACTTAGAAGACTTAGAAGATACTTTAGACAACTGATTAAGACACCTTTAGCTCTAACACAGTTTATGTCAGGGGAAAAAAAAATGAAAAAAAAAACCACTTTATACATTTGGACCACGAAAGGATTTCTTTAGATATCATGTCTGATTGAGAATTGAGGTGATCTTTGCTGAATATCCACTAGTCTGGGCAACATTTTGAGTACCATAGGTTATATGAAAACATATATTGTTTTCATTGATACAAGTGCTTTCAAAAAAACAAAAAGGCATGAAACACTGGCTTACGATTGGTTGTCCCAGAGCTGCTGTGGAATCTTCATCGTTGGCATACTCGAAACTCAACTGGACAAGGCCCTGAGCAACCTGATCTAGTGTGAAAGTTAAGAGCAGCAGAGGTGCCCACCCAAATGATTCTTAGGTGACTGTTTCCTGCAGCGTATTGGGACTTCTTGTTAGTTTCCTTGTTCGAAGGGGGTGGGGAGAGGCGGGGAAGAAAAATCAAAAGAACAGATTATTAAAAGCAATAGGTGAGATTTAAAGTAGACTTTTCAGAAGAAAAGGGAATTCGATGTTACGTGTTCTGGAGGAATTATGGCAGTGACAAAAGAATCTGACATAAGATTATCATGCAAACAGGTGTACTGGTTTCAGAAATTACCATTACTTGAATAGCTGTTGTTGCAGTTCAGTGAGAACTTATCCCCTCCACAAAAGCAGAGCTTGCAGAACTCAACAAGATTAGTGCTGCTGTGAACAACCTCAGAAAACATTTTTGCTAACTGTATCCAGCAGTTGGATCTGTAGAAGCATCGATAATACAATGAAGCAGTAGTTCCATTGACTTTCAAAAGAAAATCAGCTGCTACTGTATGCCAACCACTGAGCACAGTACACTGATGTTCCTTTCATCAAAGTCATTCAGTTGGAAGCTGTGGAGCCTGGATCAGATCAAAAGCATCAGTAAGGCAAATGCTGTTTTTTATAACTCTGTTGTGAAACACATTTTGTGGGCTCTTATTCCACACCCAGAATGAGTATTAAACCACTGGAAATAGGAGCAGAATTCAGGCCAAAGTAACAACAGACACTCACTTTCAAGAGAAACTCCTCTTTCTCCTTTTTGATTTGCTGTTCCATTTCTTCATAGAGATTTTGAATTTCTTCATCAAAAGCTGCAGTTTTTCTAACAAGAGATAAAAGTATACCGAATGTATGTAGCATTACTTTTACTTTTTACTTTTATTTTTTTTTACTTTTGTAGCATTACTTCAGGTTACGTCTCACAACTACCAAATAAGCCCTACACATTTTTGCCTTAACATAAGTCCCCAGAGAATGTACTGAGGGTAAGAATACAGTGTGGTGTTCATGTGCAGGAAAGATCACAGATCTAAAAAAAATAACAATCAATCAAACAAACAACAACAGCAACGACCAAAATCATGGGGAAAAAAAAGCTTCAACAGCTCAAAGGTTACATAAAATAAAAAAGCTACACAAAAAAACTACATAAAGCTACACATCTGATGTTTCCATATAAAGCAGCTGTTCATTATGCAGTTTTAATGACTACTGAATCTTAGATTTAAGGAATAGAACTCCCTAGTGACACTAATAACAATACCGGAGTCTAAGTTTGCCAGTTAAAAGCGTTTCCAATGCA
This sequence comes from Cygnus olor, assembly GCF_009769625.2. NCBI lineage: Eukaryota > Metazoa > Chordata > Aves > Anseriformes > Anatidae > Cygnus > Cygnus olor. The sequence goes on from NC_049169.1 coordinate 102,060,520, forward strand.
ACATCACTTTTTACTGTAGGACTGCGTTGTTCACCGTTCAAGAGCACTAAATGAGGTACTTCTATCATGACTAAGAAGTTTTGGCTAGAATGGACTTCCTAAAAGTCCTTCTTGAAAGATGCCTTACTTCCTTTCTAAGAGCTTTGCAGAAACAATTTTTAAAGCTCAGCTAAAGAACAGACATAAGTATGCTATGCAAATATGTATCTGACAGTAGGAAAAAGGAAGGAAGGACAGAGCTCACTTTTCACCATATAATATTACAATCTCACTGCAGTTTGATAGATGAAGAATTACATCAAGTAGATGCTTCAGTTTGGACCAAAAGAATTAAATAAATAACTACTGAAAGAGCTGTTCCTTTGTTCTGTTGCTATGCTATGCTATGTTATTTTCATTAATCCAGAAACTGAAAACCATAAATCACTTTGCATCAAATTCAGGGCACACCCAAGAGTGATTTTTAATAGAGACTAATAGGATCTTTATATGACATTACTACATAGTTCCCCCTTATCCCTCTTGCTAGAGGTGTTCCTTCAGCAATCTGGAGAATGCATCCATTACAAATAAAGAAAAGAACCTTCTAGGGCATTCACATTAACAAGAGCAATACAAAGAATATACAGTAGGAAAAAAAATAAAACATTAATTTTGTACTTTGGGGAACCTACTATACTTTTTGTACCTAACGCTTTACAAAGTCTGTATTTTCAATTATAAAAAGCTTGACTCACTTCTCACATAAAGCTGAAAAAATTCAAAGCAAACTGGAAAAAACTTACCTAGGCTAAAAGAAGTGAGAAACTTCATAAACAAGTCTTTCTTTCCCCCTTTCAAATATCACAACACTTGACATTGCCAGCTTGCAATTTTTAGTAAGAGATAGAAATGAGGGTGGAAGGTGTTTTCTCAGGATTTACAGCAGCAATAAACGTATATTAACCCATACCAATTTGAAAAAAGAAAAAGAGAAAATTTGCTGTCATCTACATTTGTGTAAACTCAGACTAGATGAGAAAAGCAGCCCAGATGATGGCCTCTTCATGTGACTGCAATGCTTCAAACAGGGAGTGCTGGAAAATCCAGACAATTTATTGTTTTACTTCCCTGTTCTGATCATGTTCTGATCTCAAATTTTATTTTCTTTAAAATAAGAAAATGCCTCATAATAGCATTTTTCAATGACATAAAATTAAACATATTCATAAAAATTATTTAGAAAGGTATGGTAGACATGCTAAGATCATAATTTAAAAGATCGTTTTCATGCAATCTCTTTGATCAGAACTAGATTGACTATGTAATGAAAAACCCTGTAACTTTGCACAGGCAGAACATACTGCTTAGAAGTCAGTATGTCCATGACAGCAATAAATACTTTCTTTGCTTCTGTGTGACAGGGAGAATAACTTTAGTCCCATATTAATAAACTGCTGAAATCCTCTCGTGTTTTGAAGCATAGTTTTTGGCAGCACCATGAAAACCGAAGTCACAAAAGTATTTAGGAACAAGATGTTTTTATTTATGAGAAGGCAAGGATAGAGAAAGGGACAAAGGTGGATGTGAAAAAGGAAAGTAGGGTGGATAAATGGCTAAGTCAAGAGTAAGCAATATGATGGTCATTATACTTATCTGGACAAGCCCTGTGTCTGTTTATCATAGACTATCCTATCATCTTATTACATCCTATTTCTAAATATTCTCTGTGGAAACTCAACATCTATTCCATGTGGGCGTTAATCATTAGCACACCTAAAGCTAAACTAACCAGCAAGAAGGAGGAGATCTGCATCTGGAAAGACTCAAGGTCTGAGCTGATGACTGGAGGTATAGGGACTAGGGTCCTGACATGGGCATTAGGTGGACATGAAAAGCCCTTTGCTTCAAGGATCTGTGGTTGTTACAATGATTGTAATCATGAGTGAGCAAATTAACACGTTGTAGCAAACATTAGTCAACGCGAACAGGGCAGTGAGCAGAAGGATACTCACATATGGAAAGATCCAAGGGCTGAGCAATGGGTAAGGGGCCCAGGATGCAGGCATGGACATTAGGTGAACCTAAGGATCGTGCTACTATTAAAAGGATATGTGGATGCAGGCTTGTTTCTGAATAAAATCAGTGTGGGGGAGGGCAGCATGTGTGTATATTGTCACTAGGAAAATTTACTCCTGATCGGGAGGGGAGAAACATCCTTCATGTTTATGTGAATGCTGCTTGTGTTTACGGGGGTGCCAGTAGAGGCACTGCTCTCCAATCAGTATTAGTCTGTGTAACCCCCATGTGTGTATCTGCACATGTGTTTATTGAGGACATATATACTCAGCCTCACTACTGGCTGGACCTACAAATGGGAACAGCAGCAGTGTACTTTATCTATTTGACCAGAACAGGGTAAATAACCTGGGTCTCTTAGATTCAGGTCCCCATAACATGAATAGAAATATGCACGTGTGAAAGCTCCAGAAGAAAAGACAAAATCCAAGGAAAGAAGAATGGCATATGTTGATAGCATAGATTGGCAGTGCGTAAAGATCCCAGTACATGCACGTGAAGATTCTCAGAAAACCCAGCTCAGAAAAAAAGAAATAAGCCTAAGACAAAAGCACAGCCTACATCTAGGAGAGAAGACAAAAGGCTGAGAGTAAACTGCAGTATTGCTTAATGACACACAGAGCTGAGGCAGGTAGGAAAAATGAAAGTCCATATTCATTCTCAACTTCCAAAGGGTGCTTATTGTCACCAAGCACAACACAAGAGAGATGATGAGACCTCAATAACCAGCATCTCTTATCTTCTGTGTCCCCATAGTAAATCCTGACCATTCTATGCAGACTTTGTGCTTAGAAATATGTGGGTATAAAAAAAAAATCCCCTTCTGTATGGTCTTATCTTGAGCTTTGCTCTTATTTGTGCTTTTTTTTTTTTTCTTTCCCCCAAGAGAGGTTATTCATACCCACTGTTATCTAAGACAGCACTACTACTGTGACAGATCTGACTCCTTCCAGCTATTCATTACAAACAAAGCAAGGATTTATGTGCTGACATCAGAGGTGTTATCAGGAGCAATAGGAAGAAGAAATTAATGCAAAACTGTTTTTACTACAAAGACATAAAGATCCAATGCATTTTTAAGGTAGAGATTTCATGTAAGTCAGAAAAGTCATGTGATGCTAATGCTCCATGCACTGCACCTCTGTGATGGTTGCTGCTACTAGATAGAAATATTGATTTATTCAGCTCCCAAACAAACACAGACAAGATTCTAGAAAACAAAAACAAACAAAAAAAGAAACAAAAACTACCACACTTGATCATTAATAATCTGTAGGCTAAGACAGACAACATAACTCTCACTATGCTGTTTCCAACAGACAAGGTGTCTCATGGCTTAAAAATCACGCTTGAAAATTCTGCAATCAATATCAACTAGTTTGTCTTCAATGGCCATGTGTTTTTCCTTTTTCTTCCTTCAGAAGCCTTGTCACATTCTCAATATAACAAAAAGAGTGATGAAATTTTCAACAAGTATATTTGCCTGTATTGCTCAATGCTTATAAATATATTATGTTCTAATACCGCTAATATACAAATGTCGGACAACTTTATCTCAACATATTTTTCAAACAATGATATTGTGAATTAAAAAAGATACTGTGTACAATATCTGCTGGTCTGAAGATTGCTCTCTCTATGAATCTAAAATATTTTTGCACTGAAATTTAACAGAGCAGACAGAAAAGCTACTGGAAGCACAGCCTATACTGCTCTGGTTCATACCATATCCCACAAAAGTATTAAAACAATTCAGAAAGTGTGAGAGCTTCCAGATCTGATCTGAAAATCGTGAGTTATTAATATATATGTAAATCATATACATATAAAATTATAAAATTGATATAAATAAAAATTATAGGTGAACTTCAACTATAATCTGCGTAAGTATAAATCTGACTGCCCTCTGGAGTCAAGCTTATTAATTAGATGAGAATTGCTTAGTATTGTCTTAAAACTGCAATGAAGTAAAAGACATCTGCAAAAGAATTTCAGTCAATACAATCTGTTAACAGGAAAAGAAAAGCTAATTTCAGATAGTTCTGCAGTATGTATAATTTTACTCTTCACAACTAATAAAACTTCATGTTACAGGATCTCTTGTGATTATAGCACTCAGTTCTCCTCTGAAATACTTCACTTATTTCAAAGGCTTAAATGTAGGTAGGCTAGATGTAATACTACACAAACTGACCAAGAAAGAAAAGCACTAACTTTTTTAGAGCCCATTCCAACTCATTCTTTTCATTATCTGCATCCTGGAGCTGGGAAAAAATTCTGGCCAGGAACTCTTCAAAACTGGAAAGTAAGTGAGATTCATCTTTTCTCAGCTGCAACCAAAGCTGCTTCACATCACTTTCACTGAAACAAAAGATTATAAACGACTGCTATAAGAGAACATTCCTCAGTCTACAGTAAATGTTTGCCGCATCCTAGTAACGGAATATCGGCTTCAAGGCATTACTAGTCAGAACACAAGGCTAATTAAAAACAAGGGTTGTTTAAGCAGACTCAGATTGAAAAAGGATGAGGTAGGTGGGTAATGATAGCAATCACTTTTATTCTAAAATATTGATCATAACATCGGGTCATGCATGACTGCAAGGAATCACAGAAATTGCTTGTTTGTTGGGTGCCTTGTTAGACACTTCATCTAACCAGAAATGGAGAAGAAAGGAGATAAATATCTCATCTGTCTCCTGTGATTAGTACCATCCTATCACTTTTATTAGAAGCAGAGAATTTTCCACCAATCCAGTAGGCAAGGGACAGTGGAAAAGCTAATCAAAAACATTTAGGCAAGGGACAGTGGAAAAGCTAATCAAAAACATTTTCTCATGACAAATGAATGAAACTCAGGCTCCTAAGTTACTAAGGTACTATAAATTGCATTTGTAGTGTCTTCTTTCATTTTTACTTCATTTTAATTCCATGGTAGGTCTGCTAAAAAAAAAAAATAATAAAAATAAAAATAAAATCAGAACACATCTTAAAAATTTTGAATGAAAGATTTTCAAAAAAATGTTTTCCTTCTGTAACCATTCTGGAGGGGGGGTGGGGGGCGGAGAATGTTCTACTGTGAATGATACATTTTTTTAAACACTTTGCTGAAATTTCCCTGAATAACTTCTTTTGATTGTTTCTTCCTGACTAGTTCTCTTCCACATGCACAGTTAGGCTGAACCTAGACAGCTATGAGTGCTATATTTAAAGGACAAAATGAGGATGAGGTAGAAAAAGTACGTAACAATCTCTTCATATTGAAAGCCTTTCAGGATGACTGCCAATCAGCTCTTTCCCATAACAGGCAGTCAGGTGAACAAAAGCACTGATAAGCATTTCTATTTCATGATAAGGATCACTGATACATCTCTTAGACATTTTTATTATCTGTCCAGATTCTCTCCAATTTTTGTCCCTGTGCTTTCTTTGATATAGTACATTGATTGTGATTAACCAATGAACATCAGACCAATGCACAAGAAACTCTTTCAGCAGTGGATGTTTTTGGATTCTTTGTTTCAGAGGACATCATCCTGGTCCTGGAAGAGGTAAGTGTCATCATAGCAATCACAATATGCAAATAAATGCAGAGCAGAGCAAACATTCTTGCTTATGGTTAACTGGTGCACTTAAAACACATTCCTTATCAAAAAAACAACAACAACAACAACAACAAAAGTCACCATGCACTGTTTTTTTTTTGAAATCAGTAGCACCTGTGAATTCTCAAACAACACACTAGTAATTATCTATTTTCAAAATCCATGGTATGTCGGTATAGTTTTCACATGGAACAGACATGTTTCACATGACTGCAATGCAATAGTTTTGCTCTTGGAAATTTTGGGCTGAATGTCATTTTATCCTTTCTAATGGCTAAGAAAAATAATTTTCAAAGAGTCACCATGTTAATGAAAGGCCTTATTTCTCATCATTCCTCTTGAGTTCCATTAAAATCAAACCACAGAGTTGAATCATAAAAGATTGTGTAATCTATTACTATTGCTGGGAAAACTCACTCCTCCAAGACCTTTTTTGCTCCAAGACGATCCATCAGATTTGAGAACTGGAATTCCTCATCATCATCATCTCTCACAGTCTCTTCACTTTTAGGTAGGCAGGCTGTTTCAGCTTCTGATTGTTGCATTTCTTTATTTAAAGCAATCTGCCCCAAAAGAAACTGGCCTAAGATTTAAAAATTACATAGGTTATAAGTTTAGCATTTTCAGAAATCACTATAAGAAGTAATGTCATTGAAGAACATAACAAAGATCAAATTAAACAGTAAATATAATTTTTGAGGAAGGAAAACCCACTTGTTTACGAGCAAAGGGAGTATCATGAAACAACTAAATCATGAGGCCTGACAAGAGGATACCTGAGGTCTGTGCCTGGTTTTGCCCTCAAAATTCACAAACACACTGAAAAAGTTCAGACTTCCATAAACAAAAGACATAAACTGTGGCAACAAGCACTTTATAGATGTTGTGGTCTCCTAGATATGCTTAAAATTTCTTAATATGCTTCAAATTCCTGCTTGTAACTGCGTATCAAAGCTAGATTTTTTTTCATGCTCATTTTTCCCCCATTTGACTCACATGTATTTTAATTCCTCTAGACTTCACCCCTACATTCTTTTCTTCCACATATTCAGGATATTTCTATTAATAATAGCAAGATTCAGGTATTCCTGACTATTGGCACCACATCATAATCACAAGGGACTTGCATAAAGTCATGAGACTTTCTCATCAATTATTCACCATCCAGCATCACATCATGTTGAGACAAGGAACAAGATAAAGGATGTTGAATATATAGGTCTTAGCTAACACAATTGTATGTTAATGACCCCAAAGATAAGGGAGTAAAAGACTGTATGCATAAGATAATGGAACCAGCAAGAACTGGCTTGACTGCTGAAGTCTTTCAAAGAAAGGAAAGGTCAGAAGTTTAGCAGCAAGGAAGACTTCTGGCCTTCATTAAAAGACCACCGGAGTATGCCGGATGACCACCCAAGGACTCCAGTACGTATGCGAAAAGGTGTGGGAAGCTATGTTAATGATTATTCGCATACCTGATGAATATGCAAGAGACTTACATGAAATGAAATGAATATGCATATATCCCACTAATATAAACACACTGCCAGTAAGCCTTGGTGTATGTGTGGGTTGGGTGGAGCAATCCTACACACACCTGGTGCCGTAAAAAAGAATACCTGCTTAATAACTTTGGTTATTGAGTTTTCACTGCATCAGTGTTATCTTGGATTTGCTCTAGTAAGGGCAAATACTAGAGAAGAACACTATAGAAGAATTGATTACAAGAAATAACCATGGTTTGACAAATGAGTTGCTTCAGTTTAAATTAAACATGAGTTTAAGCAAGAATACATATTACTGAAGTCAGCTGGGTTGAAAGGCTCAAGTAAATTAACAAACTGTGAAACAGTCTAAATTCTTTTCTCAAAGTGGGAGGGTGTGGAGGGGATAATATGTAGAAAAGTACTCTGGATCCAGCGTATCGATCTCAAAAAGTAGGGAAACTGGGACCCTACAATGAATACATTAAAAAAAAATGCTAGCCACATCTTGGAGATAAAGAGGGTAGATATAAAAACAAGAGAGTGAAAAATCTTAAGAACTGCAAAGACTACTAAAAAAAAGAAAGAAAGAAAGAAAGAAAGAAAGAAAGAAAGAAAGAAAGAAAGAAAGAAAAGAAAGAAAGAAAGAAAGAGAGAAAGAAAGAAAGAAAAGGAAAAGGAAAAGGTTTTTTTCTTTTGTAGCTTTTTGTTTTGTACCTTCTGCTACATTCATAAAAAGAAAACTAGGAAGACAAGAAGTATAGTAGCTGTTCATCAAGCATCATGTGTTATATGTGTTATATTATATGATGTTCATCCACCCAAGGACTCCAGTACACATGCAAATAGGGGTGGGAACCTATGTTAACGATTCTTCAGAGACCTGATGAACCTATGTTAATGGTTATTTACATACCTGATGAATATGCAAAAGACTTACAGGAAATGAAATGAATATGCATATATCCCACTAATAGAAGCACACTGCCAGTAACCCTTAGTGCGTGTGTTAGGTGGAGAGATCCCACACACACCCGGCGCCGTAACAAAGAATACCTGCTTAATAACTTTGGTTATTGAGTTTTCACTGTGTCACTGTGCCATGACTTCCCATCTTACACAGGAGAGAAACACCCTGGAGCCCTTTGATGAGAATGAACTTCTGTAGACATCTTATAGACATCGTTTGACCACTTCTTCATATATCTGCTGTATCTGGGGAACAGTTTCCCTGTGTGCATCATAAGTGTACTGTTAGGATAAAAGATTCAAGTGGAGAGCAAAGAACCCGAATAAGAGTCTATATAGGAGACATGCTTTCCAAACTCACTGAATCCTGTGGTGAACTCCTTTGGGGTAAGTGAGCCATTGCCATCCGCATCCAACATAACAAAAACTTTTTCAAGCTCTTCCAGGCTAAGAGGTAACTCAGGATACAGTCTCTGAAATGACAAAACATGCTGCAACTTCACTCACTATCACAGGATAAGAATGGAAGCTATAAACAAGACAAAAATCCCTGTAATATAGGCCTTTTCTTTTTTTTTTTTTTTTACCCAGAAGGAAAATTCAAATACATCTCAAAGGCTGAAACAACATTAACTTTGGAAGGTATGCTCTTACGACTTCATGATTTGCCTTTATGAATTCTTTACAACAAAAAAGTGAGAACAAGCAAGTCCAGAGAAGGGCGACGAAGCTGGTGAGCGGTCTGGAGAACAAGTCTTATGAGGAGCGGCTGAGGGAGCTGGGGTTGTTCAGCCTGGAGAAGAGGAGGCTCAGGGGCGACCTTATTGCACTCTACAGGTACCTTAAAGGAGGCTGTAGCGAGGTGGGGGTTGGTCTATTCTCCCACATGCCTGGTGACAGGATGAAGGGGAATGGGCTAAAGTTGCGCCAGGGGAGGTTTAGGTTGGATATTAGGAAGAACTTCTTTACTGAAAGGGTTGTTAGGCATTGGAATAGGCTGCTCAGGGAAGTGGTTCAGTCACCATCCTTGGAGGTCTTTAAAAGACATTTAGATTTAAAGCTTAGTGATATGGTTTAGTGGAGGACTTGTTAGTGTTAGGTCAGAGGTTGAACTAGATGATCTTGGAGGTCTCTTCCAACCTAGATGATTCTGTGATTCTGTGACTCTCCTTGTGAAGCGTATTCCTATCTCACAGGGAAGAATTAGGACTTAAAGTGGAGTCTCAGCAACCTCATGAAATGCCCTGACTATCATGCACCTGGGCAAACCTGCCAGAAGAGCTGAATGCCTGTTTGCATGTCATGGTGTCAGGCAAGAGACTCTCTGACCAAGAACATTAGAGAAAGAATAGTGTCCTAATTAAAGCTGCTTTAAAAAGTATAAATAAATAAACAAACAAACAAACAACAACAAAAAAAAAAAGCAAAAAAGCTACAGAAGGAAAAAACCTGCTGCTCCTGTAATCACTTTGTTTACCATCTGTCTATTCCTTCAATAGAGCATGCTCATACCAAAGAAGATGAAACTTCATTATACCACCTTCAAAAAATCACCTATTTTTCCTGAGAATCTAAAGACAGGAAGAAAACAAAAACAAAAACAAAACAAACAAACACATAAAAAACACCTTTTACTTTAAATTTGGCCCAACTGGTCTATCTTAGGGCTAACATAACGGTTCTACTGGACATCTTTTAAAAGCATAGACAAATAGACTGACAGAAATAGGAGGAAATTGGAGTGGCATACAACTACAATCCCTACAACTACAATAGCAAGGATTTGCACTGGAAGGCAGCACTAGGAAGAATAAAAACTTTCCTTAGCTTGGAAAGCAATATAAACTGGTGAAGTCATCTACTTTGTTAGTATTTTAATTTCTTCCCTGAACTCCTATAGTATATGCAATATATTAAAATTGCAAGTTGATAAAATTAATCAGAGCAAAAGTCCTACTCTGTTCCACTGTGGAAAGGGCTTTAGGCACAAAGAAAGTGTCTTCTTTAACCCAAGAACAACAGAAACTGTTATCCAAGGTAACAGGCCATGCAAGGTAAGGGATGGTTGTGTTCTTTAACTAGGTCTTCCCTGTCTGCAATGAAGGGTTTATGGTATAGATTATAAACCTGTACAAGCTGAAGTAAAGAGCAGTAAAAGAAATTCCAACGTGATTCTGAGATTCTGAGAAGGTAAAGCAACAGATCTTCTAAAGCACAGAACTTAATCAAAGATACACCTGACTTCTCAACAGTTTATTGTATAAACACACCCACCTTCACAAAGCTTTAGACTTTTATCACTTCAGTCTAAATGGAAAATTAAAACTTAGCTTCTTCTGTAAAATCCTAACAGCCTACTTGGCACTGATGAGGGTGGTGTTTCAGACTAATTACTCTTTTAACTCTCAGAAAGAACAGAAACTCAGCTCCTATTACCAGATCTTTAGGACCTGATAAATGAGTGCTTCTTGAGAGCTGTCTGTCCTCTACTGTTAACTACAAGGAAGATGCCACAATGAGAAAGCTGTCCAAATCTCCAATTAATCATTTTTTTTTAATTACTGGAACTAATGTATAAAACTTTGGCTTATATTTTTTATTCACTGTTACTATATCACTGTAAAGTCAAACGGAGATGGGTCTCAATGCAGCTTTTTGTCAATGGAATTGCATTGATTTCAGCTGATTTACTCCTGATTTACTAAGGTGTTGAATGGTACAATGATAATCCCAGTATCTTCAAAAGGTCTGTACTTGTAGCTTTATATTTAATTGGATCATCAGAAAATAAAAGCAAACGAAGAAAAATCATCTCAAATGTTCTGAGCATCCATACTTCTGTATTTAAATGAACCAGACACATACACACAGAGGTTGTCAGATACAGAGTAAACAAAAAATCAGGGTGAAATAAAAGAAATACACTGTATCTGTTCTTTTCAACCCTTTTTCTGTTGCACCTTTTGCAACATCTGTTTTAGAACCTGCAAGTACAAATTTATCTACAATCCAAGCATAAAACCCAGAATCAAAGAAAGGTCTTTACAGTCCTTGCAAAAACAGACATTAAAACTTTATGTATATATAAGGGTATTTTACTAGGTGAAAATATATGCCATTCAGTTTTGGAAAGACAATAAAATGAGAATAAAATAAAGGAAGTTCTCTGTGGATTGGGATTTACCAAAATTACCCCTAAAAACATAGTTGTTACTTTGCATTCAGTTACTTCAATGAGATAATATATATTGGAAAACCCTATAGCATAGCAAGCATCTGCACTCTTATCTTGCTCAGCTTCACAGAATTAGCCCAAGTCTTCACAAAATTCAGCAACACAACTGGACAGAAATTTATTGACAGGTACTATTGAGCAGTCTACTGTGAGGTTTTTGCTTTTTCAACACAGGCAGTTAAAAGTCTCTCGCTTGCATATACTCAGACATGTTTTTGTTTCTGAGAATATGGAAAGCTTCTTTACCTCATTTCAGATACTTCAGTTCGTTGTAGTTTGTAGTGAATTTATTTTGCTACCGCTCCTCATTTCTATTTCATCTATTAGTACTAATGTAAAAATGGATTACCACAATGAAATTATGCTTTGCATGTCATGCATGAGTACATTCCTGCTTTTTACCATATTTTTTTCATTGTTTCTACCTTCTCTGCTTTCAAGTCTTTTTTTCAAGTCTTCTTATCATTTTTGCAGTGTGTTTTAAAAAGATTTTGTTGTGTGGTTGCTTCTTTTCAACAACAACTTTAGAAAATCTGCATTTGGCCCCTCAAATTCTATGATTATTTTAAGAACAACTTGGTTAGTTTATTTTGAACACTGAATAATGCTAAAATGCTGTTTCTCTACATTTCCTGCATGTATATGTGATTCAACTGAGAGTTTCACTTGTCTGAAATGTGAAACCAAAGTGAAAGACCCTGTTTACAGAATTTGGCTGAAAACAAACAACAACAACAACAAACAGAAAGGTAAAATTAGTGGACAGAATATATTGTTGATATGGGGGCAAACTGCAAAGCAATGAATTTGCTGGATTTTCAACTTTCCCAAGAATGGAATTCCTGGGACAAACTGCACTTACTTCAGCTTTCCATTTATTTGTTGCTTTTTCTGTGGAAACAATTGCAAGGATTATCATAGAACCATAGAATCACAGAACAGCACGTAAGACTTCGAAGAGATTACTTTAAATCCTATGCATCTCTTTAACTTATCAGGAGGGTATCACATTTTCTAACTCTAAATTAATTGGTCTCAATTCATTAAAGGCATTGGGAGTTTCTCTCATTGTATATTCCACATAGCCAATTTAGTTTTACCTGCATGTCTTGGCAAGTGATGAAGCCTTTGCCTTCCACATCACAAATCTGAAAGAACTCATGTGCTTTTCCCAGCACAGTTGGTCCTGGGTCCTCTTCTCCAGTCCTGCTCTTCTCTGCATCTCCTGAGGGCACAGGACTGGCACAGTCTCCTTGCATTCTGTCCATTGTCAGAATCTTGTCACTGAATATTTTGGGATGCTGCTATCCCATTTACTTACAAATTCTGGTCTGAACTCTGTGCATGGAAGATAAGAAAAAGAGCAAATTAGACTCTCTTAATTATACTTTCAACAATCTCTTAGCAACCATCTCTTTAATTAGGCACAAAATCTTAGAAGAAGAAATAGCTTTTTGAAAATGCATGTCTGCACTAAGGCTGCACTAAGCATACTGCAAATGGGATGGTGAATGAGGAGGGGACAGTCTGAGTGAAGGACAAGACAAAAAGTATCCTAGTTCTGAAAAGGAATCTCAAAGCAAAATCAGACAGTTTAATAAGAAATACAGACAATCAATTAAGTGGAACAAAAAGAAAACACAAGAAAAACATATTAAAAAATATTTAAAGTTACTACAGTTATTCAATTGGTATGCTTGTGACTGATCATCTTAACACCACATTATCACAATTTGTATCCAGTGCTTTGGAGTACAGTATGTGCACATGATAGCTAATGAATGAAAAATGATTGATGACAGATGGAATCTGATGGATCATTTGTTTTAACTTATATTTTAAATCACTAAAATTAAGAGAAAGATAATGTATTATGGAATTCTGAAACATAACTTAGGTGTTTGACTTTCACCTGTGAAACATCTAATTGCTAGTGAGCTTGGCGGAAAGACTTCATAAATTAAACACATTCCAGAGTCTCTGTGAAAATTTGTTAGTTCCTCTTCATGAAAATACTTGTGTTTAACTCATGTTTGGGTATAATTTTATCTTAAATTCATTCTGGGAATTCTGATGGAAATATTTTTCGTCTCCAAACTTATTCTAAATTGTACAACATGCAGTATCAATACAAAAGGAGCAGGCTTTTCCAAACTTCAAACTAGGTTCAAAGGCACTTTTGAATATCCATCTTTTTCCATGGCTCACCTTATGTTTGGTAAGACTCTCTGTATGACCCTAACCCGTTATCATGTGGGTAAATCAAGTTTATAAAAAGTCTCCTTCGCTGGAGTACTGTGTAATTGTGACAGCCTAAGAATGTATACAGTTACCAATGCTCAGATGACATGCAGCAACTTGACTTTATATCTGTATCTTGGATTTGTCTTTCTATTTTTCTAAATAGGTCTATCTAAAGTAGCCACATATTTGTCTGATGATTTTTAAGAGAGAAATATATTTTGAGAAGCTTTTCATATGAAGGAACAAAGCCTGACTGGCACAATCTGAAATAACTCCAACAGAGGCCAGTGAGAATTATTTGAATCTGAAATGTATGTCTGTAGTCTCCAGACTGCAGGCCTGGGCATTGCATGGATGTGGAGGTAGAACCTAAGAAAAATAGAACTTTTGCTTTTCTACTCTGTTTATTAGGTAGAAAAGGCTCTGATCACACAGAGTAGGTCAGCCAGAGTCTACTCAATTCTGTGCTTGAGTTCTAACAGGCAGTGCTTTATCCATCTTTAAACATACCATCTTTCAAGACATTCTTAGATGTACAGTTCCTCACACCTGTGGCTTGCAACAGCTTTCCATTAAATTCTGTCCCTTTTCAAAGTGATTTATCTATATTGGCTATGGACCAGGCTACTGGACTTTGCATGCTGCAGGTAAGTACAAAAAGCACTGTAAACCAACTTTGGACTTCCATCCATTTTCGGATTTTGATGAGCAAATCACTCTCACACTCTAACTCCATTTGGCAAAAATCTGCAAACCTTTGATACCGAGTCAAAAGAACATATAGTTGACTAATTAGTCAGCCTTATCTGTAAGACTATACAGAATTGTATCCCAAGTGGGGGCAAGATAACCTGGGCCTGAAAGATGTGCCTGTAAAAAAACAGCTGAGGAATTCATGGTGTGCACATGTCTTTTGACATGTAAATCACTTAGTTTAGTATGCATGTCTAAGTTGGAACAACAAAACAAGAAAGAACAAGATGGTGTGAGCATATGCAACAACTGGGTTCAAGCAGCGAACATAGTGAGGAAGACTACTGACAACCACCACAGACCCCCCGGAAGACCACAATCAAATGTGGTCAAACAAATGTGCATGTGTCAGAAACATTTACATATTTTAACGAATTACGGGAAATAGTATGAATATGTTGATTATTTCTATGAAATATGATGAATATGTATGTTTTGACTGCATATAACCCCTGTAGTTTGGACGGTTCGGCACGCACACTAGGTGGAGAGATTCCCTGGGTATCCGGCACCACAATTAAAGAACACCTGCTTTCTAAAACTCCTAACCGAGTATTAGAGAGTTTCTTTGACCAACTTTCATGGTATCACCTTGGTAGATCTAGCACATTCTGATTTAGCTTCAGGGCTCTTCCCAATGTCACTGAGCACGCAGTTCTCAGAACTTTTTTCCTCATGCTCTCTTGCAACTCTGAGCATCCCAGTACTGCAGTTCAAATACTCTCCAAAGCTGAAAATGTTTTAATGACCAAAGAACTTAGCTGTCAAAATCTTTCCTAAGCAGTTATAAACTTAAGACATTTCCCAAGACAGTCCTCACATGATGGAGCAGCAGAACAAAAAAACTTCCCGAGAGCAGGCAACAGTTGGCTATATACACTACCAGCCTGTTTTAGGAAACTTCTTGTAATGGGCCTTACTTCAGTTATAATACACGACATACAAGGGTGCTTTATAAAGCACAGAGATCAGATGCTTAAACAAAGCACGCGCACAGCAGGCTGACCTACTCATTTCCGTAGCGTGTGAGCCCTCTGGTGGGCTCATAGCACTCTACACCCCAAAAGTCACCAAAGCTTGTCATAGCGCCTGCGACGTTCCAGCAGGCCCTGGAAAATGAACAAGGTTAGTAAATGTTGTCACGGGCATTTGACTATTACACCTGCCTGGTCAGCTATATTCGTTCTCTTATTAGGAAAATTTCTAGCTTAGGAAGTGTGACCAATCACTGTGGGAATATACACTAAGGGAAAGATCACTCCCTAATTGCTCTCTCTCTTTATCCCTTTCTTGAAATTTCTAGTATTAGCCAGTCTCAAAAATACAATATAAGCTAGGTGAAGCTTTGCTCTGAGTCTACATAGCCACTCTCACAAATGTATTACATGGAAATGCCCCAGCAAGCCAGACTTAGACTACGGTGGTATAACAGTATAGATGAGATTCTCCTTTGACACTGCTTTTACACACCTAAACTTCATTTAATTCAATAAAGCTCATTCTTGGCTGAAACCAGGATATGAGGTAACCAAAATCAAGCCATCAGTTTCAACTTCTCAGTGACAGTAATATAAAATTGAGTTTAATTATATCAAAATTCACTGGAACAAGTGAAGCCCAAAAATGATCTTGACGAGATCTGTCTCAAATTTCAAGCGTACTAGATAAAATCAAATTTTTCTTTTTCAAATTTCAGCAATTTCACAAAAGACCACAACTGCAGGAAAAGACCAGACTAATCATGACAGTATATGCTGCTAGTACTGTCCATTACTAGATTTTCTTAAGAAAAAGGAAAACTATCCAAATAATAGATAGCCAATTGCATATGAAAGAAGAGAAATATGAAACCAGATTTAAAAAAAAAAAAAAAAGTGGAATAAAAAGGCACTATGCACTGCTTGATAAAGTTATTTACACTTAGTAAACAGCTCAGATATGATTCAGAAAATATCACCATGTTTTCTAAATACTACAAAATGAAACAATACATCATGGTAGCCTCACCCTCTTGTAAGTTGCCCCGCCTTTCATACACATCATAAAAAATTACATAGCAACAGTACGTAGTACAGAAAAAAAAATAGAGAATGAATTAATATTCTTAACCATCAAGGCAGCTTACACAGCAAGTAGTTTTTCTTAATTCCTAAAGTGTCCTGATACTTTACAAATGCTGGTAATAACATGAAAAATTAAAACTGCAATTTACCCTATGTTACTAGATCAGCAATGCAATTGTTCCAAGGCCAGTTTTAAATAAAATAGGCAGTTCCTGTCACTCATCCATCCCCTTCAGAAACTCAATGGTTTACAAATTCAAAATTCTGTTAAGAAACCCCATGTCCATTCCTTTAGCTACAAAAAAAAAAAAAAATTTCACCATGTAAAAACACATCATATCACAAGCTGATGAAAATGAGCATAGCTCCAAATGGTACTAACCAAGGATGTGGGCTTTACGAGATTTTTACAGGTAATTAACCATGAGGTATTTTGGGACTGGTCTTCAACAGGTAGGTCATTGCTGGTATTTTGATCCTGATTTTTCAATCTGGTATACTGTAAATCACCAGGCTCTTGAACTGCACAGCAGTGCTGATGCACAGATTTCACAAGTCATGAGGTGTGACAACCTCATTCTCCCTAACTGTGACAGTTAAAAACTTACCAAGCTGTTTTACCTGCATTTATGTCTCTGAGTTTCTAGGTTTCAGTTAAATATTTTTTAGCATTTGTCTACAGGTAAAAATTTTTTGCCCCATCTTTTAAGTTTAGAAGACTTTTTCCAACACTCATACAAAGAAAATAAATAAATGATTATGAAATATTATATGGCTCACAATAGCAAAAAAAAATTAAAACACCAATATCATCCAGGGATACAATTTACAAGCTGATAGTTTATTGCAATCATAACTCCATACATATATATATATATACACACACACACATACTTGCACACACCCACACCCATATATATACTTAGGACATTTATATATATATGTATTCGCTGCACAGAGCTTGACTGAGGAAAGCATCCTTCAGCTGATAGATGTAACACCCAGCCCTGCACATCTTGAAACTAATGAAAACAGTTAAATTCTACAGATTCTCTGAAATTAGATCATTTACTCACATGCCTGCATACAGATCGACTAGCCCTGCTTTAGTCTCCTTTAAAAAAAAGGTAGCAGCGCCTTTTACAGTCACTGTGCCTAATTTTTCAGACTCTTATTTTTGAAGGAATTTCCCTGTTAAGATCTGCTTTATAAGTCACAGCCACACCCTGTCAGTTCTGCAAACATTGACACAAATGACTGCTAGTGTATGGCAAGAAAAAAATCAACCGCAACATTCAGGAAACTCTTCATATATTTTTCTTTAACCTATACCCCTTGTATTCAGGTCTGTGCTAAACACAAGAGAAACAGAATTTCTCTCTTTGGCCTTTAGCAGTACATTTCAAAACACAAATCATCAGAAAAAAAGTGTAGTAAGTTTACTTAATACCATGGTTACCATAGATTTATACAAAAAATATTCTTATGAGAGGCAACATTTATGTTCTACAGATACTGGAAGATAAAAACAACTTTCCCTACAACCAAACTATCATTTTCAAAATAACCTTTGTTATTTTGTCAGCTTCTGTAACCTGACTGACATATGAACAGGGATATCTTCAGAACTGACTTAGTGTCAGAGTTATCTTTTAGCATTATGTTGAAATTTTTCTAAAGCTGATAAAATGTAACACCATAATTATTTTAAGCTGACATAAGCCTGCTAAAAGAAGACATTCTCTTCCCTATCACCATGCCCTGGCCTTAGAATCATTAAGGTTGGAAAAGACCTTGGTATACATTACATTTAGTCAAAATCTGTTGTATCGGTATATATAAAAGTATCTTGGTAGCAGTAAATATACTTTTTAACTACAATTTACTGTCATCACAGGCATTCAGTGTGAAGACCCTGAAGGCAGTCACCAGTCACAACTTCAATTATCTTTTGTATTTGCAGGGAAGCATACAATGAAAATCAACTAGACAGCTCTAGAAGTATGCCGGACATAAAGTGATTTTGCTGTGACACTGTTTTTCTTGCCCTAGTACATGAAGACTGTAGAAGAGCCACTACAAATAGTACCAGTTACAGCACTTTTGGGCACCACATTTATGAAATATTCTTTATGTAGAAGGAGTTATAACACCTGGCACTCCAGTACACTCAGCTGTCAATCCAATTGCAAGCGTCTCACCCCTTTTTGCCCTAGTACTGGTACCAGTATTACACAGAGATGTAAACCAAGGCAAAATGAGCTAAAGCAACTTGCTCAAGTTCATGACAGCAGGCAGTGCAGTAGCAAATGAAGCATTAGAACTGCGGTTCTAATCCTGCTGCCTTCCAGCATGAGTGTTAACAAAAGGGTCAGGGGCTGCGAGTGCTGTATGCAACACTCACAGCGGCTCCAGAAACATCCCTGTGCCACCTCTGTTCCACTGTCAGCAGGGCAGCCACACACCAAGCAAACAGGTGGAGGTGCTTCTCCCACAAGAGCTTTTCCAAGCTTCTTCCCAGTAGGTGCCTCCCACACATGTTGCAGGAGTCTATACCATCAAGGTGTGCAGCTCATAGCTCCGAGAGAATGGGCAGAAATGTTGATTGGCACTTGGGGACAGGAAATGTGCTAATAACGGATATCACTTGCGGGCTGCCCTGAACCTCCTAAAACCCTGCCCAGGCCCGATAAAATTGCAAAAGCAGTGTTCTCTTGCAGACCTCCCTCACAGGAAGCAGAGCTTGCAACAGGAGGAGCACAGAGGAAGAGCAGAGCACGGTTGAGACATCAGGGAGAGAAGGGAGAAGCAGCTGTCACTGTGCATTTCCTCCAGCAGCATTGCTAGGGGGATGATCTGGCTCTGCATGCTCTTCTTGTCTTTCCTCTCCTGACACTTTAGGCCCAGGATACCTTCCCCCAACTCACCTCCCGCAACTTCCTGCAGGCGCCCAGGCGAAGGTGCAAAACGAGCCCTGCGCACTGACTGACGAAGTTCCACACACGCCTCAGGGTGGAAGTAAAAGTGCAGGAAGATTTAAACAACTTTCTAAACTTTGTTCAGGTACGAATAGCATAACCCGGTGACGAGCAGGCTGCGCCCCGGGGGCGGGACAGTGAGCCAGTCCGGCCTCCCTCCGCCCACAGCCGGCCCTTGCCCACGCAAAGGGGGCTGTGCAGTCAGAGTACAGATCACACCTCGCCTCTGGCAGGTCTAATTCCGAACCAGCAGTAAGTCAATTTGGAGAGCCAGGGGAATTCAAATTTGCAATACCCTCCTTGATCCCTACTGCAGCTAGGACTAAGTATGTGATGGCTTGCTTTCTGGAGTAAGGCCATTGACTTGAAACCTCTCTAACCTGAATGATACAGGGCAGAAGGGTTTGGAAGGGTGCAGGACAACGCATCCAAATCAAGAACTTAAGGTGATGACTAATCTAAATGGACCAACTAGGATCTTCCAAGCTTGTGATTTCAAATTGTCCCAAGTGCAGTTACACTTGCACAGAAGATGGTAACAGGAGACAGAATTGATTTCACATTCATTTGATTCAGAAATTTCAAATAGCCCGAAGTACATTTTGAAAAATGTCGTGCTAGGGTATGTTAATGTCTACCTTTGGGAACAGGTTCTCTGAGTACCCCTCTAGAAAATAAATATACTTTGTTCTCATCACTGCAGCATGTCACAACTGTAGAAGAGTAATTTGTGCATGGTGTTCATAATGTATTTCAATTCAGGATACTTCCTAAAGCAAAAACAAAGAAACAAACAAAACAAACCCCCCCAAACAAACTAAAAATGATAATGGTGCAATTCATACCATTGTGTTTGACCCCAGAATGGATAGCTTCTTGAGATGAGAAATAATTATAAAAAAAAAAAATCAAAGGGACAGCTGAAATAGAAATACAGTAGGAGGTGGTATAAAGACCACAGGATCATAGAACCAATTTGGTCAGAAAAAGCCTTTAAGATCATGAAGTACAACCATCCACCTAATGCTACAAGTCCACCACTTAACTGTGTCCCTAAGCATCACATCCACACATCTCTTAAATACCTCCAGGGATGGCAACTCCACCATGACACTGGGCAGCCCATTCCAATGCCCAGCCACCCTTTCTGTGAAGAAAGGCCTGATAGCCTTCCTGATAGCCAATCTAAAAATAATCTTTTCTGATAGCCAATCTAAACCTCCGCTGGTACAACTTGAGGGATGTCACTTGTCACCTGAGAAGAGAGACCGACACCCTCCTCACTGCAACCTCCTTTCAGGTAGTTGTAGAGAGCAATAAGGTCTCTCCTGAGCCTCCTCTTCTCCAGGCTAAACAACCCCAGTTCCCTCAGCCACTCCTCATAGGACTTGTGTTCCAGACCCTTCACCAGCTTCATAGCCCTTCTCTGGACACGTTCCAGGGTCTCAGTGTCTTTCTTGAAGTGAGGAGCGCAAAACTGAACACAGTACTCAAGGTGCAGCCTCACCTGAGCAGAGGACAGGAGAACAATCACCTCCCTGGTCCTGCATGCTACACTATTCCTGATACAAGCCAGGATGCTGTTGGCCTTCTTGGCCACCTGGGCACATTGCTGGCTCATGTTCAGGCAAGTGTCGACCAACACGTCCAGATCCCTTTCCTCTGCACAGCTTTCCAGTCACTCTGTCCCAAGCCTGTAGCGTTGACAGGTTTAGTCAGGACCCAGCACTTAGCCATGTTGAACCTCATCCCATTGGCCTCTGCCCATCGACCCATCCTGTCCAGGTCCCTCTGCAGGGCCTTCCTGCCCCCTGGCAAATTGACGCTTCCCCCCAACTTGGTGTTGTCTACAAACTTACTGAGGGTGCACTCATCCGAATCATCAATAAAGATATTAAAGAGGATGGGCCCCAACACTGACCCCAGGGGAACACCACTGATGATCGGTCTCCAGCTGGACTTCACTCCATTCACCTCTGGGCCCAGCGGTCCAGCCTGTTTTTAACCCAGCAAAGAGTATACCTGTCCAAGCCATGGGCTGCCAGCTTCTCCAGGAGAATACTGTGGGAGACTGTGTCAAAGGCCTTGCTGAAGTCTAGGTAGACTACGTCAACAGCCTTTCCCTCATCCACCAGGCAGCTCACCCAGTCACAGAAAGAGATGAAGCTGGTCAGAAAAGAGTTGCCTTTCATGAACCCATGCTGGCTGGGTCTGATCTCCTGGTTGTCTTGCACATGCTGTGTAATTGCATTCAACATGACCTGTTCCATCACCTTTCCTGGCACCAAGGGCAGGCTGACAAGCCTGTAGTTTCCTGGGTCCTCCTTACAACCCTTCCTGTAGATGGCCATCACACTAGCAAGTCTCCAATCATCTGGGACCTCTCTGGATGACCATGTGTAGTGGGTTTACGTGGCAAGGTTTTGGTAGCAGGGGGCCATAGGGGTGGTGGCTTCTGTGAGAAGAATCTAGAAGCTGCCCCATGTTAGGTAAGAGCCCCACTGCTGACCAGAGCTGAGCCAATAAGCAATGTTGTTTTGCACCTCTGTGAGAGCATATTTAATACAGGGGAAAAAAAAGCTGCACCACACAGCAGCTGGGAGAGTGAGAGGAGTGAGGAACAGCCTTGCAGGCGCCAAGGTCAGTGAAGAAGGAGGGGGAGAGGTTCTTCATGTGCCGGAGCAGAAGTCCCCTGCGGCTTGTGGTGAGGACCATGGTGAAGCAGGCTGTCCCCCTGCAGCCCATGGAGTACCATGGTGGAGCAGGGTTCCACACTGCAGCCCATGGAGGAGACCATGGTGGAGCAGGTGGACCTGCACCGACGGAGGCTGCGGCCTGTGGAAGACCCCTGCCAGAGCAGATTCCGGGCCAGACCTGTAGCCCGTGGAGAGGAGACCACGCAGGAGCAGGTGACCTGGCAGGAGCTGCTGCCCATGGGGGATCCAGGTTGGAGCAGTTTGCTCCTGAGGGATGGACCCCGTGGTACAGACCCATATCTGTAGCAGTTCTTGAAGAGCTGCTGCCTGTGGAAAGCTCACGCCGGATCAGTTCAGCAAGGACTGCATCCCGTGGGAGGGACCCCACAGCACAGGGGACGAGAGTGACCGAGAAGGAGCGGCGGCGAAGAAGCACTACAGACTGACCGTAACCCCCATTCCCCCTGTTCCCCTGCGCCGCTTGAGGGGAGGAGGTGGAAGAGGGTGGATGGGGGGGAAGGTGCTTTTGGTTTCTTTCCTTTGTTTCTCGCTTCTCTAGCTTGTTAGTAATAGGTAATAAATCTTACTATCTCCCTACGGTGAGTCTGTTTTGCCTGTCACGATAATTACTGTGCGATCTCCTCGTCCTTATCTCAACCCTTGAGCCCTTTTCATCATATTTTCTCCCCGTTCCTCTTTGAGAAGGGGGAGTGAGAAAGCGGTTGTGGTGGAGCTCGGCCTCCCACACGAGTAAAACCACCACACCATGACCACTGATAGATGATGGAAAGCAGCCCAGCAATCACACCCGCTAACTCCCTCAGCACCCTCGGGTACATCCCATCAGAGCCCATAGATCTGTGGGTGTCTAGCTTGCCTAAATAACCTCTAACATAATCCTCTTCAACCAAGAAAAAGTCTTCCTCTCTCCAGGTTTTCTCTATTGTTTGGCTCAGTAGTGCATGGGGGCTAGCCTTAGCAGTGAAGACTGAAGCAAAGGTGGCGTTTTGTAACTCCACCTTCTCTATATCTGCCATCACCAAGGCACCCACCTCATTTAGCAGCGCACCCACATTTTCTTTAGTCTTCCTTTTGCTGCTATGTATTTGAAGAAGCCCTTCTTGTTATCCTCAATCTCTCTTGCTAAATTTAATTCTAACCGGACCTTGGCCTTCCTCATTGCATCCTTGCATTCTCTGAAAATGTTCCTATATTCCACCCAAGTGGTCTGTCCCTTCTTCCACAACATGTATGCTTTCTTCTTCTGTTTAAGGTTTTCCAAGAGCTCCTTGCCCATCCATGCAGGTCTCCTGCCCCCCTTGCTTGACTTCTTTCTCATAGGGATGCACTGATCCTGAGCTTGAAGGAAGTGGTGCTTGAATATTAGCCAACTCTCCAGGGCCCCCTTACTCTCTAGGGCCCTGGCCCAGGGGATTCCTCCAATTAGGTTCCTGAAGAGGTCAAAGTTAGCTCTCTTGAAATCCAGGGTTGCAGTCCTACTTTTTGCCCTGCTTCCTCCTCGCAAGATCTTGAACTCCAACATCTCGTGATCACTGCAGTCGAGACTGCCCTCAACCTTCATGTTTCCAACCAGACCGTCTCTGCTTGTTAGTACCAGGTACAGCATTGCCCCTCTCCTTGTTGGTTCACCTACCTCCTGTGTCAAGAAGTTATCTGCAATGTTCTGCAGTAACTTCCTGGACTGTTTGTTCTGGGCTGTGTGGTCTTCCCAGCAAGTATCGGGGTGGTTAAATTCCCCCCAAACAATCTTCGGGCTAAGCATTGCCACTTCTTCCCCTCCCAGATGTAGGACCAGCAAAGGGTAATAGTCTGAGGGTTGAACCAAAGTGGGAAGTCTCCTGGTGATGTCTTTAACCCAGGCCCAAGGAAGGCATCAGACTTCCCTTAGAGGAGGGTCCCTTCTACGTACTGGAGTCTTTTCAGTTTAATCTGCAAACTCATATTTTATCTAGCTTTGCTAAGGCCAAGCGGCCCTCTGTTCCCCCTATTGTGGAACCACCCACAACTGAAACATGACTTTTTTTCCTCCTCCCAGTGGTTGCGATACTGGGGGTTGGCCTTTCTGACCCTGGCAATATCTCTGGTGGAGAGGAATCGTCGCCTTCTCCATCCATCTATTGCCTTTCAGCCTCCAGGGCCTCACACCTATTCCTCAGGGCTACGTGATAGCATGAGACAGGTGAAGGCAAATTTCTCCTGCCACCTCGAGCCTGGATTTGTTTCCATCTGTTCACATCCTTGAAACTTCTGCTTTGTGTCTGCTGGGGAATGGATACTGCATTCCCTTCTTGTTGGGGAATTCCTGGTGCTTGTTCTTGTTTGACGGAGGCCAGAGCTTGGCACCACCCTCTGAATCCCAGATGCCCCTCAGTTTTTCCACCTCTTCTTGTAGCTCAGCTACCATGCTGAGCAGGTCTTCCACCTGCTCACATCTCACGTAATTGTTATCTCTGCAGCTGCCCAAAGATGGTGTGAAGCTTTGGCACTCCCTGCAGCCTGACCTCTGGATGGCTACATGGTTTTTCGGAAGCTCAGTTTGGGTCCCCACCTCCTTTTTGCTAAGCATGGATGTGGCCTTCCGCCGACTGTTTGCCATGACTTGTTTGCCATGAGCTTGCTGCTGCACCCTGCACTGCCGCACAAACTGCCATGCCACGCCCTGACTGCTGTGCCACACCATGTTTGCCTACCCTGTTTGCCACGGTCCTGGTTGCTCTTGCTCCCCAGGGGATGCCTGTTTACAATGGAGGGGGAGGGAGAAGGAGGGGGGGTGGGTTGCTCCTGGCTCAGCCCAAGCAACAAACTCTGTTGTAGAATCCTTTCAGTTTAATTTGCAAACTCATATTTTATCTAGCTCTGCTAAGGCCAAGTGGCCCATTGGGAAAATACATCAAAGCAAAATCTAAAAGTGAAAAAACAGGTCCTACAGAGAATGAAAGAAGAGTGGGACCGTTAAGCCAAAGAGGGCATAATAACCATCTTAATTGTAGCTTTTAAGGACTAAGGGAACCACTACAATCACCTACTTTTCTATTCTGCATAACACAAACCCAAGGCTTCATTTATATCACAATAAATTTATAGATTTTCATAAAATTACTTCCAATTTACTTCAAGGTAAGGGAGACAAGCAGCAACCAAGGAGAGAAAAGATCTGGGAAAAGATGTTGTGGGCTATGGACGCTATAATCATATACACATAATTCCTCATTTTCAGAAGATGACTGGTTAGAGTAAAAACAAAAAACTAAAGAAGGAAAAAAACCTAACAGGTCATATATCAGAAGCACAGTGTCCACAATATAACTGGGAAACAGGAGAAAAACAGAAAAGGTATTAAAAGTGACAGCACTGATGATTCCAAAACAGGCCAGAGAGGACTTTGGAGAGAGATCACTTGGCATTTGTCCTTAGATGAATCTACAAATTCAAACTCTAATGTTAACAAAAAATACTATGTCATTTCTGTGCACAATGATGTAGAAACCTAGATCTCTGACTGTTGATTGTGTCTGCATTAACCTTTTTTATTTCTAATATCTCCAACAAAACAATTAGTTTCCACAGGATTTGTAAGAAAATTTTCCTCTCCCAAATGATAGATGGAGAAGAAAGCTGCCTGCCTTGCTTCCTGCTGGTCTCTGGAAGCAGTAAGCAAAACCATTTGTGGATTAAAATTGAGATGCTCAAAGGTAACAGAAGTAAGCAAGGGAAGCAGATAGATTCATTTACTTCCCAGTCTGATCCTTCAATATAGAAACACTAATGAAAAACAACTAATGTGCAGGCAATAATAATCACATAACCTCCTATTTCCTTTCCAGAACTACCTTCTCTGATTTTTGTTCCCTAAATATTAACAGTTCTTAGGGATCCATACTGAAAAGGCAGAGTGAAGTTAAATGAAACTACCCAGTGCTGTTAAGCTCCTTGAGAAATAAAGCTACTGTAAGTAGTTAGGTTTTTAGTGAAAATGCACCTTTTCCTCTTACATCATGGCTTTGAATGCTTTATTCTTAACTGATTTAAAAAGTGTTTGTTATCATGCTGGGAGCCTGGAAGTTCTGCTCATGTGGAGAATTAAGAAGCGCAGGGCGCAAGAAGCAACAATAATATTCTCTCAGTAATTCAGTACCTCTAACTCTCTGATTTCTTGGTACAGTAATCTGAGAAAATAAGTATGGCAGGATATTGGACAAAATTCCACTTGCACTGGAAAGTCTAACTAAAAACCATTAAACTTTATTCCAGCACCCCAACGAGGAAACCATCAGAAGGAATGACTGTTTCACAGTGGCCAAGTAGCAACGGTACTACTATTGCTAATAACAAATCAGAGATCACACAAAATACTATATTAACCTTCATGTTTCCAACTAGACCATCTCTGCTTGTTAGTACCAGGTCCAGCAGCGCCCCTCTCCTTGTTGGCTCACCTACCACCTGTGTCAAGAAGTTATCCGCAATGTTCTGCAGTAATCTCCTGGACTGTTTGTTCTGGGATGTGTCGTCTTCCCAGCAAATAGTGGCCCTACAATCACATCTGCCAACAACCTCAGCACCCTTGGGTGGATCCCGGTATAGGCTTCTTAGCATAGGCTTAAAATTACAGTAGTAAGCAGAATGCTTTAAAGAATTCCACCATTTTTACAAGTCCAAAATTGTCCTCACTGAAGTCTAGGTACACACTCATTTGATTTTCTTCAAGGACCAAAACAATACTAAGATCTTTTGAAAAGTCCCAGGGTGCAAAACACATTATCCAGATCCGGGATCCTTCTGAGTCTATGCTTAAAGTAAAATGAGTTAGAAACTGGATGACAGTCTCAATCACTGGGTTATGCAAATGCCAGAACTACAAACTGCAGCAGGTGCTAGGCAGAAGACTGCTTGCAGCTTTAAGTCAGGAAATGTCAAGAGCAATATAAAAATAAAACCCCCACCCTTGAAATAAAACAAACTGCACTTCACAGTTTATTTGTGGTGATGGGTTTTTATTTCAGTCTGGAGAGCCATCATACTGTTCAGTTGCAAGGAGTAGTTTTCTTCTACATTTATGCTGTCGTTAACAGGCCTATTTGATCTTTCCACACTGATATAGCCCTTAATTGCACCACCCTGGGAGAACTTGATAGTAATATTCAAATTAGTTGCCGAAATTGGAATCATAAACACAGTGCAAGAAATTTACAGATTGACTATAAAACAAATCATAGTAACTGACAGGTAGGAAACTACAGGTCTTCTAGCTTGACCTGCTCTTGAGTCATCTCACTTGCCAAAATAAAGCAAATACATGCTTGACTTTATGCTATTGTGATCTGCACTAGTATAAATTCGATTGTGCTATATAAATAAATAAACCTCCAATATAAATAAATAAAGTAAAACTTTTTCAAAAATTGAGCTTTAATCATAGAATGGATCTGTCTATCATCTGTTTCAACCTACTGCTCAAAGCAAGGTCAGCCAGAGCAGATTGCTCAAGGCCTTGTGCAACTGGGTTTTGAAAATCTCCAAGGATGGAGACTTTATAACCTCTCTGAGCAACCTGTTCTATTGTTTGACTATTCTCACAGTAAAAAAGCTTTTCCTTATGTTTAGATGGAATTTCCTGTATTTCAATATGCGTCTGTTGCCTCCTGTCCTTTCACTGGGCAGTACTGAGGAGTCTTGCTTTGTATTTATTACCTCGCAACCATGTATTTATGCACATTGATAACATTACCCCCACAATCCCCCCAGCTTTCTGTTCTTGAGGCTAAATAGTCCTAGCTCTCTCAGACTTTTGTTATATGTCAGATGTTTCAGTCCCTTAATCATTTTAGTGACTGGTTGCTGGATTCACTCTATAAGTCTCTCTTTTACTGTGAACCCTAGAACTCAACACAGCACTCCAAATGTGATCTCACCAGCACTGAGGTGGAGGGGAAGAATGACCTTCCTCAACCTGCTGGCAATATTGCTCCTGATTGTGAGTCACCTAGCTATGACATTAGCTAGCTCCCTCACCTCTCATGGATGTATCCCATCAGGTTCCAAAATCTTGTTTATATCCAGTTTGTTTAAACGTTTCCTAACCCTATCCTACTATACTGAGAGTAAGTCTTCACTGCACCAGACTTTGTCACTTGCCTCAGGGGCTTGGGAATCCTGATGGCAGATCTTACCAATTACTCAATGCTTTGTTCTTAAGCCTTTTCTGTGCCCTTTGTCACCAGGTCCCCTGGCCCATTCAGCAAAAGGGTTCACAGTTTCCCTAATCTTTGTTATTGTTACTTGTAGATGCCTATTTTGTTGCACGTCTTGCCAGATTCAATACCTGGTTGGTTTTGGCTTTCCTAAACCTACCCATTCAATACCTGGTTGGTTTTGGCTTTCCTAAACCTACCCGTACATAGTCAAGACAGCGTCTCTTTATTCCTCCCTGGTCACCTGACCACACTTCTACCTCATGTATGTTTCCTTTTTATGTTGGAGTTTAGTCAGCTCTTCATTCATCCCTGCAGGCATGCTGCCACTTTTGCTTGAATTTTTGGGCTCTGGGATGGACCATTCTTGAGCATAAATGTATAAAAATAAAAGAACTTACAAATATTTCTTTCCATATAACTTGCATTAGAAATGTTTTTCTTAAATCATAGGTAGCTCAGCATTGGCACATTTTATTGTTTGTAATCAAAGCTGTTGCATAAACTGGCACTTCTTCCAGTAAGGCAATATCAACTCAGTAATAAAGCGTGAATTAACACATTGAAAAGCATGAAAATCAGCAGTCCAAAAAAAGACGAAAGATCTACATTAGTTATTTCCGTGTCCCTGAGGAGACAGTATCCAATATTCTCCTCTCATTATTCATCACCCATTGTAGTTCAGTATATTCTACCTTATGTGGCTTTCAAAGCAAACCATATTAGCTATCTAATCTACAGTGACGTATTTCTTCTGCTTTAACACTGGAAGTACAGTCTTTGTGCATTCTCAAGTCTGTCTAACAGTCCCTTTCCCTCAGGACAAAGCAAGCCCACTTCTGAAATACCAAAAACCCACAGCATTCCAAGGGGGACCTTCAAATCAGCTCTTCATGTGGATTTTTTTCTGTTAAGTGAGGTAGAGAGCAATAAGCATGTGGCTGCCTCTACCATCTGCTCTGGCCCAAGACTGCTCCTGTTCGGCTGCTGCGGCCCAGACCAATGCCTGGGGACATCCCCCAGCCCAGGCTGGGGGTTGCAGCTGCCACTTTCCCTTTTGCTGGTTTAGCCAGTAGCAAAACTGAGCAAGTATCCCAGAAACACACAGACAGAGAGAGAGAGAGAGAAACAGAGAGAGAGGACACTGACATGACTGGTCACACAGGTTGCCCCAGTGAAGGGCTGCCTTCAACAGCAGTTACACACAGGACTGACATAAAACAGACATAGATAGCCTTTCTCCTCTCCAGCTGGTAGAGATACAAGTTCACTGTTGAAGACATGCACACAGCATATTCACAGATCCTCTGAGTACCAGGCATGGCCTCTCTGTTTGTCTAGCACCCCCCACTCAGGTCCTCGAGTACCAGTGCAGCCCACAGAGGTCCACCTAGCACCCCTGCCAGGATACTGGGCCCCTTACCCACCTATTCACCAGCTAGTCCAGCTTGAAGTTCACATGCACTCACTCACTCGTCCCTCAGGCATACCACATTCACAGGCCCCTTGGGCGCACCAGCATGGAGCCCCTGCCTGGATCTGAGGCTCCTGCTACTTGCCAGCTAGTCCAGCTTAAAGTTTGCTATTGAACAGACATACACAACAGGTCTCGGGATGATACAGCCACCCAGTCCCTTGAGCAGCTGGCAACGGGCACACAGACTACAAGCCATGGCGCTGCTCCAGCTGATGGTGCAGAGCCCTCACCCGTCCCACCCACTCTGGTCCTCCTCAGAAGCTGGTTTGGGAAAATATACCACTCCAACCCCATGGCTGGGAGTAGAAGACCACACTCGCTCCAGTAGCTGGCACCACAGGCCAGGGACGACTACACCCCAAGTCTGACTCCAGTAGCTGGCACTTGGTTTGTTCACACTGGTTTCCCCAGCAGTTGGTGCCCTGGGCTCAGAGTTTGTAGGATCCCTTTCAGATCCAGGCAGCTACAGCCCCTCCAGCTACTGATACTAGGACCCCTACTTGCTCCAGTAGCTGGCAATAGCTGGAGCCACCTGTACAGAAGACGAAATTCTCTCCAAGTCTGTGCCATGATACTGCTTTAATTATACTCAAGACTCCAGTTTGCTGAACCATAAACAACCAGACTTAAAAACATACTGCCATTAAGGATCTTGACCTACTTTCCCAAAGAAAAAATATCCTGGCTGATATCCACCGTTAATTATGCACTAACTAACCAAATACCCCTGCAGTTATACAGAGGAGGTAAATTGTGTATTTTTATCCACAACCTGGCAATCTTTGAAGAAGTGTTCTATAGATTCCATCCCGGGAACAGCTGAAGTGCACTAATAGCTAAAAGCTCTATTTTAGTCACATCTCTTCCACCCAAAGCTTTTAACAAGGTTAAATTTAAATGAATATTGTCTTCCATAATGCACATTTCATAAACAGTGTTGAATACTGTTCAGTGAAGGACTTTATGCATCAGAGGAAAACTTGTAGGAACTAACTCTTATGTAGAATGTTTGATATAAACCTGTTTTATGCAAAGAGACAGGAAAAGATCATATTGTGAGATCAGTCGTTCCACCATACTAGCTAAATACCAAGAAAAATTGAGATCTATTGCAATAACTAGTATATGAACACAACAGCTGTCCATGCTTCATAGAACAGAAAGATTTAGAGTAACATTTTCTTCTCATATATTACTATAATAAAGAACATTTTTTTCTCCTGTCGCACTGGAGTGTTCAGTTAAGTATAGTAATACTGATTTCACACACTTGTCATAGCAAGAGATACAAAGGCAAGATGTATGCAATATCACTGGTTTGGGGATATTCTAGGAGGCATGCTGGCCCTGTGAGAAGCCAGTCATGCTTATAGCAGCTCGGTATAGTTGACCAGTGACAGCAATACTTTGCTATCCCCTCCCCACACTTCTCACAACAGTCCTTAGAAGAGATACTATAGCAAATGGGATGTCTTTCATTTCTGGCTCTGTATCATTCACATACCAGTTCTGTAAGTCCACCCTTATCACAAAGTGACAAGAGAGATGAAAATTTAACAGACTCTCCATCCCATACTCTGTCCCACTGGGAATACCTAAGGTTGCTGAACATTCAAGAAGATGATCAGCATGAAAACTGAGTTTAAGATTTGTAACTGACAGATGTAAAGCAGTAATATTTTTACATTCTCTCCTATTCTTGCTTCCATCTCCCAGCTCCTGTATACATACAGACAAATGCACCATTTCACTTACATAACCATTTTTCTTACATTTATATTTTTTTGCAGGTTTTTCTTTTCTTGTCCCTGTCTTATCCCATAGCTTTGGGTCATATTCCTTATACTAAAAAAAAATCAAAAACACAAAAAGAATCAGTCTGGAGCTGCTATTTAAGTCACTCGCATACACATCCAACAGTTACTTGATGTTTTTTGACAGAGATACAGTATTCTCAGCAGTTTTGTTAACACAACACGTATGATGCAAGTATTTGGGTCAGCCAGCCATTTCACGAAAAAAAAATCTTTAAAAAGTAATCCCACTGGTTTATAGCACAATCATCCCTTGAAAGCCTAATTTTCACCAACCTTTCTCAGGCAGAATTACTTTCTAGGACAACCCTCACCTTCTAAAAGCTAGATACTGACTGAAAAAACACTTACATGTACTAGCTGCTTGGTCACCACTGGGTGTGTAACCTGCCTCAGTTTACTATATTGGGCATTTGGAGGTGCTAGCCAAGCTCAGCTGCAAGCTGCACTCCATATATGTTATGAACATAAAAGAAGGGATGAAATGGGGAAAGTGAGGCATAGAAAGGTGAATAATTAGCTTGAAGCACAAATGCATTTTATAACTACTGCGCCAACTCCTATACCTTAAGCCCTATACAAGGCTACTAATGTAGTCAAAGCTGGCTTTTTCACAGAATGTTTGAGGTTGGAAGGAACCTCTGGAGGTTATCTAGTCCAAACCCACTGCTAAAGCAGGGCCACTGAGAGTTGGTTGCCCCGAACCAAGTCCAGATGGTTTCTGAAGATCTCCAAGGAGGGTGACTCCACAACCTCTCTGGGCAACCTCTTCCGTTGCTCAGTCTTCCACACATTAAAAAAGTGTTTCCTGATGTCCAGACAGAACCT
The DNA here is from genome assembly GCF_009769625.2 of Cygnus olor. Classification (NCBI taxonomy): domain Eukaryota; kingdom Metazoa; phylum Chordata; class Aves; order Anseriformes; family Anatidae; genus Cygnus; species Cygnus olor. The sequence continues at coordinate 102,092,936 of NC_049169.1, forward strand.
CCTATCTTTCAGTTTGCGCCCACTGCCTCTTATCCTGGCACTGGACACCACTAAACAGAGCCTGGCTCTGCTCTCTTTGCAGCCTCTTTCCAACTATTTATAGACATTGATAAGATCCTCCCAAGCCTTTTCTTCTCTACGCTAAACAGTCCCAACTCTCTTAGTCTTTTCTCATAGGAGAGATGCTCCAGTTCTATAATCATCTTTGTGTCCCCTCTTTGGACTCTTACCAGTTTGTCCATGCCTCTCTTGTACTGTGGAGCCCAGAACTTGACACAGTGCTCCAGGTATGGCCTCATCAGTGCTGAACAGAGGGGAAGGATCACCTCTCTTGAACTGCTGATGATACTTTGCCTAGTGCAGCCCAGGATACCATTAGCCTTATTTGCTGCTCCAAAGGCACATTGCTGGCTCATGTTCAATTTGGTGTTCAGCAGGATCCACAGGTCCTTTTCAGCCATCCTGATGTCCAGCCAGGCAGCCCCCAGCATGTACAGGTGCCTGGGGTTATTTTTCTCCAGGCACAGGAATTTGCACTTCTCCTTGTTGAGTTTCAAGAGGTTCCTGTCAGCCCATTTCTCCGGCTTGTTGCAGTCCCTCTGGATGGAGGGATTCTATATATTAAAACATATATAATTACCTAAAACTGTAATTACGTAACCCTTCTTCTAAGGACTAAATCTTTAAATTAAAAAACAAACAAAAAAACTACTGTGACTACAACAACAGTCACTGTCATCAGATGAGTACAGCTGTAGCCCTTCAAGTCTTCCTGCTTTAGCCTGACGGCCTTCTGACAAAGTTTGAGGGGACAGTTTTTCATTAAAGCTGATATTGTTTCACACGCAGTGCACCATATACTGGATCTACTTCCAAAGCCACATATCTCTTGTTTCTGCCACATTTTTTCTTGACCTTCTGCTCCCGTTCTCCTCTCCTCCGTTTTGTCAAAAGTAGATGTCTGTATTTGAGCATTACCTTATTTATGCATTAGTGATAGACCAGAAAAGAGAACTGAATGGCACTATAACTAAGCTGAACCATCTTTCCCATGCCAAATTAGTTTTAAACAAATATCCAGGTGTTTCATCTAGTTCACTTTATGACTAAATGAATGCAAACAGAGCATGCGGAACAGAGATGCGAGCAGGCTAAGACCTTCTGTTGCCTTATATTGTTCATGAAACCAGGACATGGGTAAGGTAATCACCACCTATAATTTGTTTACATATTAGATTTCTTTATTAGTCAAAAGGAAGAAAAACAAATCTGAGGACAACCTGAGAAAAGAAAAGAAACATTTAGGGTTGTTCCTTTTAATGTCAATATGATTTCATTCCCTTTAAGTAAAATTTTGTTACTCAGTGGCTAGCAGACTGAAACAGGAAATTGGTCTAAACCTTCTTGGTTTCTAACAAGAAACAATGTAATTTCCACTCTCTGCCTTCTGACTGGCACCCTTTCAGCCCATGGACTAAGCAGTTTTCCTAAATGCTGAAATGTTGTCAGATTTCTGTTTTCTTATCGATCATAGAATGGCTTGGGTTGGAAGGGACCTTAAAGATCATCTAACTCCAACCCCCCTGCCATAGGCAGGAATGTCAGTCACTAGATCAGGTTGACCAAGGCCTCATCCAACCTGGTCTTGAACACCTCCAGGGATGGGGCATCTACAACTTCTCTTGGCAAGCTGTTCCAGTGCGCCACTACTCTTACAGTGAAGAATTTTCTCCTAATGATCTAAATCTATCTAGATCTAAATCTATCCACTTTTTGTTTATTCCCTCTTGTCCTACCATTATCTACCTGAGTAAAGAGTCTTTATCTTTTTTTTTTTAAGACCCCTTCAAGTATTGAAAAGCCTCAATGAGGTCTCCCCGGAGCCTCCTCTTCTCCAGGCTGAACATCCCCAGCTCTCTCAGCCTTTCTTCATAGGAAAGGTGCTTCAGCCCTCTGATCGACTTCGTGGCCCTCCTCTGATTGTTCTTTCACCCCTTTCTATCTACAAATTACACTCTTCTAAAAAGAAAATACTGAAACAAAAAGACTTCAAAAGCATCCCAATGCAGCTAAAGTACAAAACCAGAATTTAATGATATTTCCAGTTAACAAAGTCAATAGCTGAAAAGGGCATAACTTTAGGCAGCTGTTTCTAGGAGTGGAGTTCTTTGTCAAGCCAGTTACAATCTCTTCCACAAAAGACTCTAAATGTAGTAGGTGTGAAAGAAAACTTTAAATGTGATAACAAGTCTGCAAAATGCCAGGACCAGCTGGTTTACTGTACTTAATATGACAACAATATCAAACTCATAACAACTCAAAGCACACCAGGAAGAGAAACTCATTTTATAGTATTCTATGGAATTGATTAATGTCTGCATCGGCAGACATATTTTGTTTGAATGTTGCATCAGATAGTCCTTTTCCTATACTGTACACACACTCTTCATTACACTGCAAATTCTTTCTTATTTCACTGCACAGCAAATGCTCTCCTACACCTGCACATTCAAGTGGGTTCTTTAAACAATAATCTGTAAGAATACATGGAAGCAGTGTTTGCATCTTTAAGGATATCTCATCAAAGACTTTTCCAATGTAACAAGGGATAGTAAGAAAGGGAGGAAGCCATAAACAAAAACATACAGGGACCAAACCTGACTGACATGGTAAGGGAGGCCGCGATGAAGACAAACCTGGTCAGTTGCACTAACTGGCACATGAGAGTGTGAGACTGCTTATCCCAGTCAGGTTATCTGAACAGGGATCCTGTCAGTTGGAAAACTAAAGGAAAATGAGGAAACTGGAAACAAAGCATACAGAGACACAGACCTAACAAAACAAACATGGAGACAATGACAAGAAAGAAATTTCACTGGTCACGTAAATTGATTAAGAAACTACAGGTGCTGCTTCCAGGAAGATCAGCATGGACTTTGGCGCCAGTAAGATGAAGGAACAGAGCGGGTTTAGATAGAAAAAGGTACAAAAGTGGCTGGTCATGTGTAAAACAGAGATGGTCAGTATGTTTGTCTGGCTGAGCCCTGAGCTTGATTGCTGCAGACAATCCAATCTCATTATATCTTCTTATTAAACCTTTCCTTAACTATCCCTGTGCGCAATCTCACCTTCTATCCCATGTGTATGCATGCTACAAGGGCTAAGTGCCAGCTACTGGCAAGACCTGTATGTGTGTGTCTCCAACTACTGGATTGGGGGAGTGGGCATATCTGGCCTCTGGTGCCAGCTACCGGAGTGACTGAGTGTCCTAGCCTCAGTAGTTGGAGGGACCATAGCTCTCTGGATCTAGGAAGGGTCCTACAGACTTTGAACCCAGACTGCCAGCTGCTGGAGTGGAGTGGACTAGGTGCCGGCTACTGGAGTCAGACTGAGGATCTAGGCACACCCAGCCTGTGATGCCAGCTACTAGAGCGAGTGGCAGTCTTAGCATCAGCTATTGGAGTGAGTGAGGGTCTTTAACTTTCAGCCACTGGAGCAACAACAGTGTGTGCCCCCAAAACTGGCAGCTTGGGAGGACTGGGGTGAATGAGGGGCTCAGCACTGGTGCCTGGTGCAGGGTCACATGTCACAGCCCACGTGCTTGGCACCAGCTGCTGAGGGTAGGCCAAGGATCTGTATCTTCATACAATCTGGTATACATAGGTCATGTGTATGTATACACTAGCAAACTTCAAGCTAGATGAGCTGGTGAGTAGGGGTGCCTCGGGTCCAGGCCAGAGTATCAAGTGGGCAAGGGCACATTCAGGAGGGACATGAATGAGTGGCACCTGTGGGATGAGTGTGTGAGTGCTGTGCGTTTTCAGTAAGCATCAAGCTGGACCAGTTGGCAAGTAGGAGATCCAGGGGACAGGTAACAGGGCCCAGGATCCAAGCAGGGCTGCCAGACAGACAGAAGGATTGCGCCAGTACTCAAGGGATCTATTAATGTGTGTGTGCTTGCAAACCTAAATATATAACGGCTGCATTAGCACCCTTCTAGCATCCCTACCAGCTTTTGTTTTAGGCAAGTCCTATGTGTAGGTGCTAATGAAGGCAGTACTTTCTGGCAGTACTCTGTGTGGGCCTGTGGCATACATGCTTGGCTTCACTACTAGCTGAACCTACAAAGGAAAAATCATCAGTTACAGCCCTAAATCTGGACAGAGACCCCAGGTCCCTGGGATGAGCTCCAGCAGCCAGGGAGGAGGGAGTCCTTGGCTGGAGTGGCTGGGAGAGGCAGCCACACTCAACATCCCTTAGCACTGCTGCTTAATTTAGAGTCAGTGGTTTTCTTTCTTGTCATCACCTTGCACTGGTCATGAATTTCATTCTCTTGCCCTATATTCATTTTATTTGGAAAGGTTTGAGTATCATTCTCCAGAACTAAGCCTAGAAAAAGCAAAAAACCCACAAGGATACCATCCCGTGTGACCACGCTATTTGCTATGAATTATGTTTTTCACAAAAAGCATTGACCTCTAATGTAGCTTGCTGACAAAATTTTCTACCCTATAAATGACAGAAATCAAATCAGTGAATTCATGAGCAATGTCAGCGGATTCTGTCTTTGTTAAACAAAGACAAAAGAAATGCAATCAAGCAACAAAAATATTATTTTGGCTGCTCAGAGATCATGCCTCTCTCTAAATTCCATCACTAACTCTCCAGGGTTGTGACACTGCAAAAAAAGCAAGAGAAGCATGGAGGAAACATAAAACACTTTACAAAGTCTCCCTCAGTTCCCACAATTTTTTGGTGTCTTCTAACAGTAGAGGAGTATAGTGGATGTATTGGGTTTATGTGGCAAGGGCTTGGTAGCAAGGGGGCTGCAGGGGTGGCCTCTGTGAGAAGAGTCCAGAAGCTGCCCCATGCTTGATAAAAGCCAGATTCAGACAGCTCCAAAAGGGACTCACTGGCCGGAGCCAAGCCAATAAGCGATGTTGGTTGTGCATCTGTGAGAGCATATTTAAGAAACGGAAAAAAACTGTCGCACAGTAGCAGCTGGGAGAGAGGAGTGAGAAACACAGCCCTGCAGACACCAAAGTGAGTGAAGAAGGAGGTGAAAGAGGTGCTCCAGGTGCTAGAGCAAAAGTTCCCCTAAGGCCTGTAGAGAGGACCATGGTGGAGCAGGCTGTCCCCCTGCAGCCCATAGTGTACTATGGCAGAGCAGACCTCCATGCTGCAGCCCATGGAGGAGCCCATGGTGGAGCAGGTGGATTGGGCCTGCAGGAGGCTGCAGCCTATAGAGTCCTCACTGGAGCAGACTACGGGATGGACCTGTAGCTTGTGGAGAAGAGACCACGCAGGAGCAGGGGGTCTGGGGAGAGCTGCCATCCGTGGGGGACCCATACAGGAGCAGTATGCTCCTGACAGAGGGACCTTGTGGTACAGACCCATATAGGGGCAGTTCTTGAAGAGCTGCTGTCTGTGGGAAACCAAGGTAGGATCAGTTTGCAAAGGACAACATCCCATGGGAGGGACCTGACGTTGGAGCAGGGGCAGAGAGTGACCATGAAAGAGTGGCAGAGACAAAGTTTTACAGACTGACCACAACCACCATTCCCTGTTCCCTACGCCACTTGGGGAAGAATTTATAAGAGGGTGGATGAGACAGCAGGTGTTTTCAGTCTGCTTTTAGTTTCTCACTGTACTAGTCTGCTAGTGATAAATTATATTAATATCCCTATGCTGAGTCTGTTTTGCTCATGACAGTAATTGCTGAGTGACGTCCCTGTCCTTATCTCCACCCTTGAGCCCTTTCCATCTTATTTCCTCCCCCTTTTCCTTTGAAGATGGGGAGGGGGAGTCAGAGAACAGTTGTGGTTGAGTTGAGCTGCCCAGCAGAGTAAAACTGGAAACTGGAATAGACCTGATTTTGGTGAGTATGCTATTTTGGACAGTACCTAACAACCATTACAATTACAGCACTGATCGACATACCAGTCAAAGGAATTTTAAGACTAACACATGTTTATCAGATGTAGTCTGTATAGGTAGCCAATTAAAAGCACACTAATTACTGACAAATCTTCTTCCTGAAAGTAATAATCTCTACCTATGCAGACTGCATAAGGTCACTTTAGCCTTCCCGCTAGGATCTTGTTTGCTGATGACGGTTTAAGATGGATCAGCCCTGTCCTCAAACCACCAGCTAAACTAGCATCCAATGTACTCTGGAATTTAAGTCATTAAGTATAGTTAGTATATTACGCATCTAACATCTAGGTTAGATGTGAGTGTACAAGGCACTTGGTGCTGGGACAGCTTCTATACAAAAAAGCTAAATTCTTTTCGTTTTGCAGATTTTAACTTAAAAGTTTGCACAAACTGCCTCTGTAAATGAACTGGAATGAAGATCAACTCCTAAACTGCCTTGGATGAAATGAGGCAATTCAGCATAACTGAGTACACATCCATTCTAAAAAGCAAAACTGGAAGAGGAAGCCCAATATGATATAGAAATAAGATCAGCTCAAATTGAAATGTTATGCCCACATGAAAACATTCTGCCACAAAAATAATTTAATAAGAAAATTTTACCTCAGTTTAAGGCACATAAAAGAACACACAATAGTAATTGAAAACAGCAGCTTTTGTTCCCCATAGTCTGACCAAACCCCTTTTCATTTCTTTAATGTTCCTTAATCCAAAAATTATTCTCCTTTCCTTTTCCTCTGTTCTTTTTATTAAGTCCAACTATTTTTTGTATTGGTGACCATTACCATTCTGGACTTTGCTTGCACTAATAATCTCTCTTCTTGCCAGCAAGAAGATGGCTGCTTTTCAGATATGTGCAGTATCAAGATTCATCAGCAAAAAGATCACCAGGAAGAGAACAGTACATTAAAAGAAGAGCTGAAAACTACAATTGTGCAGTGATGTAGTGAGATTAAGATTCTACAATTCAATTTCTTTAAGTAGTAAGCAAGAGAACAGAATACAAACTATTAGGAAAGATACTAAGATCAGTATAGTTGATAATATTTTGTGTCCATGAGACATTAAAAACCCATTCAGTTTCCTTACCTAGAAAGGTCAGTTCAGACCTCTGATGAAATAAAAGAGCAAATCAAAGTAACAGTATGTGTATTTGTTAGTTTCATGAAATGTGTGTTCTGTAGACTACTGGTTAAGAATAAAAAGGAATCAGTAATGCAGAAGCTCCCCACGATTTGCTATTTCACACAATGTGGGAAAGAGTGTGCCCCTGGCATAGCTACCATATTAGTGAATCAAATGTGAATCATGCTTGGAACAGTAGGACCTAGAGATTTCAACTGTGATCAGAGATCATAGAATCATTTAGGCTGGAAGAGACCTCTGAGATCAAGTCCAACGATTAACCTACCACTGCAAAGCCTACCACTAAACCATGTCTCTTAGCACCACATCTACACATCTTCTAAATACCTCCAGGGTTGATGACTCAGCTACTTCCCTGGGCAGACTGTTCCAACGCTTCAAAACCCTTACAGTGAAGAAATTTTTCCTAATATCCAACCTAAAACTAAAAGTTGAAATTGTAGTGCAATTCTATAATCCAGCAAGTATATAGTTGAAGCTTACCTTCAAGTCAAACATAGCAGCTTTGGTGAACTGTAGGTCCTTTATCTGTTGTCTCCAGATGGATTTCTTTTGCAGGTTTAGAATTCAAACCAAGAGACCTCCAAATGCAAAGCAATGTGTACTACAGAACACAGACATACATACACATAGGAAAAGTCACCTGAGTTTAGCTTTAAGTTCTACAGACAATCTTTATAAAAGGTTAGTTTCATCATATACATACTGTATAGGAAACATATTTCTACCACATGAATAAATACTTGTAATATATTTTTATACATAAATCTTGTCTTTGAAAACTTACCAATGCACAATGTATCTAAGGCTCACTAAGCACTTTCAGATTTGTAGTAGTTGCTACATCTGAAAAAGGCATTAGTAAAGTTTGTTTCACAGATCTTAACAGCTGGACAATCTCTCAAACTTTCAATAGCTTCCCTCCTCCATAAACATATGCTAGCTTTTCTTTCACCTCCCTCCTTTTACACTTCATGTTTTTATATTCTCATCTTTGAAAAAGGAACAAAAGTATCAAGAAGACAAACAAATATTCAGTTCAGCTCCTTTCGAACTTAACAAAATTCTATTAAGTACTCAGGGTAGATTTGGTTGGCATCAAAGATAACAAAGATCTTTGGGTTCCAGGTATTATCCACACAGCTGTCATACAAGTTCACAAAACTTCCATCTTTTGAAGGAGGTCTCATGTATTTTGAATCACCATTAATATAGTCACCAGTCAATACGCGAGCAAGAAACATGACTTTATCTGGTCTATGTGGATGAGGCTGCAGATTCACACCATGAATTTGAAAGGTATTTCCATGATTCATGTCCTCTTTGCAGAAACGACTGGAATACGATGCATCTCTTGCAAAATAGGTCCCTTGCAAATTAAAAAAAAAATAAATAAATAATAATAATTATCTGATGACATTCTTATTGTGACAACTTAACTGATTCAGGTAATGCATGGATATGGGTATCAGAATAATGAAAGATGTCTGTCCATTTACGTTCAGCAGCAATCACTTTTTTCCCCAAATTGTTAAAACTATAGTAACATGAACAAATATTTAGTGTGAACATTTTTAATAGGGACACTGACCTTGTAACCAACGTTGCTTTGCTGTTCATCTGTCCCCCACCCCAGCCCTACCAGCCACTTGCACCGATTACGTTCTTTATTGTATCCTAACTTTCTTAATTATACTTGATGTAAAAGCAAAGCTACATTAAACAGCTCCCAGAAATACAAAGAGTACAAAGAACATTCTATAGGGAACATGTAACAATGTTGAACTAACTGTTCAGATTGCCAAACTGCTGTGTGTGACAAAAATACTTACCTTTTCCATATACAGCAGCATGTATCCCATTTATTCTCCAGTCAAAATTATGAATACATATTGCTTCTACAAATTCATTACTGGTGCCATGAAATAACATCTGCTCGTTAATAGTTGGGACACCTCTTTTCTTCTTCAGTTGAGCTTTTTTCCTAAAGAGAACACACAATATAGTATTACAAACATTCACACAAATAAATCAAGTTTCTACGCTGAAAACACTGCAGGGAGAACAGACCTAAAACACTTCATAAATTCCACTTTTGCAAGTGTCTAGATGATTACAGCTTTTAAAAGAGATCAGAATTCTTTAAGTACATATTTAGATATTGCACATCTGTATGTTGTAGACTATTTTCAGAAGTAATCTACATTTAGGAAAAAAGGTATTTAAAAAATTTTATCAACTTCGTTCACGTGACATTAGTTTCAATACAGTCATTTCCTGAACATACATTTTGAAAATAAAAAGCGCTGTTCTCCTATTTTGTGGTTTTTGTTCTCTTCATCTGCTTAAATAGTATGGTTGGAGGGATAGCAACGTTAGTAGATTATTAAGAGTAATTATCCTGGTAAAATAGCAAAAACCTTAAAAATAAAATGACCTTAGTGTTCAGGTAGAATTTCTTCAACACGATCATGGTTTTCTGAATTTATGGTTCACATACTTTCTAGAGAGCTAGATCTTGTGTTCTATCATTCTAGAATTTTGGTGGAAAAAAAACACTAAACTTTTATACTACAGGTGAACCTGTATTACAGATTTATGGGCAGAAAGCCATATAACACCTACAATTAAAGAACAAATGTATTTTTCATCAACCTTTTTTCAAGCGACTTTCTATCAACTGCATTTTCCTAAGATCCCTGAAGAACTGGACTGTGAAGCCACATCTAAATCGCTAAGCTGTTTATAGCTATGATCCCTTGACTGTCCAGACAAGGATAAGCTGAAGTATATCATAGCTTTGTCCTTGCTTATGTACCTGAATTTCCTTCCCATAAAAACCACAATGCCTGGAGCAAGAGAAGGCACATATTTAGGTTTATCAAATTAAGTAATCTGCTTATAAATCTGCTTCAAGTCTGTAGTACAGACTTGAACTGGGGAAGCATTCTCAGGGACTACAGTTTGGAGAATTCAGTCAGTTCTATCAACCAAGTCCAGGGAAAGAGACAGGCAGTGAAGATTCTTCATCGTATTAATGGTATTATATTTCAATTATTCCGGATTTATAAATAAATACATTTCACAGGATTGAAAACCTTGCAGTATTTAGCTTGAAAGATATGTTTATTTTGTTTTACTGTTCAAAAGTAATGTATACTTCACAAACAACTGTGACAGCAAGATATTAAATACCAATTTATATGCAACTTCTTGGATTAGAACAATACTTTAAGATGATAAATTCCAGCATCTTTCAATGCATGTTTCATCTGTGCTACATTTATATCTAATGCATTTAAACAAGTATTACAGTTCTGCACCTGTAGAAGTTAAGAGTCTTGAAAACAGAACACAATCAGAAGAATGACAGATGAGCAAATGAAGAAAAAATTGTTAAAACTAACACATTTTAATTAAATAATAATAAAAGCAGCTAAACATTTTCCTACTGAACGCCTTCAAGATTTGCTCTGTTAACAACTGTAAACCTGTTGGCTTTAAAAATAATCTCACCTGCAAAAAAACTCCCACAAGTCTATATTTTGTATTCTCTTAATTCTTTTAATTCGGTGGCTATCCATTGTTTTTCCAAAGAGACCAGAAACTTCAATATATTCATTTGTTTTCTTTTGCAAAGGAATAAGCTGGGGAAAAAAAAGAGGTTAGTACATTTTCAATGTGAAGTATTACTTCATTATCATGTGGTTTTGTCAACTTGTATACCAACTCTTACCTGATATGGCTCCTCAGGATTTACATTCTCCCAGTGTGAAGGAACAGGGATAGCTTCATTGTCACAAATGACGCTTCAAACAACCAAACAAAAAAAGATAAAAACACATCACATCAAGGAAAAGAGTTATTTTCTTCCTCCAGTCAATCTCTTGCTTCAAACAACACAGTACGCAAAAAAAAAAAACTTACACAATTACTTAGGGTTTTAATTCAAACAAAGCCTGTTGTCAGCAAGTAAGGTCAAACACAAAGGTCTTACTTTGCATTCAAATTCTGCTTTAGCTTATTATAAACAAACCATGGTAATGAACAATTTTATTACACCGTCTATCCAATAAAAGATAGAAATTTAAATCAAAAGAAACGGTCATAAAGGTCTGCAACATCTGGAGAGCAACACTGATTTAGAAATGTGAGAGTGCACATACAGCCCAAATGTTCCAACGAATCAGGAAATAAAACTAGTCCAAACCTCTGAAAATCAAGCCCTCATTTGAAGTATTTAAAATCATCACGGTAGAAATACATACTTGAAAAGTTTGGTTGAATTTGGTCTCACAACATCAATAAAAATGTATTTTAGGCATGTACACCGCATATGTAGTATCTTTTAAGCCCAAAAACAGGGACAAAAGGAAGCAATCTGAAACTAAAGAATGGTGTCAGCATGTGAAAAGAGAATATTTTGATAAAGCATTGGATGCAATTATTCAATAAACAAAAAGTGAAACAGAATTGCCTCATTATTGGATGTACACTTCTGGGAACATCCACTGAAAAACAGCTGATACTTCAAAAAAAAAAAAACAGCCCTCTCCTGAATGTCAGTTTAAAAAGTTTGCTAAGAACATTTCTTACTATAAACGCCAATTTTCTTTTTGAAAGAATAATGAGACAACATTCAGAATTAAAATTATTTCTGAGTACTGTTTTGGAAAAAAATAACCCACAATCCAGATAGTCAATTTTATCTGCAATAGTATCACTGCATATTTACCATTTATTGAATATCAGATTTACATCACCAGAGCTTTACATCCAATCACTGATCAAAAAGTAAGAAACTTGCAATCTAAAGCAATTAGACTCATTAAAAAATCTTGTCATTAGGATGCAATTTCTGGTCATTTCAAAACATTTTAGAGTAAATGATTAAAACATGTAGGCAAGAAAATATAATTTTTTACTGTTACAATATTCCTTCTAAATAATTTATGAAGTCATGTTACAATGGACCAAACTACTCCACTTTTTGCTGCTGCTTCTCCAGTTCTCTAATCAGCAATTCTGATTCAACAGGTACATTCGACAGCAACAGGTACATTCGACAGCAAGTGCCTCCAATAGCTAAAGTGAGATACAGATTTAAGAATCTTGCCAAATGATATCAGTATTCAGTATGCCTTGCCTCTCCTACTACAAGTTCCTTACTTTCTAAAACAAAATAAAATATATACGTATATATAAAAGAAATTTTAAAAAAAATTGTCACTCTCCCTCTAAAATTTCTTTTCACTTGACTTGCTCTCCCACTTTAGTCCGACTCTCACACTGTCTGATGCAAAAAGTAAATAAATATAAACAATACATATAAAACATTTTTCTTTAATTTTACTTAGAAAAATCAGGACTAAAATCAAAATAAGGAGGCTTCACTTTATTTCCTTACCTGAAAGCACTGATAGAAAAGGGAGCTCGCTTTATTGGACGTTGTTTAAGGGTAGTTAGGTTGGTTTGTTTCATCACTGAGAATAAAACAAGAGTTAGGATGAATGTTTCTAGAATTCATAGGGAATGCATATAACGCATTTACATATCTTTTTTTTTTTTTTAATAACACTACTACACACCAAAAGTGGCTTGACAGGAATTCCTATTTCAGCAATTAACAAATATGCATTTTAGATAAACTCGAAATACTGGCCTCAGAATCTCTGCCATTTATGAGTTGACAAAACTTGCAGATACTATACAAACCAAATGTTTATTGTTAGAACACTGTTCTAACAGCCGCTATTCAGACCCATTAAATCAATGGCAAAAGTTAGACTGACTTTAACACTACTAGGATGACTTAAGATTGTTCTTAATGCAAAATTTTATGATCTACAAACAGTACAATAAAAAATGTCATTTAACATTTGCATTTAATGTTGCTTTTATTCCAGATGTGAAACTTTTTTTCTTTAACAGACATTTCAACATAAATAAACATCAAACTCCTTGTACTGTTACATGCTACTTTATGCCAAGTACATCACTGTTATACCCACTCCCTTCTATCCGTATTTGAAATACTGTTATTTTCTTTGATTTGGAAGAGGCTTCTATTTAAGCACACAGCTGTTTCAGAACTTATTCAAAAGATAAATAATGTACTGATGAAAAAGCTAAAAAAAAGTCATTAGAACACATTTTAAAATAAAGAACACAATAATTAGATACATATATTAGAATTCAGTAATTTTCTGTACTTTACAAACATGACATGCGTAAGATGAGGACAACTATTTCCTCAATCAACAAATGAACTCATCTATCTGACACCTCTGTTATTTAAATTTACTCAATGAAGATACATACCTGAAAAATCTAGCACGTAGTTAAATTTTGCAGTAGTAAAAGAAAGAGAACCATGTGGATTTGTTCTGAAGCTCCTTTCAATATCTTCACTGCTAACTGAGCAATGACTGTTTGAATCAGTCTTCAAAATAAATGAAAAAGCACATTTAGACAAATTCAACAATAGGTAGCTTGACATACAGAAATCATAACTAATATAACTTTGTATGTAGTTACCTGAAACATATGCCATTTACCACACTCAGCCAAATAAAACCAGCCCCACTGGGTATCAGAGGTATCCATCTCTTCAACTGAACTTTCCATCTTTCGAAAGAATTCTTCAGATGTTCTTTGAAGCACTTCCTGAAACATTGACATACATAGTATCATGAAAAAGACTTTTCCCAGACCTTGCTATGCCTGAACGCCTTTAGGAGCTGTCTGGGATTGTTCTTTCTTTTTCAACAAAAAAATTTTGAAAACTCTTAAAGTACTTGACTCTACTACATATATGCAACCCAAGCAACTCTATGATTCTATGATATTGCCTAACATGGCACCACCCCACCAAACAGCAAAAATGCTTAGGGGGCACGGGGTAATCTTTCAGAGAAAGAGGCATGACCTCCTCCCAAAAAGGGTTAGCAATTCATCTTATCTAACTGCTTAATCATGACAGGCACTCTTCCCAGCAATTTCCTCAACTAAACTTTTTCTTCCAAGAAGCAGAACAATACACTTGGCACAAATAAGTCAAATAAAGTTCACTTAATCTCCTAGATGTTTCAGTTGTTTCCTGGACACTTCAACCCACAAAAAGGTAGAGAGGCCTGAAGAAGGCATATATGAGAAACTAGAAGTAGGTAACAACTGGCCAGTACTACTGGGACAGGAGTTGAGCAGAAAACTTACCCCAGGGCTATTGTTCTGCCTTATTTTTTTAGAAACCTCTTCATGGCAACAGCTAAAGAACATATTTCAAAAAAGCAACGATCCCTTATTATCAAAAGCTCTAGAAGGCTATAAAGACATAAATGGAAAAAAAAGGAGAATTGGTGATAGACCTATACAACATCTCTAAAATACAGAATTTGAGGGCAAACGTGCTTTAGTAGAAATGAGAGCCTGCAAGGCTAACTACATAGAGAGCTGCCTCAAGTTCCAGCAAAATTATACCAGAGGTACATCAGCTGCATGACAAAAATATTTTCCAAGAGTAAGCAAAATGTCCTCTGTTACAGAGGGCATCTACCAACACCTCTTCCATTCTTCACACTAATACAAAATCATAGAGCCTATATTCACTTGGCGTTAAAGCACAACTGACCAAGATCTTTTGATGATAAACTTCCACCTTCAACTTGATTCTTCTGCTTACCTTAGTATTTGGCCATGTTCTCTCCTACAGGCTGACATACCGTAGTCTACATTTTTTTTTTTTTTTAACAGCTAAGAGGAAAGCAATTCAGGCTTTTTTAGTAAACTTTAGTTTCCTCATGTTTCTGCCAAAATGGCCAGACACCACAACTCCATGCCAATGCTAGTTCAGGGCTTTGAATCTGATCATTCAAATCAGTAATGGCTTTCAAACAAGTTACAGAGAAGGCATATTCATCTATGCCCTATCAACACATCTGTATGCCTTTGTGAGCAACACAACCTCCAGAATAATTTATCAATGAGACAGTTATACCCATAGCTTTTGAAGCTACAGTAAGCCACAAAGTCTAAGGTAAACAGGTAGATTCCAGGATGGTATGTATGGTAGTATGGAAGAACGACCCAAAGCCAAAAACACAACAAAAGAGCTGTTCTCAAAAGTGATACAAATCCAAAATGCTTGAAGAAAATTATTCAATTTACTGATGGATTTAAAAACATATTCACACCACTTATAAGAAACAGGTAGCTTTTTGTCCAAAAACTCTGAATGTACGCACAGTGAGCAAAAAGAACTCAGTGGGTTTTCTGGATGACAGGATGTCAAATATCAAAGACACAGCAATAAGAATTTTATTAGCAATGCTATTGCTAACAGAAGTCCTCTCAACTTCCACTAATACCACTGTTTTTAATGGTCACATATTGACCAGGAACGTTTTAAAGCCAACACAATTACTTTTGACAGCAAAAACACCCTTCTAAAGAGAATGAATGCTCATTTGTGTGTTGTACTATGACTACATATGTTTGTGGTTGTTTTTTAATTACTGTTAATGCATGGTCTCATTTACCTAGCTGCAATTTTAAGCTTGAATAAGCATGCATTAAAGTGCATCCTGATGGGTTGCTTTCTTATACTCTCCATTTGGTGGATTGTGCTTTACTGCTGAAGGCTGTTTTGCCTATAAATAATGTTATCTATGTCCCTGATGAGAACACAAGCAGTGTTAAAGGACTCTCTGGCCCTTCCTTAGCAAACAGGGTACCTGATCAGGAGACTTGAAGTAAGAGTTCAGGGCTGGAAAGGGGAAGTGAGAGGGCAAATTACATTAGCACAAGCACACACAGGACAGAGCAGATGATATCCTCCACAGCTATATCAACACTTCCCCCTTTACACTACAGAGGACCACTGCTGTAGTCACCCCGTTTTACCAACTCCCCCCAGAGATGACTCATTTATAGCTCAAGGACACGGGAGGCGGGGGTTGTAATCCAACCACAACACCCCTATCACTACGCCCCCCACACCCCGCCTCCCCAACCTGCCTTCCACGCTTCCCCCAAAGATGGTGGCCTGCGCCGCCACTTCCTCCTCCCCAACGTAGCAACACGGTCGCCCCCCCGACTGCCAGGGGCGGGGCGAGGCGGGGCGGGGCGGCCCGGGAAACGGCGTGCGGCCCGCAGCGCCAGGAGGCGGGCGGAGGCAGCAGCAAGGCGAAAGGAGGGGCCGTTTCCCCCGTCCCCCTCCCGCGCGCACTCACCGCATCCGCCGCCCACCCCGGGCTCGCTCCCCACATGTTGGTTGGAGGACGGGGAGGAGCGTGTGTGTTGTGGGGCGGGGGGGGAGGACGGGGAGGAAGCGAGCCAGGCGCCGCACTTCGGGTCACGGCACTGCTCAGGGTCCGGGCGCTTCCGTTACCGATGGCAGGGGAAAGGGGAGGGGCAGCAGCTGCTAGGGGTAGCACTATATCTGTTCGTCACGGGGGGCGGGTGAGGCCTGGCATGCAAATTTCTAGCGGGGTAGGCGGGGCTGGCGAGGTAGCTGGAGGAGGAGGTTGATTACGAGGGATGATGATGATGATGATGATGTGTCGTGCCTGAGGAAGAACAGTGAAGATGCACAGTGTGCCTCTGCCTTGGGCCGTGGCTGGGCTGGCTGGCTGTGTGGGAATCTGTCGACCTCCCTGAGAAGCCATGTGACAGTCACCTGTCAGTTCTGTGGGGGTTGGGAGTCTTTTAAGTGTCCATCTGGGGTCATTTCTCTGTACCTCACAAATTTGTTCTTTTAATTATTGGCTGCATTTGTGGGTAGTCAATGGGCTTCCTCTCTACAAAAGATTTTCATAGTCTATGGTTTTCCTCATGGGCCACATGAACCAGTACATGTATTTAGTTCTTTATACATAGCATTTTAAAGAATTTGTACCATATTAGCACCAGGTCAGGCTGCAAAATTAACAGTTTTAAGAGATTTATCTAGTGCAAATATCAATAAAAACTCCAGTCTATTGCAGGCATTCATCAAATAGACCTTCAGGGCTTAAAAAATGAGCACTCGGTGGGCAGCTTTACACTATAGTTGAAATCTAGAAGCAGCAGCAGCCATAGGAAAGACTTCATGGTAAGAGTATGTAGCCATGAATGTAGCTCGTCCCAGCCTTTCAGTGGAGAGACTCTAAGATGAGAGCTGCTGGCTAGAAAAGCAGGCAGTGACCAATCCATAGTGGCCTGCTACATCAGGCTGCAGTCACTTGAGATTGAGCTGGAAACTTCCAGATAGGCCATCATCATAAAGTTATGCAAAGCCAGTAAAGTACATCCTGCTATGAAGGATCTTCATTGAGCAGCTGTTGTGGTTTAACACTGGCAGTCATCCAAGCACCACACAGCCACTCACTTCCCTGTAGTGGGGTGGGGAAGAGAATTGGAAAGGTAAAAGTTTGAGAACTAGCAGGTTGAGATAAAATGTCTAAAAGACATTTTGACAGGTAAAGCAAAAAGTGTGTACAGAAGCAAAGTAAGATTACTTCATTTACTATTTCCTATTGGCAGGCAAATGTTCAGATGTTTCCAGGAAAGCAAGTTTTCATCATACATAACAGTTACTTTGGGAAGAAAATGCCATAACTCCACTACCACCACCCCACCACCCTCTTCTTCTTTTACCCATTTTTTACTGCGGACTATGATGTCATATGATATGGAATATCCCTTTGGTCAGTTTGGTTCAGCTGTCTGGCTGTGCCTACTCCTAGTCTCTTGTCCACTCCCAGCCTGCTCATTGATGGGGCAGTATAAGAAACAGAAAAGTCCTTGGTGTTGTGTAAGCATTGTTCAGCAATAGCTGAAACTTCAGTGTGTTATCAACACTGTTTTGTTCACAAATCCAAAACGTAGCACTATAGAAGCTATGATGAAGAAAATTCACTCTATCCCAGCCAAAACCAATACAAGAGAAAGCTAAAAACAAAAACAAAACAACAGCAACAACAACAAAACAGGTGAATTTAAAATGATGAGCTTCTCATATTCTGAGGGAGTGTCACACAGGACAAGTATAGATTCTGGCTGAGTTTACTTCACCTCTCAGTGCATAGGTAGAAAAGGTTATTTTTCTGAGTTAAAAAGTAGAACAGCATCCAGTGAATTGCTGAGGGTATTTCACTACCATGAACACGATGCTTCAGGCATGAAGCAATTTTCCAGAAGTAGGGACATCTTTTTCCAGATGTGATATCCATGTTGACATGGTTCAACAGCCATAATGATTGTGGGGACATGTCCTGTCTGTGTGGCCTAGCTTTGTTAATCTGTACATGGATAGAAGTAAGGGAAGATGATCACCTTAGCTGTTGCAGAATACATTTTTTTTTTCCTTGAAAAGATGCTGTCAATTATTTTATGTCTAAAATACATACCTTTTCTATGTATACAGACCTTTTCTAGGTTAACAAAGCCATGTACCATTAAGTGCAGCCCAGCATAATGACATTAAAGTCAGAGTCAAACAGCTGAAACACAGTGAGACAGAGCCAGGAAATGAGATAACATCAAGAACAGAGAGGCTGCCAGCACCAGTGCAGTTTCTCAAGTATGACACAAACAGCTGAATGGGGCTGCTGCCTGTTTTAATGACTAAACTTTGCTCCTCAACCTGTTTTCCTTACAGTGTGTGTACTAGAGTTTTTCTGTGCTCCAGTGTGCATATCATGTTGGCACTGAACTCCATTGTGGTGGTTTTACCTTGCTAGGCAGCTGAACTCTACCACAACCACTCTCTCACTCCCCCTCCTCAGAAGAGGAGGGAAAGAAGAAAAGGAAAGAAACAACTCACAGGTTGAGATAAGAATAATTTAATTAAAGGAAAAATAATTATGAAAGGAAAAGTATTATTAAGTAATTTAAATAAAGGGAAAAGAGGAAAAGGAAAAACAAAACAAAACAAAACAAAAACAACAAAAAAGCAAAGGCCATGTGGAAGTGCAGAGTAAAGAAATTAACCTCTACTTCCCACCAACGAGTGATGCTTGACCACATCGTTGAAGCAGGGCCTCAACACACATAGCCGTTGTTCGGGAGTACAGACGTTTTCACAATGAAAGCCCACCCCTCCCCTCTTCTTCCTTTTTCCACCTTTTATTGCTGAGTGTGACTTCGTATGGTATGGAATATCCCTTCGGTTGGTTTAGGTCAGCTGCCCTGGTGATGTTACTTCCTCACCTCTTGCCCAACCCCAGCCTGCTGGCTCTTGGGGGGGTTAGAGGAAGTCCTGATGCTGTGCCAGTATTGCTCAGCAGTAGACACAACACTGGTAAAATACCAATGTTGTTCTAGCTACAAGTGCAGAGCACAGCACTGTATGGGCCACTGCAGGGAAAGTTAACTTCATCCCAGACAGACCCAATACATCCATCAACCTAAGATTTCAATACAAAGATTAGTTCCATTTATAGGGGAAAAGAGGCTTTTCTACAGCATGGTGCACTTCTTTCCTACTGTTCATTGCAGTACCCTAGGAAAAGGATACAGTAATTACTAGCAACTTGTTCAATGACCTGTCCAGCTCAACTCTTAGTATTCTTGTAGGAAGTGGCCTCTTTGTGCAGCCTCTCTGTCTCTGCTCACAATGCTGAGCAAAGATTTTTCTGAGGGGAAAAAATCTTTTGTGTCCCATTAGACTGGGCAGCAGAAGCAACTGTCAGTAGTTTCTTCCCAGCCTGGGGAATGAAGTGAGCGAGACTGAGATGACCAGAGAAAATCATACACTACAAACTGTGGGATTGGGAGCCTGTGGTTGTCTGGGAAGTCAGGAAAGGAGCACCATCCAGAAGAAGAGGCAAAATTACATCCCACGTCTATGTATGTCCTCAAGGAATCTCTTTCCTCCAACACTCAAGTGACATAGAAGGGTATACCGGGTCTGGCTGAGATGGAGTTAGTTTTCTTTGTAGCAGCTTGTAAGGTGCTGTGTTTTGGTTTTGTGATTAAAATAGTGTTGATAACACACCAGCGTTTTGGCTGTTGCTCAGCAGTCCTTGGACAGTGTTAAGGCTTTCTCTTTTTCTTGCTCACCCCCTGCAATAAATAGGTTGAAGAAGTTGAGAGGGAATGCAAGCAGAACACCTGACTCGAACTTACCATATGAATATTATATGCCATATAAAGTCATCCTCAGCAACAAAAACTAAGGGGAAGGGGACTTTGGGAAGGTAGCTCAGACTGGCTGGTAGTTGGTCTCTTTGTGGGAAGTGGTGAGTGATGCTTTTACATTATTTATTTGTTGCTTTCTTTTCCCCTTCCTCTTTCCTTTGCTTATTCAGCTATCTTTATCAACCCATGAGTTTTCTTCACTTTTACTTTTCCTAGTCTCCCCATCATGCTAGGCTGGGGATAAGTGAGTAAATGACTGTGGTGTTTAGCTGCCAGCTGGGGTCAACCCACCACAAAGTGAGAAAGAAAAACCTCCAAAGTCCCTCTGCTGTTCACACAGTCAGGCTTTCACACAGCTCTTACATGTTCCAGTACTCAAGTGTGTGCTCGTACAGATGCATAGACCCTGCCAGCTATGGAGGATTCATGTCTTTTGAAATTGCACGTGACTATCATTTCTTACTGTTCCCTGCCAGTCTACCACTGTCATATTTCACACTCTTTACCTACCTTGCCTATCCCCAACATGATTTGTCCATTATTCTGTCACACATCTCTGCCTGTATTATGTACTGCTGATGCCACAGGTACCCCCTGGAAGGCCTTTTATCACAATACCCCCACTCCTCATGGTTATTCCATCCTTCTTAAACTAACAGACAGAAACATCAGACAGATGTTGTTGATGTCAACAGACAGAATGGGAGAATACATAGCCCTCAATGAACTTTTCCCTGAGAGTGACTTCTTACTTCCCCATGTACTGGTACAAGTTACCTGGGGTGAAGGAAGCCAAGTAGCATCCAGTGGTTTATTAACTGGAAGTGGCAAGGCAACTAACAAGAAGCCATGTGACTCAGCTACATGTTTTCAGTACACTGTGTCAAGGTACACTGTGAGTCAGGTGATAAAGTGATGATCATAAACCTCCCATGCAAACAGGACCTATGTCCACAGCATGGTCTTGTACTTGAAAGGGGAAACTCTTTTTCCTCTGGAAGCTCAAGGGCAGCCTTGGCTGCAGTGACCATGAAATGGTGGAGGTCAAGATCCTTAGGACAGCAAACTCACTATTCTAGACTTCAGGAGAGCAGGCTTTGGCCTCTTCAGGGATCTGCTTGGTAGAGTACCATGGGACAAAGCCCTGGAGGGAAGAGGGGCCCAGGAAAGCTGGTTAATATTCAAGGATCACCTCCTATGAGCTCAGGAACAATGCATCCCAAGAAAGACAAAGCCAGGCAAAAACACCAGGTGGTATGTCTGGATGAACAAGGAGCTTCTGGACAAACTCAAAAAAGGAAGCACACAGAGGAAGGAAGCAAGGACAGGTTGCCTGGGAAGAATACAGAGAAATTGTCCAAGCAGCCAGGGATGAGGTTAGGAAAGTGGCATTCCTTAGGGATCAGTATTGGGACTGGTGATGTTTAACATCTTTGTCAGTGACATGGACAGTGAGATTGAGTACATCCTCAGCAAGCTTGCAGTTGACAGCAAGCTGTGTGGTGCCGGTGACATGCTGGAGGGAAGGGAAGCCATCCAGAGAGACATTGACAGGGTTGAGAGGTGGGCCCATGCAAACTTTATAAAGTTCAATGAGTGTATTACATGGCAAGATTTTGGTAGCAAGGGGGCTGCAGGGTTGGCCTCTGTGAGAAGAGTCTGGAAGCATCCCCACATTAGATAAGAACCAGATTCATCTGTCTCCAGAAGGGACCCGCTGCTGGCCAGAGCCAAGTGATGTTGGTTGTGCATCTGTGAGAGCATATTTAAGTAAGGGGAAAAATATTGTTGCACAGTAGCAGCTGGGAGAGAGGAGTGAGAAACAGCCCTGCAGACACCAAGGTGAGTGAAGAAGGAGGTGAAAGAGGTGCTCCAGGTGCTAGAGCAAAAGTTCCCCTAAGGCCTGTAGAGAGGACCATGGTGGAGCAGGCTGTCCCCCTGCAGCCCTTGGTGTACTATGGCAGAGCAGACCTCCATGCTGCAGCCCATGGAGGAGTCCACAGTGGAGCAGGTGGATGTGGCCTGCAGGAGGCTGCAGCCTATGGAGAGTCCCCTCTGGAGTAGACTCCAGGATGGACCTGTAGCCTGTGGAGAGGTGTCCATGCAGGAGCAGGTGATCTGGGGGGAGCTGCCACCCATGGGGGACCCATATTGGAGCAGTTTGCTCCTGACAGATGGACCCTGTGGTATGGACTCATATTGGAGCAGCTCTTGAAGAACTGCAGTTTGTTGGAAGCCCACATAAGATCAGTTTGGGAAGCATGGCATCCCGTGGGAGTGACCTGACTTTGGAATAGGGGCAGAGAGTGACCATGAAAGAATGGCAAAGACAAAGTGACAGTAACCCTTATTCGCTGTTCCCCTGCACCACTTGGGGGTGAGGAGGTAGAAGGAGTGGATGGGGCAGGAAGATGTTTTTAGTTTGCTTTTATTTCTCATTGCTCTAGTCTGCTATCAATAGATAATAAATTACATTCATCTCCTTTATGCTGAATCTGTTTTGCCTGCAACAGTAATTGGTGAGTGATCTCTCTGCCCTTATCTCAACCCTTGAGTCCTTTCCATCATATTTTCTCCTCTTTTTCCTTTGAGGAGGGAATTGAGAGAGTGGTTGTGGTGGAGTTTAGCTGCCCAACAGGGTAAAACCACCACAATGAGGACAAGTGCAACGTCTTGCACCTGGGTTAGGACAATCCCAAGCACAAATACAGCCTGGTTGGAGAATGGATTGAGATAATCTCTGAGGAGAATGACCTGGGGGTGGTGCTTGGTGAGAAGCTCAACATGAGCTGACAATATGCATATGTAGGCCAGAGAGCCAGCTGTATCCTGGGCTGTATCAAAAGAGGAGTGGCCAGCAGGTCGAGGGAGGTGATTCTCGCCTCTGCTCTTGTGAGATCCCACCTAGAATACTGTGTTCAGCTCTGGAGCCCTAACATAAGAAGGACATGGACCTGCTGGAGTGAGTCTAGAGGAGGGCCATGAAGATAATCAGAGGGCTACAGCACTTCTATGAGGACAGGCTGAGAGAGCTGGGGTTGTTCAGCCTGGAGAAGAGAAGACTGGGGAGAAATACAGCAGCTGTCCAATACCTAAAGGGGGCCTACAAGAAAGCTGGAGAGGGATTTTTTGCAAGGGCATGTGATGATAGACAAAGGGTAATGGCTTTAAACTAAAAGAGAATAGATTTAGGTCAGATATAAGGAAGAAATTCTTTACTATGAGTTTGGCGAGGCACTGGAACAAGTTGCCTGTAGAAGTTGTGGGTGCCCCTCTTAAGGCCAGGTTGGATGGGGCTTTGGGCCACTTGATCTAGTAGAAGGTGTCCCTGCCCCAGGAAGGGTTTGGAACTAGGATCTTTAAGGTCCTTTTCACCACAAACCATTCTATAATTGTCTTGTCCTCTCCTTTCCACCCCAGGAAATTATTAGTTTAATTGCCTGCTCTTGCTTTTTTTCTTCATCTTTCTAGTTTGTAAATCTTCCATCTCTTTCCCCCTGCCTTCATGTTTTCACACACTCTATTCTTTCCTTCTCTCTTCTGTCTTCTCTCCTCCATAGACTTCCTCACTTCTGTTATCCACTCCCTTATTCCCACTTTTTTACACCTTTCTTCCATGCCCTCTCACACCCATTTGCTACCTGTTACCTACCTTTTTCTCTCATCTTTTTCTGTCCCTAAACACATCTAGCCTATTACAGTAATCAGGTCTCTCTGGAGAAATTGAATAGGATTTAGAATGGTTTACACAGACCCTTCCCTCAACTTACAGATTTTATTTCCACCCACTCTGCAGTTGATCCCTTCTGAAAACAGCAAAGAGAACATAAGAGAACTTATTTCTTCCCCAAATAAGGTTCCACTCTCAAGACTTTCTTTACTGCCTGCACTAAGAACAAGATAAAAGTAACAGTGTGGCTCCTTCCTGGGCTGAACACAGAGATCCAGTTCCAGGCCTTAATGTGAAGCAGAAGCAAACATCAGTGTCTATAACCACAGGTTTCTTAGAGCTGTACATCTCATCAGTGAATTCTGGCATACAAGGACTTCTCGTTCTGTGCTGACCACACAATTGTCTCTGATCAAGATATTCTGAATGAGAAAAATAAATCAAGGTCACGCTGATTTTCAGAATCTTTGGTGTTTGCAGCCTTTTCTTTATTATTTATTATCTGATTTTTTTATTGATTATTATGCATTTTCTTCTTCTTATGCATTTTTATTTATTGCGGCTCAAATTATTGTAATATCACCTGTAGGCTGTGAAGAGTTCACAGGCCCTGGGAAAAGACTGTTCTCCAAGGGGTGAGCCCATGCTTTAACCCCAGTATTCCTTAAAACAGGAGGAGCACATGTCAAGTCTCTCTGGGAATACCTTGTAGGAAGTGCCTTTCCTACTGCCAGATACAAAGGGTCTCTCTGAAAGCCTTTGTCAATGAACATTTGAACAAACTGTGCATATATTGGTCCACGGGACCTGTTGGGATGCAGCCTCAAATACTGAGGGAACCAGCTGATATCATTGCAACATTACTCTCAGGTGTTTTGGAAAGTGATAGCAATCACAGGTTTCTGAGGTCTGGAAGAAAGCATATCTCATACCCATCTGAGAAAAAAGGCAAGAAAGAGGATCCAAGGAACAGCAAACCAATCTGCCTCACATCGATCTGCGGAAAGGTGATAGAAAAAACCCTCCCATGAACCATAGATATTTCTAAAGTTATTAAGGTGATTGGTAGTTGTCCACATGGATTTGCAAAGGGTACATCATGCCTGACCAGCTTTCTGCAGTGAGATAATTTACTTGGTAAATGAAGGAGGAGCAGTAGATGTTATTTATCTTGACTTTAGTAAGGCTTCCGACACCGTCTCCCATAACATCCTCAAGCTAATGAAACACTAGCTAGATAAATGCAGTGAGGTGGACTGAAAACTGGCTGAACTGCTGAGCTCAAGGGTTGTGACCAGTGGCACAAGGGTCATGCATATGATTAAGGGATTAGAGCATCTGACATATAAAGAGAGGCTGAGAAAGCTGGGATTGTTTAGCTGTAAGAACTGAAAGTTTGCAAGGGGTAAAACACACCGATTTGTATAAATACCTGATGGTGGGGACAGAATAAAGAAGACAGAAGTAGACTCTTAGTAGCATCTATTGCAAGTACAAGAGGTGGTGGGCACACATGAAAATACAGGAAATTCCAATTAAACATAAGAAAAACTTAACAACCCTTGCTTTACATATGATCAAGCACTGGAACAGGTTGCCCAGGGAGGATGTGCAGTCTTCATCCTTGGAGCTATTCAAAATTTTACTGGACAAGGCTTCTGCTTTGAGAAATGGAGTTGGACAAGATGATTTCCAGATATCTCTTCTAACCTCAGTAATTCTGTGAAAACTGCTCAGCGCATCCTTGAAACTACCCCCGAATTCTTCCTCTTCTTTTGCTGTCCCTGTCCTTTACATGAGTACTAAGGAGTTGGTGTTCCAGAGTTGGTATTACCACATTCTGCAGCCCAACTTTCTCTTTGGTATTTCCACATGATAAGGACTGCAGCCTCTCCCCTGCTCTCCAGCTTCCCTTGTTGTAGAAGGCTTTGGTGCCTTTGCTCTTGGTTCCATTTGTGCAGTGGGATGTGCTCAAGGTACCTTAAACTACCACCTAGTGATCCCTCTTCCAAGAGTCTTGTCAGAACCTCTGGCACAAATCAGTGCACATTAAGTGCTTCTTTACACACCCCTTCACTGCCCCTACTCGGTGGACTCATTTAGAAACACCTTCCTCCCTGCAAGACCCCTCTAGGCTGCACCAAAAGTCTACCTCCCCCAAGATCCTGTTTTGTATCTCTGAGTCTTGCAGCGAGGAACAGAAGCCATTTTAGTTCATGTCCACCTGAGGAAACCGGAGAAAACTGGAGCAGCTGGTGGAGCTGGCTTCAACTGATACACCTAGTACAGATGCACTGGCTGGTTGTTGGATGTGAGGGTTTGATCCACCATGGCTTGGAATATTATTGCTCATCCCTGTGTGGCCACACCAGTGAATAACATGATTGGGCATACTCACCATTGTCAGCTTCTTCGCTTTCCTTTCCTCATAGGAAATGGTTCAACCCGAGGTTGGCCATAATCATGGACAGTGTCCTGGGCATATGGTTATTGTTAATCCATGTTATTTCTTCCCCTCCTATCCTGGGTGTTCTGCAAGCCCTCAGGTTCAGTGTGAATTTCAGCACCATAGAATCCAGACTAGTGGTAACTGTGTGTGACACACAGTAGAGGGGTGTCCAGGATTTCTTTTTTATTCTGGGACTAATCAAGCAATTGTTCACAAGAAATGTCAGTCAAGGAAAAACAGGGAGGAGAGAAAAAAAAAGTTAAAAAGAAAAGAGAGAAAAAATGTTCTTTCCTGCAGCTAGATAGTAGTTACAATCTGTTGACTCAATAAGGCCTTTCTCCAAATAATGCAGATGCATGAACTATTGCTCTCACCTATGTCCTATGAGCCACCCCTCCAGTATCAGTTTTCCCCCAAATTCCCTCACCATTCATGATAAGCTGCGTGGGGTTGAATCATGTCTTCCCTGGCAGTTAGCATCAGGGGCATTCCTGCTGATTCATAGGTTGTTGTTATTCAATACTTGAGTTCTTTGCTTCCCTTTATCTCTGTCTGTGTGAGTCTGTGTGTCACTGGAGAACCATGGGGAAGGGGAAGACCACCATGGTCATGGTCAGACTTTGGTCAACCTGCACAATGCAGTTATTCAAGCTGTGACATACCCTTTGAGGGCACCACAGCTCACTCTTGCTGGGCTATGCCATCATGAATCCCACCCTTGCCTATTCAGCACCTGTCTTCAAATACAACCTCCTCAAACAACAAGCAGGATCCATTGTGATGTGTAGGAAGCCTACTAGGCCTGGCAGAAGCAGAGAACTGTCTGAGATTGATAGCACAAAGGAAGTGCACAGAAGGCAGAACTGGGGCTACTCTGGAGGAATAGAGCCATTGCCTGAGTATGGTGGGGTGGAATCTGGAAAGCCCAAAGCCCAGCTGGAGTTGAAGCTAGTGAGGAATGTAGAAAGCAATATTATCCTGGTTTTGGCTGAAATAGAGTTAATTTTCTTCATAGTAGTTGATATGGTGATGTGTTTTTGATTTAGGAGAAAAATAATGTTGATAACACACCAATGTTCTAGCTGCTGCTGAGCAGTGCTTACAGAGAGTCAAGGACTCTTCTGCTTCTCATGCTGCCCTGTCTGCAAGGAGGCTGGGGATGCACAACAAACTGGGAGGGGATAGAACCAGGACAGCTGACCCAAACTAACCAAAGGGTATTCCATACCACATGACATCATGCTTAACAATAAAACTGAGGGGAGCTGGCTGGGGGGAGTGCCATTGCTTGGGGACTTCCTGGGCATCAGTTGGCTGGTGGTAAGTAATTAAATTGTGCATCACTTTATTATTATTTTTGTTGTTCTTCTTCTTATCTTTATTTATTTTCTTTGTTACTAACCCATCCTTATCTCAACCTGTGAGTTCTTGCACTTTTACCTTTTTTATTATTATTATTATTATTCTCTCCCCTGTCCCACTGTGGGGAGGAGAGAGGGATGTGCAGGTGAGTAAATAGCTGTATGATGCTTAGCTACATGCTGGGTTAAACCACAACATCAAGGCTTTCTGTGAATACATTAGCAGTACAAGGGAGACTAAGAAAAAGCGGACCTCTCCTAAATGGGGTAGGGGGCCTAGTGACAAAGGACACAGAGGACTTTCTGAAATAGGCAGTGCCTTCCTTGCCTTGGTATTTACTTCTGTAAGGTCTGTCCTTAAGCCTTAGAAGCTGTCCTTAAGCCTGTCCCTGAATTTAGTCACAAAATCTGGCAATGTGGAGGATTACCCACAGTAGAGCAAGACTACATTGGAGACCAAAAGGCAAGCTAGATATACACAAGTCCATGGGTCCACCTGAGATGTGTCCAAAGGTGCTGAGGCGGCTGATCAAAGTCATTGTGAAGCTGCTGTCATCCTTGAGTAGTCA
Organism: Cygnus olor; assembly: GCF_009769625.2. Taxonomy (NCBI): domain Eukaryota; kingdom Metazoa; phylum Chordata; class Aves; order Anseriformes; family Anatidae; genus Cygnus; species Cygnus olor. Next base: position 102,121,187 of record NC_049169.1, read on the forward strand.
TACTGATCTGGGGAGGTTCCTTATGATTTGAAGAGCCATATAGTACATCCTCCATCTCCCCAAAAACCAAGAAAGAACATCCAGATAACTATCAGCCTAATCTCACCCCCTTGGAATAACATAGAGCAAATCCTCGTGAAAGCTACTTCCAGCTACATGAAGGACAAAAAAAAAAAAAAAAAAAAAAAAAAAAAAAATCACGTCTAACCAGTCTGATAGCTTTCTACAGTGAGCTGTTTCACTTGTATGAGTGGAGAGCAGTGAGTGTCCTGGACTTGACCATTTTTACTGCAGTGTTCCATAGAAACCTTGTAGACAAACAGTTGAGCTACCGTTTGGCTAAGTGAAAGATGAGGTGGGTGAAGAACTGGCTAGACTTGATATGGGGACAATATTATTTAATGCCTTCTTTTTATTTTATTTTTTATTTTTTTGACAGCAATTCAAGGGACATGCACTTTATTTGGTTCTGCACCAGGACTACTGTGTTTGGTTTTGGGTTCCTCAGTGGAAGAAAGACATGGACATCCCAAATTAAGTTCAGGAGAGATCCACTAGGATCATTCGGGGGAGTGGAACATGTGATTTGCATGGAGAATTTGAGAGAACTGGACTAGTTATTTAGAGAAAGAGAGTTTAAGAGGGTGTGACCTGGTCTCATTGCTGCCATCAGGTACTTCATGGGTGGCTGGTTGTTAGTGGCCCCCTTTGGATGTAGGTACTGGTGCCAACACTGTTTATTGTTATTAACCACCTGGACAGTGGAATGGAGTGCCCCACAGGAAGTTCATGTATGATATCAAATGGGTGGGAAGGTGATCCATACACTGGAGTGAAGGGCTGCCATGTAGAGAGGCCTCAACAGACTGGAGAAATGGGCTGACAGGAATTTTCTGAGGTTCAGTAAGAACAAATGAAAGAAATACTGTAGCTAGGATGGAATAAGCCCATTCAACAGTACAGATTGGGGGCCAATTTGAAAGAAAGCATCTTTGCAAAAGAGAACGTGAGAAATCTCATGAACAAGTTCAACATGACTTAACAGTAAACCCTTGTGATGAAGAAGCCAGAGCATGTATCAGGTGGTATTAACAAAAGTGTAGCGAGTGAATCAAGGAAGATAAAGTATTCTACTCCATTAGGTGTTTGTGAGACTGCATCTGGAAGTGGACTACTGTTCCCAGTTTTGGGCTTCCCAGCAGAAGAAAGAAAATGACATGCCAGTGCAAGTCCAATGGCATGCCCTCAAGATAATTTGGGGGCTGCAACATTTGTGAAAGCTGAGTTTGGTCTTAGGAAGAAAAGGGGGAAATCTCACTTCCAGTCTTCAGTTAACTAAGAAGAAAGTATAGGTAAGTCAGAGCCAGGCTTTTATCATGTGTACAGTGAAAGGATGGGAGGCATTGGACTAAGTCAGAGCATGGAAATTTCCAGTTAGCTATAAGGAAAAAAATGTTTGTTATTAATGTTGTCAAAAGCTAGAACAGGTTGCCCAAAGAGGTTGTAGACTGTCTGTGATATTAGTCCTAGCTTGACTGGCTAAGGCCCTGAGCAGCCTGATGTAAGTTGGAAAGTTTTACTAAGGTGATTTCCAGAGGTCCCTTCCACCCTAAAATTATTATTATTATTATTTTATTTATTATTATTATCATATGCAAATGTGCACCAGTGCTTTCCTGGCTTCACTGAGGTGTAGACTTGGTCTCTAATGATCCATCTCTATCCTTCTTGAGGGGTCTAGGAAGTACCTTAATCTATAGTATATATCAAGAGTGAATAAATATAAATTGATGCACTTGAACAAGTATCAGAAGACAAAGACCTGAAGGCACATTTATTTTTGTTCCTCTGAAGATAAGGAAGAGCATATTGTCTAGTGAGAAAAAAACATTGCTCCAATGCCTATAAACATAAGTGTACTCTGCATTCACCAGCGTTCTTCTACTGTCTCCTACATTCTTTGTCCTCCAACGATAGTGTATGTTCTCCTAGGGTTCTTTTAACACCTGTGCTTTTTTTCTTGGTCTCTTTGAGTCTACTCTCTGCTCTGTTTGCATTCTTTCTGTTTTCGTTCTGTTTTTTCACCTCTCCAAGGACACTGTATGCTGTGTCTCTTCCTTGGCTACTTTTATCCACCTTTCTGAATCTACTCTCTGTCGTCCTTCACATTTACAGGCTTTACGCTATTTTCTTACCTTTTCTGAGACTTCACTGAAGTTCTTTCAGGCTTTCTTTTAGACTCTCAGCCTCTGCAAGGCTACTCTGTGTTCTCTGGGACTCTTTCAACCTTTCCATTTCTTCCCTGGCTTTTCAAACTTGCTATGGCTCCTTTTCAGGCTTTTGGTCTTGTTCTTTCCTCTCTGTAAGATGACTGGAGCACTTTCAGTCTTACTGCTGTTTCTTTTTTTTTTTTTTTTTCCACTTTCATGAGGTTAATCTGGGTTTTCTGGGGCTGCTTCAGGCTGTCTTCAAGGTTCTTGGAATCTCTGCAACTACTCTTCATTCTCCAGGAAGAAAGCCAGCTTCTTTCTTCTCTACTCCAAGGCTATTATTCTCTGTCACTCTTTTAGCCTCTGTTCTTTCTTAGCAGCTGTAGGGGTACTATGTGTTCCCCTAGTGCATTTTCATAATCTCTGCTGCTTTCTTGTTATATCTGAGGTCTGTGGTATATTCCCCATAGTTCTTTCAAGCGTTCAACTATTTTTTTCTGCTTCTTTGAGGCTACTCTGTACGCTCTGAGACTTTTACAGAACTCGACTCATTTTATTCTTCTTTGATGCTACTCTTTTGGGGTACTATCAAACTTTCTGCCTTTTTACTTTTTTTGTGTGTGTTTCTTTTCTGAGGTCACCTTCGGCACTGCAGGGTGCTTTGAGGGTCCTTTAATCTCTGATACTTTACTATCTCTGAGGCTCTTCTTTATTCTCGGGGATGGGAGGTGAGGGGAGGTGTCCTTTGGCTTGTTGATTTCTTTCTTGGCCTCTCTGACACTGCAACAATTTATTCCCTCCGGCACTGACAGGCTTTCTTCCTTTCCTTTAGGCTACTTTATTTTCTCTGAATTTCTTGCACACTCTTTGTTCCTTTGTTGGCTTCTGCCCGGTTCCACTGTTTTGTCCAGGGATCTTCAACACCATCTTCTACTTTGCAGTAGACATTTGGAGGACTATTCTGTGCTCTTCATCTGTCCTAGTATTTCATCAGTTTTCATGGTTCCTTTGAGATTTCTCAGTGTCTTACAAACGTCTTTAAATCTTTCTACTACTTTGTCCTCTCTTAGGCTATTCTGTATCCTCTGGGACACTTACACATTCTTTTCTATATTGCAAGGCTCTCAGAAACAATTCTCTTATTTTTGTGGATCTTTCAGACCTATTTTTCTTTTATTAGAACATTCTATTGAAGGAAGATGAGAGAAGACAAGAGAGAGAGACATTATATTCTCAGAGATGCAACAGCTTGAAGAGCTCTGGACCTCAGTGGAGATGTAGGCAAAGTCTGTCCCTAATAGAATGGTAACTGCAACCTCTGTAGAAGACAAAGAATGGAAGCTGGTGACCTCTGGCACCAAGAGGAAGGTTCTGCTCCACCTAAAGGCTTACAACTGCAAAATAGGTTCACTGCCCTCAAAATTGAGGAGGAGCTGGTTGTGCTTTCAAGTAAAGCATCTGGGCCAGCTCACTCTGAACCACCAGGAAGAAGTGGCAAGTAATAGCAGTGGGCAACCCCTTTCTGCAATGGACAGATACCCATCTGCTGACCTGGCCTGTCATCTAGAGAAGTTTACTGATTGTTTGGAGCCTGGATCTGGGACACTATTGCAAAAATTTGTCCAACCCTGTGCCTATTACACCCTGCTATTCTTCCATGTGGGCACCAATGATATTGTTAGGGGCAACGTGGACAGTACTAAAAATGATTACAGAGTGCTGGGGCATGAGTCATGGGCAGAGTCACGGGCATGGGGGGCCCAGGCATTGTTCTCAAACCTGCTCTTGAGGGGAAAAAGAATGTAAGGAAGAAGGCACTGATACTGTGTGTCAACAGTTGTTTGGGGAGCTGGTGTCAGCAACAAGATTTTGATTTCTGTGACCACTGGAGCCTGTTGGGGAATCAGTATCTGCTTAGGAGAGATGGGATCCACCTCACTAAGTGGAAAAAAGGTATCTTTACCAGTAGGATAACTGACCTGATAAGAAAAGCTTTAAACTAGGAATGATGGTGGAGGGAGAGAGTCACCAGCAGCCCTATGAGGGAATGGTGGAGAGGGTTGATGAGCAAAGGGCATGGGGTGATGTGAATGTAAGGGAATACAAAATCAACAAATCGAGGCTTAAGCGGGGTCACCTCAAGTATCTGCATGTAAGCAAGGAAGTGGCTACAAGGCACCATTATGGGAAAACAAACATGCAAACAAACAAAAAAAAAACAAAACGAAACCAAACAAAAAAAACCCCACAGACTTGTTCTGGCAAATCAACACCCTGATGTGCCTTTCTGAAGTGCCTGCACACTAATGCATGCTGTATAGAAAATAAACATGAGGCATTAGAGGTGTGTGTGCAGTTGTAAGTCTACAATTAACACAGGGTTCACAAAGAGCTGGTGGGATAGCTCATATGACTGGACCATTGCAATGGAAGGACACAGGCTCTTTAGGAAGGACAGGACAAGAAGACCAGGAGTTGCCTGGGTGAGAGAGCAGCTGGAGTGCATGGAGCTCTGCCCAAATGATAGAGGAACCAATAAGGAGATGTGCTCTACTGAGCCTCATACTCATCAACAAGGAAGGGAATTTGAAGATTAAAGTCTGTAATGATCATGAGATGGAGGACTCCAGGATCCTGACAGGGTACTGCAAGGCAAAAAGCAAAATCATAACCCTGGACTTCAGGAGAGTAAATTTCTACCTGTTCAGGGATATCTTTGGAGGAATCTCATGGGATATGGACCTGAGGAGTGGTCCAGTAAAGCTGGTCAATATTCAGATATCACCTTCTCCAAGCTCAAGAGTGGTCCATTCCAATGAGCAGGAAATGAAACCTCTTGACCTCAACTTGTGGACTGACTTCCTGGCTTGACCTTAGCCCTGTCTTATCACTATGAACAAGCCTGGCAATCACTGGACTTCATTCTAACCCTGACCTATTGATTGACTGAGGCCTAGTTTAGCCTCAGACTTGCATCGTTACCACGAGCTTTTATCACGGAACATCTAGTTCCAACCCCTTTGCCATGGGCAGGGACACCTCCCACTAAATCAGGTTGCTCAAAGCCCCATCCAACCTGGTCCTTGACCTCTGGGTCAGCATAAGGTTTGGGTTACGGTTGAGTTATCTGCAAGTACAGCATTGAAGTTGCAGTAACCTGTCAAAGGAAAGTCAGGGCTGCAAAGGAAATCTTTTCTGATGATTATGGAATCCATGGAGTTAGGTTAGAATTGAAAGTCAGACAAAGACCGCAATAGTGACTCAAACAGGACTGCCAAAAGAAAAGCAATAGCTACAAATAAAAATACTCTGAGGGAAACCAAGTTTCTGGCACAATTGGGGTCTTACTAGAGCCTACAGGTTAGTGTTGACAGAAAGAGGAAAGCACAAAGCTATAGTTAGAGTGGGACTGAAAAAGGCTTGCTAATAAAGAAAGACAGGATCTGGAGAGAGGGGTCCCTGGCCCCTAAGGAACTTAAGGTTTAAGAGAATATGGAGTGCTACATGTGCAGTGGGGCTAGCAAGGGACTGTACAAGATGATACAGACTATAATTGGAACTCATCTATGAACAGCTCTTGAGTCTATTCAAGGTATGGGGTCTTTGGACTGTGGGCCAGTTTGGATTCTGGTTAGGGTTGACAGAAAGAGAAAGCAAAGGACAGTTGGAGTGGAATTGGGAAGGGGCTGCTAAAACCAAGTGAAAGCTGCAAAGAGAGTCTTTCTCTGCAGACTGTTGTCTCTGAAGGGATAGAGCTGCCCTCAACACAGATATCCTCTTGCTTTATTAGTCTTCTTCCTCTTATCTTACACTATTTTGTACCTTTTGTCTCTTTCCCTCTGAGCATATACCCTCCAATGCCAGCCTTGTCTCTGTCCTAGGCACACGACCCCTTTCTCCTGGTCTCACACTCTCCGCATACAGAGCCTTTTCTACTTGAAAGTCCATTTCTCCTCCTCTCAGCACACATGGATTCCATACCAATTCCTCTTTCTCCATCCAGTTTTGATCTTCTCATTCGGACTGCATATACTTTCCAGCTCCAGGGTTCTCAACCCTCCCTTTCACCTCACATATTTTCCCCAACTCTAGCCAACTACAAAGTCTAGTATGTAAGTTGAGTGGAAGAAGACTAGAGCTGGAAGTTCTGGCTCCCTTCCAATCCTTGAATTGCAAGACACAATCATTTTTTCTCTCAAAGCTTCCATTCTACTAGCTTCTATTCTACTCTCTTCCATTCACTTAACATATAGATGCTCTAAACCATTCACTCCCTCTCTGTTCCTATGTGGCTTCAAAATCTAGCCCTCTCCTGACCCCCTACATCTCCACTTCAATACACATACTGTCCAGCTCCAGCCTTTTATCTCAGCCACTATCCATCCAGTCACCCAAACTTCTGTCTGTCCTTTCTTTCTTCCTTCTAAGCCCCTGCCTGAATATCTCACTGTTAACCCACCCATTCAAGCACCTACTATAGAATCACAGAAAAATTTATGTTGGGATGGATCTTTGTGAGTCATCTTTCGGATTTTTTTTTTTGGTACCCTTTTAATTTTAGTGGTTGTTGGGGGTGGGAGAGAAATGAGCTTCAAGAGGCACCTTTTAAAATATCCTTTATTTTGATATCATCCTAGTAAAAATCTTTCATATAAAGGCAAAGGTAGGTATTGCATAGAAGAAATACAGGTGCAAACATTACCTGAGGGGAATGGCATGTTGTTTCTTAGTGTCTGCTATCTACTGCACAACAGATGGCTAGCCTTTAGGCAAATATCTCCAGGTTTCCCACATGAGATGCAGGATGAAGCTGTTTAACTCTACGGAAGGAAGTTACATCAGAATTATGTGTGTCCTATTCTCTGCTGCTCCCAAGAACCATCTGCTGGGAAAACACACTATCGTTTCTTGCCTTTTCCATGCCTGACCAACACATTGCCCAAGAAAGACCATGAAGATCAATTCTGCTTTACTCTGCTTGCACCCTTCCTGTGTGTGAGTTTGTAGTTCATGTATTAATGGAAGTGTGGGGGAGTGACACAGGGGGATACAGGATAAGAGAGCTGGCCTAACTTGACCATAGTCCAAGAACTCAATGAATCACATACACAAGTCATCTCCTGTAATCTCTGAGATATTTATACCATTGTTTTTATCATCTCACATGTTACTTCACTATGGGCAGAGAGTGTGGTTTTTTGAATGCCTTCCACCTGGGCTTCCCATAACTAAAAGCCTTGGTACCCAAGAGGGAACAGAATTCACTTCCACAGCTTTCAAGGAGAGGTTCTTTAAGCAGTTCTCCCAATATGTCTCTGCTTAAGTGCTGATGCAGCTTCCAAACATGAAGCACAGCGAGACAGCAGGTACACTACAATCTGAAGAAACACTCAGAGAAACAGTACTTTCACACATGAACTGTGCTTTCATGAATTATAGGTACAGAGAGGTATGCACTTATACAAATCAATATTTGTGTATACTAAAGATATTTTTACCCAGTATCAGTTTTTATTTAAAAACATGCGAAAAACTTGTAGCTAAATAACCAGAATGTTGTTTGGGGAAAACACATAGACAGCCACCCACCAGCACAAGCATAAAAAAGTGCATACAATACATGAGACAAAGCTCCCTTTGACCAGTTACAGGAAAGTCAGTACCTTCTCTGACAAACTAATGGATACAGCCTCACGCTTTCCAAGGCTGTTTTTGTTGCCTGGAAAGTGGCATTACTTTTCTTCTCCTTTCAGGATATCTGTCATCTCCTCCCACATCAATGAGTCAGCTAGAGACACAAATCAGCCCTGCTCTTGACTACCTTCCTGTAGGGTGGCTTCATGGAAATGAATACATGAAGCTTGTGTAACTACCTCACTTAATACTGTGCCTAGAATGCCAAAAGTAGTCATTAAAAAAAGATTTCAGGATCTATGCCACTATCAGATCATGAAATGGAATGAAGCATTCTACAAAAATAAGTTTGGATGAAAGGCAAAATAGCTGAGTTTGCAACTACACATTTCTTCTCAAGAGTTACTCACAAACATTTTTTTACTTTCCTACTACTTTCACTAATATATTTTACTTTTTATTTTTTTTTTGTACAAAAACTGAATGCAGACTGAAATTTAAATTGTGGTAGGTACCACTGTGTGACCAAAAAGGACAGATGTGATGTACACTGCTCTTTTTGAACCCCAGAGAAAACTAGAGAAAGAAAAGCACTTTTTTTGCTAGAGAAAACCAAGTACCTCTGCTCAAAAGGAGAGTGCAGTAGAGCCATCAGATGAAAATTGTCCTGTCTTTTCTTGCAAAAATGGGAACACATTTTAGCAACTTTGTATACAGTCTTACATGTAGCAGCACGTACACTGGGAATCAGAGCCCCTTCTTCCATGTGGAACATCCATCTCCAGCGGGGCTCAGATGCTCCTGGTCCCAATTTTCATTAGAAATGGAAGTAAAACTGGATTCTGTTTCTGTGCTTTTCCTCTGCTCCTTCCTGGACTTTCAAAGGCAATCCAAATTAAACAGCTGAGCCCATGTGGTATTGTCTGCTTTAGGGGGAAACAAGAGCCCTGTGAAACTTTGGGCGTAATGCTCATGTGGGCAAGAACCAGGCTCTAAGAACAGTAACCTCCTTCATCACTGCAACACCCAAATTTGTCTCCATATCCCACACATTCGCACTTCTTCCTGTCATACCAATCTCATATGAAGTCTAAAAAGTGTCACATTGTCCACAAAAAATGCTATTGCTGCCATACTTACAGATGTAAGCAGGACCTACTGGGAAGATACACAGGGGACTAATACCTCCCAGACAGGAAGTGGCCCAACAGTTATTTCAGCCCACCATGAGAAGACTGGCTGATTGATACAATGAAACTAATATATTTTAAGAGTTTAAAGTATAAATATTCAGACTGGACATTAGGAGAAATGTATTTATCAGAGTTTGATAAAGCACGGCTCTGAAAGGGGTACCAGAGGGGCACAAAAACTCCATCCTCAACAGTTTCTGAGACTCAGTCCAATAAAGTCACAGTCATACCCACCTCACATAGGTCACAGTCCCCTTTTGAGAGTGACATTGGATGAAGTAACCTATTAAGGTCCCTTCTAACTGCTGCTAATAAAAAAATCAATATTCCTTTCAGACCTGAGTTGAGCCCTGACTGGAGTTAAATCACAGTATCGTCCAATAGCTGATCCTTTCCTTCTTCCGTCACAAAACTGTAAAACTGAGGAAAGACATCTGCAAAAAACTGGAACAAAGTGTAAATGGGGTTGGCCTGCAATGAAGCAGAGCTCAAACTAGAAAAATATACGTTTGATTTTTCTAGCCAGAAAATGTTGGTAAAAATATGCATTTCAGTGAACTCCAAACCACACCCTGTTGGATGGAATTGCCAATGTCCCAGCATGAACCAATTCTGTGCTGAAGGTGTGACAATGTGACAATGCATACTGTCTCTGACTGCTGTTTTCGAAACCGCCCCGTTCCTGTATCATCTGATCATCTTTAATCAAACTCATATTCCTTGCTGTCCAGAGACACCCCTTCCAGCTCAGGGAGACAGCTGTACCTGAGGGAACCCCTTCAATGAAGGACGTGACATGACAATATTGCAATCAAATTGCCATCCCCCTTTCTAATATCCAGTAGAACGCTATGCCTTGGGCAAACTTTTTGAAACAGACAGTTTCAATTACACAATACAGTTTGTGAAGGCTGCTGCCAACTGGCCAGCAGGTCAGACTGCAATCTTTCTCCTTCGTGCCAGGGAGCATTCACTTGCTTAGTCAGTATTTTTAGCTTTCAAAGTAGCGTGACATCAAAGCAAGCCAATGAGGGCCATCAATTACAGAGCCAAAGATTGCTTTGGGTGGATAAAGACATTGAAATTTAGGCTCACAGGACTAGCGAGCTCCCCACAGACTTGAGAAAAGTTATGTCTTCATTTGCCTCTAACTGCCAACTTTGAAAAACATGTCCTCTGGAGATTGCACAGTGGTTCCTAAACTAATGTACAATAAATGTGTAAAAACAAAAACAGTAAGAAGCTATAAATCAGGCAACTAAATTCTAAGCTATATTCATCGTAATAGTCATCATCATCATTATCATAATAAAAAACTATACACCATCTGGTACAAGAAGCTGCAAAGCAAAGCAGCTCCAATTCTTAGGACTCTCTGTTAGAGTGGCTTTTCCAAGTCTTACAGTGAATTGGACATGAGGGTTAAAAACTTAATGGAAGACTTTGAAGATTTCTCCCTTAGAGTTGAACACACATCATTTTTGCACATATAGCACAGATTAGTAGAGTGAAACATTTTCTTAAATTAAGGAAACATTCTTAGAACAGATCTATGATTTTGTGTAGAAAATCCATTTGTTTGGGGATCTTTCCCCTGTCTTTGGCAAATAAATGGCAAATGTGAAACAGACAGAAACATGAGTCAAATAACAAGCTGTGATAATAACTGTACAAGTAACAACAAAGTAGATCGGTCAGTGGGACGGATTCTCTTAGCGGGGCTCGGCCGATACTCTTTGTGGTCATTCCTTTTGTTCATTTTTATGATCAGACAGAAGGGTTGATGTGATAATGTCTCAGAGGCTTTAGGCATCATATTTTTTGCCAGTCCTGTGAATCTGCTGGAAGAGTGTCATGGAGAAGGCCATGCCAAGAATCTGAAGGAAAGCAAACAATGAAGGCTTCAGTACAGGAAGGCTACCAAAACTGAACTACCTGTGTTCACGGTCCAAATGTAGTTTTTAAAGACATTCTACACTAGTCAGCTTTCTCAAGCTTCAACACTGATCAGTAAACCAGGATGTATATTGTTCAGGCACACAGCAATGTCTGAAGACATGTCAAAGCACAGATGAAGGCAAAAAGTTCTCAGGGCTCCTTGTCACGTCCAAAAATTTTTCTGAAACAATGCATGCAAGTCACCCTTCCTTTTTGCCCAAACGTTTGTGCTTGATTAGCCAGATACCTGTGACTTAACCATCAGATTCTGACATTCTGTCCCAAAACTATAGCAGATTATGATGATACTTCTGCATTTCCTTTTTTAAGCACATGTTAACCTACTCACTTCAGCAGCCATGATTTAACTTGTTTTGGCAATTTCCAGACAGAACTTCCCCGTAAAATTTAAAAAATAACAGTTCCTTAAGAGACAAGGTAGCAAACATCTAAACCTGGTAACTCTAAAGCAGTGCTCTGAAGCGAAAATGCAGATAAGTGAAACCTCACTGTCGCATGTTTCCTTTGAGGAACTGACTACTGACTTGCTTTCTTTCCAAGGAGATGGCCTCAAATGAGCTCATAAAACAAATCTGATATTTTTGAAAATACAGCCAAACCCAAACTCAAAGAACTGCTTTTCACACAGCAGAAACAAGAATGCTGACAGCAAATCAAAGCTATGTTGACATACATCATACCGGCATTACCTGCATTATAAGGATGCACATCCCAATCGAACCAAGGACATGCTTATTCTCATCAAACCAAGTCATAACTCTCTCATAACATCCCTGAAAGATGAAAATTGAATTCCCAAGGTTACATTTCTTTCACGTGCATTCCCTCTATTTTCTACCTTCCACCCCTCACTAGGACTTGACCCGAGCAGAGTAAGCCTTACCGTTTTCCACACTAATTCAGTAGAATTCCGTCCACAGTCTTGGGAGTTTTCTGTACAACATCGGTCTGGGACAGTGTTTTCTCCCAGCACTGGGTACCAATCCGTAAAGTCATTTACACCACAGCATTTCATCTGTGGGAAAAGTAAACGATTAATAAATGAACTAAACTACACAATTTGTCAAATGTACACTATCACAAACTTTTACTTAGAATCACAGAACCATAGAATGGTTTGGGTTGGAAAGAACCCTTAAAGATCATCTAATTCCAACTTCCCTGCCATAGGTAGGGGCATCTTCCACTAGATCATGTTGCTCAAAGCCCCATCTAACCTGACTTTGAACACTTCCAATGATTGGGCATCCACTACTTCTCTGGGCAACATCTTCCAGTTTCTCACTACCCTGATAGTAAAGAATTTCTTCCTTATATCCAACCTAAATCTACCTTCTTTCAGTTTAAAACTATTACCTCTTGTCCTGCCACTACACACCCTGGTTGAAATCTTTTTCAGTCATTCTGATAAGCCGACTTTATATATTAGAAGGCCACAATAAGGTCTCCTCAATGTCTTTTCTTCTCCAGGCCAACCCCACCTCCTCCCCCACCCCCCAACTCTCTCAAGCTTTCTTCATAGGAGAGGTGCTCTAGTGCACTGATCATTTTCATGGCCTTCCTCGGGACCTGCTCTAACAGGCCAATGTCTTTCTTGTACTGGGACCCCAGATCTGGGTGCAGTACTCCTGGAAGGGTCTCATGAAAGCAGAGAAATAACATCCCTCAGCCTTCTGGCCACACTTCTTTTGATGCAGCCCAGGATACTATTGACTTTCTGGGCTGCAAGGGCACATTACTGGCTCGTGTCCAATTTTTCAACCCCAGTACCCCCAAGTCCTTCTCTGTTGGACTGCTCTCTAATCACCCAGTCTGTGATTAATTAATCACTCAGTCTGTGATGATATTGGGGATTGTACTTGGCCCCACTGAACTTCAAAGGTTCCACATGGGACCACTCCTCAAGCCTGCCAAGGTCCTACTGGATAAAACGCCTTCCCTCTAGTATATTAACTGCACAGCTTGGTGTCATCCACAAACTTGCTGATGGTGCACTCAATCCCAATCCCTATGTCACTGATGAAGATATTTAATAGTATTGCTTCCAGCACAGACCCTTGAGGGACATCGCTCATTACTAGTTTTCACTTGTATTGAATATAACTCTTTGGATGCAGCCTTCCAGCTAATTCTTTAGCTATCTAACTGCTCATTCTTCAAACCCATAGCCCTCCAATTCAGTGGCAAGAATATTGTTGGGGACTGTATCAAAGGCCTTACAGAAGTCCAGGTAGATGATATTAGTAGCTCTTCCCTTGTCCACTGATGCAGTCACTCCACAAGAGAAAGCCACTAGATGGCACGATTTGCCCTTGGTGAAGCCACTTTGGCTGTCTCTAGTCACATCCTTGTCTTCCACATGTTTTGATGTAGCTTCCAGGAAGATTTATTCCATGATCTTACTACTGTATGTTTTCAAAAGGGATGCCACAGCAATTCTGTGTTTTTAAAGTTCTTTGTGCCCCATGATCTCTAAAAGCAAATACTTAATGACATTCAAAAAAAAAAAGGGGGGGGGGGGGGAGAAAAAGCAGTCCTATATTCAACGTGTGTTAGTTTTTTAAGTCCTGAATTGTGAAATGCTAGCTGTCAGATCTGCAGTTCAACCTATGCAGTTTTTGCTGCTTTTCCATGTTTCAGATTGTACTTCTAAATGACAGGAATAAATCTCAGACAGAGAGCATCTTTCACCTTACAAAGTACACTTTGATTATGCATTTCAGAATGCTCCCTAACAGCATGCATTAGCCACCTTTTAGACTGGGCATGGATGCTACATTTAACAGACTGTGGCAGCCTTTGTGGCCAAACTGCGATTTCTTTTCTAATGAGAAAAAGTGTTACCTCTGCTTGAATGATATTCCACGCATTTTTCAGTCCAACATTATTTTCTGAATTGTACAGCTTCATACCTTCCTTCAAATCCTTCTTTGCACTCTCACTGACCTACATCATATAAATACAAAAATTCAATGCACTGCTATTTATAGGAAAGGACCAAATGGTACAGACTTGAATACAGAACACATCTCTCTTACATTTTCTCACCACAAACTTAACATGGATAAAAAAGATCTCTCTTCCAGCAAAGACTTTCAGCATCTCCAAGGCCTAGTCTATTCCTCAGATTGCAAAATCTTGGATTAATTTTCATGAGAATGGAGACCAAACAGCTTTCCCTCTAGTTAGAATCCATCATATAATTATCTGAACCAAAATAACTGAAGAGTGACCAGCAGAAATATGCTGAGCTTATGTTAACTTTGTAACATACAAATGTTGGCAATACCCCACAGCAGCCTCTCCTGCCTCTAACCTGTGGTCTACTTTAATTTGCTAATATCATAAAACAAGAATCCCAATCTCCCAAACTTAACTTAGTTGTCCCTTGCACAGGTTCAGGCAGTCTGTAATCAATGGCCAATATAAAATCAATTGCAAAAGGGCATTATCATTGTTCTGCTTGTGGGGACAGGCTTGCAGGATTTAAAATTTTCAAAAGTGTTCTTCTTGCTTCAGAGGAGGAAGTTGGAATGCTTAACAAGAGATCTGAGGGGTCCCATTTCTCATATAAATTTCAGTCAAATCCTAGATGCAGGTAGGAATGTACCTTAGCTCTGACAGCCAAATCCAATGAAGATCTGGAAAAAAGCTAAAAACCAGCTTGCTGTTTTGCCAGTTCAGTTTGTCAACTCAGCAGTGAGCTGGCAACAGAGAAAGGATTAACCTATAGATCCCGGCATGAAGTACAACTATTTTTAAAGATCTGTTTCATCTCTCTTTCACATCCCATTCAAAATCAGAATCACAGAATCATAGAACCATAAAATGGTTTGGGTTGGAAGGTACCTTTGACTAGTGCCAACCCCCCTACCACGGGCAGGGCCACCTTCCACTAGAGTGAGTTGCTCAAAGCCCCATCCAACCTGGCCTTAAATAGTTCCAGAGATGGGGAATCCACAACTTCTCTGGGCAATCTGTTCCAGTACCTCACCACCCTCAAGAAGTTCACCCCAACTCCCTGGAAGTGGCAGATATCATAATGACAACGTGGGAAGAGATAAAATCTGGTAAGAGCTCAGTTTTAAAATGAGTCTGGATATGCTCATAGCGTAAGGCTCTGTCCTGTGTTTGGTAGAGCCCTCTGATTCCCCAAGGGTTTTCCATTCTTATCTATCTGCCAAGCCAGTGAGCTGTACCTGCTCCTCTTAATCTTTACTAGATAGCCGGCTAACTTCTTACAAATGGGCTTTATGAAAAGCTGTCTATTGATCCTCTCCCCAGCCTTGTCAAACTCTCTGGGACAGCCCAGTCAAGTGATTCAGTTGGTGGCATCTGGAATCACCTGAGAATACCCCAGGCCTTGCTCCTTGCTCCTCCGGTGCTGTTGAAGGGTTGGTCCTAAGAGGATAACCAGGTCCAAACCAAGACCTTCCACAACCCAGGTCCACGAGATTATCAGCTTTTTGCAGAGACATAAACCAGCTATATTCATGGGTATCTTAGCTTTAGGAGAGGACTAAAAAGCAGGCTCTGGACCATGGTTTTATTTCAGGGAGGAAACTGCAAATCTCAGTATGTTCTTCTCTCCTGTTTGCCCTTCTCATCACTTCCTTCCTCCCCCAGAAGCAGCTTACAGAAAACAGCCAAGGTCTCAAGGTTAAACCTTCACCAAAGTGAAGAGCAAGGAAAACCCACATACCTTCATCTAACAAAAGCAAACTCAACCTGGTTTACCTGTTAGTACAGATAATTAATCTGTTGCATATTTGCTTACCTTGTCCATATAAACAAAGAACAAAATGAGTAATATCAGCTCTGTCAGGAGAATTATCAGCAAAACGATGAAAAACTAGAACGAAGAAAAAGAGACTGTGTATACACACTTGCCAAATAGAGAGCTGGAAACTGAATATTATTGGCCTTGTCCTTCAAACCTTTCCTCTACTGCCAAAAATATGCAAGCTTGATTTCAAACAGGTCAGACATATTAATACTATATTGTCACTAAAGCTTCTGTAGGTCTATCAATGAGGAAGCTCACCGTGTAGTGGTCTCTAATTTTTTTTTTCCCTACTATCAGTTTTCTTGTTTCAGCAATGCACTTAGCCCAGTCTCTTTCCTTCAAACAATCTACAAAACAGATGCTAAGCCCACTGCCACAGAGAT
Source organism: Cygnus olor (assembly GCF_009769625.2). NCBI lineage: Eukaryota > Metazoa > Chordata > Aves > Anseriformes > Anatidae > Cygnus > Cygnus olor. The sequence continues at coordinate 102,137,352 of NC_049169.1, forward strand.
CAATGTGATATGGCATGGCAGTGGTTCCCTATTAGGTGGGAACAGATCTGACTACCTATTTGTATACTCATTACTCAGCACTTCTTTCCAACTGTCTGTAGTTCAAATCTCTCTCTGCAGGGGGCAGAGAGAGATGAGCTTCAGCAGTTTCTAATTGATTTTCATGTCCAGTAGCAGCCTTGTAGGTACTAGTGGTATGACATATAGCTACAGCATCCCTATATAGGCACTGGGGGAGATGGAGTATGAGATGCAGCAAGCTCTCTAATCAGTAACTCATGGTAATCTGTATCAAAAGACTTCTGCAGAGCCTTGTAAGAATATAAACACACTCTTAAAAGAAGAACAAAAAGTTTCTGTTGGTGTTGTAGTTCATGTGCATGAACAACGTAGATACCATTATTATTCTCTATTTCCTTTCCTAGCCGTATGACAAAAACAAGCAGCAGATAGGCAACAAGTGCACATTTCTTCTCCAGTTTAATTTTCTGAAGTGGTCTAGGGAACACTGCTCAGCTGTTCCCCAATACCATAAAAGGGAGATATTTACACAAGAAAAACTCATATGCTCCTTAATGTCATAGCACCTCTGATTGAAAACTGCAACTGAGTTGGAACCTGTCTGCTTTGGAAGCACTCCTCTCACCTTCTCCTCAGGGTGAAGAGGATCATGATGAAACCCCCTGGATTTATGCAAGAGGAGTGACCCACAGTGTGTTTTCTGAGAGGGGTTCCCAAACTCTGTGTTTCTGTGCTGGACAAAGGCTGCCAAGGATCTTTTTTTTTTTTTTTTTTAAACTGGTAATACCAAGCAGAGATGCTGACTTCAGGTCATATGCTTTCCACTAGCCTCTGACACAGGCCTTATCTAAAGTAAGGCAAAGTAGAAAATAGCCATGAGCAACTGTGAGTGGCATCCAAAAACAGCTGTGCTTAAGATTTTCCAGTCAATCCTTCTAAAAGACATTTCCAGAACGGCTATCCAGTTGAACCCACAGTTCATGTTTAACCATTCAGAGGTAACTGATAGTAATTTGCTTTGTTATCTAATACATAAGTTTACACAGTAACAAGGCTACATTTGCTAATGCACCAATATCACTGTGACCAAACCTGTGGAATGTCGTATTGTAATCATACAGAAGACAAGGTTAAGGAATATGTTACAGTGATCCACAGGACTACTTTGCACTGGTGAAAATGTTTTTAAATAAAATAATCACAAAACAACAGTAACTGGTCTTAGTGAAAAGAAATATCAATCTCTTACACTCAGAAGTAGGCACTTGTTTTCCTTGATAGCACCCAGGCAGCCCAGAAAGCCGGTCACCATGATGACTGTTCCAAAGGCAATGACTAGGTTGGCAGCTGAAAGAGATGGAAAGCTAGGAGAAAATGTGGCGAAGTTTCCTTGTGACACTGACAGCCAGATGCCCACGCCCAGGAGCCCACAGCCACATAACTGCAAAGAGATAAACAAAAGAAAGATTTCACCATTAAAATAAATGGCACTGACTCCTTCACCCACTCTCAAAAAGGAAGGAATTTCTCAAGTAATTTCCCAGGTAACTGCTCTGCAGTAATGCTCTTACTGGCTTGGTACTGAAACAACATGAAACTAAATGTTTTTACCTAGACTTGGTCATGTAACTTATACTGATAAATCTGTTCAAAAGCCACTGGATGGCAGAACCCTATTTTTAAAGACTCAGCACATGAAGCCAGGGCTAACAATTTATCTCCCAGCAACACAGCCCAATACAATTTTTCTGTAGGAAGGCAAAAACATTACTTGAAAGAATGCCGCATCACACACATTTGCGCAGTCATCCACAATCTCTCAGAGTACCACCCCCATAGTTCCTCATCCTAGGACAGGCAAGGAAGTCATGGAGATAAATATGATCAACATCATTTCAATAAATATTTGTCATAACTTTCCATTGGCCAGGCCCAGTAGCCTGGTTGTGTTTTAGGATTAGTTCTTATAGCTTTCCTGTTGTTTGACACTGCTCTTTCCTCCTGCAATTCTAAAATTCTGCTGAAGACAACCACGGAATAACTCCTTTCAAACTGCTGTAGTTATTGGGTCAACATGCCAAACTACACAGTGTGATTACAGTTCCCTTTAGAGATTTTTCACTATGAATGTTAGTGCATTATTCAGTTGTACCCCAGTGTCTGCACTGACTACGTTCTCGCTATGGCTGATTTCACAGACCCACTGGGCAAGCTAAGGCAAGTTCTCCATTTCACAGACATTTAACTTCCCAAAGTAAGATTTGTCCATACCAAAATTACATTGAAAGTTCAGATTATATAATAAAATCAGTTGATGGTGGCAATATTAAACACTAAGGCTCATCTATGCAAACAGGATGATCTACAATGACAGAAGAGAGTAAGTAGTCAGGAAGATTTGCGAGTTGATGAAAGATCCTAAAAACTTTCACAAGGAGGCATCCCTTTCCAAACAGTGCTAACATACTCTTAGCATACATCACATTTTATTTTTCTTCTCTCCAGAGGAACTCCTCAGCTTTTGTGCTTTCTTCTCTGTACCTCCTTTACCAACCTACTGAGTAGCTGTACTCTTGATGCTAAAATTTATCCTTTGACCTTAGGTCCCAGACCAAATTATCATTCATGCTCTTTAAAAATATCCCAGATAATTTCACTGTCTTGGGACTGAATTGCATATAGCCATACCAACCCAAGCTTGCAAAAATTCTAGCAGTAAAATAGCTTTCTCTGACACTTTATTCTCTACCAGTCTCATTTCTGATACAAGGTAATCACTGTGAAAATGGTCTCACAGCTATTTATTCTCACTGGATCCACCTCTTTCCCTCTGGTACAAATGAATCCTGGATGATGAAAGAAGCAAAAATATTTTAAGTCATTTTATTAATTCCCTTTCACTTTTTCTATCTCACCAGACACAGCTGTCCCTAATCTTGTTTCAGTGCACACTAACTGAAGTTTTGTAAGATATTAACTTGATTGTCCGGAAAGACAAATAAAGGGATTTTTCAAAATATTACAATGCATTAACTGCTCTGTTGAGACCACAATATACTCTATTAAGCAAATGAGTTAAAGGAGGAAGGGGAAGATTCAAAGCTCAGCAATTCCATTCATTTACTCAGAGGGGCTCAGATTTTGCCTTTGCAGTTTTCTTACATGAGTTACAGAAAGAAAAAGAAAATAAAGGAAGGACAAAAGAGAAAAAAGAGAAAAAAAAAGTAAAGAAAAAATAGAAAAAAGAAATATACCTAATATTTGGTAATATACAGAGAATAGTTGGACTAACACCTTGTGTTGCTATTGGTATGGGCTTGGGAATGTGATGCTCCTATGTCTGAAGAGTAACCTGTCACTCCTGGAGCTGTTGATCCAGTCCTTCCCAGAGAAAAGTAATATCTGCACAGCTTCCGATGGCCTGATAAAGGCCATTTCTGAAATTGCTCTGAATGCCTTGAAGGGGAACATTCCATTAACACCTCACCAGACACACATACTGAAAAAGGGCCATATGTCGATTAAAAGCCTGAGTATCGAAAATGTGTCCTTCAAAAGAAAGAAGTGTCTGGTGAAGCAAACAAGTAGGTTTATTAGTTTTCCAAGTTTTGTTCTTCTACTTATCACAGGGCTTTTGGTAAAGCAGTGATGGAATACGTGGAGAAAATGTATCTGGTGCCTGCAGATCAGCTGGAACAGTTAAGGGTGCTACCATCGTTCCAGGAAGACAAGAGGGCTGACACTATCTACTCTGGATGCTAGAATGAGGGATATTCTCCAGAAAGCACGCTTAATGGCCAACAAGAAAGCTAAGGTTTATACAGCTGTTTTTTAAAAGTACTTGGCATATGTGAAGCAGAGCAATCAGGAAAGGGGGGAAAAAAATCATTTTTTTCTGGAAGAAAACAAGACAGAAGTGGAAAAACCTCTGTAGACTCCTGAGGACCCCAATCTTGTAGTTCAGGAAGTGCTGGATAATGTGCATCCCTGATATTGCAAGAACACACATGTGCTACTAGGTAAACTATGGCAACATAAGCATATCTCTTCTTGGGACAATCAGGGAAGTTTTGCATACAAAGGAGATGTCCTCAAGGAGTCCAGCTTACTTGTTTGGGTTGGATGTGTCCTCTAGATTTGTGCACCTTGTAATCCTGAGAACACCTAAAGGTTAGAATGCCATAGTTGTGGTGAATGAGCCATTTTCTTTCTTGAGTCATACAGATATCTTGGAACAACTAAAAGTGACTGAGGAGGGCCAAGATGCACTACACACACAACCTAAAAAGAGAGATACCTAAAGCCCAGTGGTTCACCCTGTGAAGTTTACTGTTAAAAAGAAAATATTCATAAAATCTTAAACCTTTGCTGTCTATGGTGTCCATTTAAAGAAATATGTTGGAAAGGGGTGGGGTTAAAGAACACACATATCCTTGTGGTTGGGTTGAAAGTTTTATTTAAAGCATATATTTATGAAAAAAGTTTCAAAAGATGTAGGTCTGGTTGTTCTGAAACATATTTTCTGTTGTATGGAAAGCTTCATATTCGTATTTTACAAAACATATACTATCTGGTCATTTTGTACTATATCACTAGCATACAGTTTAAAAAGCTGTTCAAAGGTTATGTACAAAAAGACACAATGGTATCCATAAGCTGTGGACAGGGCATGCTGCAGTTGCTCCGTCTGGAAAGCAATACCTAAAGTGTTGTGTTTTAAGAAGGACATGATATTTTCAGGAAAGAGAGTACTGTTTGGACAGTAGCCATACAGGTAAAAAGAAAAAGTGCATGGTTCTGATCGGTGATGAAAATTGCCAGCCAGTGCTCTCCAAGAAGCTTCCATGCACCCAGTGGAAGGCCCTTCTCAGTCTGATGTACTTGTAGGTAAACCTACAGGGGAGGCTGGCCCTGCCCGCCTATCAGAATAGACCACGTGACTGGAAGAGGGGAGCGACTGCCATGTCAAATGGCTGCCGAGGCTGCTGGGAGAGGGCACAGGGACTTCGCCAGAAGGTGGGGCAGCTGCCACTGGCTAACTTGTGAATCAGCGGTACCTATACTACTCAATCTCTGAAGAGATGAAAGTCTTCAGTCCTGCTTGTGATCCTGCTTTTTGCCCTGCTCCCTCATCATGGGATCCTGAACTCCACAAGGCCATCCCCAACCAGTTCTTCCTTGTTTATAAGCAACATGTCCAAAAGAGTACCTTTGCTTGTTGACTGCTCAATCACCCGTGTCTCTTTTTCTCTTTTCAGAAATCTCTTAGATTGCTTGTGCCCTGCTGTGTTGTCCTTCTCCTTTGAGAGACGCCCACAGAGGTATGCTGGTTCCTCACAAAGGGCAAAAGAGCTTTCCCCATAAGGCTACTAAAGCTAATAGATTTGTTGTGCTCATTATAAATGGTATGACTGATGGATTTTTCACAAATTAGGAAGAACACAGTAGATGAGGAAATTATCATAGAAGTGTTGCTTAAAAGGAATTTGTTGAAGTCATACTGAAGTGATATATCCTGCATATCAGTGGTAGCTGTACTACTGATCTGTTTGTAAGACTCCAATGGGATACAGCCCTGAAGAGAAGAGAGTTCCAAGAGAACTGCTGATATTCAAGGATCACCTTCTTCATGCTTAAGAATGGTCCAGCCCAACAAGCAGGAAATTGAGCAAAGGCTACAGAAAGTACACACAAATGAACAAGAAATTCCTGACTAAACTCAATCATAAAAGGGAAGTGTACGAGATGTGGATGGAGGGACAGGTGATACAGAAGGTATAAAGAGACACTGTCCAGACATGCAGGAAAGAGACTAGAAAAGCCAAAGCCCATCTAGAGTTGACTCTGGCAAGGGATGTCGAGGACAACAAGAAAGGATTCTCCAATAACATGAAGAACAAAAGGGAGGCTTAAGGAAAATGTGGGCCCACTTGTAAATGTGACAGGGGCACTGATGCCAAAGGACACTAAAAATGCCAGGGTGCTTGATGGTTTCTTTGCCTCAGTCTTCACTGTTAAAAGCAGGCTCCTGAGGCCAGAGTGAAAGTCTGGAGAAGGACTGGGTGAGGGAGCAGTTTTAACAAATTGGACATACATAACTCCACAGGGCCTGACAGGAAGCACCCAGAAGTCCTAAGTGACATAGCTGATGTCATTGCAAGGCCACTCTTGATTACTTTTAATATGTCACGGCAGTTGGGAGATGTTACCGAAAAGACTATGAAAAAACAAATCTCTCTCCTATCCAAGAGGGAAGAACCAGGGAACACACTGGCCAGTCACACCTCAACCCTGGGAAGGTGATGGAGCAACTAAGCCTGGAGCCCCTTTCAAAACACATGAAGGACAAGAAGGTGGTTGTAATTAGTCCACATGAATTTACTAAAGGGAAATCATGCCCAGGTAGAATGTGCCATTATTAAACGTGTCCTTGATAATAGATATGACAACAATAGTTCTTTAAGGACACAATAACAGAGCTTTTTACATATTCCTTGTATTAAACCATTTTTTTTCTCAATAGTAAGCAAAGGTTTAGTAGCAGAACAAGACTCTAAGCAGTTCATCATAATGAATGAAAATCCATCAGCCTAACAACGTAGTTCTCAGCATTAAGCCCTGTTTCCTAAAACCATGTAACTGTCAAGATACCTTTCTGTAATGTAGAGTTTGGGGATTAGGCTCAGTCTCTTTAAATCATGCAAATGAGCCTATCTATGCAGACTTGAAATTGAAACCAGGAAGCAAATTGCAATGTTCTCTTTTACTGCACAATTTTTTGAAGATACTTGTTAAAAGACGCGAGTTTAAAGTTTTTCCCTACGTAATAACATTACTTCAAAAATGGAAATTGAACATCATTTTAAGATGTTTTTATTGTACTAATTATTTCCATAAAATTAATTTTGCCTGAAATGAGAATCCAATATGAAAATCAGCTGGATAGGAAGATCTGCTGAATTCACCTGCTCCACAGAAACATTCAGAGCTAAATTTGATAGCAAGAGCAAATAGGCAATGCTGCTTAATCCCATTAGAGATGCAAAACAGAAAAAGAACTGAATTTTGTCTTTCCTGGTCTTTGAATAATTAGCAGAATATTCTACTGCAATCCTTAATCACTATCCCAGCATAAAAAAGTACAAGGTTTGTAGATGTTAGAAAGAATGATTTGGCTAATAAAGATATTTTGATTCATCTCTTTAATAAAGCCTCTTTCCAAGAACATTTGATACACAGATTGAAAAACAGAACTCAAGTGTTTGGACATGTTAAGTAGACTTCTCAACTCCTTATTTAGATAGGATCGGGAGGAGATATTTTTACTAATGTGGTTTTCAGAATAAAAATGTATCTGTGAGGACAAACAGCACATGTAAATTACACTCCAAATTCCAGTATATGAAAGCCCAAAGAGAAATGTATCAGACAAGACAAAAAAATCCTTCTTTATTCCAATGGGAGAAAAGCAAAGGATGCCATGATCTATTGAGTTCCCCCAGTGTTGTAGCTTTAGAGCAGCTGCATTAAAGCCTTCTGAAAACATAACTGTATGGTTGTTTAAAACTATAGGTCAAATTTATATACTACGTATTTGCACAAATGCAAGGGAATGTGTCTGTGGTACTTTCTTCTGAGTTGGATGTCCCCACCTATTTATTCATGAGCACTTTCTGCACCACAACCTTGTGGTCAGTTCACTGTCAAACATACATTTGTATGTTCAGCATTCACTGGCATCACTTCAAGAAATCGAGGCAGCTGTATTCATTACGTATTATTAGTCTGCCTATTTCTTCCCAAGCCAATCTTCCTGAAGCCTGTTTATCCTCTCGTGTGCTTTAATACCAAGTAAAAGTAGTAGTTACAGAAAATAAACAAAACAAAATAAACCACCCAAAACCCAAACCAAGCAAACAAACAGATGTTTCAAGGACTTGTTGGGACAACAGTCAGCAACACTCATCCAAATTTGTCTAGAAAGTACTGAGGAACTTTCGAGCCTCAAAGAAGTTAACATGATTTAAGATGCTCTCTTGAAGATGTACCACAGGGCACAAGAAAAGTGTTCAAACACTGAGAGATCTTCATCAGCACAAAAGATGCCAACAGGTGCTTAAACTACATTTTGCAAATCCACTAGTATCCTTTGCTTTCAGCAGTTGGAGGTACTTCTGAGACGAGATGCAAGGAATCAGTCTGAAGAAATGCCTACAGGAGTGGTTTGTGAAGCAGTCACAGTATCTGTATAAGTAAGTCATGTACTAAGTTGGACCACTATGAGCATTTTCCTCTTGGTCAGTTAGTATGCTAAAACAACACAAAACTATAGGAAATTCACTCTCCCTTCTGATTCATGACATCTTCTGGCACCACTGATAACTGACTAAGGAGTAAAAATAAGTAAAACTGGAAGTCAGCATGTCTTCTGGTCCCCAATGAACCTGTATTTTTTAAGCTTTTAGTAAAATCAGCATGTCAATACTAAAATATAAGACGCAACGGGAATGAAGGCAGGAAAAAAAATGAGTTGTTTACCCTGACCATTATCTGTTCTTCTTGGTGTTAAATTACAATTTTGTGTTAAAAAAGTGATGATAATAAAAGGTGAATAGCTTTGCTCAACATTCATTGGGAACGAGATAAGCAGGAACTATATTAGATATACAAAAGAAGAAATTGTATTACAACTGGCTAGTTCAGTGCAGATTTAATTTTTCTTTAGTAGTATTCAAAGCTTATCCTCTCTCTTCAGTAGTATGTTGTATTTCGAATCTTCTGCCTGGCAAATAACATCACCCAAATGAACTGGGAACACCTCTGAAATATTCTTAAGTACTCTGGCAAGAGATCTTCAATTAAAAAGATGTTACATGTTATCCACCCATTGCCTGGATCATCTCTATCTTGTTACTTTCACAGACTTAAAAAAGCAGAGGCAAATCAAACCTTCCACCTCTAGCCTGCTGGCAATATTAAAAGGCTGAACCAAATTTCCCTTCAGAGAGCCTGCTAACAAGAACTGACATTAGAAAGGGGGCAAATAAATAAGAGGGGGTAGGAGGGCAGCCATATGCTACAGTGAGAAGAGTTATATCCATCCAAGTAGACAGATGACTTGTCAGTGAACTGAATCTCACTTTTCTGTCCACAGATCTGTGTTGGGAAAATGAAAGACAGGCAATCACACCGGCTCAGGAAGAAACATGAAAATTCAGTACAAAGAATCAGCCAATTCCAGGTAGATAAATACCTTTGCTATCTCAAAACAAATAAATGAGAGTGGCATTAGACTGCTTAAATACAGATTCATGCTACAAACTGTCTTCCAGTCCTTCATTCCTTCCAAGAAAAAACAGCAGAAAAGCCTTTCATTGTCTTGTCTGAAAGGAGGCTGAAGACTACTTATTATGTAATTAAGAAGAAAAGGAAATGCTCCAATTTTATGTAGAATGCTCTAAAAATATGTGCCTGCAAAACCCGCTACAACAACAAGGAACCAGCAGAGAAACAGACGCCAGTATGGTTTAGTTAAGGCACTACTGAGGCCAGGTCTGATCTGCTCAGTGTTGAGCAACTTCCATGATCCAGCTACCATCAGAGCAAACTGCACACATATTCCTATTGTACCTGGTTCTATATGATATGTATTAGTATTCCTGGAACTTTCATTCATAGAGCCTTTGTAAGAGACAAAGAATCCGCAAACATCAACATTAAAACATTTCGGAAATAGCTCATACAAGAACTGTGTTATTGGACTTTTTCAAATACCAAGGTCCTCTCACATTGACATAGACAGAACTGAAGTAAAGAAGAGTATAACAAAAAGGATGAGAAAGACATGGGGCTGCTTCATCACCATTATACAACTTTTTTTCATATACTGTGACAAAACAATCTTTGTATCAGAAAAGCTAGACAAGGAATCACTGTTCCCAGATAAGAGATGCAATGTTATTTTGGAATCTGTAACATTGGAAGAAGAAACTGGGACAAGAGAATGCCTAGCCACCTAACTCTAAATCTCAGCAAAGATTAACAGGTCTTGCAATTACTTTACACTAACATGCAAGTATTCGTGACGTGTATATATTTAGTATTTAGACAGGCACTGCCAATAAATCAGAGACAGCAGAGTTTGTGATGAAGTAATTTCAGAAGAACAGAAAGAGGTGGACCTAAAAGGGTCAGCCCCAGAAAAGGTGAGAGAACGCTAATAGAACAGGAAGACAAACAAGGGTATATGGAAAGTGGAAGCTCACGTATCTCTCTTTTCCACATGCCAGACTAAAGAGGAATTGGGTCAGCAAAGAAATATCCAGGACCTTAAGGATTCATAACTGAAAAATAACTTTGAATACTATCACAAGTGGAGAGGGACTGTTTATCAGGGAGTGCAGTGATAGGACAAGGGGTAATGGATTTAAACGAAAAGAAGTTAGATTTAGATTAGATATAAGGAAGAACTTTACTATGAGGAACAGGTTGCCTAGAGAAGCTGTGGATGCCCCATCCCTGGAAGTGTTCAAAGCCTGACCAGATGGAGCTTTGGGCAACCTGGTCAGGTCTAGTGGAAGGTGTCCCTGCCCACTGCAAGGGGGTTGGAATTAGATGATCTTTAAGGTCCCTTCCAACCCAAACCATTTTATGGTTCTATAAAGAATTTTTTATGATTCTATAAAGAATATTTTATGATTCTATAAAAAACATTTTATGATTCTATTCAACTGCCTCCTAGGCTGCATCAAAAGAGGTGTGACCAGCAGGCCGAGGGAGGTGATTGTCCCCCTCTGCTCTGTCCTCATGAGACCCCACCTGGAGGACTGCATCCAGGCTTAGGGCTCCAAGCACAAGAAAGATGTGGACCTGTTAGAGCAAGTCCGGAGGAGGTCTACAAAGATAATCAGAGGGCTGGAGCACCTCTCCTATGAAGAAAGGCTGAGAGAGCTGGGGATGTTGAGCCTGAAGAAGAGAAGGCTCCAGGGAGACCTCATTGAGACCTTTCAATATTTAAAAGGGTTCTTATTAAAAAGATGGAGAGGGACTCTTTACTCAGGTAGATAATGACAGGACAAGGGTGAATGGTCTTAAACTAAAAGAGGATAGATTTAGACTAGACATTAGGAGGAAATTCTTCACTGTAAGGGTAGTGAGACACTGGAACAGCTTGCCAAGAGAAGTTGTGGATGCCCCATCCCTGGAGGTGTTCAGGGCCAGGCTGGATGGGGCCTTGGCCAACCTGATCTAGTGGGTGGCATCCCTGCCTATGGCAGGGGGGGTTGGAAGGCAGGGGTTTGGAACTAGATGATCTTTAAGGCCCCTTCCAACCTGAGCCATTCTATAATTCTATGATTCTAAAGGGACTCTGCAAGCAGAACATAACACCTGATGTCCCTGACACCTAAGGAAAAGTGACAGGAATGGCTGGCTGATCAGGGATTTTTCACCAACCATCAACTTCATAATTTAAATCAAAAGCAAGAAACTGAATAAATCATGGATTTAAACTCTGTCTAGCTTTTGTATTCTTCAGTCAGATTTCTTCAGTAGTTATTTAATGAAACTTTTTGTCAACAAGAAGAGAATCTTTGTATTCTTAGTCAAATTCTTTTTATTGTTACTATGTTAGGAAGCAGTGAATGATACGTATTTTGTTTTAATATATACATATATTTTTCTTTCATGGTAACTGAATAAACTAATATGTCATTGTCTTCACATGTTCAAAGAGAGAAAGAATTTGTCTGCTTTTTCAGCTTCCAGTTTTTCAGTACTAAATGAACTTGACATTGAAAAGCTTTGCTTCCAGCTGTTAAGACTTCTACCTGTTTTTTTTTTTTGTTTTGATTGCCTTCTTTGCAGAAATTGACAGCAAGTATGCACTCCTTGAAAATTTTTATTTAAATTTAATTTTCAGATATTATAGTTATAAAATGGGCTGTCGAGATTTCAAAAAGGCAGAACTTTTCAAAAGAAAAATTGAGTTAAATTAAAAGGTACAATGTAAATCTCTTTTTTCTTCCTCCAGCTTAAAAACATGGACTGTTACCAATTAGCAAAAACTGGAAGGACTCTCCTGCCAAAGCATGAATGAATTCTAAAAATCAACAAATTCTTCCTTTCTTTTTCCTGTTGCTATTCACAGCTCAGAAATAGTATCTCAATGGCTCAAAACTAGCATACTTTAACCTTAAACTCAGAGTGTAGTGAGTTGTTTGTTTGTTTTCTCAAGTAGTACACTTAGTATCATAAAGAAATTTGCTAAATCAAACTTTCCTGGCCTTTGAGCTATTACTGTGCTTTTTCCTTATTTCAGTTGCAGGCTAATTCCAGCCATTTCATTCTTATCTTTCTCCTTACATTTCTGCAGAAGATTCTGTGTTAGTGATTCTCTCCTTTCTGACAAACAGCAGCTCTTTCTCTCTCTCCCTTTTCTCTTCAGTTTTACTCATTAAACATCATCCTACATCATTCTTCTTTCCTACATGATGTTGTCTCACACTCTTTCCTTTTCTGTAGTATATATAAGTATATATATAAAAGATGACTATATATATATTAGATGACTATGTATGTATAGTCTTCTGTACTGCATTATGTATATATATAAATGTAAACATATAAGGCTTATTGTATCCCTGGCTCCATTAGACAAAGTATTGCCTGCAGGTCGAGGGGGGTGATCCTTCCTGTCTGCTCAGTACTGGTGAGGCCAAAGCTGGAGCACTGTGTCCAGTTTTGGACTCCAGTAGAAGAGAGACATGGATGTACTGGAGAGAGTCCAGCGAAGGGCCAGAAAGATATTATGAGACTGCAGCACCTCACCTATGAGGAAAGGCTGAGAGACCTGAGTCTTAGCCTAGAAAAGAGAAGGCTCTGAGGGGGAGATCTCTTCAATGCATATAAACACCTGAAGGGAGGCTGCAAAGAAGAGCCTGGCTTTTTCAATGAAGCCCAGTGACAGCCCAAGAGGCAATGGGCACACACTGAAACACAGGAGGTTTTTGTCTGAACTTCAGGAAACACTTTACTGTGCAGGTAACTGAGCAATGGAACAAGTTGCCTAGACAGGTTGTGAAGTCTCCCTCCTTGGATATACTAGAGAGCCATCTCAACATGGTCCTGGGCCACTGGCTCTATCAAGTTGGTCCTGCTTGAGCAGGGAAGTTGGACCAGACCTCCAGTGGTCTCTTCCAACCTCAACCATTTTGTGATTCTGTGACATCCCTTGCCATCTCTTTTTTCTGTTACCCACACCTATTCAATTAGTTTAATTTGCATAGCACCCTGTCTTGAGAGGCCACAAAGAAGGCACGAAGGGTGTTAGTCACTGGAGACTCCTCTCTGAGAGGCACTGAGGCTCCCATTTGCCATCCAGACAATCTCTCCAGAGAGGTTTGCTGCCTGCTGGGGCCTGTATTCCTGATATTACAAAGAGGCTACCAAGTCTGGTGGATCCCCAAAACTACCACCCCTTCCTACTTTTTCAAGTAGGATCAGTTGACGCTGTTACAAGGAAACTCTGAAATATCAGAAAGGATTTTATGTCCCTTGGAAAGATGTTGAAGGGATTGGGAGCACAAATAGTGTTCTCCTCTGTCCTCCCAGCTGGTGACTGGGACCCAGGAAGAAGGAGACGAATGGGCCGAGTGAATGATTGGCTGCGAGGCTGGTTTTGTGCCAAAGGTTTTGGGTTCTGTGACCTTGGATGCACTTTTGAGGGACCGGGCATGCTGATGCCAGATGGGGCACATCTGACCAGGTGGGACAAGAGCGTTCTGGGCAGTAAGCTGGCTGGGCTTATCAGAAGGGCTTTAAACTAGATGCGGTGGGGAAAGGGGATGCACCTCTGAGTGAAGAAGAAAGCATACCTGAGAACACTATCACTCTAAGTACCAGCAGGGAAATACTTGTGAACTATCCCAATGCAGTCAGGAAGGGTTCTGGAAACGTGGTACGACCGATTGCCCAGCTGAAGTGCCTCTACACCAACGCACACAGCATGGGAAACAAGCAAGAGGAATTGGAAACCATGGAGCAATTAGACAAATATGACCTGATTGCTATCACGGAAATGTGGGATGGATCACATAACTGGAGCATTGGATTAGAGGGCTACAAACTCTTCAGAAGGGATAGACAGGGAAGAAAGGGAGGGGTTGTTGCCCTCTACATTAGGGAAGGGATTGATTGTGAAGAGTTGCCTCTGAGAAACAGCCACAGACAGGTTGAGAGCTTGTGGGAGAGAGCTAAAGACAATGCCAATAAAGGACAGGTTGTAGCTGGGGCCTACTATAGGCTGCCCGATCAAGGGGAACCAGTGGATGAGGCATTCAGGCTTCAACTACAAGAAGCGTGGTGCTCGCACGCTCTCATCCTGATGGGGGACTTCAACCTGCCGGATGTCTTCTGGGAAAACTAGACAGCAGGCTGTAAGCAATCCAGAAGATTCCTAGAGTACACTGAGGACAACTTCCTGGTCCAGGTATTAGACAAACCAACCAGAGGAGAAGCGTTACTTGACCTGGTGCTCACCAGTGCAGAAGAGCTCATTAAAAAGGTCAAGATTGGAGGCAGTCTGGGCTGCAGTGACCCCGCCCTGGTTGAGTTTGTGATCTTGAGAAATTAGGGCCTGGCAAAGAGCAAAGTCAGGACCAGGGACTTCCGAAGAGCAAATTTCAAAGTATTTAAAGACCTAGCAGATGAGATCCCCTGGAACACCGTCCTTAAGGACAAAGGAGCTGAGCAGATCTGGCAACTCTTTAAGGATGTTTTCCTTAGAGCGCAAGAACTCTCCATCCCCTTGCATAAAAAAATGGACAGGGAGGGAAGACAACAGGGATGGCTGAGCAAGGACCTGTTGGTCAAACTGAGGCACAAGAAGGAAATGCACAGGCAGTGGAAGCAGGGACACATGGCCTGGGAAGAGTACAGGGATGCAGTCCGGATGTGCAGGGATGTTCCGGGGTGACCTCATTGCTACCTTTCAGTACTTAAAGGGGACTTATAAAAAGATGGAGAGCGACTGCTCCATCAGGTAATGACAGAAAAAGGGGGAATGGTTTTATGCTAAAAGAGGGGAGTTTTCGATTAGAGGTTAGGAGGAAATTCTTCACTCAGAGGGCGGTGAGGCACTGGAATAAGTTGCCCAGAGAGGTTGTGGATGCCCCATCCCTGGAGGTGTTCAAGACCATGCTAGATGAGGCTCTGAGCAACCTAATCTAGTGGGTGGTATCCCTGCCTATGGCAGGGGCATTGGAACTAGATGATCTTTAAGGTCCCTTCCAACCCAAGCCATTCTACAATGATTCTATGTTTTTCCTCCATTAGAATGCTACTTGTACTTTTTAGTCTACTTCCCTCACTCTAGCCTTTGCACATTTATGTTTAAAATCACTGAATCAACCATGAAGTTTGCAGTTTTTGTGTAAGCCTTCCTCTCCCCAACATCCTCCAGTCCTTAATTCACCTTCTCTATATGCTCAGTTTTCTCCCTTATAGCAGTTTTTCTTTCCTATACAAAAGACTTCCAGATTTTGCCTCTGTCTTTGTTTGGGAACGCTTTTCTAATGTTGCATTTCTCATGTTGTCTATATTCTTTCAAGGTCTTCTCCTTTTCAAAGAATAAGAATTGTTTTCACTTTCTTCTTTTTCTTTTAAAACCTATCTCCAGTAATAGTTGTACTAGAAAAGCAGGAAGATAACAGATCAGATGCTACAAGGATTCATAGAATCGTAGAATATCCCAAGTTGGAAGGGACCCACAAGGATCATCGAGTCCAACTCCTGGCTCCACACAGGTCTACTCAAAAATTCAGACCATATGACTAAAAGCACAGTCCAAATGCTCTTAAACTCCGACAGGCTTGGCGCCGTGTCTACGTCCCTGGGAAGTCTGTTCCAGTGTGCAACCACCCTCTCAATGAAGAACCTTTTCCTCATATCCAACTTGAACTTCCCCTGTCGCAGCTTGACTCCATTTTCTCAGGTCCTATCACTAGTCCCCAGAGAGAAGAGATCAATGCCTGCCCCTCTGCTTCCCCTTGTGAGGAAGCTGTAGACAGCAATGAGATCTCCCCTCAGCCTCCTTTTTTCCAGGCTGAACAAACGAAGTGACCTCAGTTGCTCCTTGTATGTCTTCCCCTCTAGGCCCTTCACCATCTTTGTGGCCCTTCTCTGGACACTCTCCAACAGTTTAATGTCCTTTTTGTACTGTGGTGCCCAAAACTGCACACAGTACTCAAGGTGAGGCCACAACAGCACAGAGTAGAGCGGGACAATCACTTCCCTTGACTGGCTAGCAATGCCGTGCCTGATGCACCCCAGTATATGGTTGGCCCTTCTGTCTGTCAGGGCACACTGCTGGCTCATATTCAGCTTGCTGTCAACCACAACCCCCAGATCTCTCTCTGCAGGACTGCTCTCCAGCGTCTCATCTCCAGTCTGTACGTATAGCCAGGGCTGCCCCTTCCCAGGTGCAGGACCTGGCACTTGCTCTTGTGATTCAAACTACAGTAGGAATGGAAAACTATTTCTTCATACCATGGTCAAAACAGTGGCATGCAATGAATATTACATACAAATTCATTCAGCTATAACAAACAGGAAAGAGTATTTCCATAAAAAGCAGTGACCTGGGAATAAGAATAATGATACTGATTCATGCTGGTCTACTAGGCCTAGACGCTTTTGTCTATTAGGCTCCTCTGTCACTGTTAGAATAGCACTATTTTAGTTTACTCAGGTGTTCTTGTCTCAGATATAAATGTGATGTTTTTGCAGTCTAACCTTGCATGTCACTATCCCTCAAAACTTTAGCCGAGTCAAGTGCACTAGAAACACTGTAGCATTTCCAGAAATTTACATTAAGTTCATTTACCAGTCAAGTGACATTCCTTTCTTCTTCCCCATACCAGAAATATTATTATTTTCATTTTATTAATATATTATATTTAATAAAATCATTACAGATCCTGAAATAACCAGGGAGAGTTGCTCCCCTTACACAAATACAACAAGAACATTAAATATTGTATTTTACATGCAAGAACCTCACTCATTTGGCTCACACAGCCTCTGAACCTGAAAAATCTAGTAGTAGGGACTACTTTCATGAGATTTTATAAGGGACAATATAAAGCTTGTGCTTCATAATGAGGACAAAAATAATGGGATGAATATTTTTTTGCCCTTGTAGAATTCTTATATTTGGGCACAAGTTACCATTATTATTCATATCATTTTATTAGCTAAGGTATATCAGTAGCTTCATCTACATGTCTGGCCATAGGAAGTAGTAAAAAAGCTGTGATTACTGGTATGGTTGGGAACAAAATGGGAAGAAACTGCAAGACTCCTATTGATGATTCTATTATGCTACTACTAACCAAGAGAACACTGCAGATTGCACCAGCTCAGCATGCATGAGAAGGAAAAAGAGGGGCACATAGATGATAGACCTTGTTTTGTTGTTGTTGTTGTTTGTTTTGTTTGTTTTTTAAATTAAAATAAATCAGTTGCATAAATAAATCTGACTTCAATATCTAGTTACCATACATAATTGAAAATGGCAGCCATTTCTTTCACAGCATTAGTGCAATGTCTAAAATGAAAGTTCCTATGGTTTATCAATGTGAAGCAATAATTTCAGCTCAAAAGTTTCTGTGGAGTATTTCCTGACGGTGCACATGATTTTATCCTGATATGCACCACTCCTTTCCCCAAAGTAAAGACCATCAAAATCACTCTGGCATATGTCTGTTATATTTCAGACACTAAATTAAACCTCTGTGATGACCTCTAATACTTTTTTTCCCCTTGCCTATTTCTCTAAAAGTAGGTAAGGTGAGGCTTGCACCATCCTCAGCACTGAGAGAATGAGAGCAATTTCCCTTTTCACAGTTTAAAATAGAAATAGAAACCTTGCCAGAATGATTTGAAAGTATTGGCAGATGGATGAAATATTTCTGGATCTGCATCGTGTAACATTTGGCAGCTAGCATGACTACTGAACAGCTGACTTTTACTGCAGTGACATTATTAATTACATCTTCCTTGCCAAACAAGCACCATAACTGAGCCTTTGCAATATTCCTTTCATTAAGGAGTTCACCTCTGTCTGCTAAACTGATCATACAGTCAGTAATGTAACTGTTCTGTTCCATGCCTACAAAAAAGACCATTATGATCCAGCCAAGTGACCATCTGACTGCAAACAGCTACTATATATGGGCCAAAGACTGTGCAGTTATCAGAGGGTGACATCCATCTCATCAGACATGGGACAGCAGCCATTCTCAACAACATTAAGATGACTGGCTTGAATCTGATGTTTTCCCTTCACTTCCATGCTAATTCCATCCTCAGTCATCAAAAAACAGGTGGGAGGCAGCAGCATAGACTCAATTTCCCTTCAGGAAGCAGAAGCTCCTAGCCAGCCATTGACTTTGAGATTCTTTGAGCAACACATAACCGGGGTGGGATTTTTGCTGTCCTCCAATGGACCTCCTGGTTTAACATGATCCAGCACATCCAATTACATGTCAAATTCTGTGAGCACCTCCACAACTCCATAAACTTGTCTGCTCCTAACAGCAGCTTACTGAAACAGGCAAGTTAATAGAAATGGATTGATACAATCTTCACAGGCCAATGATGTCAGCAAAAAGGCCCTGTACCAGTTCTATTGGCTTTTGATTAGGCCATAGACAAGTATACTTACATGAATGATAATGTCCTGGTATGAGGAAGGCCACAAAGCATAATCACTGCCATCCTTTTTGTACATGAACATGGATAATATGCAGTACTGTTCTCACTTTCCAAAGCTACAGATGGAACCTGTTTTGAAAACCAGCAAAAAATGGACTGCTACTATGGGATCACTCATCTTCCTCTTACTCTGAAAATTTATCCAGCTCTATCAATAGATTTTTTTTTTTTAACTTAGAATTACATTCAATTATATGACAGTGTATTTGAGTTCACATGCTCTCTATTCCATGTGGGACTCTTCAGACTGGAGAAGAGAAGGCTCTAGGCGGATCTCTTCAGTGTATATACATACCCAAAGGGAGTTTGTAAAGGGGAGGGGGCCAGGTTCTTCTTGCTGGTGCCCAGTGACAGCACAAGAGGCAATTGGCACACACCGAAGCACAGGAAGTTTTGTTTGAACTTCAGGAAACACTTCTTTACTGTGCAAGTGATCAAGAAATGGAACAGGTTGCCCAGAGAGGTTGTGGAGCCTCCCTCCTTGGAAATACTAGAAAGCCATCTCAACATGGTCCTGGGCCACTGGCTCATTAAAAATTAAAGCTGCATTGGGAATCAGAATTAAAAAGAAAACTATCATGCACAACAGGAGGGCACAGCAGACAGATTTCTGCCACTGATAAACCAGTTATTATTGCCCTCATATTTTCACAAACTATTTACACATCACAAAGAAGTATCTATCTTCCATTTCCAGAAGGAGAAGAGGTAACAGTAAAAAACAAAGATTCAACTATAGGATGAGAGCTCTTTGCCGAAACATTGATATTGACCAAAAGAGCAGGAAATGCCCAGACTATGTTGTGATCAAAACTCCAGAGGCACTCCACACAGATAAGGTCTGTGTGCCTGTGGTTAAAACGAACATCCACATGCAAAAGCATCAGAAAAAGAAAGCGTGGAAAGAATATACACTGACTTCCATTGAAGTCATTACTACTTACTTGGTTTTGTTTGTTTGTTTGTTTTTTGTTTTGTTTTTTAATGAAAAAGGTGGGAAGTTCTTTGAGCTGAAAACTTTGTGATACACTGAAATTGAGTACATTACCTTGAGAAGGCAATGAGCAGAACGATAACGGAGCATGTGCTTTATGGAGTCTGTCCGATAGCCTCTCCATTCTGAAACTGAAATTTCCCTACAGATATGTCAAGGACAAAAGCAGATCACATGGAAGCCAGTAAACTTCATTTCCAGGAGGATGCCTCTGTGAAATGAATAACACTTTCAGAGGCTGAACTGAGAGAACTTATGCTGAATTAAGACACATAGTTCAGCATGGTCTTGACTTCCCAGGTTCAAAGGAATACCAATTTCCGTAGTAAAGTTACAGTGTTGTAGCCATTGAAAGTGTGTCCTTTATTATCATGATGAGAAAGTTTAGCATTAAGTTTGCTCTTTGCTGAAAAGAACTAGACTAGGCTCTGTCGCCGGTTTTTGTTATTTTTGCTTTTCTTTGTTACATTTTGGTTTGCTATTTGGAAAATTGTGTTCACCTGATGCTGTAAATGACTTTGAAAAATGCTGAAGAAAACCAGCAGGATGATTCTAAACAGCATTCTTATTGCTTGGGTCCCTGCCACATGTGTGGCTTCACTTCTGGGATCACTAACCCAGTTTTAGTTTAGACAGCTGGAGCAGAGTAGAATCATAGAATGCTTTGGGTTGGAAGGGACCTTAAAGATAATTTACTTCCAACCCCCCTGGCAGGGACACCTCCCACTAGATCAGGTTTCCCAAAGCCCCATCCAACCTGGCCTTGAACATTTCCAGGGCTGGAACATCCATAGCTTCTCTGGGCAACCTGTTCCTGTGCCTTACCACCCTCACAGTAAAGAATTTCTTCCTAGTATCTGATCTAAATCTACCCTCTTTTAGTTTAAAGACTATCACTACATGCCCTTCTAAAAAGTCCCTTTCCAGCTTTCTTGTAGGCCCCCTTCAGCCACTGGAAGGCTGCTGTATGGTCTCCCCATAGCCTTCTCTTCACGAGGCTAAAAAACCCCATCTCTCTCAGCCTGTCTTCAGAAGAGAGGTGCTCCAACCCTCTGATCATCTTTGTGGTCAGAATAATCCCAGAATGATTTCAGCCTTGAAAATACCATGTTGCTGTTAACTCTCCTTCCCAGCAAAAATACTGCAAAGAAGCCACCATTTAGCCTTCACTCAAACAGTCCCCTGTTGCTGTTTTTTTTTCCTCTGGGAATATTTTAGAAACAAAACCTAGAAGAACGCTGATTCCAGCTGCAATAAGAAAAAGCATTTTTGTACAACATGATATAGTCCTAAAATAGGAAGTTTGTACCAGAGTTCCCTCAGGACCCTGGGATATATGTCATTGGGCCCCATAGACTTGTACCTCTTCAGTTTCATCACATAGCCTCAAACTTGGTCTTCACTTACAGTGGTAGCAGTTGCTCCCCCAGTCCCTGCCTAGAGGTTCAGGGACTCAAGAGACATGGGAATACCGACTGCCAGTGAAGACTGAGGCAAAGAATTTGTTGAGTACCTCAGCCTACTCCAAGGAACCTTTCTTTCACCAGGAACTTCCTTCCTACTCCCTGTGCCTTCCCTTCTCTTCAGGCTTTGGTCAACATGCTCTGATGAACCTAGGCTGAAGCCCTCCTAGCTACACTGTAAAGCCTCTTGGCAAAGATGCTCCTCCCCAATGCCTGCATGATATCCTGAGCCTTCCCAGCACTCCTCATTCCTCAAAGATGGGGGACCATGGTCATAAAAGCCAAAGCTCTGCCTGTAACACTGGCTGTGCAAGACAGTTGGTTGGATGCCCTCCTACCCAAGCCTTTTGCTTCCATTGGCTGGACCAAGGAGAACAGCACTTGGGCTCCAGATCCCTCTAGTCACTCTTGTTTTTTTATAGTCCCACTTAACAGTATCATCGGTGTACACATGGATGAGCAGCCAGGCGTAACATGCCTTAGAGTCTGGACTTACTGTCACAGATCACATGAGGTAACAAGTAAGGTCAATAGATGAGTGCCTCTGTACCCTGTAGAAGGAAGTCTCCAACCCATGTTGCACTACACTTGCTCTTGGTGGTGTTTCAGATGTAGTTCAGATTCAACTGCCTACGATACGTCCCTTGAAGTTGTATTCAGCAACTGGTCATTCAAATGCAGACTCTGAGCTGTCCTTTCTTTCTTGCATGGCAAGTCTCAGTCTCTGTCCTCTGTAGGATCTCAGAAAAGATCCCGTTGGTCTCCTGTTTGTCTTCCCATATGTCAGTCTGTGCATCATCCCTCACAGCTCCTTTTCTGGTGACTCAGCTGTGACTCTATTGCCAACTTGCAATATCACTGTTGCATCCAGCCTCATAGACAGGTGTCAGGTACATTCTGTTGTCCAAAGCCTGGATTTTATCCTCTTTCAGAGGTTTTGTCTAGTCTAAAGACTGCAATATGCCAGGGTAGTTTTTCCAAGCAACATCACTGAATATGTCCTGTTGCACAAGGTACATTTCTGCACAATTCTTGGGAGTCTCAAGATGTCTTGACCACAGTTGTTTGTGCTCTTTGCATCTTCATCTGTGCAAACTGCCACTTTAACTACTGAGGCCTCTGTTAGTCATGCTGTCATTCTTGCTCTGACTACTTTTAAGCAACACAAAAAAGACAACATAATTGCTGCAAAGAAATTCAACCCAAATGTCATGGTAGAGGCTATATAGCAACTATGTCAGGCACATGGCATTCTTAGGCTCAACTCGTAATCTGTCTCCTGACATATCATGTGACCTCAGACTAGTCAGTTCACAATTTGAGCTAGATGTATTGCCTTCTTTGACCTGTAATGCTAGAAGATCTTTCAACTGGGAAGGCATCTTTGTTATCACTCTCTAAGCATATTTACTTCCTCAAACACTTAATCTATTGCTCAAAGGTTGTAAAAAAAAAAAAAAAAAAAAAAAAAAAAGCATGGATGTGGGTACACATGTATCTGTAGATATTGTTTACTTGGACTTCAGCAAGGCATTTGATGCTGTTTCCCACAGCCTTCTCCTGGAGAAACTGACTGTTCATGGCTTGGACAGATTGTTCAATAGGTAAAAAATTGGCTGGATGGCCAGGTCCAAAGTGTTGTGAATGGAGCTAAATCCAGTTGACAGCTGGTCACAAATGGTGTTCCTCAAGGCTCAGTACTGGAGCCAGTTTTAATATATTTATCGATTATATTGATGAGGGGATTGAGTGCACCCTCAGTAAGTTTGCAGACAACACCAAGTTGGGTGGGAGTATTGATCTGCTTCAGGGTAGGAAGGCTTTGCAGAAGGATCTGGATAGGTTAGCTCGATGTGACACATCCAATTGTATGGAAATTCAACAAGGCTAAATGCCAGGTGCTTCACTTGGACCATAACAACACCATGCAATAGTGTAGGCTCCGGGAAGAGTGGCTGGAAAGTTGCCTGGAAGAAAAGGACCTGTGGGTACTGGTTGACAGCTGGTTGAACATGAGCCAGCAGTGTGCTCAGGTGGCCAAGAAGGACAATGACATCCTGGTCTGCATCAGAAACAGGCAGCCAGCAGGGCTAGGGAAGTGATTGTCCCTCTCTACTTAGCAGTGGTGACACCACACCTTGAGTACCTCCAGGTCCCTCACTACAAGAAGCATGTTGAGTTGCTCAAGTACGTGCAGAGAAGAGCAACGAAGGGACTAGAAAACAAGACATATGAAGAATGACTGAGGGAATTGGGGTTCTTTAGTCTGGAGAAAAGGAGGCTGATGGGAGACCTCATCGCTCCCTATAACTACCTGAAAGGAGGCTGCAGTGAGGAGGGTGTTGGTCTCCCTTCTCAGGTGACAAGTGATAGGATGTGAGGCAATGGCCTCAAATTAGATTGGCTATCAGGAAGAATTTCTTCACAGAAAGGATGGTTGGGCATTGGAACGGGATGCCCAGGGAAATGGCGGATTCACCATCCCCAGAAGTATTTACAAGACGTAAATGTGGTGCTTCGGGACATGGTTTAGTGGTGGACTTGTAGTGTTAGGTGGATGGTTGGACTTGATACTCTTAAAGGTCTTTTCCAACCTAAATGATTCTATGATTCTATGTGTGGCAGACCATCCAGTCAAGTACAACCAACTTCAGTTTATTCCTTATTCCTCTCCCCTTATTCCTGTTCAAGAAGAAAATTCAAGATACTTTTTAGTGTACTGGTTGTACAATGAAAGCACAGTCTAGGCAAGCCAACTTTGGAACTAGGCATGTGGGTCACCTATCTATGTCCTAGATTCAGAAGAGGCAGCAGAAAAGCTAGAATGACTCTAGACAAGAGCCAGGAGGACTGTCCTATGTTACAAGTAGGCTTAGTTGCTCAGGCCAACACCAGTTCAGAAATCTTTTGATTCTGTTTTATTGACCAGAATAGTAAACCTGCTGCTGGAAAATCCTTAAGAAGGATAACTTGATGAACAGAGAACATTTTTTTTTTGGTGCAGTAATAACCTCTTTTATGCCTTACTCTTCTCAACCAAACATTTTCTATGCTATTTCTGAAATCCATTTTAGATTTCTTCATTCATTTTCAGCACAGTATTGTGCACACAATAAATCACTTGCCAGAAGATTACAACCAAGTTTAAACTGAACCACCAGCGTCTCTTTTTCTGTAACCTCTGCAAAAAGGCAGAAACTAAAAATGACCACTGAGTTCAAAATGAACAGTTTATACTATAATGAGAAATAAAGTTGAGTTTTTGAAGTAGAAAATACCACTAACCTTGCATATTCAAAAGTAATTGTGCAAGCATAACAGTGGCGTAACAGTGGGGAGTATGTTAAGCAGATAAGGGAAAGGTCCCACTATCCCAAAATAAGGAGGATAGCTAAGAAAAACACGACATGCAGTGCAAAATCAGCAAAAGCAAAAACTCATGGGCCCTCTAGTCATGAGAGAAGAAGGAAAAAAAAAAAAAGGAGAGATTAAAGGTTGGTCAAATAAAATTATACATACATCGTATAGTAATAAGCATCAAGTAGTTTGTGAACCTGTAGTACTCAGCCAATGAAGAAACAGGGGAGGAATCAAATCTCAGGTAATAGGAAATAAAAGGTTATGATACACTTTTGCTTTTTTTACGTTCTGCTTGCAGGATTCCCGCCACTGCAATTGTGAATAAAAACGCTGCTTCACTGAGATCCTCGTCTGAGTCTGTGTTATTGGCTACAGACCGTTTCTCACAAGCTGGGGGCTTGTCTGGGATCTGGCACCATCTGGGGAGCCCCGTTACCACTGCAGCAGGAAGGCATGCCCCGCTGATTTCAGCGGTCCTGTGCCTTGGTGACGGTGGTTCTGCAGAGAGCTGACAAAGGAACCGAGACTGATTAAGAAGGCAGGATCGGTGAAGAAAGGAAAGAAAGGAAAGTAGGCACTCTGGTTTCAAGAATTGACCCAGTAACTCTGTGCACAGACCAAGGTAAGAAATATTAAATATTGCCTTGGGGGTTGGGTAAGACTCTTTTGTGAAGTGTGATTGAAACATACTTTTCTAAGAAGTGAGTGTGGAGTCCTGATCTGCAGTTCCGTAGCTCCACAAGGGGTGTGGCCAGAGACAGACGAAGCAAGAGTTAGAAGGAAAAAAGGAAGAGTCTTGGGGAAATCTGGTGTATAATACCCCCTTGCATGGTAAAGTACTTGGCAGTACGCCAGGGAATCTGGTAAACCCATAAGTGTACAGTACCCCATGCACGGTAAAGTGCTCAGAGGTACACCCCCATTTTCTAGAACTGGAACGTTAATGTGTGGTACCCTACAGGAGGAAAAATTTCTGATGGCAAGTAAGTGTTCCAGAGGACAGGGAAATATCCCTGGGGCAGTGCCTACCAACAGTCCTTGAGGAAGAATGATAAGAAATTGGAAAAATAATCCCAAAATGAGAGGAAATGATAAAAAGAAAATGATTAAATACTGTATATTAATCTGGACAAATGAACCAATTAAGGAAACAGCAGTATTTTGGCCAAAATACAGGTCTGATGAAAATTCAGGCTTTAAATTTATATGTAAACAGTAAGACTCCTTTTTTGGAAGAGTAGTCAAGTTATGATGGGTGCAGGGGGTAAGTCAGTTTTTATTGAAAAAGGGTCAGGACCAGGAGAAAGAGAAGTCAGAGAGAAGGACAGGAAACATTGGATAATTCACCCCCTCCCTATAATCCTAATATTGCACCAGTAGCAGCAGCAGCTGCTCCAGGAAGGAAGCCAAGGATTGCAATTAACCCTGTCCCTAGAGAAGGAGCGCACTCTAGGCTCTGGCAAGACTTAGAACAACGTAGAAGAGATACTGAGAATTTCCCCTTCCCTGATACTAACAGTACTAACACTCCTATGTATCTCCTTAGGGAGGTCCCAGTGAGGCAAGGACGAATAGGTTATGTGAACTCCCCCCGCCCCTTACCAGCAGAAAGGTTAGGAGTTTTAAAAAGGAAACGAAGTCTTTAACTGAGGACCCCATAGGACTAGCAGAACAGTTAGATCAGTTTCTAAGACCTAATTTATATTCTGGGGGGGTGGGAGAGGTGGGGGGGAATGTCAATCTTGAGTATGGTATTCACTGGAGAAGAACGTTTAGGAAAGGAATGATTAGGCAGGCAGCTATGAAAGAATGGGAAAGAACCAACCCCTCCCCTTTCCTCCCCCCTGACTGGGAGTAATTCCAATAGAGCAGAAATATCTGCTTATCCAACTGGGATAATAACAACCCACAACACGGAAATCATATGAGAGACTTAGGTACATTATGAGAAAGTACTCGGGGATGAATCCTGAGAACCCAGTAGCCCAAGGGTTCTTGAAAGTTCATTTTGTGACTAAAGCCCGGCCAGATATACAGAAAAAGCTCCAGAAGGTAGAAGGATGGAGCAAACAGTCACTGGAGACCCTCCTGCAGGAGGCCCGGAAGGCGTATGTCAGGAGGGAAGATGAGAAGGAAAAGCAGAGAGCGAAGCTAACGGTCTTTACAGTGGACCAGGTAGTCCTCACCTGAGCCTGTGTTACTGGCTACAGATTGTTTCTCACACTACATAAAACATTGAAGAAACATGGAGGTCAGAAATGAAGCAGTTTGCATAAGTGAAATGTGTTGGGATCATTTATTTGTACATCAGTTGCTTTGTGTCTGACAAGAATTGGCTCTGTCCAAGTACATTTCTCAAGATTAATTTCTGCTAAATGAATTCTTTCTTACTGACAAGAAAGCTGTATATGAGGATTCCTCTGCTGCAGTAAAAATTTTCAAAGGCTATTTCCTCCATAAATTCTAGAGAAGTCTCTAGGGCATGATGGCTTCTTACCTCATTTTCCAACAGTCCTTGTAAGAAGACAAAATACTTGAAGAACCTTAAACTTTCTCTTGACAAAGGTGTTAGTGGCTCCCACTTATTGGCAATGCAGTCATTTCATTGATTTTGAGAAAGGCTAAAATCCTTGAGGAATATTATTCTTAAGAAAATACTATTGTCCTTAATGAATACAGACTGTAAATCACTTTATAAACAGGTTAAGTTTTCAGATTAAATTAAGGCTTGACTCACCTAATCCACAGATAAGATGGGTTTTGTGCAGAGAAAGCTGGCAGAAGTTCATTTTAAGAAGGTGCTCCATTCTAATCTATTACTCAAAACTTATTTCAGAACCAGCCTTTTTGATCTCATTGTCATTATCATATATGCATGTACATGAAAACAATAGCTGTCATATGCATCTGAAATATCTACGCCTGAAGAATAAGATATACAGAAGACAAAGACTTCAAAATATTCCATTCATACTTATCTCTATTTCCTCATAAAGAACAAGACAGTGACAGGGTCCTACACCTGGGGAGGTGCAACCCCAGGCACCAGTACAGGTTGGGGGCTGACCTGCTGGAGAGCAGCTCTGCAAAAAGGGACCTGGGGGTCATGGTGGACAACAAGTTAACTGTGAGCCAGCAGTGTGCCCTTGTGGCCAAGAAGGCCAATGAGATCCTAGCCTGTATCAAGAGGACTGTGGACAGCATGTTGAGAGAGGTGGTCCTCTCCCTCTACTCAACACTGGTGAGGCCACACCTGGAATGCTGTGTCCAGTTCTGGGCTCCCCAGTACAAGAGGGATGTAGAACACCTAGAGGGTCCAGCATAGAGCCACAAAGATGATTAAGGGACTGGAGCATCTGTCCTATGAGGAAAGACTAACCGAGCTGGGCCTGATTAGCCTAGAGAAGAGGAGATTGAGAGGGGATCTTATCAACCTCTACAAGTACCTGAGGGGACAATGTAAAGTCGATGGGGCCAAACTCTTCTCAGTGGTGGCCAGTGATAGGACAAAGTGTAATGGGTATAAATTGAACCACAGGAGCTTTCATCTCCATGTGAGGAAGAACTTCTTTACAGTTTGGGTGACAGAGCACTGGAACAGGCTGCCCAGAGAGGTTGTGGAGTCTCCTTCTTTGGAGATATTCAAAACTCGCCTGGATGCGATATGGTGCAACGTGTTCTAGGTGACCCTGCTTGAGTAGAGGGGGTTGGACTAGATGATCTCTGGAGGTCCCTTCCAACCTCAACCATTCTGGAATTCTATGATTCTGTGATTTAGATCTAAGTTTCTCTGATTATCTTATCTATTCCCAACCAAATGAAAGTGGATAATGAAAAAGTTCATTTAGTTACTTGAAGATACTGCCTCTGTGAGTCATTCTAATGCAAACAATCAGCTCCATTCAAAGACTGAATACTGGTGACAATGGCAACAATTTTTTTTCAAACTTGGATCATTCTGTACATCTCAGGTGTTGAAATACAGCTTGATGAATGACTAAAAACATATGTGAAATTCCAGTTCTCACCACATTAGCTGAACTGATGTTTTTCAAAAAACTAGATTAATAGCTGCGCAGCTTCTCACCCTTTTGGGAAAACACTTTTGGGGAACCTTAAAGACACAGGAAATCACTCCTATGCACCCATGCTTCAAAATATAGCTAACTATATTCTTTCATATTGTAGACATCGTGAGCTGAAAGACCTTGCCTTTTGGAAGTTTTTGTTTGGTTGGTTTTGGTTTTTGTTTGTTTTTTATTAGTAAGACTAAGTTGTAAATAGAACAATGGGTCCTAAGTTCCTGGTCTTCTCTTTTCCTTAGGGTTTTCACTATCTTTTCAGTCCAACAACTAAAAGCTCCCCAAAAGTAAAACCAGCTAAAAATAGGCGTTTTGAAAACACAGACCAAAGAAAAGACCTGTTGATCTACATACCTCTGGCTTGCAGTGATACAGGTGCTTGATAACACTCAGAGAATTTCGATACTTTTGAAGTGTCACGCATTGCCAAATACTAGCCCAGGTGTGTTAAATATATAAATATGAAAGAATACCGGCATATTCCTACAGGACATAGCAGTGCAACAAGAATGTAACAAGAATGAACTTTATGCTACACAGCTGACAGTTAGAGGAGGGTACCAGCCGTTCCACTTAGCTGAAAGCACAGAAATGCCTATCTGATCTCAGTTTGTTCCTTTCAGAACTTGCAGTAGAATTAAAGGCTACTGTAAGTAATGCAGAAACCTATTCTGTTATACGCAACGTCATTGAAAGAGTGCTCGGCCCTTACTAATGACATTGGGATTCCCAGTGACAGTATTTTGTTGGTAGAGATGTAAGTTAGCTGGTTTTGCAGGTGCAGAGTTGTTTTACCATGCTTAGTGCAGGCAAAGAAAATAATGGAGTAACGTTCTAGTGGGAATGAACTTTAGTTTCCCCAAGAGTCAATCTAAATAAGATGTTTGCTTTCTTGCTAAGAAAGAAAATATTTAAATGTGTTATTGCCCAGAACTGTGTGAGAACATTTAAGACCTTGAAGTCACTGACACGTGCAGATTAAGAAAAAGAACAAGAAAACAATCAAACTCAAGTAGATCACTGATATACCTTCCTGAGAAGTTATTTATTATCTCATTATTGCAGGTAGCAACAAACTGGGAAACCATGCACACCACAACTTTTGCATCTCAGCATGCTAACAATCCATGAAAAATATTAAAGTAATAGCTGATTAAAATGAAGGGAAGCTGGAAATTCTCATATACTGCTTTATGAAGGGGAGCTATCTGACTTAAACCTGAGTTAGTGGAATCTTACCTGCACCAGCCATTCATCTACAGACCAGTGTTTCTAGGCATCAAGGCATGAATGACTTTCAATGAGCCTCTTAAGTAGAAGGAAAAGAGACTGTTTCCCTATTACAGGAACAAAGACATCCCCCAAAATCAACAGTTTTTACAGTTTTTAGTTATATTCCCCATTGTTGTTGTGCTTTTTGTTTGTTTGTTTGTTTCAAAAAGAGATAACACACAGTGTTCTATCCTCAAGTACTCTGGTATACTTTTCATAAACTCCACTGGGATCAAAAGTATTCAGAATACCAGAATTCTGCCAGAAAAATTAACCGGCCTGAGTTACACAACTGTTTAAGACTAACCAAGGAACAAAGAGCAAAAAGGAATTTCAGTCTGTTCTCAACTGCTGTGTGTATGTCTTCCTTAATTTCATCACGCTCAAAAGAAAAAAAAAAGGCATTTTCGCTTGCGTGACTTCTTCCTCACAGGGCAGCTAATACCTCCCATTCCCACTGTAGTTGTTTGGAACATGCAGGATATCAAATTAAAATAGGTACTCACATTTATAGTTTGGATTTCCTAGCCCTAAATGCTAGCCCCTGCCTAGAGGTGCTAAGATTGGTACAAGATTTGAGAGTACCTTATTTGCCATTTCCTAATTTTAGATCTTCCCTGCGAACTGTACAAGCAGCCAAGAACTGAGAGAGAAGTAGACTTTCTTTGGCCATGCCCTATGTGGGCTGAACTTCTAAGTGACTCGAACCAACAACCCTGTCACATGGACAAAATTGTGCAAAGCAGACCCTGAAAAAAACAGAAAAGCAATTTTTAATTTTTTTTTTCCCTGCCAGCTAGCTATGGAAATGAATACATTCTACACAGCTATTAACAAAAAGTTCCAACGTTATTTCTATGTCCAAATGAATTTTTAATTACAACCTAATATCTACATGAAGAATCCATCAATGATGAGAACCCAGAACGAACAGCCTCTTGTTTATGTAGCAAGCATTACAGATTGCATTCAGGCAAATTACATCAACTTTCTTCTCAC
The DNA here is from genome assembly GCF_009769625.2 of Cygnus olor. NCBI lineage: Eukaryota > Metazoa > Chordata > Aves > Anseriformes > Anatidae > Cygnus > Cygnus olor. The sequence goes on from NC_049169.1 coordinate 102,168,317, forward strand.
TTAAAGTTGAAGAATGACTTACTTATTCAAGAAGAAAAATGAGGGAGTATACCATCTGAGATTTCCATGTTATCAACACCCATAAACCACAACTTATACAAAATGCTACTACCATATCTATTATAATATTCAATTTTCCAGTATGGAATCTTCACCACTTCTTACTTTCCTATTCCTAACAATAGGAGTTACAGCATTTGCATGCAAATTCCTTTCATCACTAGTGTGAACACTTTTAACATTTTACAGAAAAAACACAATAGCTTCATAAGGGCAACATGGCCTTCCATGTCAAACTACAGGTTCCTGCAGGCATTTTTGATAAGCTGGGCTTCGTTTTTTGAAATACTGAGCACTCAGAATGAAGTCATAAGTTGAAGTCATAAGAAACTGAAGGCAAATCACCACAGTAACTCAAGCCTGAAATGTCAGCAGATGTATGACCGAAAGAATAGCATGACTCTTAAGACCTAGATTCTATCCTCAACATGACACTGGCCTGCTGGAGAGTCTTCAAGGAGTGACGTGAAATATAAGGAGTGAATGAAATATAACAAGGGCAAGTGTAGAGTCCTGCATCTAGGCAAGAACAACCCCAGAGAGCAGTATAAGCTGGGGACTTCCCTGCTGGAAAGCAGTGAAGGGGAAAGGGAACTGGGGGTCCTGGTGGACAGCGGGATGACCATGAGTCAGCACTGTGCCCTTTTGGCCAAGAAGGCCAATGGCATCCTGGTGTATCAGAAGGGGTATGAGAGAGGTTCTCCTCCCCCTCTACTCTGCCCTAATGAGACCACGTCCAGTTCTGGGTCCCTCAGTTCAAGAAGGACAGGGAACTGCTTGAGAGAGTCCAGCGCAGAGCCACGAGGATGATTAAGGGAGTGGAGCGTCTCCCTTACGAGGAAAGGCTGAGGAAGCTGGGTCTCTTTAGCTTGGAGAAGAGGAGACTGAGGGGTGACCTTATTAATGTTTATAAATATGTAAAGGGCAAGTGTCAGGAGGACAGAGGCAGGCTCTTCTTGGTGACACCCAATGATAGGACAAGGGGCAATGCGTGCAAGCTGGAACATAGGAGGTTCCGCTTAAATATGAGACAAAACTTTTTTACGGTAAGGGTGACAGAACACTGGAACAGGCTGCCCAGGTTGGTCGTGGAGTCTCCTCCTCTGGAGAATTTTGAAACCCACCTGGACACGTTTCTGTCTGACATGATTTAGGTGTTCCTGCTCTGGCAGGGGGATTGGACTAGATGATCTTTCAAGGTCCCTTCCAATCCCTAATATTCTGTGATTCTGTGAGTGATTTCATTGACTACGATTTGGTTTCTCCATTAATAAAATGGGCCTAAAGGTTATTTAGCTCTTTTTAAAAACACTTTTCTATGTGCTGTTGGAAACCATTACAGAAATCAATCATGCACACCTCCTGATTCTGTGTTTGTATAATAAGGATCTAACTAGGACTCAAAGGTTCTATAGCAATGAAAAATGAGTATGATGACAGTATCACCAGGAAGAGATTTCATCAGGACAGTCATTGCTAATTGATCATCGAAAACATGACATAAAAGCAAATCCCCAAAATCAGAAATCTAGTAGTCCGTAAAAGCGAAAAAACTCTTTACAGAATTGATCCGTCCTCTCCTTAGAGTAGCAAAGACCTTTTAGGTGGTCTGTCATCCTGTCCAACCAAACCTGCTTAGCTGTTCCATGTTGTTCAAAAATCCTGTTTTTCAATGGTCACTGGGCTGACTCCTCACCAGTTCTTTAGAATCATAGAATCACAAGACTTGTGTTCCAGACATAAGGCAGATAAAAATTTGATAGCAACAAGTCTGTTAGTAAATAACCTGGGCTGGATACGAAACCGTGACCTGCTGTACCATACTTTATATCTCAGTCAGATTATCAGTTTACTTTACCCTGTGTCTCAGATGTAAAAGTGGTATTCCTTGCAGAGGTATTCCTTCATCTTTGTATTTTTTTTCTTGAATCTGACCTCATTATATACCCACTACTACCATACCCTCAGCAAGATGGATGTCTCTATAAAAGTGCTGTGGAGATGGCATCTAGCCAAGACACATATCAATAATGGATTATTTGTATGTGCATTATCAAGAGCAGATTAAAGGGAAATACCTACAACTAAGTAGTATGTGGTTACCTTTAAGTCTCTAAATACTAGCAGAGGACTAACAAGTTGCCATACCTCCTTATTATCAGTCTGCATTTTGCTTTACTGGATGAAAAGCCCTTAAAGCACACTGTTGCAGATGCTGCACCCCCTTAATCAAGCAGATTTACTGTACTCTGTATAACAGTGGTTATCTTAAGAATCTCTGCAGATCCACAAATTAGTTTTTGTTGGAGTAGAAGACCCCTGCAAATTCATGCATGCTATACAACCAATATACGAGGAAATTATAAATGAAACCCTACCCCTTAGGTGACTACAAACCAAAAATTAATACAGTCAAAGTCCATACCCACAACACACCAGAGCACAGATCCCTTCAGGACAACGTGGGATATCTCCTAGAAAATGCAAGAAGGTGGTTCTGGAGAATCTTTGGAAAATATAAATGAAAATTCAGGGCCAAATCTCTCAATTTCCAGTTAAGCTTAGTGTTAATATAGACCTGGAAATATATATATATTTTAATATAGACCTGGAAATATATATATTCTGGAAAATGTTGCATACAGACAGACCAAGGAAGATTTTTCAGTATAGACTTAGACTAAATAGCATGTGAACCAGATTCAATAATGTAATTTACTAACTATAGTGATTTCTCAATTCTAAACCAGGCCAAGTACAGCGTGTCACAGAAGCTGATAATCAGTCCTGATTTTAAGCTTCCTTATTTCATTCACAAGATATTCCTGTACAATAATTAGCAAAGTATTTTTTCAGTCTTTTTGCAGTGGCAGGTAATTGAAGTGTATTCCCTCAATCTTCTCCGTAAAATTTAGGAAAGTGCAGAAATGTCTGTGAGTTAGAACAGAAATGTTATTGCAACAGGATAGTACAAACTGGGTCAGGAAAAAATAACCAGCTGGTGTCTTTTTTATCCTCTGTTTTCACCCCTCTGTCCACACAGGCACATGTATATGTAAAGAGTGAGTCATATGCTTTTCCCCAAATAAATAAGTAAATAAAAATAACAAAAAAATAATTTCTCTTTGCATCTGTTTTGCATGTGCAAGAGCAGTATGTGTGAACGTAAATAAAAAGTGAAGATTACATTTTCTATTTCTATTCAGTAGATTCATAGGGATGACAGGAGACTGCCATTACAAAGGTCAACAAAATTCTTAGCTGCAGAGAAGGAGTAAGAACATTTCAAAGACTAACCATTAGTATGTTGTTAGTTTTGTTTCTCAAATATTTAGGTTGGGCTAGTCCTGCCACTAAAGCTAAACCAATGTTACCCTCAAAGGATGTATTACAATTTATACACTGTCTTGGCCTTGAGTACCCCACCCACGGATATAGCTGTCTGTGCTCATGGCCAGCTTTGACATTGTACAGTTGTGTGGCCTTGAATGAAACTGCTGTGAAAAGACCTGTTTCAGAAAAGCCTGTCAGAAGCTGTTTCTCCTTCCCTCAATAACTGCATTTGAGTTCAGACTCTTCACCATTGTCCTTGCCCGGACTACACTGCAACTTGTCTGGCCATATATCTTGCTGATCTGAACCCAGACCCTGACTTGTCTTCCTGGCTTGACCTTGGACCTACTTCATCATTACAGATGTGTGGGGTGATCACTTGACTGCTGGCTGAACTTGAATACTGCCACCAGACCCTTTTTGCTATCCCTGTTCAGCACTGCCATACTGCATCCCCTGCCAACAACATCACTGCCCCTGCCTATTTTGCTGTCACCCTCAGCTTCTAGCTCACCTCCCCTTGTGGAAAAAATCATTCTTACACATTACAGGGAACAGTAAGTCCCACAAGAGTGTCCTATAAAAGAGATGAAAGCTCCAAATCATTTTCAGTGAGACTGGGGAGCCCAAGTTCTGTTAACTATCCACTCCTGCAATTATGTTGAAAGATATTTTTGATATTATTTGCAATATCTTTGGGTCCTGTGTAGCTAGGAACATTCAGGTCTGAGTGAAGTGACTACAGAAGAACCTAAGAAATCTAGAGAGAATGAAGGACAAACATATGAATAAGTCCTTCTTTTTAATTATTTAATAAATAAAAGGTGACAGATAAAAATGTCAAAAGAAACGAAGAGCAAGAAAGAAAAAAATTACTGAGACTGTATTCCCTGCTTTTCGATAGGAAGATCAAGAGGGATCCTCAAAAAAAAACTATACTTTATTCAGTATTATTTTTCTTTGTACTTTAGCGGTAAAAACCTCTGGGCCATGCTCTCTCACAAAGGTATTCCAATTATATTTATTCCCTCATGTTCTACTAAGATCCCTCTTAATGAGTGTTATCTTAAAATATAAACACAGGACTAGTTTGTAACTGCAAGAAGACATCATGAGGCAAGGGCATGGTAACCATGAAGCATTGCTTCATAGCTGGTAGGAGAATTCTGCTCCAAATTTCACCTCCTCCTTTAAAGAAAAGCAATGTTGTAGCGTGAGATTACTTCAATCAATTGGGAAATTATTCTTGTGTCAGATAATTCTATGCCACTGAAGCTGCACTACCACCACTTGTAAGAAGGTTAATGGAAACAGGTTTAGTCTTGATTGCTCCTAACAGCAATTGCTTGTGCCTAAAAGATAAAGAGCCTTTCCGTTATTGATACTATCAGCACAAGAATTGGGCCTGATAAATGACTGAAATATTTTGAAACTATCCCACAGAGAGTGGACACTTCCAGGTAGGATCAGAAGGTACCAGGACACGAAGTGATGCCATACACATACTGTGCATGGACACACTGAGGCAAGGGGTAAGGTGTCAATCACATTTCTTATTCCAAGTTCAGTATACTAACTTCTAGGATTGTACTACAGAAGAACTGTCACGCATGATCAAATGTTAATTCCCCACCACTCCAGTAGCTTGCCTTTGACAACCAGCCAAAACCAGATGCACCCAAAGATAGCCCCAAAACCTAAACACCCCCATGAAAGTTAATTAAAGAATGTCAAGTGACTGCCTGGAGACAAAGATCAGATTAAATCACATAGAAAGTGAGACTTTCTTTTCTCTGATATTTGACCAGTGCGTAGTCTTATTACACAGAAGCCCAAGTTCTCTTAGAACCTCTTTAGTTTTGATATCATCTTATAGTAGTGTATTCCACTGCCAAAGTGTGCACCATGATAATACCATTTTGAAAACTTTTGGGGTCACAAGTGTGTTTGCATATTGATTTACCATGCGCTGTGAAACAAGATGAAGAGAAACTACAGATTTGCTTCTCTCTATAGTTTCATTGTTTGCACTCAGTTAGTCTTATTTGTCGAACTCAATTTAATTGCTTAACTCATTCCTAGGAAAAACAGTATCAGTCTCCTCAGGTTCTTCATACTTGTTCTACCTCTTTGAAGCACAGAATAGAGCAGACTTTCCCATTCAGTGCCAAAAGTAGAAGCAGGATCCTCCCTTTGTCTGTGAAGTATGAATCTTTTATCCACCCCGCTCCCAGTACAGATAAAGCTCAAGCATTATGACAGCACAGCGCAAACATCAACATACCCCCTCACTGTGACACATTGTCTGTCAACCATGAGCGGTTACAACTGCAACAGCATCAGCCTTTGCAATTTACCACTCCAAAAGAGTCAAAGCTAATACATTTGTTTTGAGCATAAACAAGTGATAGCCATCAAATTTTAAATGCATTATCAAAATTTTTAAGCAGCTTAAAAAACAAAACTGAAAATCCAACTGTTAGGTTAATCTACACCAAAATGGTATCACAGACAATTCCCTGCTCTTCTCACGCAGTAAAGCTGTTAGGTTTCATTTGCTGACATACTCTACAGCTGACACTCACTGAAACTACATAGAACTTTCAAAAAAAATTGGACAGTTTTATATCAAGGTCATGTGACCACTTCCCTGACGAAGCCTATATTTCAAAGCAGGCAGCCGCTAGCCTGAGAGCAGAGTACAGCATCTATTTTCACACAGGACTTAACTGTGTCTCTTGGCAGAATTCTGTTCTATATTAAGTGGGTGACATAAATTAAAGCAATGAAACCCTGGAAGCTGAGTCTCTCTCCCCTTTCACTGCCCCCACCTTCTCCTCCCCCTCCCTCCCTTCTCTCTCCCTCCCTTCACCCAGAGGCAAAATGCCAGGAAAATGAAATCTGCCCTTTGTCAGAGAAGCATATGCTGAACAAGCATTCTCTCTGTCTTTCTTGGTCCTTTACTCCAATAAGAAAAGGCTAAGCTCAGCTTTATTATTAACTGAAATTAAATGCTCATAAATTATATTCACAGAAACCATGGAGAGGCTAAACTGATCAAAGAAGAAATAAGCCTCTGCAGTACTACATATTTCAAAATGACATACTCAAAAATACTACCCTGTGCTAACACACTACTGATCAAGAATTCTACCTGTCTGAGCTATGAACTTTTAGAAAGACTTAAAAAAATCCTTCTCAATACTAAACTGGCATGAGCAAGAGGAAAAATAAATAAATAAATAAATAAATAAATAAATAAATAATTATGCTGCAGAAAGAATAATACAAAGCTTTCCAGAGACAGCAGCGTACACTCAAAGCAGGAATATGTTTTTTTTTCAAAGAAAAGTGGTTTTGGTCCTCATCATTTTTTTATAAAATTAGAACCATCTCATAAAAATATAGTTTTAAAATTGGGATACTGCCAAGGAGCTTAGACTTAACATTCAATCTAGTAATAAAACTGACAGATTGAAGGAGAGAACAGAAATGTATTAAACTAAAATTCAATAAAGACAAATAGGAAGTTATTCACAGTGATTATTCCTTTCTAATGCACAAGAACAAAAAAAAAGTTAACTGTTTTGGCAGCTGTTCCACATGGACAGATCTCATTGACAGATTGGTCAGACTGGGCAGTAAATTGAATACTTAATTTGGATGTCAAGATGATAATCTCCCCAAAATGGAAAGTGGCATATGGCACAGCAATCTCAGCTGATGACATTCACTGAAAGTTTGTTTATTTACTTATTTATTTTAACATAACCAAATCCATTATTGTGGACTGCTTCTTTAAAGCTTAAGGCAAATGTGTGGCTAATGTTTTTTCATTCCCTCTTACCCATCAAAAGGTAGATGACTTCTGCTTCTGAGGTACTGCTCACTAACATAAGCTGGGGCTGCAGGCTGGCAGTTTGGCTTCCCAAATGCCATGGCCTGGAAACATTAGCCAGCATTTTTTGCTTCAAAAATTCCTAGATGTGAAAATCAATGCAGCAGTACAACTAAACTTATACATAGTTATTGCGCAAGTCTATATTGCTTTCTCCCTGACCTTTATTAGCTAGTCATACATTATTTATACTCTAGTCTTGACATTTTACTTTTCTTAATGAAAGGTGGCAAAACCCCTGGCATTAAGAAAATTATAGTTTTTTATTTTTTCCTTAAGCAAGCCTCTTGTTCTTTAAATTAAACTAACTGTATACTTTGTGCTGAGTAATGCCAATGAATGTGGGGTCACAATAACACAACAAATTTAGACAGGAGAGATGACATGCACAGCTGAGAGGTCTACTCAGAACATGGAAGGCTTACTAAAAAAGGGAAAGGAAAATCTCATTTACCTATTAGTCAATATAAACAAAATTGAAAACCAGTTTGATTTGATGCAGGGAAGTTAAATTTAAGACATCTTTTGTTTAATGGAAGCGATGAAAATGGAAGTAACTGCAATTTCTATCATAGAAGTGGTAAAAAATGAATGCCAGAAAACTGCAGAGAGAGGTATCACCTTGGTGACCTGAGGGTGAGGGAATCCCGTCATTCCATAAAATGGAGGGTGATATTGTGGATAATCAGTTAACAATTAGGCCTGTATGCTGGGCACGTTTTGAGTTTTCTATTTCTTCTTAGAATGAGAGCAGTATTTCTTCATAGATGATAGATTAAAAAAAAAAAAAAGGCAAAGAAAAAAAACAAACAAAAACTAAGATGAGAATCGAGGATGGAAAAAAGAAAAACAAACAACCCAACGTATTGGAAAAGGACTGGGAACACGGGGTCTTTTGATCTTATCTTTCTTGCACCCCCTGTGCAATGACCCCATGGCACAGAGTTACATTTTAGCCAAAATTCACATCCTCTTTCTATGTGTCTTCCCAAGCAAGCAGCCAAATTCTTCACTATTCCCACTGCCTGCTCTGATCGTCAGGGTGGAAAGAGAGGAGGAAGACACAGTGGCAGATATTACTGTATCAGACTGTTTTACCTCCTCACTCTACTGGTGCCTCACCATCATCTCATCATGGTAGACACTGCTAAATCAAGGGGAGGTGGGGGGAGGAAGGAGAGAGAAGGGGGGCAGGGGAAAGCAGCTTTCAACCTTTCTATAAACAGCCTATGCGAGCCATTCCTTTCAACTTTGTCACAGGATTGTCTTTCACTTACCAAAGTCCATGTATGATGGTCTTGAGATTAGTGTTGACGTTTTACTGGGTTTGTGGCTGCACTGTCTCACATGTGAAATGCTACAGGATGAATCTAAAATTTCAGCTCTTTTCTCTCAGCTGTTGGAACAACGCCACCTGCACGACTGCCCCATTTAACAATTACAGTTGGGGCTTGGCAGGGTAAGCTGGAAAACACTCTACTGAAGCACTTCTTCACCTGAAGTTTCCTGTTTGGGTTATAATGCTGCCCAACAACCAGAGACCACACTCCATCTGATTCTTTGTTCATCCCCAAGTGTGTACACACAAGCTAAGAAAGCACACAAATCCCTTGCAGACAGTTTTTCTTCCATGAATTATGATGGACACAGTTTAATAAAGAAGGCTTTCCCAGAGAAACTCCTGCTCTTCTCAGGCTAATGCTCTTCTCAGATATGTAGGTACATTAGATTACACATGCAGATTGTCACCAATAAATGGAGAATCACTCCTGTAGGGAAATGGAATTACAGCACTGTCCAGCCAACAAGAAAATGTAAAACAAGGCAACTACTGCTCTCCTCTCCTGAAATATTCACATGTTCAGACTTTGCATGCAATATAGAATATAGTTTGTGCATAAAACAGAATGTATAAATACATTTATATTCATAATTCACTTAAAATGATATTAGACATATGAATGCATATTCCCAGTGCACAAAGCCCTTTCTTTTATGCAAGCATCTCTGCTTTCTTTAAGAGAGAAAGAAAGAAAGAAAGAAAGAAAGAAAGAAAGAAAATGAAAGAAAGAAAGAAAGAAAGAAAGAAAATGAAAGAAAGAAAGAAAGAAAGAAAGAAAGAAAGAAAGAAAGAAAGAAAGAAAGAAAGAAAGAAATGAGGGGGTTATACGTTTGATTTGCTAATTTGCTACCTGGTTATTTTTCCATATATTTTGAATAAAACGTAGTACTAACAATTTCATAAGCAGTAAACTTATGCGCAACTTTGAAAGAGAATAAAATGTTAAGTGCACTGACTCCCACCTGTGTGTCTGACTTGGACTACGGCAGAAATGCTGTCTTCCTCTTCATATATATATCAACAGCATTGGCACAGTAAGTATAAATAACAGTGGTCAGCACTTATATCATGGCTGACTGGACTATCTGTGAAAGGAAACGGGATGTCCACTTTTCAAAATTGAAAAAAGGAGGGAGAGAGCAACCAAAGGAAAGACTGGAATGGACAAGGCTCTTCTCTGAAGATGCAATGGTCCTATCACAGAAAAAAACAACAAGCAAATGTGGCGGCTTCATGGCAGTAAATGTACTAAGTTGTGAACAAAGTGGTTAAGTACAGATGACAGCATGAAGATAGATGTACAGGGAAACAGGGTCACTGGAAAACACACAGCTCAGCAACTGAAAGGAAGAACCAGCTGACAAAATGGTGAAGGAGTCTGGGGTCTTGTAGCAGAGCTGTGAGACACCAAAATTGTGAAGCTAACCTCAGTCACAACCCAGCAATTGCCCCTCCTCTTCCAGATATTCAAATCAAAAGACAACCAGAGGCTGAAATTAAAATAGTCAGTGTATTTAATCCATCAAACCAATGAATCTAGTACTACTTAGGCTGTTGGATTCAGCACCCAGGTCTTTAGCTAGGCCTACAGTGTATGGTGGGATTTGTTTATTTTCAAATTTTATGGCAGGGGAAAAATTGATGTGCTATTTGATGCTTCCAGGTAGAACATGTAGTTTAAAGGCATATCAAATACAAGCTAAAGGTCTGACATCTGTATCATTTCTTGGAGAAGCAACCCCCAGGAAACAATGGGAAACAGATATTTGTTGGCTCCTTCCCTTCTTCCATGTTCTCAGCCTCTTTCCAATCCTCTTCTTCAAAATATTCTTCTTCCTCCTTTCTTTTAAACCACCCAAATCTTCTGTTTCCACCCACAGGCTTTCTACTACCCTATTTCTCTGCTTTTTACTGGTCTGTAGCGATCAACTTTTTCCGTTTCCCTTCTACTACATTACACTACAAATATATTACTTTTGCCTCATTCCTTTGTCCCCTCACACTGTATGACTGGTCTGCATAACGGAGAATGAAACTGCCTGTCTTTTAATAAAGTTACTATCTAGCATACAGAAACATGAGTTGTCAACAATTCTCACACAAGGAAGAGGAGATCCCAAGTGTCTGGACAAGGCAAGGGAAGGGAACTTCTGCTAGAACTCTACGCTTGACATAAGGGTAGTCTGTGGCAAGATAATCCTTCTACAGTACGAGGAACAGTGAAAGATTCCCCTCATCTCAGACCTGAAATTCCTTTTGGCAGCTACTGAATACACTAGTCCTCTTGCCAGTTACAGTGAATGCTCATCAGCTGCATTTATGCAGTGGAATTAGGCAAATGTATCACAATATCTGCACTCGTAGAATAAACAGATCATAAATATTGTCACTGTTTAGGCAAGGCTGAAATTAAACTATCTTGGACTCTACCAGAGCCATAGAGTTGTACACATACACACACAAACACTGACTCATGAAAACTATTTACTTCTGAAGTGTTGCACAGAACAGGAGGATACTTTTATCTTATATTTTACATTCTCTATAGGACAAAGCAGCAATGACTTTTCCCCCAAATAGTTTTTTTGTTTGTTTTTTGTTTTTTTTCAGAAGCAGCCAAATGGGACTGAAAAATACTGTGCTCCCCAGCTGTTCCCACACCCTCCATTGTCTTCCCTCTAATCAGAATCCTATCCTCATCCTGGAAAGAACTAAATGATTCTTCGTGTTTTCTTTCATGGGAACATTTTGAGATGCTGAAGTCAAAACATATCGCAATAATGAGGTCTAGAAATAACTACTGTAAGGAAAAGCAGTGTGTTACTTCCTGTAGTTGCTAGAGGCAGAATTAAAATGTTTAATTACACTCCACAAATTCTTAAGTAATATTATTTTAAAGGTATCATTCAGCGGGACTCTAAAACTTAGGACCTTTTTTAAATACATAAGATGAACTTGTTTCTATTGAAAAGAAAAGGATTAACAACCCTAAGGCAGCTATATCTATTTGCATTACCCACTTTATCTACTATGGATTCACTGGAAATCAACTGGAACTAGCATTAGGAATTCACTAGTCTATGACAAGCTCATTATATAACTGTAATTACACAAATGTGTGAAATGGAAAGTCCTACCTAACTTGCTCAGTTATATTTAGTATAAGGTTCTTTTGCCAAAATCTACTTTTGCCAAAATTATTCTGTATTTTCACTATGTAAATACTCAGCAGAAACCACTTTTGCAGAGGCAGAATTTTTTAGGTTGTTTTTCTATATTGAAGTTTCATTGGAATAGGTAAATTAACTAGCAAAAAGCCTCAGATCCATAAAAACAGTCTGAAACCTTACCTCTGTGAACAGTCTTTCACACACAAATGATGTTAAAACAAGCTTCCATACCAATAGGAGGAAAGGGCTGAAATACCTAAAAAGCTATTGCATATTGTCATGAGTCACTTAACATCTGCCACAAACATCAAAACTTAACTAAGTTCATTTCTGTTGCTATATAAATATATTTGATATGCTTCTCTCTCGTCAGTCTTTTCTATCACCAGTCTATGGCACCAAAAGCTGAAAAAAAGCTGTGGAAAAATAAAACAAAAACAAAAAGACCAAACCAAACAAAAACAGTCTAGTGAAAGCTATCAAAAAGGAATAAAAGGTCCACAAGGAGCCTGTAATTTCTATACAGCTAATTCCTTTCTCAGCTTTGGAATTTCAACCTGCAAAGAACACATTTACAATTCATAAACACAATTTAAAAGATTTTTATAAGAGTCATAGATGCCACAGATGGAAATGATTATACCTTTCAACACAACTGCAACAGCTGGCTGTGTGAACTAAAAGCAACTAGATGGAATTTACTAGATGGAATTTACTTTCAAGCAAGCATTAAAATCTACAGAGATCTGTACTACCTACTGTTAGTAGAACTGTACTACTACTGCTTTCAAATCTGTGAATCAAAAAGAATGTGGAGAAAAACATATATCTGAACATAACAAAATGGAACTAATTCAACATCTACTATCTAAAGAGCTTTAGTCTATCATCTTAAAAATTTACCATGCAGGAGAAGAGACAAACATGCTTGTGCTGTACATATAGCACTAGTGTATTCAGTTATGTTCCTGGGAGGAAGATCAGTCAGAATAAAGTTTATCTTGGTCCATCACACTCAGCAAGAGTAGCAGAGCTCTCCAAGATTTCATCTTACTTTAAAAAGATATATATGTTACAATTAATTATATTATTTTAATGTATTTGGCTCCCGTCCAAACGTCTAAGAGTATGGACACTAACATCAGTTCAATCTGGGCATTAATATTAGAACTTCAAATATTTCTTTAGTCATGAATGAAAAAAAAAACACATACACTCATTACACCACACAACAGAAGCACATTCATCAGGTTATTAGTTTGTCACACATCTCATATGACCACATCCTCTGCAAGTACTGCAGTCATAAGGTAAGAAGACAGATGAATGGGTATTTATCATGTACCTTCTTGACACTCAGATTTTCTGTACTGTTTCCTAAACACTTCATTTAAATAATAAATAAATAAATCACTTAAAATGCAATGGACCTTGTTTTGTGCTCTGAAACGTGTGTATACATTCCTCACATGCCTCTACTTCCATTTTATGCAGGATTGATTGTAAATTACCAGATTATTAGGCCATCCAATTCATAGAATCATAGAATATCCTGAGTTGAAATGTACCCACAGGGTGATCAAGTCCAACTCCTGGCCCCACACAGGACCACCCTAAAATCAGACCACATGTCTGAGTGCATTTTCCAAATGCTTCTTGAACTCTGAAAAGCTTGCTGCTGCGACCACTTCCTTAGGGAGCCTGTTCCAGTGCCTGACCATCCTCTCACTGAAGAACTTTTTCCTAATATCCAACCTGAACTTCCCCTAATGCAGTTTCATGACACTCCCTCAGGACCTATCACTGGTCACCAGACAGAGATCAGCAACTGCCCTCTGCTCCCCTTCGTGAGGAAGCTGTAGGCTACCATGAGGCATGTCTCCCCTCCATCTCCTCTTCTCTAGGCTGAACAAATGTATTAACTTCAGCTGTTCCTCATACATCTTGCACTTTAGACCCTTCACCATCTTTATAGCCCTCCTTTGGATCTCCGCTAATAGTTTCATGTCTTTCTTATATTGTGGAACCCAAACCTGCAAACTGTAGACACGGTGAGGCTGCACCAACGCAGAATACAGCAGAACAATCACTTCCCTCAACCAGCTAGCAATGCTGTGCCTGATGAACCACAGGATACAGTTGGCCTTTTGGCTACCAGGGCACACTGTTGACTCACATTCAACTTGCTGTGGACCAGAACTTCCACATCCCTTTCCATGGGACTGCTGTCCAGCCTCTCGTCCAGTCAGTCTGTATAGCCAGCGCTGCCCTGTCCCAGGCACAGAATCCAGCACTTACCCTTTTTGAATTTCATATCGTTGGTGACTTCTCAGCCCTTTAATTTGTCAAGATCTCTCTGCAAGACTTCTCTGTCCTTGAGGGAGTCAACAGCTCCTTCAATTTAGTGTCATCCGCAAACATACTTACTATACCTTCAAGTCCAGCGTACAAGTAATTTATGAAAACATTAAAGAGAAATAGCTCTAAAATGGAGCCCCGTGGAACCCCACCAGTGACTGGCCGCCAGCCTGATGTAACCCCATTTACTAGAACCCTTTGAGCTCAATCCATCAACCAGTTTTTCTCCCCTCATATTTATCTAGCTCTATGCTGGACATTTTGTCCAGAAGGATACTGTGAGAAACAGTATCGAAAGCTTTGCTGTAATCCAACAAGATTACATCAACTGACTTTCCTTGGTCAACTACCTGGGTGACCTCGTCATAAAAGGAAATTAAGTTTGTTAAACAGGACCTTCCCCTCGTGAACCCTTGTTGGCTGTGACTAATGACTGCATTGTCTTTCAGGTGTTTTTCGGTAACACCTAGAATAATCTTCTCCATAATTTTACCAGGCACTGAAGTGAGACTGGCAGGCCTGTAATTACCAGAGTCCTCCTTCATGCCCTTCTTGAAAACTGGAAAGAAGTTTTCCAGCTTCCAGTCAACTGGGACCTCTCCAGATTCCCAAGACCATTGAAAAACAGTTGAGAGAGGTCTTGTGATGACATCAGCCACCTATCTGAGTCCCCTGGGATGAATCCTATCAGGCCCCATAGAAGTAAGTGATAAGGAAAATAAGAAGATGTAAGTAAGATAAGGAAATCCTTTACTGTGGAAAAACAGCCCCAGCTGAAAGCAGAGTATTTAGAAAACATGTATTTAACAAGACAACACTGAACTCCTTTAACTTTGAAGGATGTTCATTAATAAATTTCATAAGATTTTTATCAAAGAAAGATAGTGTCTTGTGTGTCTGAGCCAAAAGAAGAAATGTCATCCTGTACATCCTTATTCATGGTAAATAAAGCCTTTGATTTCAGTGGTACCACATCTGCAAATAAAGACTCCTTAAATACTAGAATAATCCTTCATCTCAGAACTCTTCATTTTCTTACATACTCATGAGTGAATTTCACAAGAAAGTAAAAAGCAAACAAACAAACAAACAAACCAAACAAATAAACAAAACAAAAACAAATAAAACAAACAAAAACAGAAAAACCCACCTCACTATGTCTGCAGATAGGTGGATTGCCAGAATGCCAGGATCACACCAGCTATCAACTCTGGACAACATTACTGTAGTGCAAACTATTAGGTGGATGCCTACTTCCTGTATTAAAAAGAGGCAATAGTTACTCTATTTGTCTCCCTTGCAATGCAGACTGCTTTCACAATTGTTAGATCCCAGAATTCTTTGCCTGAAAAGGATTTCTTGTACTTGCCTACCTTCATATGTTGAACCTCAGCAAGATGGACTGCAATGTGCCTACAAAATGCTTGTCCTTTCATACATAACAGTGAGAAAGCATATTTGCAGATAGAAATAAAGAGTAAAATACACATAGTGCAAGCACCTAAGCTCTTTGCATTCTGGTGATAGAATAAATGACGATGATACATGATGATATAAACACACCACTCCTTGAAAACTTCCATGAACCATTAAAATTGTATTTAGCTTCAGTTTAAAACTTACATGCCTGTTGAAGTAACTGTAATTTCTTTTTAACCTGCAGGAGAAATAAATTTATAAAAGACAATTTCATATTCTGTCAATCATCAGCCAGCCAACTATAAGGTATAGGACTATACAGGTAAGGAACAAAATAAATAAACCCAGTGAAGTAACTGTCATTTGGAAACAAAGGAGTGGTGCATTAAGTGTGAGCCTCCTACTCAGCAACCACAAATGTGAGGATCATTTTGATCTGTATCTCCTCTACTCTGCCCTTGTAAGGCCCCACTTGCAGTACTGCATACAGGTCTGGGGCCCCCAGAACAAGAAGGATGTGGATCTGTTAAAATAAGTTCAGAGGAGGGCCACGAAGATGATCAAAGGGCTGGAGCACCTCTCCTATGAAGAAAGGCTAAGAAAGCTAGCAATGTTCAGCCTAAAGAGGGGGCTCTGGGGTGACCACATTGCAGCTTTTCAGTACTTAAAGGGGGCTTATAAAAAAGACAGAGAGTAACTTTTTGACCAATCAGATAATGACAGGACAAGGGGGAATGATTTTAAACTAAAAGAGAGGAGATTTAGATTAGAGGCTAGGAGGAAATTCTTCTCTCAGAGGGTGGTGAGGCAATGGAACAGGTTGCCCAGAGAAGCTGTGGATGCTCCATTCCTGGAGGTGTTCAAGACCTGCTTAGATGAGGCCCTGGCAACCTTATCTAGTGGGTGGCATCACTGCCTATGGCAGGAGGGTTGGAACTAGATGATCTTTAAGGTCCCTTCCAACCTGAACCATTCTATGATTCTATGACCATGAGTAGAACTAGCAATGATGCAACTGCATCATGAGAAACAGTAAGCAAAGACTGTGCTTTCGTGCTGCTCTATCATGCAACCAGGACAAGGCACAAATCACAGGGAGATGCTAATGCAGGTACTCTCCCCACAGCAATCACACATTTGCAGAAATTTATCGGTAGAGGAGTTGCCTGTTCAGTCTATGCCTCTAACATTACTGTTACCTTTGGATCACTGAATTCTGAACCAACATTAAAAGCTACCTTACCTCTACTCTTTATACAGGTATATCCTCACATGACAGAAACAATCTGTTCCAAAATCAGGATAAGCAGAATTGCAGATGATACAATAATAGAGTCCTAAGTCTGCTTCTTTTCCCATTTGTACCAATCATTTGTGTTCCATTCCTCGTTTTGAAATCTCCCTTCTACTCACCTCTCGGGCCCCTGGGAGACAGCAAGCTTCCCTGAGAAGTGGGTCTGGTTCGCATATTGAGTCCATGAATGGGTTTGCCTTCTCCCAAGGCATGAATAACCCAGACCATCTTCCCCAGAATGCTTTTTACGTACACTATAGGGACTTAAACTCCTTCTACAGTATGTGTGGTTTTGATTGGGCAAAGCCAGCTTGATTGGCAGATCCTCTAGCGCTAACTAACCAAGCATCCTTTGCTAAATGTGTATCCCAGTGCTTGAATGTCCCAGCACCTCTTGCTCTCAGTGTAGTCTTTAACAGTCCATTGTATTGTTTGATTTTCCTGGAGGTTGATGTATGATAGGGGGTGTGCATTTAATTTGTTCAAAGGCCTGTTGTTGCTCAGGGCCCCATTTGAAATCATTCTCCCAGGTCACTTGATAGTGAGGTTTACAATGCATGATACCCACTCAATGCCATTCTCTTTGGCCCAGGTGTCTATGAGGTTGTTTCAGAAATAAGTCCCATTTTTTGACTTAGTTCTTTCTAGGGTGCTATGTCACCATCGGACCTGCTTTTCAAGGCCCAGGGTAGTGTTTCAGGCAGTGCCATGGAACACAGGATATGTTTCCAACCATCCAGTGGTTGCTTTCACCATTGTAAGCACACGGCACTTGCCTTGGTGGGTTTGTGAGTTTATAATCAATCTGCCAGGTTTGTGAGTTTGTTCATAATGCCAGGCCTCCCCATACTGATTTTTCAACCATCATCCAGCGTACCAGAGAGGCTTCAGCTGCTTGACTTGCTTGATCGTAGTGCATGTTTTGAAATCATGGATAACCTGTGCAATGGTGTCTGTGGTCATATCCATCACTCGATCATGAGCCCATCTGCATGTTGCATCTCTGCCTTGATGGCCTGAGGTGTCATTGGTACAGCAAGCAACAAATGCAACCCTTTTGTTGCCAGTCCAGGTCCACCTGAGTCACTTGAATCTTAACAGCCTGATTCACCTGCTGGTTGTTTTGATGTTCTTCAGTGGCCGACTCTTGGGTACGTGAGCATCTACATAATGTACTTTTACAACCAGGTTCTCTACCCAGGCAGCAATATCTTGCCCCAATGCGGCAACCCAGATGGGTTTGCCTCTGTGCCGCCAGTCACTCTGCTTCCATTGCTGTAACCACCACCCCCAGGGCATCAGTCTAGAGTTAGAGCACTGGCCACTTTTCCCATTCAGCGATATCTAAAGCCAGCTGGCTGGCCTTCACTTCTGCAATTTGGCTTGGTTCACCTCCTTCAGTAGTTTCTGCAAATTGTTTCATAGTGCTCCATACAGCAGTTTTCCACTTTCAAAGCTTTCCTACAATACAACAGGACCCATCAGTGAAGAAGGCATATTTCTTCTCATTTTTTGGTAGCTTATTACACATCAGGCCTCCTCAGCATGCATTACCTCCTCCTCTGGTGATATTCTGCATTCTTTGCCTTCTGGAAAGTCCATGATAACTTCCAAGATTCCTGGATGACTGGGGTTTCCTATTTGAGCCCGTTGTGTGATCAGTGTGACCCCATGTAGCATCAGTTTCATGATCATAATGATTCTACGATTCTCTGATTCTAGGGTTGGAAAAGACCTCCAAGATCATCCGGTCCAACCATACCCCTACCACCAATATCACCCACTAAACCATGTCCCTAAGCACCACCTCCAACCTTTCCTTGAACACCCCCAAGGGACGGTGACTCC
Organism: Cygnus olor; assembly: GCF_009769625.2. Lineage (NCBI taxonomy): Eukaryota > Metazoa > Chordata > Aves > Anseriformes > Anatidae > Cygnus > Cygnus olor. The sequence continues at coordinate 102,187,039 of NC_049169.1, forward strand.
ACCACCTTCCTGGGCAAACCATTCCAATGCCTATCTACTCTTTCTGAGAACAAATGTCTTGTAATTTCCAAACTAAACCTCCCCTGGTGCAACTTGAGGCCATTTCCTCTTGTCCTGTCACTAGTTATCTCTAAGAAGAGGCCAACCCCCAGCTCCCTACAACTTCCTTTCAGGTAGTTGTAGAGAGCAATAATGTCTCCCCTGAGTCTCCTCTTCTCCAGACTAAACAACCCCAGTTCCCTCAGTTGCTCCTCACAGGACTTGTGTTCCAGGCCCTTCACCACCTTCATAGCCCTTCTCTGGGCACAGTCAAGGGCCTCAATGTATTTTTTGTAGAGAAGGGCTCAAAACTGATTATAGTACTCAAACTGCGGCCTCACGTAAGCAGACGACAGGGGGACGATCACCTCCCTGGTCCTGCTGGCTACACTATTCTTGATACAAGCCAGGATGCCATTGGCCTTCTTGGCCTCCTGGGCACACTGCCGGCTCGTGTTCAGGCAAGCATCGACCAACTCCCCCAGGTCCTTTTCCTCTGCACAGCTTTCCAGCCACTCTGCCCTAAGCCTGTAGCATTGCATGGGGTTGTTATGACCAAAGTGCAGGATCCGGCACTTAGCCATGTTGAACCTCATCCCATCAGCCTCTGACCATCGACCCAACCTGTCCAGGTCCTTCTGCAGGGCCTTCCTATCCTCCAGCAGATAGACGCTTCCCCCCAACTTGGTGTCGTCTGCAAACTTACTGATGGTGCATTCAATTCCCTTATCCAAAGCATTAATAAAGATATTAAAGAGGATGGGCCTCAACACCAAACTCTGGGGAACACCACTGGTGACCAGTCACCAGCTGTATTTCACTCCATTCACCACTGGACCTGGCCGTCCACACAGTTTTTAAACCCAGCAAAGAGTGTACCTGTCCAAGCCATGGGCTGCCAGCTTCTCCAGGAGAATACTGTGGGAGACTGTGTCAAAGGCCTTGCTGAAGTCTAGGTAGACTACGTCAACAGCCTTTCCCTCATCCATCAGGCAGCTCACCCAGTCATAGAAAGAGATGAGGTTGGTCAGGTAGGACTTGCCTTTCATGAACCCATGCTGGCTGGGTCTGATCCCCGCGTTGTCTTGCACATGCTGTGTGATTGCATTCAACATGACCTGTTCCACCACCTTTCCTGGCATCGAGGTCAGGCTGACAGGCCTGTGGTTCCCTGGGTCCTCCTTACAACCCTTCTTATAGATAGGCGTCATATTAGCAAGGCTCCAGTCACACGGGACCTCTCCAGATGACCATGACCACTGATAGATGATGGAAAGTGGCCCAGCAATCACATCCATCAGCTCCCTCAACACCATCTGGCCCCATGGATTTGTGGCAGTCCAGGTGGAGCAGCAGGTCTCTGTTTCCACCTGAACTGTTGGGGGTTTATTCTCTTTCCCATCCCAGACTGCCAGGTCAGGAGGCTGAGTATCCCAAGGATAAGTGGTCTGACTAGTAAAGAGAGACGTAAAGAAAGCATTAAGAACCTCAGCCTTTTCCTTATCCTAACTAGTCATATTCCCCACTGCATTCAGTAAAGGATGGAGATTCTCCTTGGCCCTCCTCTTGCTGTTAATATGTTTGTAAAAATATTTTTTTTTTTTTATCCTTAACCATAGTGGGCCAGGTTGAGCTCATGCTGAGCTTTAGCCTTTCTGATTTTTTCTCTGCGTATGCTGGCAACTTCCTTGTACTCTCCTCAAGTTGCCTGTCTCTTCTTCCACTGGACACAGACTCTCTTTTTCCCCCGGAGACTCAGGAAAGGTTCCGTGTTCAGCCGTGCCAGTCTTCTCCCCTACCAGCTCATCTTATGGCACACAGGGACAGCCTGCTCCTGCGCCTTTAAGACTTCCTTCCTGAGGAGCATCCAACCTTCCTGGACTCCTCTATCCTTCAGGACTGACTCCCAAGGGACCATCCCTGCCAGTGTCCTGAACAGTTCAAAGTCTGCCCTCAGTAAACCCATCTGTCCCTTTCCTCTACCTGTCCAGAGGCAGGGCCTCTCTAGTTCTTGTCAAAGTACCAATCACTTAAAACTTGTAGACGCAAACCAGAAGTCCCTTCATTAGGATTAGAATGAAGTCTTCTACTCTGGTAGACTGCCCAATTACTGCAGCAGTAATTTTCCTGAAAGAACCCCTTTTGGCTGCTGTTTTTTCTTGCAACTCACAATCTAGGTTTGAGGTACGTTTACCATTCCACTTCCTCATGTTCTCCCTGTGGTCACACAGATAAAACTATAGGGTGGCACAGAGAAACACTGACTCCTAATAACTGATCTTGGTTGGTATGGATGGGGAGGAACACATTGCGTCTTTGAACTGATGGAATTCTTGAGACAGGTTCATCACAGGCAAGACAGAGGCCCATAGGTAGAAATAGATATTCTCTTTGTATTGCCATGGTTGGTTGGCCAACCGATTCACTGTTGTTGCCTCTGTGTCTTTCCAATTCATTATTGCCTGGGTGCTGGAGTATGACTATGGTGTGGTCCATACAAACTTCTGCCACATGGCCCATGTGACTTCATCCAGGTCTTTGTATGCCCAGTTGTCGTCCAGGTTGCTATAAATCACATTCAGCATAGCTAATTCCCTCAGGTACTGGATACCCCCCTCCATGGTGATACACTTGCTTCAGTATGAAGGAAAGATATTGTAAATTAATCAACAGGAGTTGCTTCCAGAAGCTGAGGACTTGTGTCACTTTTCCTATTACTTTGTCAATGGCCTTATCCCTAGAAAGGAATCCCAGCTGCTGGGTTTCCTTGACTTCTAATTCCTGGCCCCAGTACTCCAGTGTTGGAGCAACCAGGTGATAGATAACGTGCTGAACAATGGTAATCTTCTGAACAATGGCTGAAATCTTTTCATGCATATTGCAGTTCGCTCAGGGACAGGAATCAGGTGGTTTCTGACTTGTTTATGATTTCTTTGTCTTCCCCCTGCTGTTCTTGTGACTGTACTGCTGCAGAACAGACTGCCTCTTCTGAATGTTCCTCCTGCTCCCTCTTAGGAGCTTCTTCTTCTCTTACTAAAGAAGTTGATTTTCCACTTCCATTGTTTCTTCTTGACTATAGGGGAGACTGATATCTTCAAAAGCTGTCTCTCTGATTTAGCCACAGAATCTTTTATTCTGTCATCTCTTCTCCTTGAGGGTGCAGAATAGTGTTGACTATTGCTTAATAGGCATAGACCAGACCCCCAGCACAGTGTGATGAGCTGTGTCTCTTTGGACATACATATTTTCACACCATCCTTACCTTGCTTTCAAGGTTTTTTTTAATATCCCTGAGTGACTTGACATTTTAAAGCGACTTTTCTGTTTGTCACTGTACATTATCAGTTCACATTGTTCACTGAAGCAATGTTTACACTGATAATTTAACAGACCAAGGGGTGACCTCACTGCTGTATATAACTTTCTCATGACAGGGAGTGGAAAGGGATGTGCTGATCTCTTCTCTCTGGCGATAAGTTAGAAGTGTTTGCACGATGCTTATAGACTTAATGGTTTAACTCCTAGGTTGCCCTGTATGGAGTCAGGAGCGATAATCGTCACAGGTCCTTTCTAACTCAGGATGTTCTGTGATTATATAATTCTAACAGGCACATACAACATATCAAGGGAACGTCATAGTTCGTAGCATAAGAGCAATATTGCAACTCCTAATCTGGGATGCAAAATCTGCTTTCTGTAAGTTTTAAAAAAACAACTTATCATAGAATGGTTTGGGTTGGAAGGGACCTTAAAGATGATCCAGTCCCAATGAATTGAAAAAACTATCTGCACACCTGCACTCCTTATCAAGCTCCATACCTAAAAGGATAAAGTATCAGTGGGTTTAGAAGGACAGATTTTTTTTTAAATAACCATATTCTTTCAATTTTACAGACCTGTTTGGCTGGCAGAATGCCACCAGACCATGCAATTTAATACAGTCATAGCTGTCACAAGACATGCTAGATTGCTCTATGCATGGACTCTCTTCTATATATAACTGATAAGAGCCTGCATAATTAAGGTTTCATTTAGAAGTCTCAGCTATGAAACTAATGGCTTTTTTGCAGTGAGCTTTCATTCTACATGACACATGAGCTTTCTTCATAACAGTAATTCTTCTCCGAAAATGCGTAAGAGAACATCAAGTGTTTTGATGTATTCATAATAATCTCCAATGTTAACAATGTCTGTAATTTTAGAATCTGGTGAAATTTCTCTGAAATTTTAATATTAATCTGCAGTCTTTTTCTTCTTATAGAGTAGGAGCTGAATTTATTACGAGTGTTAAATAAGGAAAAGTAGGTTTATTATTACTGTACAATGGATTTTGAAACAACTGGAAATTCCTTTTCCTGAAACTCAACAATGAGTCCAGCCTTACTTTGTCCACAGCACAGAAAAGAAGCTGCTAAAACTAGGAATACCTGGAAAGCTATCAGTAGAAAGTAAATTCCGTGCAGACTTGCAGTACTGTTACTTCCAAAGGAAAACAAATACATCTAAAGGTGACACAAGACTTTTCCTTCCCTGGCAGTAAACAAGATGTCACAAGAACAAAATTTGAGATGACAAATATAGGAGATAGTACACATTTCAAAACAGTACACAGGACTACTTACTATTGCATCTTTTGCTTACAATTCAGAAGGCTTTCTCTGACAACAAAAAATCTAATTTGTGTGCATCAGTTATGCACTTGGATACTAATGCACAGAATACATAGAAATATATTTTGAACAATGAAAGCTAGACAGACTATATTAACGTGTAACAATAACTTCAGATTTATTTTTTTCTTGTTTGGCACAGGACAATGAAAATGAGTTAGTTGTCAAACACTCAGTACTGCTTTTACAATCAGTGGAAGCTTCATACTTTTGCACGGGAAATAGGTTACTTATGTGGTAGTTCACCAAAGACATCTATTTTCTTTAAAATAGTGTTTGCAGGATCTGAGGCAGGTCACAGCATTACTATTAGCTTTTAAATTTTATTTTAACATTATTTGTTCCTCTGTTATTTCTGAGAAGTTGGCAAAAACACAACCAAAATATCCTGAAAATAAGCACTGGATCATCTACCAAACTTTCACAGCTACAGGAACAGAATTCAGGCCACTAGTTCTTCATTACAGAGCATTACATTATAAAATGCTTCACTTTCAGAAGCTTTCAGTAAAATTTTTGAACAGACTCTATTTTGCTATTAACCACATACAAATGTGGATCATTTTGACCTCTTACATATTCAAAGCAAATGGAAATCAAGTGAATTGAATTCTCCATTATGCAGCTGTAAACATTTATTGTCAATATGACAAAGTGAGGGGGAAGTCTCACCATCTTCCTTTGCTTCCTTCCCCTGCCCCTAGGGGTGAATATGCAGTTTGATACTACTGTAATAATCCCTACATGAAAATTGTGACTGTTGTCCAAACCCCTTACTTTCATTTTCTACAGCATAAATCCCTAACATCACATAAAGTAAAATACTTGATCCTTAGAATAATATAGTAAGATGCACGCAACACTGTTTGTACCTTACAGCTCACCCAGCACCAATACCTAGGGATGCTGAGACTTTACAAATATATTTCAATGAGTTAACTGTAGACTAATGTTCTGAGCATGCAGAAAAACTCATCTGCAGATAGTATAGCTTGCATTTTTTTTTAATCTATGTAGATATTTATATGGTTCCCTTCACTGTGTTACTGAGGCATTTCACAGGCAGTAATGAATTTCTCCAGGCAATACTCTTTCAAAATAAGCACAATCATCTCCCTTTGAAACATGAGGAAGACAGGGAGTGTTGCATGGGAGGAAGCTGTTACTTCTCCCATGCTGTCCTTCCTCCCATACTGTTTTGGCTGAACAAAGTATCAAAAAAAAATCACTAACATGACCTTTTTGCATCTCAGGTTTGAAACAAAATTACTACATTTGACTGAAATAAAATGCTAAAAACTCTAATATTTTCTGTATCGTGCCACAGCAAATACATAGTATGCATATGTAATTTATATCTAATATTCTTAACAAAATGCTTACGTCATAGTTGTTCCACCAATCTCTACTGCTGCTAGTAGTAGCTGTGTCAGAGTTGAATGACAATATCTACTTTCCTCATGCAGAAATAACTCTGCAGCAGTTCATGGTATGTTTACATCATTCAGGAACAAAACCAACATCAAACTAATACTCAGGATTTTTTCAGAATTCTTGTCCTGAATTACCAATCATCATTCAATTTAACTCCAAGATGGGTGTGTGTCAAACCTAGCTGCTTCCTAATAAAACTGATGGAGGTGATTTAGATTTACAGCAGCACATGGATGAGACAGGTTCAAACCTAACAAAAAGCTTGTATGCCTGAAATCATACTTTTTTTTTTCACTCGGTATAATAAAAGCAATATGCTTCCCCACAAACTATTGCTTGCTTGCCTTGGACCTTCCCATTACCATAACACTAATCTTTCTTGATTTTCATCCTAGGCCGCTAGGAAGAATCTCAATGATCACATTTGAAATCCCCCCTCCACACACACAGAAAAGCTTATAACACCAGGAATGACACTAGTAAGCAAGAGTATTTATAGCTTGGTTTTGATAAGCTTTTTGTCTCCTTGGGAATATAAACCACCAATTTCATATTTCGCAATGCTCCTACCACGAAGAAACTACCAGGAAGCTGACTGATATGACCTGATTATGAAAGCAAAGTAAAGAAGCTCAGAGTTTCCCTGAAGCAGGAATTCTAAGACCCACAGGGATAGCTCACTTACTTTCTGTGATACTGTCTGCTCCCAAGGACCATATGGGTCACTTCTGACCAAAGATAATGTCCATACTACTGAACATATGTGGGACTCTAGTGCTTTCCTGCAGCCTGTGACAGCTTTTTTATGCCTTTCATCTTTTGTACAACATAAATTTAGTTTGCTTCAATCTACCGGAGTGTTTTGTGACTTAGACGTGTGGAGGGCAGGGCACTGGATGAGAGTTTTCTGCACCAAGCAAATATCAAATGTTGCCTGCCTGAACAAGCGTGGTGTTTTTCTGTCCTGAGTTCTTATCCCATCAGCCTGAGAATGTGCCTGAAGTAGGCTCACCCTGTCCATACCACATTTGTCATCAAAGGACTGCAGAAACAGCACCAAGCAAACTGCCTAATATAAATTGGAAGATGAAGAGATCAGAATGAGATTTAAAAATCTGAAAGCTTTTGGCTTCATACAGAAAGGCTAGCTGTAAGCAGTGCTTCCTCAGTGCATCATTTCTCTCAAGGTAGTTTATTAATGATCAGAAGAACATTTAATGAGTTTGAAGCAGCATCAGGGTTGGGAATGATGTAGTTCAGGCTACCCCAAGGAAGACACAACCAATCAGTAGCTAAATGTCTCCTCCTTTCCCCCATCAGACAGACCATCTTGCTAAAAATATTAATGCCTAATGTCAGAAAACCATCAGGACAGCCATTTCATACCAAACAAAAATCAGCATATGCAGAAGCTACATCATAGCAGAATCAACATGAGATCCTTTCATACCCTTGACAGTAACATAACCAGCCAGTAAGTCAAACAGACAACTCTTCCTAATACATTATAAATCAGCATCACAATTCAAATATCTATGGTTAAGAAAACTGGTGACAACTGGGAAAGCTGAGATTAGAACCTGGTATTATTCCTGGAGTCTTTTGTGTGCCAGAGAGGGCTTAAAGGCTATGAACATACACAAATCCCCTGAGCGAAAGCTACACAGATTAAAAAAAAAAAAAAAGACTTCATGATGTGGAGATGACAGTAAAGATTTAGCTTGAAAATATGGCAGCTGTACACAAAACCAATACATTGTTCCAGCAAACCTTTCAGCAGACGCTTGTACCTTTTTGAAGTACAGCAAATTTATCCATTTCTGAATGAAAACCCAGAGCACCATCTGCTGATTGCCAGCATCATATCCTTCAACAGTCTCCCTGTAGGATCACCCAGTCTAGTCCTTGAAACACCCAGCTCCAGCACAGATTGCAAGATCAGCTCAGCCTACCATGGTGTGATATGAGACTGTCAGATTCCACCACCTGGTATGACAAGAAGTTACTCTTCACAGATTTTTTTTGAAATTTATTGAGGGCATTTGCTTCGTTGCATATTTTCCCCCACAAAATCTCTGGATTGTTAGTCTCCCAAGGGCCCCAGGTTATTCATTTCAACTGTAGCAACTATTCACATTTGCCTTCCCTTTTTTAAGCATCTAGAACAGACACGAGTCATAAAGGATCTCCAATTTTTCTCTCCAATTTTTCTACATAAAGCATTTAATCCACACATCCCTGTAGTCAAGGTCAAAGCATATGTCTACATGCAATTCTTTATTTCCTCTCTCAGTCTATAAAATGTCTTTACAATCCAAGCTGTACAAGCCTTCCTGCCATATCTTAAATGGTAACAGAGTTAGGATGAAATGAGTTTTCACCAGTATTTGCATCCTTTTTCTGCCTACTTTCTCATACATGAACTCACCTAAATGATAAAAGCACTTTCTTTTCCCTACGTGCATCTTTTAACTAAAGAATGTGCATAATCCTTTAATTTCTCATGGAACTCCACACATCTTCTTTGATGCACAGGTGGATCACTACTACCACTTTACCGACACTCCCCAGCAAACTTTGAAAGGCTGCAAAACAGAAAAATACCATGCTTGTGATGTAGGTAGAGTGCTATAGTTCCTTCCTTCACAAAGGTGACTGCCTGCACTCACTGCATACTCACATGAACTTGATATATCCTCCATCTTCCCCTTCTACAGTGACAGACTCATTGTGTTTCCAAATTAAAATAATTGGAATTTACTTTATCAAAAGTATCATAACTTTATCAAAATTATATAAAACTTACAGCAAGTTAGCTTCAATTTGGTACTTACATTCTCAGCTTCTGGATTTAGTTCTAATGCCTACCACTAACTGCCAACTCTAGCACCCATCTCTGGTGTTGATATTTGATGGTCATCAACTTGCTGTGTGACCCTGGTCACATCATTTCAATTCTGCACCCTATCTTTCTTATTTCTAAAGAGCTTGTAATCCTCAGACAGAAGAAGCCACTCATTCTAAATCCTAAATATTCTTAAAGTAAGCATGCTGAAATTCTATGATGAAAGGCTCTAGAGAACTGCAAAATTATAGTAAAATATCATTATTAATGTGCATCTGAATTGAAGATATTGTCAACCTGAACTTCTGAGCAGCTTTTCACCCCTGGAGAGAACATCGGAGCCAAGAAACAGTGCTGCAAGAAAAGTGGCAATTACTTGAAGTGTAAAATAGCAATAATGGATTTTTTTTTCTCAGATCAAGACAGAACCCTTTTTTTTTTTTTTTTCCCTGTCAAGCATTAACACACAACATTAATGACATTTTTACACTCTCTGGCATCATTCAACACTGGTAGTAACAAGCTACTCTGACTGCATGAGACTGGAGAGAGAAATTCTAATATAGGAAAAACAAAATGAAAAAGTAGTAAAATGGTGACATCCTGACCTAGCTCTATCCCTATACATTTCGCATTCATATTCTTAACTTTCTATTCATCTACAGAGAATGTTCCTTTATCTTTATAGCAAAACAATATACGTTGTGCGTGTAACTTCAATCTAATATTAAAGTCATCATACACATACACGCACACACTTCTGTACAGCCAAACTGAGAAAATAATTCATAGAGTTAATTCAGTTTTTAGCATTTCAGCATAGCAGAGGAGTGTAGCTGGGCAATTTGATTTTGGAATCAGGCCAAACCTAAAATTAAATGCTCTATGACAGCTGTCACTATTTGTCTGTCATGCATCAGAGAATGTCAGGCCATTATATGACATCAACTGTGAACATGGATCTTTTTGTCTAAGCTGCGGTCTACTTAATGCTTTCATGACTACTCTCAAACACATCCCTTATACCTTTAATTAATATCTGGCAGGAGATTACAAGTGAAATTCCACTTGCACCACTTCTTTGTCTGTTCTTTCCTATCAGAAATATGACAAGAAATACAAATTGTCTTAGGGACTTAGTCAACTTTAAGCCTTGCCAGGTAAATGTAACAATACAATTCAGATGCAATCTCCAACCACTCAGCACCTTCAACTGTCTCTGGAGATTTGTAATTACCATTACTTACTATTCTTCTCTACCTGCAGAAGATCCATAAGTATCTTAAAAAAAAAAGGAAATAGAACATTCTCATTGCTTGTTACTTGACACTTTCTCAAACATGAAAATTATGCAATCAAAAAGCCCTTTAATGGAAAATACTTGAAGTACATATATCAAATCAATTTACCGATCATTGCTGAGAATCACAAAAAACAAACTGCAATTACTTTGTTTATTACAGGAGGAGCATACACTCTCCGTTAGACTGAGAAACTTGCTATGTTAGTAACCAACATGCCAATTCTCAGGAGAGTTTGTGAATATGTTAATGTAGATATACAAAATACATGTCCATACTTGTCCATAATATTGTTGTAAAAGTGGCTGATATGAGAAAGACAGGGATAAACAGTAAAGTCACCACAAAATACAAATACAGAATAAAAAAACATAATATACCAAGAAGTTTCACCATGACCAAAGGTTTTATACTTTCAAGAAAATGAGACATGAGATACTTGGAGACAGGCATCTGAAAAACTTCATCCAGAGGACAGATAAGCAGCATACCCGTTCCAAACAGAATGCTGGTGCAACATAGTTATTCAAGATAGTCGTCTGAGGTTTTTCATTCTTTTTTTTTTCCCATAGTAACCAACTTTAAAAGTCTAAGGAACTATACTGTAAAAATATCTTCAAATTAGCTTGCAAAAGACATGGAATTCAGCTGTAATTGCTTGTTTGTGCCAAGTACTACTACTATACATTTCTCTTGATAACATCTTTAAACTATGAGCATACTGAAATTACTCTGCATTGATTTAAAAGCAGACTTCACCTAACAACATCTCCAATTTGCAAGCAACACAGCAGCATTATAAAACTAACAGTTAAAGTCACTACTTAAGCCAAACATGAAAATTAATAGAGAATACGTATGGAGATCTGTCTTCAGATTTCTATGTGTTATAACTGCAGACTTTATCACCCATTACACTGTGTATCATGGCAGTCACACAGGAAGAAAATCACTGAGTGATATAACTTTATTGCCTAGTTCCTCACTATTAATCAATATACACAGAACTGAAGATGACTTTAATGTTTTTCCTTCTGCAACATTAAGAAGTACAAACACAGGAAAGACATTTGCTTGACATTACAAGGCTTTCACATATGGCTTTATAGTGGAAATGGTATTAAAACTTCCCAACACTGTGCCATGAAAATATGACATAAGAGCAGAATGTTGAAGGAGCAAGTGATAAATACATGAAAGCAGATTTGATAAGATGAATCTCTCTGTATAACATAATGAAACACTTTAACAGCACATATTAAGTCTCTGGTGCACTGTCAAACTAATGAAATGAGAGAAATACATTATATTTGATAGTTTCTTGCTCAGAAGACAGGAGAGATTTTTATGGCTAAATGTGTGATGCTTACATACAAGTGAGAAATAGGCAACAAAGTAAAAAAAAAAAAAAAAAACGACAGGTTAAAATCACACACTGTCACGTTTTATCTATACCAGAGCAAACATGTCCAGCACACAAATGAAAGGCTTATTTTTAGACCTGCCAGCTTCCAAAATCATAGAATGTTTTGGGTTCGAAGGGACATCAAAGATCATCTAGTTCCAACCCCCCTGACATGGGCAGGGATGCCACCACTAGATCAGGTTGCCAGGGCCTCATCTAAGCAGGTCTTGAACACCTCCAGGAATGGAGCACCCACAGCTTCTCTGGGCAACCTGTTCCATTGCCTCACCACCCTCTGAGTAAAGAATTTCCTCCTAACCTCTAATCTAAATCTCCTCTCTTTTAGTTTAAAATCATTCCCCCTCATCCTGACATTATCTGATTGGTAAAAAAAAGTTACTCTCCGTCTTTTTTATAAGCCCCCTTTAAGTACTGAAAAGCCGCAACGAGGTCACCCCAGAGCCTTCTCTTCTTTAGGCTGAGTTTCTTCCTAATATCTAATCTAAACCTACCCTCTTTCAGTTTAAAACCATACTCTTTGTCCTATCACTACATTCCCTGATAAAGAGTCTCTCCCCGTCTTTTGTGTAGGCTCCCTTTAATTACTGGAAGGCTGCTGTAAAATTTCCCCAGAGCCCTCTCTTCTCTAGACTAAACAATCCCGAGCTGTCTCATTTGCTCTTCACAGGAGAGGTGCTCCAGTCCTCTGATCATCCTTGTGGCCCTCCTCTGGACTTGCTCCAACAGGTCCATGTCTTTCTTGTGCTGGTGGTCCCAGAGCTGAATGCAGTACTCCAGGTGGGTTCTCACAAGAGCAGAGTAGAAGGGAAAATCACCTCCCTGATGACAGCTCTAAGAGATTGTATTGGGTTTGTGTGTCAAGGTTTAGGAAGCAGGGAGCTGCACGGGTGGCCTCTGTGAGAAGAACCCAGAAGCTGCCCCATGTTTGATGACGGCCAGTTTCAGCCGACTCCGGAAGGAACCCACTCCTGGCCAGAGCCAAGGCAATGAGCAATGTTGGTTGTGCCTCTGAGAGAGCAGATTGAAGAAAGAAGAAATAAATCTGCTATGCAACAGCAGCTGGGAGAGCAAGAAGTGAGAACCAGCCCTGCAGACACCAAGGTCAGTACAGAAGGAGGGCAGGACGTGCTCCAGGCATGCAGCAGCAGTTCCCCTGCGGCCTGTGGAGAGGCCCCTGGTGAAGCAGGCTGTCCCCCTGCAGCCCATGGGTCCCACATGGAGCAGATCTCCACGCTGCAGCCCGTGGAGGAGCCCCCGGTGGAGCAGGTGGAGGTGGCCTGGAGGAAGCTGCGGCCCATGGAGAGCCCTCGCAGGAGCAGGCCCCAGGCCGGAGCTGCAGCCCGTGGAGAGGAGCCCACGCAGGAGCAGGGGTCTGGGGGGAGCTGCCACCTGCGGGGGACCCAGGTTGGACCAGTTTGCTCCTGACAGATGGACCCCATGGTACAGACCCATACTGGAGCAGTTCTTGAAGAGCTGCTGCCTGTGGGAAGCCCACACATGACCAGTTCGGGAAGGACAGCATCCTATGGGAGGGACCCCACATTGGAGCAGGGGAAGAGAGTGACCATGAAGGAGCAGCGGAGACAAAGCATTATGGATTCACCACAACCTGCATTCCTCTGTGGATGGGGGGAAAGGTGTTTTTAGTTTTTTTGTTTTGTTTTTCTCACTTCTCTAGCTTGTTAGTAATAGGTAATAAATTGCTCTAATCTCACTATGCTGAGTCTGTTTTGCCCATGACGATCATTGTTGAGTGATCTTCCTGTCCTTATCTCAACCCTTGAGCCCTTCTCATCATATTTTCTCCCCCTTTCCTTTTGAGTAGGGGGAGTGAGAGAGCAGTTGTGATGAAGCTCAGCTGCCCAGCTTGGTAAAACCACCACAGAGATGATTTTGCCTTATCCGTAACAGGCGTCAACAATTGCCTTGTTCCTGAGATACACTGCTGAACAGAACCCAAGCACCACACAGGATCTTTCTGGACTTCACAGGCACTGAAAGCTTGCAGAAATGCTCTGGGCAGTGCAGGCTGCCAGCAGCACAGCCATGGCCTGAGGCAGATGAATCTGATCAGCCAAACCCCTGCTCTGAGGGAAGAATACATAGAGTTGCTTTCTGATTCCCAAAAGGGGAGTCTTGAAATGTTATCAGGTATTCTGGAGAGAGAGGGACTATCTTCTTCAATAGGCCTGGCAAAGTGTCATGGAAAGCTTTTGGTAGCCTTTGCTGTCCCCCAGAAATGAAGGAGTCAAGATCCATCCTTACCCCTCCCTCCTCCTCTCCCCCCCACCCCCAAACCACATTTCATATGACTATCCTTTTATACCAGAATAAGGAGTTGCTGCTGCTGCACTCTAACCACACAATGACTGCAAGATACTTAATTTTCCCATTAATTAAAACCTAACTCTCAATGTAGAAGTAACTGGTGTGTCAACATGGGCAAATAAAACAACTCTAAATACAAAAGCAAGAAAGTTACTTCTACCCCTCAGTATTGGATGATGGTTACAATTTTTTGTAAAGAATTGCTTCTGGAAAAAGCAATGCCACCACAACTCAGCAGCCATTAGGTGACACATTTCTTTAAAAAGGTGCCTCCCGTCTTTCCACACTCACCTGCAACGCATCCCTACCAAATACACCATTGCACCGCTTCAGCTATAAAAACTCCTTTGCCAAGTTTTGAATATGCATGGTTCACCTAAGAATTCATTGACAGCTTTATCTCCCAAACATAGCTTTCTTCTTTGCCAGCCAAACTACCATGGGATCAACTTAACACTTAAAATGTAAAGATAGATGCTCAGTCCTCTTTTAAAAGCTCTCACAAAAGTGGCAGCCAACTTCCTCGAGGTAGATTGACTGTCACCAACCAAGACTTGGAGCACTGACAACCTAACACATACCAGTGAACTTGCTACTTAATACTACTTGCCCTTAATTTTACTTTTTAGCTGGGTATCAATGATTGCACTAAATAAAATTTCTTCACTACAGTCTTCATGGGGCAAGGGCTGTCTTCTTTGCATTCATTGCTAGTGACTAATACAATGGGAGATTTTCTGGGGTCTGTTAAGCTTTACTTAAGTAATAAACCTGTAAGAGACAGTTATAGGAAAGTTAAAGCAGGTGCTAGCTGGGAAACTTATGTAACTTCAGAGCCCTTCTTCCCTGTCTTCTTTCTTCCACAAACATCACTCACGTACAAATGTGTGTACATGCACACACACACAGAGTTAGCAAGCACTATCAAAAATTGTTATAAGCATTTTTGTAATGCTAGCTCTAATTTTTTCATCTATCTATTCCTAGCTCTCGGTAGGAAACTGACTAGTCTTTTAAAATGTTGTCTGGAAAGTTGCAAACTCGCTAGCAACTGAGGCATTGCAAATGAAACTACTCACAAACCCTTCACTTGAGCGATACAGTTATCAAAAGATAGTCAATAGACTGTATAATGCGTGTAGCTGTAAAACCAAGGCACTATCCATTCTTTCAGGATTTAAACTATCAATCCAAACATGTAGGACCAGAAAGAACCAGATGGATCCAGGGATCACAGGCTGGTCAAGAGATAATTCCATCTTTCACTTTATCTAGGTCAACAATTTGAAACAGACTGAAAAAATTACTAGCAAAAAGGAAAGGATCTACGTGCCCATCCTACTCTTCATGTTATTTACAGCAACCGACAGCTTTTTCAACATCCCCTGACAGTGCCGATTATATGAACAGACACAGAGACCAACTCAAGCAGTCCTCACTGTCAGAGTGTAGAGTTGGATAGATAAGTGCAGGAGGCTTGCTTTAAAGAACCCTAACTCCTCTGTTCTGCAGCCACAATCTGCCAACCCTAAGGCTAGCAGACAGTTAACTTTTCATTGATGCTGAAGGCTTAAATACAGACGAACAGAAGGGAATTGGCATTTCTTTCCCCAGCAACACCTTGTTACTCAACAGTTTTCCAAACTCTAGTGCACAAGCACCTGAGATAGATGAATAGACTGACTCAAATCAGTTCTTATTTTGACTGAAAAATAAGAAACTGAAATTGTCTAAAAGCCATTCCTCCTCTGAAGCTGTTTAAACACCAGGAAACATTACTTTTAGACATGTGAAATGTTAGCTGAGGGACCATCAAACATTTGAATTCCAGCACATACATGGGTTTGACTCTTCTCTGTGCATACATCACACACAGCAGGGGCATACATCACAAACAACAGGGGGGGTTACACAATAGTTGTTATAAAACCATATGATTAAAAAAAGCCTTCTCTGGTCTTATATCATAGCTCTCATAAATGAGCATAAACAAAAGCAAATTCTATGGGAATAAATTCCTAAAACACTCAGGGAAAAGTTCATTCCTTTCCTGGTTCACTATTAGCTTTGAAACAACACCCCTTGCTGCAGAAAAGCCAGTGACCAAGTTTTGCAGCCCTACTACCAGCAAAATTACATCTTCTGACCTTATTGGAACACAGAAGACTTACAGAAGTCTTACAAAAGGGGGGGAGGGGGGCGAGATGAGGGCATGAAACAGGGACTGAGACCCATCTCACAGGTAGAAGAGCACAAAACAAAACAACTGCAGCTGTCCAGAGCCCACTGCTCTAACGCACAATACGTGTGGCTTTGTGTGTAGCAGTATCATGTAACTTCCAGATGTCAGATTCAGCAGTCCCCCAAATGTGTTGGCTTGCTCCCTTCTGCAGCTGGTGACTGGATTACCCAGCAGCCTCCTTCTAGCCACAGGATTAAACCCCCGTGTACTGGATAACCTTACAGTATTCAGAACGACAAAACAGCTATCCTAAAGTATAAGACTTAGATACTGGGCAATTGGCCTCTTTCCTTATGATAGAAAGAGTCTTCCAGAGAGAGCAGTAACAGGTACATCTTATTTAGGAAAGTATACAATGAGCAGCTGTGGCTTGCAACAAATGTTATCTCCCTGTCAATTCAGCTGTACTCAAAGGTGAATACAGAGACAGCTGTTAAAAAAGCTTATGATACAGCTGAACATAAAACCCCACAAAAATATTCAGAAAGTATTTAAAATTCAATCTGTTTAGAGACTTCAAGAAGCTAACATGTACATGACAGATAAGCACTACTTCTCCAATAGCATGGGAGGTGCCAACTATGCATTTGCTCTTTTTGTGAAACAAATCTCAAAAGTAAAACAGCACAGTAGATGTTTTGTTTAAAAATCAAAACCAGTCTATGACGTTTTTCTCTAAGACATTTTGTTGTACAGGGCAGAGGAGAAAATCAATTCTACTTTAATGGCATTACTGTTTATTCGTGACCAGTAGTACATGTGATAGGCAAAACGTTGTTCTAATGGATAAGAAGGCAAAATTTTTCCCTCCAAAAGCTCCACATGAAACCAGCACTGGAATTTCAACTCACAGAAGAACTAATACAAATTAGAATCATAGAATCATTTAGGTTGGAAAAGACATCTGAGAGAGCAGATTTAAGAAAGGGAAAATAAATCTGCTGTGCAACAGGAGCTGGGAGAGCAAAAAGTGAGAACCAGCCCTGCAGACACCAAGGTCAGTGAAGAAGAAGGAGAAGGAGATGCTCCAGGCACCAGAGCTAAAGTTCCCCTGGAGCCTGTGGAGAGGACCGTGGTGGAGCAGGCTGTCCCCCTGCAGCCCATGGTGTACCACTGTGGAGCAGATCTCCATGAGCAGATAGATGTGGCCTGGAGGAGGCTGCAGCTTGTGGGGAGCCCCCACCAGAGCAGGTTACAGGCCAGACCTCTAGGCTGTGGAGAGGAGACCATGCAGGAGCAGGTGACCTGGCAAGAGCTGCCGCCCGTGGGGGACCCGTGCTGGAGCAGTTTGCTCCTGATGGATAGACCCTGTGGTACAGACCCATATTGGAGCAGTTCTTGAAGAGCTGCTGCCTGTGGGAAGCCCACACATGACCAGTTCGGGAAGGATGGCATCCCATGGGAGGGACCCCACATTGGAGCAGGGGAAGAGAGTGACCATGAAGGAGCAGCAGAGATGAAGTGTTACCACAACCCCCATTCCCCTGCACAACTTGGGAGGAGGAGGTGGAAGAGGGTGGATGAGGGGAAGGCATTTTTAGAGTGTTTTTGTGTGTGTGTGTTTCTCACTTCTCTAGCTTGTTAGTAATAGGTAATAAATTGCTCTAATCTCACTATGCTGAGTCTGTTTTGCCCATGACGATCATTGTTGAGTGATCTTCCTGTCCTTATCTCAACCCTTGAGCCCTTTTCATAATATTTTCTCCCCCTTTCCCTTTGAGTAGGGGGGGTGAGAGAACAGTTGTGATGGAGCTCAGCTGCTCAGCTTGGTAAAACCACCACACCTTGACCAAAAAACCCGAAGTTCTGCCAGTTACACGGGGCTCAGAGCCTGATTTACTGGCTCTTCCTGTTTTTCACCTTGTCATTCCCTGTAACTAGAGGGATAGGGGAAAACACTATTTGTGCTCTTGATCCCTTATCTAGTTGTTCCAAGGCTCTGAAGGCTCTTTTGATTGCCCTTGGACTTCTTCTTGGAGCTTCAACACCGCCTACCTGAAAAATCAACAGCAGTAGAAATCCAAGGGCAGAACCAGGGTAGGATGCTTTCTCGCCCCATGGAGGCAGCAGGCCTCCCTATGAAGGGGGTCTGGTCTACATATTGGGCTTTTTGTTCCCTTCAGTAGGGAGTCTCTTAGGAAGTTTTTCAGGAGATTGCTATAGTACCTTGACAAAATTTGCTTTAGAAAATATTGCTTTGCTAACTATTCCATATCTAAAACTCACTCCTCACCATTACAGCCAGGAACAATTTCACTGTTCTCTAGAGTTCTTAACTCACATTTTTGAATTAACTCCCCCACTCTGAACATCCCTTTCAGCTCCCTCAATAAATGGGTCCATTCGAGCATAAGACAGCAAGGTGCTGAGTCATCACTCAACTCCCACTGAAAATACAAAGAGCTGAGCATAACAGTAATTCCTTCCATTGACTGACTATCTCTTTTTTCACTTCCAACTAACTTCATTCCAATTCCTTCTATTACAACTGCTTGACTACTTCCTTTCCAGATGCACCCTTGACCTTTCTTTTCCTCACTTCCTTTGTTGATGGCAACAATTAACAAGTCTGGTCCCTCAAAATCCATGTTTAAGAGCTTTTTTTTTTTCTATTAAAAAGGCAGGTATTTTTTTGTCAGTAATATATTCTAGATTATTTTTCTTTCTTTTTCTGCTTATGCCTTTCAATTCATGTTTTAGAGCTTTTCTCACAAACTGCCAGGGCTTATGCTTTGCCTAGTTTTCTGGATTGTTTTCTTTTCAGCTAGTATTTTGAATAACCACATGGCTCTGTGATCAAGAGTTTAAGATAATTCTTGAATTATTGGAGATACAAAAATCATGATATTTGACAATATTGAAATCTTTCCAATACTAATTGCTACATTGTTATCATCATTTGCAGTTAAAGTCTTCCCATTCACCTATACTGGTTTCAAATGGAACTTTAATTCAGTCAAAGGCGGCATCACCATTAGGTGTCCTGTATCTATCTATCTATCCATTCCGTGCTTGCACACTCACTTCATAATTAAAAACAAAAAAATGGGTACTATACAAAGAGAAGGAATTTAGTCTGGATCAAGAAGGCATCATAGCAAAACCAAATCTGGCCAATGTTGATGGAACAAGCATCTCAAAAGGAATACGCAGTACTGCAAGGGTTTAATAGAGCTGGATAATTCTTTCATAAGTTTAAGAGACTCTTCATTGCTTAATTTAGTCAAAACATAGTGAGAAGGAACAAAAAACAATGACAAACACATCCCCAAACCCGTATTTGTAAGAACTCATCTCTCTTTTCCATTCTCTGCATTCCTGCTCACTACACCAAGACACACCACAAGCATTACACTCCTGGGTGGTCATGTTCAGCTGCTAAGAGGCAGTGATAACACCTCAAGGAGAATATAGATGAAAAAAAAAAATTAAAACTTACTTCCATTAAGCAGTCAAGAAATATCTGTGCATTCTGTCAGGGGATTGGTCTTCAACAATAAAAAGAACACTAAGAAAAATGTTTTGAGCTCTCCCAGTTTAGCACAAGTAGTGCAATGTAAAGAATTATTCTGTTCCTCAGGCTGGGCTGTTTCTAAAATCACTTGTGCTCAGAAGTGCCATTCAAAAGTATGCAGAGGTGAGGGGGTGCAGGGGGAAGTGTCGGGGCCATGACAAGCCAATAAGGAAGAGATCTTACACTTACCTCACTTCTGGGACACGTGCAGCTCAGTTGCTGTGGTTTACACAAACTGACTTGCCAAACCACTTTTTATATTTGGTTCCTTAAAGGCAAACGAACAGCAAGTTCTTCAGGGAATGACTGAATGAAAACTCCACTTTTCCAGGGCTAATTTTTACATAAACTAGGATCATAAAAAGTAACTATACTCTAGGGCACTAACATAAAGAGCAGATGTGTTTATGGTGTTCCCCAAATCGCATACAAATAGCAAGATTTCAACAGTAGCTCTAAGAGAGCCATTTTGCAAGCAGGTGGTTTGGAGAAGAGTCCAAGATTCTCTCCTCAAGATTTTTCTGATCAGAGAATACTCTTCTTAAAGCAGCAACATTAATCTGACACTAAGTGTCCTTTTCTCCTTGCTATCAAAGACAGAGGACAAAGCACAGAAAGCTGGACCACCTAAGCTGCTTAAAAAGCTATGCAACATTTTCATTAGTGACAAAGTATAGAATGGCTTGGGTTGGAAGGGACTAAAGATCATCTAGTTTCAACCCTCCTGCCATGGACAGGGACACCTTCCACTACAGCAAGTTCCCAAAGCCCCATCCAACCTGACCTTGAGTACTAACAGGAATGGGGCATCCACAACTTTCCTGGACAACCTGTTTCAGTGCCTCACCACCCTCACAGTAAAGTATTTCTTCCTACTGTCTAATCTAAAACTACCCTATTTCTGTTTAAAACCATTAACCCTTGTTCTATCACTACATGCCCTTGTAAAATGTCTCTTTCTATCTTACTTATAAGCCCCCTAGTAGCTGCACTAACCACAGCAATCACCAGTTATGTGAGATTCTCCATCCCAGCACAAACCTCCCCAAGAGTACATGAAACATTCAGTGGAAAATGAAAGAAGAGTATGAGCTGGGACCACCTGTATTCTTCACGGCATCTTAAATGTAAGCTCTGCAACAAAGTACTACTCCCCTTTTTGTGTTCATTGTCATTTACACAACAGAAAAAGGGTAACAGAGATAAATCACCTTTTTCAAGAGTCATTTAACTCCTGCAGAGTCTACAAACATTCTGTACATTCGGGATTCAGCATCACTTCAAAACTGTCCGCAGAATTACTGAATTCAAAAATCTCTAACGCCCTGCAAAGACCATCATCATCTAGAGGTCCTAAGAGAAGTAAGAACAATATTGCAGTTGAGAACTTTAATCATACCTCAGGAGACATGGGTTCAATTCTCAGCTGTTCCATAAATCATTCATTAACTGTATTATATATTTACATATTCCAACTCACCATCTATAAAATACATGGAGAAGTATTTCCTGTGTTTGCCTAACCCATTTCAGATCCATCTCTCAGCTGTTGGGAGCATCTTTTACTCTCTCTTCATTCAGAATCTCATCACACACAACCTCGGTCTCTGAGAATTATCCTGATACAGCACTTTAGGCAAATATCAACATATGTCCACACTGTGCTCCACAAGGTTACCTGCAGGGTCCCAGAAGGAATGGTAGACTTGCATATGCGGATAAGATAATCAAAGTTAAAGCCTCCTCCCAGGACTAACTTCTTGGCTAGCAGGTACATACCACGTACCAGGGCATGTCAATTTTAGGCCTCTCTTTGGAGCCCACCTATCAACTCTTTACTTCCTTCAATCTTCCCATAAGCCTAGCAAAACCTGACTGCAACAGCCTGTCAGATCATTCTGAAACTATTTGTGACCAATAAGCAAATCAGTAAAAAATAACTCTTCTATTTCCAGCTCCAACTCTTTGAGAGAAAGATTATAATTATTAGGACAATATTATTTTATGTGACAATGATGACACATAATCCGTCTTGTGAGGAGCTGCATTTTCCACTCTAGAAAAAGATATTTTCTGCCCTGAGCACCAAAAATTTAAACCTTACTACCCTGTGTTTTGTATCAGGCATGACTATCTCACTGTAACCAGTGTTATTTCTTTTTTTTTTCCCCATCAGTCATGTTTGTTTTCATACAGACTTTTTTTTTCTGATGACTCTGAAATCTGAAATATCCACCTTCCCATTTAGAGACAAATTGAGCTATTTTCTTCTGCCACATTTTGACTCATAGCAAAGATTTTGCAAGGCAAGTTCTGCTCTTTGAGAAGTTGTTGCGACACTCTTGTACAAGGTATCACAGATTCAATGAAGCAACTATTTTTGTCAATCATGTAGATACACTCCTGGGCTTGATAGTGCTAAAAGGAGGAGGAGTGGAAAGAGCTCCGGGTTATCTCAGACACGAAAATCAACAGCCAAAGCTGGCCAATCACAACTGGCCAATTGGCCATTGTATAGGACTTGAACCATGTATGGATAGAATATTCTGAACGCAGATGACAACTATGGGTCAGTCCCAGCTGACACTACATACCCAGGCTAGCCTGATGTAGCAACAGGGCAAAAGGACCTATAAGAAGCCGTTGTCATCTCACACTCACAAGTTACACATTGAACACCTTCCTCAAAGAACTCCTAGATATGAGGTATATAACCTTGGAATATTCCACTACTGAGAAGTCTAATTCAAATCTAACAGGGTTGGAAGAGCTAGACACCAACAAGATACAAATGGATGTATTAGGTGACACTTTCATTCAGCTCTCAGATTGCAAGCAGCATAGCTAATAAAATGTCAGCTTCCCGGCTTGCTAATCCAGAGGTGGTTACAACTACAGAAAAAAAAAAAAAAAAAAAAAAAACAGAAAGATGGTCTCTAGAAAGACCTCTAGCAGACAGCTGACCTGACTAAAAGTGAAGTATACTTCCCTACATACCTGTCATACTGCATGATTCTGGTCAGGACAGGTATTTACTTTGTATCTCAGATACCCACCTTGTAACCCAACAGAAAGGTAAGCAAAGTCCTTAGTGAAGTACTTTGAAATTTGAAAAAGAAAGGTGTATTAACTTTCCTTGTGCCTTCAAGATCTTCATCTTAATTTTTTGTTAGTTTTCATTTCAGTGGGATTAGCACAAGAAAAGTATAAGGCTCCTCCCAAGCCCTGACTTTCTTTATTGATTTATTTTATTTATGCTCATTAAAGGCAGCAGTAAAAAACAAGGTGCACACAACTCCAAAGCAAAACTGGATTCTCCCAAGTCCCTGTGCTCTTCTGATTTTTAACCTCAATTTTTTGCTTAGTAAATGGGAAAAATATAAGATCCCTCATCTACAACACAGGTAACCTCAATATAAAACACCCTTATGTTTCCCTCTGCCAGTGTCTCCTAAATCAATTTGGAAACATCACAAGGCATCTTTTTGTGAGCAAATATATTAAAGGAAACCTCTGTAAAGAAATAGCGTCGAGGTTGCAGCTCAGTGGCAGCTATGGCAGTGCCATCAGCTTGTACTCCCTATGCTGTGGGAAGTCCACATGAAGTCATAAATGGGAGCTCTTTATGCTCTTGCCATAGGCTCACATGGGTACACATTAGTCCAGAATGAACAGGAATCTCTTTTATGAAACCACACTATTCTAAGTTAGAAGAATGGATTCATTTAAGCAGGTCTTCCCAATTCACTACCTTTGAATAAAAAATGTTAAATAAAAGCTCATGTCATTTGTCAGCTGAAATGTATTTTCCATCTCTATTGTTATATTTGAATGACTATGCTCTGAAAACAATTTTAAAAGGTCCCTTCCTAAGTAGTACCTTACACAGCAACTAAATCACAATGAGTTTTTTGCTTCATGCCAAAAAGAGGGAGAGAGGGAGAGGACCGACAACAGCAAAACCATTAAAAAATCTAGAACCACAGTACAAGACTTGATTTTCCAACTATTTGCACAACTGTTGTGTTATAAAACAACTTCACTGAAAGCCATACAGTCTATTTAAAAGGTATATTAAAATGGGCTCAACTATTGCCAAATACTCAAAGAATATGTTAGGCATAGTCATGATCTAGCGTATCCAGTCTTTCTCCAGTGTCCACTGTTTCACCCTGGAGAACCAAATATGTTTGTACCCTTTTCTTTCTCCCCCCTTTTGCTAGGCAAAAGGCTGCCCCTGCTGAGTCTCAAAGAGTTGAGCCATGCCATACCATCAGAACAATTTCAAACTCCGTTATGTATAATGTCATGCTCTCCAGCTGTGTTTCTTAAACCACTTTTAAATTAAACTAAGGAACTTAGCTTACTTAGTTAAACTTAACCAAAATAAGCACCACAAATACTACTTAATCTTTCAGAGGAAAAATAACTCAGGGTCCATCCAGAACAGTGATGACATGTCATGTCTCTGTGGAAAGCTCTATGGTCCCAAGGTTTTTCCTTTCAGGCATGTCTTCCTGATTCTGTACGCTGCCTTTTGTTTCCTCACTGCTGTGCTCATTACAGCACTAAGACAGGTCTTAAATCTATATAATCCTAAGCAGCTGTAATTCAGTAAGCCTTTTTTTTCCCCTTCATGCTATTGGATTTGAAAATTTCCTTTGCTAGGCCTGCCCACAACACTGCCCATAACACAGATAACCTTAAGCTGACTAGTCAGAAAATACATTGCATCAATGACCAGCCATAAATCTGCACTGATACTGAGGCAAAAAGAGCCACTGCTGAAACGAATGTCACATCTGATTGCAGTCTTGTAAGAAGAGAGGTAGGAGACACCACAGGGCAGCAGCAATGAAGGAAGAAGCCTTCCTCTCCCCTAAGCTGCAATGAAGCAAGAAATTATTCTGGAGGTCATTATTGAGATGGTACTGTAATTATCATTTCTACAAACCTTTAGCAATAAGTTGAAATCAGAAACAAGACTCTTTATAAAGTGCTGAGCTCTTCTTTAAAACCTAAGAGAAAAAAAATCTACCTATTATCCACTCAATAGTTTGAAGTCATGTCAGACAAACTGCGTGCATGCTAGCATGCTGCTATCTGATTTTTAAAAGCAATGTCTCACGCAAGTGCAAATGAACCCTTCCTCAGCTTTCTCTGATGGGGGCTGGGAAAGAAAGCAAATAAGCAAGCAGCTGTTATTCCTCAGAAACCTGATCATAACCTGATCAGGATCTTTGCTTCCCCTACTCAGTTACCAAGTTTTGAATGATAGCAGGGCAGGTAGGATATTAGTATGAACAAAACTAAGAGTGGACTAGAGATAGGCAGGTGTATAGGTAGGCTTGGGACACCAGCAAACTGCATGACATGGATCCTGACAAAAAAAAAAAAAGGAAGAAGAAGAGACTAGGGGCCAACAGAGAGGAAGAAATGGAGGAAGCTTTTATGCTCTCCATTATCTTTCATATTTCTTTATGATGCAGATAGCACAGCTCTAAAAGCTGAGTATGGTTTCACACATATAAAAATAAATAGTGTTGTTTTCCTCCTTTCATATTCATTTTTATGCACATCCTCCTTGAATACGGTTGTTGAAGAGCTCTTTATAGATCCAGAATCAGGATCTCGTAACCGGGATTGTAAGACTTGTTGAACAATAGGCAAACACAATTTCTGTTTGTATCTGGATGGCTTATTTCTCCTTTCTGTTGTTTTGGCTCATTGTTTTAGTAGAGTACTACCCTCCTGATATAGATTCTTTCGCTCTCCTGAGAATTTCCCAAGACACAGGTATTAAGATAGGCAACACCTATGGACGAGTTATAAACACAAACACAAGACAAGGTGGGACATCACCCAAAAATATCAACATCAGGGGTACAGGAGATAAGAACAACCTTGAGGAATAACAAATCTTTTTCCACCTTTTGCAGGTCACCTTTTGAGATAAGAAATAGGAAATGCTGCAAAGAAATAGGTTTCAGGAGAAACACATTCCAAGGTAAGAAGCACAGTGAGAAAATAAAAGCAGTGGCCAGCAAAATTAGGAATAAGTGACAACTGTAATACCAGTAAAATTTCTGATGTCTATTTGTAGGACAAAGAAGGAAATTCATCCTTGTGCTTCTAATTTGAATTTATGGGAGAAGTGTATAATTCAGTGGATTTTCAGCATGTAAAATACAGCAAGTATTTAAGCTTTCCAAAAGCATGCCTTGCTCCAATCAGGATAAGCCATTTAGAATAAGCTGGGGAGGGGTTCATTAAATCACTTGTTTGTTATTCAGACCACAGGAATGTGAATTATATTGGCAAAATGAATCAATCATACAGCAAAAGCTCCAGATATTCTCTGGAGTCTACATTAATCAGCCTGACAAGATGTCACTAAGGATTGGGTCAGGCTCATAACACCGCATCCAAGCAGTTGGGAAAAAAATCCCCGAGACTGCTGAAATAGGAAACAGTTCACTCATTTAAAGTTGTCCCCAAAGGCTTGTGTCAACCATTTATTACTGCTCACACACAGTTGTAGAAGCTTTTAAGTGAGAAACCTGCATTCCTGGACCTTCTAGAAATGTGTGTGTTGTGGAAACAAGCCTGATTCCAGCAATTTTCTGTGAGGACAAGCAAGATGAAGTATCCTGAAAAAAATATGTTTGGGATTCAACATAGCCCTCTGAAGAAAACATATTTAAGAACATGAAGAAGTGGCTAAAACTAGGACACACCAAAAAAGATACACCTCTGGGAAACACACAGAGTTGTCATGGAGTCACTTCACTAAAACACTTTAAAAACCAAAACAAAACAAAAACTACCAACAACTATATTTCTACAGATGATTTTTCATACATACACTTTTTTTTTCTTCCAATTTTAGATGTTTCCTGTCTTAACCCAAGACGAGTCTAAAATATAAAGCAACGTTTAAAAACACTTGAGCAAACACACTAAAAATTAAGTTTTTATTCAAAAAAAAAAGCACTCACACTTCCCCAGCCCCAGTAAAAAACATGAAATCATGAACTCCTGAAATCTCTTGATTCTGATTATAAAGAGAATCTTTGACTGAGATTCTGATATAAAGAGAATCTCACTTTGTTAGTGAGACTAAATGTAACAGACAAAACAAGCACTTTGTGGACTGCAGGAGCTCAGATCAGACCAGAAATACAACTGCTGTAGAAGCAAAAAAAAAATAGTAAGCAGTTCAGATAAATACTGTGAAGTAGTATAACACATATAGCAATGCATAAAATCAATATACTATACCAGAGAACACAGTCACACATTGCTGCTGCTTGGATGCAGGAGGGAGAAGATCAGTGTCTTTGTTCTTGTCAGCACTTGTACCATCTGTCCATTCAAGCTGGATGGAGTTTAAATGTGACTTAGTGACACAGCTGCAGGATAGGCTACAAAAAGTGCTGAATGGCTCAAAGAAGCAGAAGTATTTAGCTGAAGTGTTCTTCAGGAGAGACTGCAAGGGAAAACAGTCAGATCCATTCTTTCAGGGAATAAATAATAAAAGAATGAAAGTGTTAAATTGCAGCAATATAGTAGGAATGTAAATGCTCAAAAGTGAGGATGAAAAGTTTTCTGTCATTGGAGTAAAACTTCATCTAACTGAACTCATATGGAGTGCTGTGCATGCCAGTGTTTTAAATTCTACGTTAAAAGCTACACCACAGCGCACCACAACAGCATAAATATTAGTGTAAGCATCTAAATCATGTCCCAGGCTGCATTGGCAAGATTATATTCAGCACATCAAGGGATACAATTATTTTACTCTTCTCAGTACTTGTTACACCACACTTGGAATGCTGTGTCCAGGTTTGGTCCTCCCAGAAGACATTAAAAACTTGAAGACCATCCAGCAGAGTGCCACTAAGACAAGCAATAGGCACAAGTTGCTGAGGGAATTTTTGTGTGCATATGAGAAAAACTGAAAACAAATGGAATGAATTGATAAATAGTGAAATAAATTACCAAAAGAAATGATGGAATCTCTCTTTCAGTAAACACTCAAGGCTGAGCTGACAAGACCCTGGGTATTATTATCTAAGGCCTTTCAGTAGAAGGTTGGACAAGATGGTCTGTAGAGGTCCCTATCAACTTTTTCTATGATTCTATAATCTAAACACTAATCTAAACTCACCTCGAGTACTGTGTGCAGTTCTGGGCACCACAGTACAAAAAGGGCATTAAACTGTTGGAGAGTGTCCAGAGGAGGGCAACGAAGATGATGAAGGGCCTAGAGGGGAAGACATATGAGGAGCGGCTGAGGTCACTGGGCCTGTTCAGCCTGGAGAAGAGGAGGCTGAGGGGGGACCTCATCGCAGTCTATAAATTCCTCGCGAGAGGGAGTGGAGAGGCAGACGACCTGTTCTCTGTTATCACCAGTGATAGGACCCGTGGGAACAGTGTGAAGCTGAGGCAGGGGAAGTTTAGGCTGGACATCAGGAAGAGGTTCTTCACCGAGAGGGTGGTTGCACACTGGAACAGGCTCCCCAGTGAAGTAGTCACTGCACCAAGCCTGTCTGAATTTAAGAAGAGATTGGACTGTGCACTTAGGCACATGGTCTAAACTTTTGGGCAGACCTGTGCGGTGCCAGGAGTTGGACTTGATGATCCTTATGGGTCCCTTCCAACTCGGGATATTCTATGATTCTATGAAACATATACTATGATCTAAACATCTGCTATATACTGTAATATCTACTGTAACCTCATTTTTATATTAGAATTTCTCTGATTTTCCTTCACATTCCACTAATGAAATAAAATAAATAAAAACAATAATGACAAGCAGAAAGGACAGTTCACTGTTTTTGAGAATGACTGTCAGCATCTCTTGAAATTATCATCAAGCAGTAGGGTTAAAAGCAAGTTCTCTTTCACACAATGCATAATTAGGCTACTGAACTTACTGCCACAGAATTTCAGAAGGCCAAAAGGATAAGTGACTTAAAAGGCATTACATGATTTTGTTCAATTCCTTTAGCGCCTTTTAAGCAGGAAGGATAGACCTGTCACCTCTAGTTTAAGAAATCCCTAGCACCCACTGGAAGCTGGGAAAGTAAGTCAAGGAAATATTATTTACACCATTTTGTAACTGCTTAGAGTTGCAATCTTCTTCATCTACAGTCAGGATATGTGAACTTCTGGTTTGATCCAATATATCCATTTTTTTATTCAAGCCTCATTACAAGAAGATAAATCAAACCAATATAAATCAAACACTGTAGTCTCAGCGTGTAACCCTACTACTACTGTTTATTTGGATCATCAGTTTAGATGCTCACAGAAGAACGATAGAAGCCTTAGCACTACGATTTAATAAATCATGAAACACAATAATGCTTTATTCCAACTGAGATATAAAAGGGAGAACAGGCTGAGAAAAAAACAGGACAAAATCCAATAATAGTGACAGTTTCCATATCTACCAAAAGGCAGACAGTGAAAATTCCCAAGAAAATAGCTTCCAACCTGCCAGAGTAACAGATAGCTCTATCACACCAAGGTCATATATCACAGCCACCTCCACAGGTCTATGAGCAAAGTAGATAACTAAAAAACAAACAAACACAACAACTAAGTACACCCCATAAGACACAAAACCAATGTAGCACTGAAAGACATAAACCCAACATCCTGGCTGTGGAATAAAAAGATCCTACCAGAGAGTTCTTTCTACATTTCACCCACTGAAAAGGCCATTAAAGCAAAAGTTTGACAATTGAAGACACACATACGGATGGCTTCAAAGGCTCGGAAAAGCAGAAAGAACCGTTATTGCCAGATATGCAACAGGAAGCTTTTTCATCTTAATTCCTCTACCTTTTGTAAGTGTTTATTTTGGTTTATTTATTTACCATTCATGAAATTATTGTATTAGTTAGTTTGGAGTCATAAAATAACTTATTTTAATGGACACCACAAAGAGAGATATCCCATAGCAAAGTCTTCACCTTGACTCAAGTCCATTGGTTGACAGTCTCAAGACGACAGCTTTGATTTTCTTAGGGACACGTTACAGGTAGTGGGGAGTTTTAGGATTTTTGTTACATGACATGAGAAAACTTCCACTCTTCTAGGTAATTCTGGAAGCCAGTGACATACTAGACTTCTGGAGAGCACAGTCTGGATGGTCTTAAGGTCCTGAACATGAAAGGAGTTTTATGCCTGTGGACCATGTTGTACAAGCATGCAGAGTTCAGAGGTGTCTTGCCTGCACCAAGTCTCCCACAAGGCACTGGGCATAACATATGGCCTGATGCTTAAGACACTTATGAAAGACTTCAGAGGTCCAGATTCAGTTTAACTTTGTACAAAACATTTAGTAGGGCACATCTACACCATGGATATAGACAGATTTAAGCTCTCTGCCCAAACTAATCTGGAAGTGAAAGTGCAGGGAAGACCGCAGCAAAGGACACCCAAGCTCATGGTATGTGACAGGCAGGATTTCTAAGCTCATGTACAATGCCATGCACACACAGCCAAACAGAACTCCATACGAGCATATCTGTACTACGTGTGGACTTGCTAGTTCTGGTCTCCAATAGCTTTCAGCTCTCTAGCCTGTGCTCCACTGTAGTTATTCTCTTTGTTTTGGTGGCTTTTCACCTGTATTATGAGGATAAAAGCCCTGCCGACACTTACAAGGTGTCAAGACGATAAATACATCAAATGGTCTTAAGGGACTAAGTCTTATGGCAACAGATGTAACGTCAATTCCTTAAAACAGCAGAAGTGGAGATGACAGGGCAATCAGAACTCTGAGGAAAGAGCAATTAAGATCAGAAAGTTGTCTTTTCTTTCCCCCCCAATTGAACTGGCTTTGTTTGCAACCAAAGGACACCGCAGAAAAGGCACTCTTTGGGAACATGGCAATAGCTAGAATAACTGGAATGGATGGTGAACGAGTATATAGGATAGCAAGATTCTTAACCAGCAATTTAGTTTAAAACTGCTTTGAAATGACATGAAATGAGATGTTTACATTTCTGAACTACAATCCATTGACAGGCAGCTCTTTTTACCTGCTTAAGAACATAATTGGTTGGAAGTTCTCCAAGACAACACAGAAGAAATGAGGCTTGTGAAGAATGCAAGCTACCCAGCAATGACACAGCTACTAACAAAATATAACATCCAACAACATTACTTAAAGATGTGCTTAATAAATCAATCAAGAACCCTACAAGAAGGACAAACCTCTGATTCAGAAGTAGCCTTTCTGGTAACTGAAAGTTACTTAAAGTTACCAGCAGAATAACTTTCAGTTACTAGATACCGATATAAGTCAAACTGTCTAAAAGGAAAAATCAGAGGACCTGCTACAGGCTCAGGTGCAAAAATCTAATGAATCAGAAGTGATCAGTTGCAAAACTGTTCATGTTAGATTTGCAAATCTTATGTGGATTTTAGTTCTCTGAGCTACCAAATTAAGTGAATCTTATTGTACAGTGCCAATTTTTACCCCTCTTTCATTTTTGCACCATTTCAGAATGTACACCATTACAGTGATTGTATATTACGCCATACAGAGATTATTACATATGACAGAATTACTCTGAGTTAACTGCTTCCATTGTTAACTATTACACACAGTATTTGCAGAGTAAGCTGTTTGGTTTAACTTAACATGCTTTTCATTGCATGTGTAGCATAGCAGAAACATGCGTACAAGCAACTAATACATCTCTGCTAACTACTAGTAATTCGTCAAGCTGATGAAACCCTACAGCTTACAGTTGTCTGTTCACAACCTTATTTTCTTTGAAAGCTCATTGTATTCTTGCTTCAGTCCTCTTAACCATACAAAAATTAAAAAAAAAAAAACTTAGTTTAAAAAACTGTAAATCACAGCTCCTTTCAATTTTGAAATTAATAGTTCTGTAAGCAGCAAGAGATTAGCACACCCATTTCTATTGATTTTAAATCCTTGCAATGACTCTCAATGCATGTTATACACTTCCCAGTCACACAGGGATGTTTCAAGACGCTGCTTTTAAGAATCAACAGTCATGCAGTGACTTTCTACAGTTTGTACCTACAGCCCTTGAAATCGTACCTGAATGCACTTGAGAAAGAAATATGAAGAAGTATACAAAAGAAATCAAAAAGATACAAATTCAGTCTCTGACATTTCATGACCAGTATTATATTGGAAGAAAGACATATAGACAGTAGTTCAACGTATTTTCAAATGTATGCCTCTCTGGTGCACTGATTAGAGTGTCTTTCTGGTGCACAAGGGTTTACATTTAGGAGAGTCAGAAGATAGGCAAAAAGACAGGAGTAGCAAATTCAGCTTGCAATGAGGACCAAGCAGACTCAACAAGAATCCATGGGTGCACAATTCCTTCCCCACTAAAATGGAAGCAACAATTTTCTTTTAAATTATTAATACTTCTGACTCTGAAAAATTAATTCTCATATACTGCATTTAACAACAAACATAGAAAACTCAAGGAAACAGAATCAAAGATATTGCTAGCTAGACACGCTATGCTTCAGCTTCCATTCCCTTCCAAGGGATGCAAGGACATGCAACAGCTAGAGAGTGTAGAGGCACTGGGTGAGAAACCAGATGAAAGCCCATGTGGCAACTGTGACACTAAACATTTACAGGTGGGTTCAGACTGGTTACTAATGCTCTAGGGACTTGACTGTGACTTGTTAAAGGACAACCACAAACATGAGCTAGACGAATAGTGATGCTGTGGCAAACCTAGCACCACCTGCACTACCTCAGCAGTGATAAACCTCTTTGCCATGGTGCCGAGTTTTGACAGACACTAATGAAGATAAATGACAGATGACTTTTGAACTTCAAACCAGCAGCAAGCTTCAAGAATATTCAATATCCCTGCTAAGCTGGATGGAGTAGTTCAATGAATGAGGCTTGGATAGCAATGTGAACTTTTGCGCAGTTCAGGAAAAGATGGAGGAAAGAACAGTCACCCCAAATTTCCAAACACTTGGAAGTTTAGCTATGGCTGCTGAATACATGCAGCAATTTAAGTTGCTCCTAAGCAGCAAGGGACTGAGCTGAATAGATCTGAATAGAATTAGATCTAATTTGTTTCAGAAAGTTCTGAAATTGCTTTGGGTTCAATGTCTGCAGCCTTTTCTCTAAATTGATATTAAAATGATTAAATTTTATGTTATCGCCACAAAAAACTCAGCAAATATTCAGTGTTTAATAACACACCTCCAGCCACATTAGGTCCCTTTACTTTTCTTGGAAGGTGTAATTTATTTATACCTTCAATGTATTTAAAGCAGAGTCCAAAATATTCATCAGAATTCCTCCTTTAATTCCAAGTTCCAGTGAGTTGCTGAAAGACTGGGTAACCTTACCAGTGATGTGGTATGAACACAGGAACTACTAACTATACTATACCAAATTATCTGCAACAACTTGGCTGCCCCCTTGGAATGTCTTAACTTTATGTACAGCAAAACCCCAATTAACTGAACATTACTTTCCAAAAACTGAACTATATTCCCTCATCTTTTCTACTCAGGTTATGTTCTTCATCAGCAACATTTAAATAAGCAAATCAGATGCCCTCTCAGACAGCCAGACAATGGAGTTACAAGCTTATCCTATTCTACTTGCGTGAGGAAGATTATACCCCTTTGGATCAGCCTCTTGCAGACATACTAACCAGGAAGGCAGCACAAAGAGACATAAAGGAAGCATGCTGACAAATGCCAAATCAAGCAGCTTACTGATACGTTCTACAGGAGCTTGTGAGTCCAGAGGTAAGTAAGATACATTGCAGTTATTAAGATTATTCAAAGTTAATAATTCTACACCATGATTACAACTATAGCCTTATAAAAGTTGGTATTTTGATTATTTTTAAAAACTGGGGACTTGAGACACAGAGGCTGAAGAGATTTGCTTAAGGTCACACAGCCGGAGGATATGAGGAATAGAACTTGAATATTCTTCAAGAAGTTTAACCCCCAGGAAGGCTGGGGGTTGTCACATGCTTTCTAGTTTGAAATTCTTATTCTGCTTCTCACTTTCAATGACTATATACCTCTGCATATACAAATGAGGAAACTATATACAGCAGGCTACATTATAACTGATGTATAAAACAGATCTGCTTTTTGAGTTATGAATCAACTCATCATTTATCCAAAATAACAGATACAAATGGCCCTCACACCTACCTACATCTGGAGTAAACACCTCTGCACTGAAGGAAAACAAAATTAATGATTTAAAACAAAAAAGAAAAAACACCAACTGATTAAATATGGTGTTAGTAAAGAGCAGTAAGTGAGAGGAACACCATGAAAAGTGCCATATCAGATGTTTCCCTTGTCAAGTTTCAACTGCTTAGACTCGCTCCCCTAAAAACAGTTATGGGGCCCCCACCACCTGGATTAACCAGTCTAACTCAGCTCTGAAGCAATCCTTGCTATTTTAAAATAAAAATAGTCTCAGGCCTCAAATCAAGTTTGATTATTAAGCTATAATGTCACATTACAGTTTTTTTAATGGAGTTTATTTACACCATATTCATTAGGACACCACAGCATTTGAACTACATATTGCATTTTCTTCTCTCACCCAAAATGCTGACATGCAAAAACATTTGTCTAATTGTACTCCAACACTGATGTGCATGTTTACATAGGCAAACTAAAGAGTGGCATACCATCTGGAGGGGAAACAAACTAAATGCTGGACTCTTTTCACAGCTTCTCAAATCCCTATTAAAAACTGAGTTCTTCCTGCTAATGTGACTGAACATATTAGCC
The DNA here is from genome assembly GCF_009769625.2 of Cygnus olor. NCBI lineage: Eukaryota > Metazoa > Chordata > Aves > Anseriformes > Anatidae > Cygnus > Cygnus olor. Next base: position 102,221,646 of record NC_049169.1, read on the forward strand.
TTTAGAAAATTAAGACCATTGCTTTTCCAGATTTCACTGTATTGCCCTGAATAACTTTTTAAATTATTATTTTTATTTTTAGTAGCCTTACTCTCACGGAATTGTACTACAATTGTCACCTCACTGCTGTCCTACGTCATCACCGTAAAAATATGACAGAAGTAAATATCATTATTATGTCAAGAAAAAAAGCATCTCAGGGTCACTCACTGTCTCTCCTTGTCATTATTCCCTGTGTCAAAAAATGGGTGCTATCAGATAATGCATTCAGGGCAGGACAACAAATGAGAGAATTTGAAAATGCTTTGCATTCTAAGCAGTCTGTAATGTGCAATTTTGTTCTCATTTCAGGAACAAACCCTCTGCCGTGCCTCTCTTAAACCTCAGAGATTAACTTTCGGTTATGCATAGGGACAAAGTCTGCTCACAAGATTTATCTGTTTGACCAGCAGGCTCAGATGAGCATTAAAGCTTTGTACTTCAGACTAGTGTGCTATAGTAGTTCTTCCAGATAGGGACAGATACACATTTAAGAATGGATTACCCTATATAAACCACTCTAAAATTTTTAGCTGCTCTACAGTACCAATATTTCTGACACCAGTTTCACCCAAACAGAGAAGGGACATGCTCCCTTTGTTTTAATTTGGTCTGAGACTTAATAAAAAGTGACTTGCATGGCTGCTGTGCTACTTTATGCTCACTGATAATCATACAACATTGTTTTTCATCTATAAGAAAAAACATGAATCACTCCTGCTATAAGATTAAATAAGGCAAATAATCAATGCAGTATAATTTTCATAACACCATCAATGAAAAATTTGCTATATTTGACTTTTCACTGATGCTTCTGGACCAGCAACTTTCCAAAGCACATTTTTCTCTTCTAGCCACGTTTTAGCAAAAAGAAAATGTTCACAAACTACTAAAAAAAATTATTTCAAAACTGAATAATAAATGTCTGGATTTGGAAATATGACTCCATTTAACTTAGATAAATGTTAACTTCTGCTCATAATTATACTATTAATTAATAGGTACTATTCCTATGAGAATTTATAGTAGTTTAAATATAAACAACTTATAAAAGAAGCCACATTAAGAATCTTCCTTTCTGACTATACTTAGCCTTCCTACCCACTGAAATACAGATCAGAAATTTAATCATCTTGCTAGATGTTACCCCTAATAAAATGCATTTTATATTAAAATGAAAGAAACACTGAAATCCAACAAGATGCGTATTATGAATGTTTCACTGCATGTGGAGTCATAACCTTAATTTAATAGAACAAATTATACTTTGGAAGACAAATTATACTTTGGAAGACTGTCTACTTGTAAAGTTCTCTACTGAAGTTTTAATAATTTATTCCTGTCACTATAAACTTTACCTTTTAATTCTCGTTATGAATTTCATTTCATGAGTAAAATTTCTTTTCAAAATTTTTGGATTATAAAATTTCCATTTTACTGGCAATAAGATTTTCTGATATAGTCTGTGGAAAAAAAAATCTTGTAAAACTTTTTTCTAATTAAAAAAAATAATGAAGTGAAATGTACCCATTAAATACTTGTACCCTAATCTTTACATTTGGTGATTACCTTTCTTGAAAACTAAGCTGCAATCTATGGAGGCAAAAATCAATATTTGATTTCTTCTGCAGTGCTATATTGGCTGCTTTGCAATATCCATGTGTTTGCACATAAATATTCTGAAGGCAAATTAAATCAACCAACGTTTCTAGTTGCCCTGTCCATAATATGCAAAACATATTATGCACTTAGGATAAATTCGGTGTAAATCATCATCCTAGCCACACATTTAAATACTATAAGCTTCCTTAACCCTCAGCTCAGACTTCCCTAATCTCTAAAAGAAAGCAATGCCAGATGGCCATGAACAACTGCTAAGAATCAGAGGGCCACAGAGAAACACCTGAAGCCCTTAGTGATACGGTGGGGAAACACCTTCTGTTTTGACTTACTGCTGGGCCACACTTGGATCAAATTGCCTTGTGAAACTTACATGTAGTCCTTCCACATTAACTCATACATCTGCTAGGAATTTTCAAAACCTGTATTTTATTGTCATGAATCTAATTTACCAACACTTAATTCCTGTCTAGCAGAAACAATGCGCTACCTCTTTGTCATAGTTATCACAGTGGCAGTATGTTTGTTACATGAAGATAAAGACAATCCACTAACCACTGCACTTCTCCATCACCTTCAAGCATATACATATGTGTATATATATATAGGTACATATAAAAAAATAACATATACAAAATATTATATATATATAACAATGTGTATACTATATACATATGTATACACACATATATAATTGGTCTTCAAATATGTATGAGTTGGTTGCCAGACTGAAGGTGTGGCACAGCTCAGTGCTGCACAAGGGACAGATTGTCTTTTTCTCTGTGTCAAGAAGCAAATAATGAACAAAGATTCCTCTTCTTCAACAGAAGAGCATCCTTCTTTGGGCCAACACTGAGAATTGTTCAAGCTAATAGTGACCAGCATTCTGGGACCCTAAAAGTTACCACTCTTCCTCATTTGTCAGTGGAAGTATTGAAGAACCACCTTTTTACTGGAGAAAAACATCACTTCCCACAGCCCAGCCTTCTGCTACTACAGGTTCAGAACAACGTAGCTTTGTGACAAGCAGACAGGATGGCCCATTAACTGCTTCATTCACCACACAGCTGCTAGACTGTGTCTATAAAAATTCCTTGAAACACAGTTTTTCCACCTATGTTTCCAGTTGCCTAAACCAGTTCCTGTATGAAAAATACAATTCTTGCCTTTGTCAGAAGATAAATGTGTTGCAATGGTCTCTTCACCTCTAAGGACAGGAGTCTCACTTGGTTTTAAATACGAAGTTCAGACAGATTTCATGCTCAAACAGGACTCTTCTTTCTTTTATATATATATATAAAAGAAATCACCTTGCATTAGAAAAGATGAGAGCCACTGCTCAAGAGCAGACAACTTCATGGTTTTGGACTTGGATTTCTTAACAGAAATTCAGAAGGAAGCAAGGTTCAAACTGCAGTGGGGTGCTACAGTCTCAAACACGGCCCTGACAGCGATGCTTGGAGACACATTTTGTACTTAATAGCCCAGTGTGCTGAAAGCCAGGACAGACGAGAACAAGCAAACCTGTGAATGGGGAAAAAAAGGTTGAGAGGACAGACAGGACTGAAATAACATGGAGTGCTTCAGTACAGGGAGTTGGGGGCAGTGGCAGAGCTGTGAGGGAAGGACAGGGCTGGGCCACCGGGAGGCACTGACAATTTCAGTGTCAGCAAGGAGCAAGGAGCGCATGTAGAGCCAAACAACCAAAACCTGTCAGACAGCCATAGTAGGACAAACATAGGTTCCAGGTGCAAAGCCAGAGATGTCAAACTACAAGAATATCTGCCAATAGCATGATTCATTCTAGCTCATATTGCCGTGAATAAAAAGAGAAGATAATTTTATTTATTCAAATGGCTCAAGACACAGGACAATAACATAGCCTGGGTTATAGAGAATAAGAATCTAGCAAGACTGCAGTCCTCTGGAAGAATGCACAGAACTGTCAAATTCAATTTTGCCAGCCAGTCTTAAGTCAGATAAAGTCAAGAATGGGGGACTTCTGACCCAGGACAATGGATCACATTTCTGTTGTAAACTACTTGACATCTTGCATTTAGCATTTTTCCGTAATTGTCATTACAGTACCATATTCATTCTGTTTAGCCTGGCTCATAAAAAAAAAAATAGATCAGACAGAGATGTGACAAAGTTTAATAACTGAAAGAAAAGCAGTATAAGCCTAATTAGAAAAGACATACAGGGGAGGGGGCAAAGGGGATTCAGAGGTAAGAGTTAAGGAAGTACAGGGTACTGGAGAGCTGTTTCAGATAGTAGGTTAGACTTAGTCAAGAAGCAATGTATTTGTACAAAGTCCAGCGGGAGCTGAATAGTCATAGATGAGCACACAGAAGAGGTCTAAAATATTGTTCGCAAGGTCAAGAAATGGAAAAATGGGCACTGAGGTTCTTATACCCAGCCAATGTTGCTGCTTGGAAAGGAGATAAAAGAAAAAAAAAAAAAGATTCCGTATTTAAGTAGGTGAGGGTTAAGAGGACATGAACAATGGTATCAGAAGAGCTATACAAAAAATAATGGCAACATATACCACATGAAAATAAATATATATTTATGTATATATATATATACATACTTCTAAGGTGTCAAAGTAATAAAACCTTTGAGTCAAATAGAAATGATTTATTCCAGGAATAGTTAAGGCAACATTCTGGTAGGGTTTATATACATAAAATAAAAAATAAAAACAATCACAAGTGAATTTTGATTAAATATTCTTCATTTACCATTCCTATCTTTCTGTTTAAGTAAGATTCCCACAACTTCAGTGACTGAAACATTTCAATCTATTACTGCTAAAAGATCACTGTTGTTTGGGTAGTTCAACACTATACCAAATCTCCCATTAATACTTACTCTTAATGTTATTTCAGTAACGGGGTCAAGATAAACAGAGAAACTCCTAATAAGACATCCATTTGTACACTGATGAGCCCTACATCAGAGATAGCTATCTGAACTGGACTGTAAGTGATCATTCTTCCAAAATAAATCCAGAAAGAGGTGTATTCGTTTATGTATGAGGCATATTGTATATTTCTGGATCACAACCATGAATGATTTTGTTCATTTGTCCAAAAGTTGCAACCATCAGGAAAGCAGAGTGCTTTGATTTTAAACGAAGCAAACTATTTCATATTGAGCTCTGTTCATGCATACACAATATTTCAATTAGCCTGTGATTTCCTCAAAAGTACTGTTCACTTAAGGATGCCTAGCTGCCAGTTGACTTGAACTTTTCCTCCCTCCCTTGTATGTGACACTGTTTTGCTCAAAGTAGGCACTACGCTTTTAATTTGCTTGCTGAGGCATTGTTACAACTCTTCATGTATCTTGGCCGATGGAAGGATTTAGACCCCTGAGAAGCAAATGCAAGTCTCCAACTTCACACACCAACATGGACAACTGTAGCTGAAACTGAATCCAGACTAATTCATCATTCCAGTAATTTCGCATTTATGCTGATACCACAATAGGTTAGAACATATGTAATTTACTGTTTTTAATTGGACAAATGGAACAGAACTTCGTTCAAATGAAAAAGCCATTTGTCAAATGAAGTTTACACAAAATACATGAGATTTATGGCAACAATGAGAATGTACTTCTAAATTAAACTAACCTACAGCTTAATAAAATATGAGGTATTACAAAAGAATGCAAAAATCCTTACAACCACAGGACTTTAATGCTACAATAATTCTGCTCTTCCTAAAGGACAACAATTTTGCCCTTTCTTAAATAATACAGTTCAAAACATATATTAGAATACTGAATTTCAAGAATTAGTAGTTAAACCACAGTAATCAGGTGATAATAAAGATATAGAAAGCATGTGCATTTTCCCATTAGGCACAGGTTTAACACGGAAAATATTCTATGCAGGTGGAAGGGGAGGGGAGGGAAACATGGGGGGGGTGACTTACTGTAGTACTTCAAAGATGCACTATTCACGTAATGCAGCAGTACAGGATACGCTAATAAATGAAGGCAACTGAAAAGGCAGTACTCACCCAAAATATCAAATTGAAAAGGAACATCATATATTTCAAACAACACAGGCAGCCTCTTGCCATGTTGCACTTCTTAAATTCTAAAAGGAAAACAAAGGACAAATCCAGATAAAAGACCACATATTTGCTGCCTTTGGGTGCACTGTATTTGTCACTTTTTATGCCAGTCCCAGTTCCAACACCGGTCCCGGTTCCAACCCCGGTGTGGTTCTGTGTGCGTGATCCAGCTGTACCATAGAAAGCTCCAGCAGTAAAACCTCGACCAAATTGCCTCCCTGAGGCAGAAGGTTTAGCAAAATCTGAGTCTTTGCTATCCAAAGATGGACTCCGGTGAATTGAAGAATCCTCGCTACTTGACTTCTCCATGATCTCTCTTTCCACAGTTGTCAGATTTAATGTATAGCATCTCTCACCATTAAACGCAGTGCCTTGCAAACGCACAGTACAATAAGGGCTGTCTGTATTTTGCTTCTTTTTTTCTTCATACGTAAATCAGATAATCACTGCAGAATTTATTCACTGCATTGTTGTTGTTTTTATCTATTTTTTATAGCAATGCAGACTGTACTCTATCTGTACCATAGATTTATATATTAACATCCCATGCAGGAGCATACTCATGATTTATCTTGATGAATCAGTTATGCAGAACTTCAATTTTTATTCAGAAAAGCCATAAGCTCCTTCTCTCTGCCCTTAGTCTACAGCCCTCTAATCTATAGGCAGCAGATGGTCCTTGCATCCATTTCCAAAAAGCTTCTGCAGTACACCTGGGCGACTTTCCTGTAGCCTGATCACTTTTCTTGCTCTCAGCTTCCTTCTCTGTGTCTCTGTGACCGTTTCACACACGCTGTCTTTTTTTTTTTTTTTTTTTTTTGCCACCCGTTTGCAGTATCTCATTCAGTAACCAGCTGTAACAGCATGCTCTGTGTTTCACTGCTGTTGATGTGAAATCATCAGCAGCTGCAACCACTGGGCATTTCCCACAGAAATCCCTGACCTAACTATCAAGTAATAAATCCACCCTCTTGCTTGCCCCTCCTCTCTGCTTCCCATCTGACCAGTTAGAAGAAACCTTCTCCCCTAGGGCACACCTCCATGACATAGTATCTTTAATAGGATTAGAATTACTCTTGACTATACAAGTGCACAACAGAAAATCTCTTTAAATGTCAAGTACTGTTTAGCTGTTTATGAGCTTGATCTGTGAGGTAATGATACTCCTTTTATGCAATAAAATTCTGCTAAAAGTATGGATTAGATAGACGAGAGCTAGCCTCTCCCTGCTCACAAAATTAACAGTGACTGCACGTACTTACATTTTTTTTCTGGCTTAAATGTCATGGGACAAGGAACTGGTACAGACTAGCAGCTGACATAAACTGAATAGGCACATATCTGTACATGCACATAGCACAACGCCATCACCTATGATATAATTAACCATAATAAGAAAAGCAGAGCTGCTGTCTCTTAAAGGATGATCAATCAATTCTTAAGACTTGAAATGCAAGGATATCTGAACCTGCAGCTATTTGCAGTCTGTTTAACTAGTAAGTCAGAGATTATTCTTGTGTATGCTAATAAATCATCCTACATTGCACATAGACTGTGAACTAGAAACTCTGACCCAAATGCCACATTACTTTTCTGGATAGTAATACAATATGTCTGGCAGAATGCTGAAACAAAGTGGGCAGGAGTGTGCAGATGTGTTGGTGCCTATGTGTGCGAGTGCTTGGAATGGAGGGAGAGAAAAACTTCAGGTCACACCTGGTGCTTCCAAATTTGTCATTTTGTCACAACCATAAAAACAGCACATTGATGGTGCAAAGCGAGAAAACATTTAAATTGCTGGTTATCCTTTTTTTTTTTTTTTTTTTTTAAGAAAGAAACCACGTCAGGAGGCCACTACAAAAGAAATACAGCTACCAGTAAAAACAAAAGTTATTCCCAATTTTAACTGACCCTCTCACATTTCTTCAGTCTTTTATGCTCAACAGCACCTTAAAATTCTATTATTTTTATATTGCAACATTAGAATCAACATTCTAAAGCAATGCAGTACCTTTCTTGATAAGCCTTTTCTGTGAAGAGATCTTTCTACCATGAAGTACTTCATGCCATGAAATACATAGTATTTGTAAATGTAATAACCTTCTCTCGCCTCTTCTGCTTCTTGTTAGAACAAGATTTTAACAGGCAGGCCCAAGCCTGTGTCAAGCATATTTATTCACTTTGATTTTTAAAAGCAATTTCAGAACTACCTGCATAAAACTTCTCCATCATAAATATGACTACAAGATAATGACTAAGTAGTCCATACCATACAGTGCAGCAGAAAAGGTTACACACAAAACACCCAAGCAAAAAAAAAAAAAAAAAAAAAAGGATAAATTACAGTGACCAAAGTGGAGCATTTCTGTACATGTCTATGATGTGCATAACAACTGCTCACTTTGAAGTTTGTAAGGACCAGCAGTCTCAGAAAAAAACATAGGAGAAACTTGCAGGCCATGACCAGGTATCTCTGCCTGAGATACTGGAACTTGCAGCGTAAGTAGCAGTCAAAGCACAAGGCAAATGCCTGAGTATGGTTTTATAAGTCTCAAAAGGCTCTTCGGTTTGAAAATTTGTTTACTGGTTGTGAAGTTGTGCCATTTCAATCCTGTACTGCAGCTAGGTACTTTCAGAATTTACAAAACTGAGCTCTCAGACAAAAAGAATATAAGTAGCACAAGTAGTCTATAACATTTTTTTCTGTTTACTCATTGGTTTGTTATAAATTATACACTTACATAAAATAGAAAGAAAGGAATTAGTTCGTCAGAAAAAAAAAAACTGTGCATTTGTGAAAACTAATGCTTAAAAAAAAGTAACACAACTCTTCCCCATGCTTTTTTCAAGTTTTTATTAGTAGACCATCTTTAAGTTTTCCAGTTTTCTATTTTTGCCTTCAAATCCTACAAAAGATTTGCTTTTTCTAGAATTACTTGTAAAGCACCTTTCATTCAGAGCTATCCATGACCGGTCTACATCACCATTTATACCTTAGAATGCACAACCAAACAAAGGAGTGTAGCCAATACCCACTTTCAAAATCCAAGTTTGAGTAACTAGCACTAGGGCAAAATGAACCAGAGTAGCTTCCCCTCCAGTGCTGTACAAAGAAAACATATGATTCTCATATGGTTATGCTGCTAGGGAGACTCTACAAGCTTCAGTAACCTTCTGACACTTGAACCTAAGGTTCCAGAGCAGCTTTACAGATTAGATGCCACTTCCTCCTGCTAGAAACACTAACTCAGTGCTTATGTAGCTCAGTTAATAAATCACACAGAACTACTTATTTGCTGAAAAAATAACCAATGAAAAATCTGTACCCAGTTCCTCCAACTGTGTTTTGATTACCATTACACATAACTTTCTCTGATCGAGACTTTATTGGCAGGTGTTGCTGCACGGCCATTCAACATTACAGTTGTCCCACTTGACACTGGGACCTCAGCACAGGAAAGAGCACATTTGGCTTCACTGCAGCTCTCATCTCTGATGAGTAATTAGGGCATGAAGAACATTCAAAAGCTCGCTCTGCACTTCATTATTCTTCAATTACTGAATCAGAGAATTTTGATGCCAAAAAAAGCCTCCACATCAAAAATATAATCTCAGTCCCCCACACAAATGCCTGGGACAAAGAACAAATATCAGCCTCTGACATCTGAATAGCTCGGTCCAGTATCAATGGTAAGAATTCAGGCCACTTTCAGAAATAATGTACAAAAGTGAATGTCACAACTGGTGTAGCAGAAAGAATGGAAAGGGAGGTTATTAGTAACAACGCCCTAACAACATAGGCTGGGTCTCCTATTGATACCAATTTGCCTAGGTCCCTTCTGGGAACAGCACACCATTGTCCTCAAAACAAAGATCCCAACAACTTCATTTTTTATTTGTACTTTTCCTAAGCCTTTAGTTTTATCTCACCAGAACTTCAGTGCCAATTACACACAGCTACAGTGCTCCTGAACACTTCTGTTTGTTTTTGCCCTCTTCAGCTGTTTTAACACAACTGCCTTGTGGAACCATGATGCAAAACAGAACAAAAGCTGACCAAGTTTAGACACATATTTATAACCATGTATTTATAAAGACATAATACAGATACAAGTGTATTTAAGCAACATATGAAAATAAATCTTACCTTTTCCCTTGTAAAAGATCCTAATTTATTTTACAAAACAGCCCACTAGATGACCTTGTTGATGCAGTGAAGGGGACAGGGACTACAATAGGCAAGAACAGGAATAAATGTCAAAGGCTGAGCAAAAATTTCTTAAGCTTCTTTTATGATCTCCCATAATTCCAGACTTGAAAATATAAAACATTAGGAGTTTTTGAAAAGGGGAAATAAAAACTCCAGTCACCATGATATGCAATCCATCATGTAGGCTAGTGGTACTGTTGCCATTTTAAACACGGGGAAATTGAGGATCAAGTAGTTTTCTGAGGATGAATAGGAAATCACTGGCAAAGGATCATACTGAATCTAGGCCTTACATGGTCCCAGGCTAGTACACTAACCGTTGCACCATTATCTAATTAATTATTTTTAGAAATCAAGAGCTTTAGTAATCCTGTTGCATGACTTCAGAACAATATGGAACCTTGTAGAGAGATGCACAAATGTATATGCTATCAAATGTTCCAGGAACACAGTTCTTAAATTCACACTTTTCTTTTGAATGGTATTGACCAAAGCCTCAGTTACACACTCCTTCCTCAGGCAGAAAGATTAGGTACCACTACCTAGATTACACTAGGTAGACAAAAGAGCTAGATAGCTGAGCATAAACTGAATGACTATATCTTCCCAGTCAGCAGTCAAGTCACTGCTCCAAATCCTAGAAGACCATGAGAGGGAGACATGTAACAAGATTTGCAAAGAGTAGCTTATGACTCTGGCATAAAAAGTCATATAGAGATGAAAGCTCAGCTTAAAAAAAATACACAATTAATTTTGGAATAATCTTAAAGCAAAAAGAATGTTCAAATAATCAGAGCTGAAATAAATATCATCTGAAAGACAAAAACATGGAGTTCTCTGGACTCCCATGCCCCTGTCTTCACAACAAAGAGCTTATAAACTCCAGCAAGTCAAAATACCCGCCTTATCAGCAACACAGTAACTCTCCTTGCCTACCCAAGGCAAAGAGGTAAACTCTCTTTGAGTTGTCTAAACTAATACTTATCTTGTTTATATACCTATAAGAACAGTTTATCCTTCTAACATGGTGTCCCCACTGGATGGACAATCAAGAAAATAAGACCTTGTTATAAGACTTCCCACTGCATCAAATATTCTGTGGCACAGTCCGTGAGATTTCCATTAAAAACTGTGACAGCATGACATTCTGTCTCAAAATTGTACAAAGGAATTAGTTGTAGACCATGTCAGGGACCTTAACCCACCGTGATCACCTGCAGATGATAACATGACATGCTGATGCAGAGGAGACATGGGAGATGAGGGTCAAAGTGCAATGTGGGGTCCCAAAGCTAAGAAATTGTGATTATGTCACACCTTCATACCAGCTGTCCCTCAGACTGAGCAGAAAGAATGCCTGAGTTTCCAAAGTTACAGAAAAAACATAACTTTATTAAAAATAGAAATACAGCTACCTACATTTAAGCTTCTAAATCAAAACGTGTACTAGCACAAGGGTCTTCTAGAGGTTTGACTTCACTTTATAAACAACATCATGAACTATGCTCAACTAAAGATTTAGTCCTCTGAAGATTATGTTAGTATGCAATTCACCATTGCTATTTTCACCTTTAAGAACCGAAACCTGGAAAGTCTATTTACTGCTTGTTTCTGAGAAGCCCTAGTAGTTTGAACTTTCTGGGGCTTTGCAGTGTATGTACCAAGATCAAGTCAACCCATACAACATAGAACCTACAATCCAGACAGAAAGCAAGACATTAATAGCTGACTCTGAATATAGCAACTATATTGGACATTTTAAGAAAGAGTCTCAAAACTACCTTACCAATACTTCCACTAGCAGGTGGGAGAACACAGAAAATATGCGAGGCAAAAAAATAGCACATGCCCAAGCAGATGAGCCTATTTTGCCAGGCAGCAGAGAGTACCAGATCTTTGAAACATTGTGATTATGCGCTTTAACCCTTTAACATAAGAATCTGTATCCCTTCTAATTACGGGGGTTTTAACTAATCTTCTACTGGGGCAAATACATTGTTCCATCTCCATTAACAGTTAATCCTTTTTGAATTCTGCTGCGATTTTAGCCTCAATATCTTCCAGCATCAAGTTCCATAGGTAGGCATTATGTTAAAAAAAAATCTTCCTCTCATTTGCTGTCAGCCTTCCAGCTTAATTATTTGTCCCATTCTGGCATTTGCCCTTATCACACAATTCATTATTTTGTAATCCCCTATTACATCCCATGTCATTTGTCCTACATTAATCAAAGCACATATAATTTTTTCAGTGCCTCCTGTTATTGAAAGCTCTCTGACTCCCTAATAACTTCAGTCAGCCATCTTATGCTTTCTTTCTATTTGAGTTGTGTTTATACCATAATCTTTTCAGATCTGTTGATGACAAGATCTTTTTATTTTTAAAGGACAAAAGTTGACATTTAAATGCAAAGTTTAATTGATCAATTCTGTCTACCAACAACTTAACCTCACGAAAAGTTGAAGTCGTTTAGATTCAAAACACTTTTATTCATCACTCCTATTCTGCTTTTCTATTTCAGATTATAAATTTGGTCTCTGAAAAGTCCAACACCTCTGAGACAAACAAGAAAACCCTTATAATTTAAATTCTGTATTTTACCTGTAGGAAGAAAGGAGGTTCTCACTATAACAGCAATAGTTTAATATCTGATACTTATAAAATCATCAGAATGTCCATCTGCAAGTCAGGGACTCCTTGCAAAGAATCTAGCATAAACTGAACCAAGCCTTGGCCAGCTTGAAAATATGAAAATAAATGTGTGACATCAACTGATGCCTCCTCCCAGAACACCGAAAAGCATATGGAGATGTTTTTTACCATGCACACACAGAAAACAAGGATCAAGGTAGTAGAAAACTGTCAGCCACATGCCAGAAAGCAGCAATATTATTTCCCTGATATCCCCATGGTATGAAACACCAGAAATCAGATCTCCAAAGTCATGCTTTAAAAAATATGCTCCCATCACCATCTCCAAGGAAAGGAAAGGAAAGGGAAGGGAAAGGGGAAGGATTCTTCTTATTTATTATCTATTTTTTGCAGAAGGCACAAAATCCAAGCACTTCTCTTCCACTTCCAATTTCAATGACAGTTTAGATTTTTCATGATCCCAATTGCACTACAGATTAAAGAAAGCTATCAAATAGCAGAAGACTTTTGTCTATCATGAGAAATGATATCTCTTCTTACCCTTGGTCAGTGTAGGAGCACTTTGTTAATACAGGAACTTTTCTAACCCTGTCCAATGTGTAGATATCCGTTGAACAAAATCAGATTGTTATTCTTTATCCTCTATTCTAAAGAGACTGTCTTTCACCAGCAGCCTGCTGTTCTGAATTGGTGGACAGCTGGCATCTATGTATCAACATAACTATTAAACTTAAAAATGAACAAAAAACATAAAAAATAAAGGAAAGAAAAACTCACACGAATGGCTCCACATAAAGAAATGAAAATGACATCATTCACTTTTAAAAGGCAACACACATTTCCCAACCCTGCTCAACAATGCCATGAAAGAACTTTTTTAGACATGTTCCTTTCATAATTAAGTGAATTCCTTCATTGCTAAAATATTCATATTTTGGCATTTCATAGAATCATAGACTATCCTGAGTTGGAAGGGGCCCACAAGGATCCTTAAGTCCAACTCTTGGCACTACACAGGACCACCCAAAAATCAGACCCTATGTCTGAGAGTGTTGTCGCAACACTACTTGAACTCTGGCAGGCTTGGTGCTGTGACTATTTCCCTGGGGAACCAGTTCCAGTGCCCCTCTCAGTGAAGAACCTTTTCCTAATATCCATCTGCATCGCACTTGTGATTCCATGAATGAGGATATTTAAAACCACTGCATCAGGGCTGGCAGAGCCCCAGATGTCTACAATTGTCAAAAACTTACATCATTATTTTAGGCTCCTTCTCCCATTAACTCATCAGCAGCCCCAGCCTCCGCTTTAAGACATCCCTGAAAGTGACTGACTGATTGCCTAACTGGAGAGCAGTCACCTCAGAGATGTGTGAGTCATCAAAAGACTGTTTACCAGCAGCATTTCCAAGCAAAACCTGATCCCAGGTTCAGTGTCCAGGTCAAAGAGGCACAGGTCTACAGCTTTCACAAGGGAGTCAAAATGCCAGATGAATTACCTATCTGCTAAGGGCCCAGAGCCAGTAACCTCAGAGCTAAAAGTTGTCAGCAGAATAGGCTGAGTTCAAGCCACAGTACCAAGTTCCCCTCTGCTGGGCCCTCAATGTGACCCAGAGCAGAAATGTCTGGAAACAAGAGTGCAATCTAGCCTCTACAGACATTAAATCCTTAGCCTGCTCCCTGCCCTCCCTGAGGTTTACCAACTGCAGTAACAAGCTACATTGCCTAACAATTCCTCTCACACACCTCCTTTTGTCATTCAAGAGAAACATTATTGAAATCATGTGATTTTTTTTTTTTTTAATAATTCAATATAACTTGCAAATATTTGAAGTGGCGTTAACAGCACCTTCCGAGTTATGGTCAAACTACTGGATAACAGTTTTATTTCATCCTGCAAGTTTGGGTTGGACTCTCCTATGGCTTCCAGAAAGCTTATGCAAAAATATAGCCAGAGCAAAGTCCACAGACTCCTCCCTGACTCGAAGCCCTTTAGATTTATAGAAGTCATCTTATTTGAGAAACTGCATCTACCCTCACAATAAAGCTTCTTGCATGTTTTGTGGTAACACTATGGGATATTGTCAACTTTGACATAAAAAATAGGATGTGCCTGTAATGTAACAGTCATACAACTAATGTTTTTGCTTTGCCAACAACAATAAAGTCAGATTTAAATGCCAAGAGGAGAGAGATACTTTATCCTCTTTACTCATGTCACAAAAATGAGGCTACATGGTTCTCATCTATTCTGCATGAGATACAAGAAAGGATGTAAACATGAAACCAAGGTAAATCTCTTGCTGTAATCCAGCAGGTTTAGGTACAGCTGTTCATGAGCTTTATGATCAATGTCAGCTCTTATTATAAGGATGTGAGGGTTTTAGGAAAGGGGAAAGGAGAGAGAGGAAAGGGGAAAGGGAAAAAAAGGGGGAAAAGGGGAGAGGAAAAAGCGGAAATAACAGGGTACAATTTGACATGACCCTATCTGTCAAGACACAATCATGCAGCAGTTCAATTACCTGATTTACAGTATGAGTTATTTAACTTCTTACAGTACATTAATGATCCATTTTAAAGGCAGAACTATTACTGCTGAATATGATCTATAGTTTTATTTACAGTTGGTGAGAATGCCTTGTGCTAGCTGCAATACCAGGCATGCAAAGCCTAATATGAGGTGTAAAGAATGGATGCAAGGATGTTTGACTCCTTCCCAGAAGCCAAGCCCACATTCCCTTGAGTTTTGAGAAGTTTATTTATACCATCAGAGTCTACCAAAGATGAGAAAACCAAAACACCCCTTATCAGCAGCCAGCAACTAACAACATTGCAAAAATTCCTCACAGTGACATCGGAAAGACCAAAAAAAAAGTATACAGTGGAGGGGAAAACTACTTGTGCAATTCAATCTGCTCTGATCTACCTAAGTGAGCAACAAGTATGTAACAGTTATGGTATGAAATATTAATTGGCCTTTAAAAGCAAATACTATGTTAATTCATCACAGGCAGATTTTTTTTCATTTACAAATAAATTGGGATACAGGCATGACACTTAATAGAATCATAGAATCATTAAGGTTGGAAAAGACCTCCAAGATCATCTGGTCCAACCATCCCCCTTTCAACAATATCACCCACTAAACCATGTCCCTAAGCACCACCTCCAACCTTTCCTTAAACACCCCCAGGGATGGTGACTCCACAATCTCCCTAGGCAACCCGTTCCAATGCCTAACTACTCTTTCTGAGAAAAAATGTCGCCTAATTTCCAATCTAAACCTCCCCTGGTGCAACTTGAGGCCATTCCCTCTTGTCCTATCACTAGTTATCTCTGAGAAGAGGCCAACCCCCAGCTCCCCACACCTTCCTTTCACGTAGTTGTAGAGAGCAATGAGGTCTCCCCTGAGTCTCCTCTTGTCCAGATTAATCAACCCCAGTACCCTGAGCCACTCCTCATAAGACTTGTGGTCCACACCCTTCACCACCTCCAGAGCCCTTCTCTGGACATGCTCCAGGGCCTCAATGTCTTTCTTGTAGTGAGGGGCCCAAAACTGAAGACAGTACTTGAGGTGCGGCCTCACCTGAGCAGAGGACAGGGGGACGATCACCTCCCTGGTCCTGCTGGCTACACTATTCCTGATACAAGCCAGGATGCCATTGGCCTTCTTGGCCTCCTGGGCACACTGTTGGCTTATGTTCAGGTGAGCATCAACCAGCACCCCCAGATCCTTATCCTTTGCACAGCTTTCCAGCCACTCTGCCCCAAGCCTGTAGCGTTGCATGGGGTTGTCTGTGGCCAAAGTGCAGGACCTGGCACTTAGCCATGTTAAACATCATCCCACTGGCCTCTGCCCATTGATCCAATCTGTCCAGGTCCCTCTGCATATGCTCTGCACATTGGTTCACAGGAATCTATCAAATAAATGGCTGTAAATGCTTATGTGTGTAACTGGTGTGTATCACAACAGATCTTTAAAGAACATGAATTAAACTAAAAGCTTCCAAACTGCAATATCAGATAAGGGTAGACGGTGCTAAGTTTGATACAAGTATGCCTTTCAGGACCGAAATTTCATGCTCATAATGCCAATATGTATATAACCTTTCTCTCTCCTCTCCTCAGTGTCCAAGTCTAGCCCAGTTTCAAGCCTAACCTGATTTACTGAAAAGGCTTTCCAGACCTCTTCCCTTCAGAGGAACAAGTTAATAGTAATCTGTAATAGTAAATCTGCAGTGATGTAATCCACATGATAATGTTATGCTTGCTTTTGTTATTTTAACCCTCTAATCTCAATGTCTATAAAACAGATTTATGTAGGTTTGGACATGAACGCTAACATAAGAGATGCTTTGCTCCCTGAATTTCATCCAGACTATGGGATCCTTCTGTGTTATTTTTCTCATATTTTCAGGTCCTTTTCCTGCCAAGCATCTGGCCAGAAGAAACATAAAATTATTTTTGACCACCCAGACATTTTTCGTAAGAGTTTTAAGAACTCATCATTCTATCTCATTTCTGAAATCCAACTGTTCTAAATTGCCCGTATCTTGATCTTCTCCTCCCCCACCTCCTTCTGTGCCGTTGGTTTATTATAGGACACTTTTATAGTACTTAATGTTTCTATTCCAATAGCATGGAAACTATCATATTAGATATTTATCAGTAAGGAGTCTACTCCCTCCTACTGAAATCTCAGCAAGATAATTTGGCAGATACAATTAGGAAAAGATTCTGTATATCTATCTCTTCTTTTGAAGAAATATTATACTCAAATACATAGCTTTAAACATGATTCTAACCAAAACCTGATTGTATAAATTGCACTCTGAAAACTCATGTGTCTTGTATTCCAAGAACAGCTAAATCAAGTCAGATCAGTTCCCTATATACAAATATTTTTCCTTTTAAATCAACTTGAATGCTTTCTACCCTGTACACAGAAAAGAAAGATTCAGAAATTGTAACTATATTAAGTAATCTGGCCTAAAACGAAAATAAAAATCTTCTCACTCCCTGACAGATGTACCACTGAAGCTCTGAAGGTTAAAAGAAAACAAAAAACAGTATGAGTTTAATCAATAGACTGGGATCTATGGATCTATGGACATACAAAGAGAACAGAAATGATGCATTGGAAAGTGTAATTTCTTTTTCTATACAGAATACTTTTCCAAACAGAATGATGCTTTGCACCTGTCATATAACTCAATGCCAGTTTTTTGTATTATGCTGTAAAAAAGACTAAGAAAGTATCTTGATCATTTCAAAATATATATATATATTTATTCCAGTTCAGTGCCTCCCAAAGAGTGTCTATCACAATTTTGCAACAGAGCTTTTAGCTTCATTTATACTGATTTCTCAGTTTTGTCCCTACCTAATACATCTGCTGTACAGTACAGATGTAATACTTCTCTACATAGAGAGCCTATATGGCTCTCTCAAATATCAGTGATCTCTGAGTCTGGAAGATTATGTCGAAGCTGTAGGTGGATGGGTGTGTAGGAGGAAGGGTTTAATGAATTCTTCACTATGAATTGCTCCTTAATTAATTGTTCATAGGCACCAAAGCCTTCTAAATGTCTATCACAGAACTATCTTCATACATTTTCAACTATCTATCTCCATATTTAACATTCAGTTATTTTTTCTTTTAATATAAAGAATAAATACTTAAAATTCAAAGAATCCAAAACAGATTGCTACATAGTGTCCTGCATTCTCAAGCAGTGGAAAACAAACAAACAAAAACAGAAAGAAAACAACAACAACAACAAAAAGAAGAAAAAAACGGGGCATGGTACACTACTACACTACTACTGCAATGTTCTGTCAACAAGACAATCTCTCACAAACTAGTCACTGGCGGACATTACACACATTCTGTAAACCACATTTTGTAAGTAACCAAGGACCATTCAGAAAGAAAAGCCAGATATACATTATTGACACACACATCTCAATACAGAGAAATGTTAAACCCTTGACCTCTATTCTAGAGATGCACGCTTAGGGGAGAATGCCAAATGAAGATGCCCTCAAGAGGTGATATACACTATTTCGAAATAAAACTTTCAGATCACAGAACATTAATATTAGGGCTTTAGGTAGGCACTAAGGTCCTGATCAGATGTTCTGCATAATACGTAAAATATTCTCACTTTCCGGAAGGATAATCAGTGTCTTCCAATAGGCAGTTACAGAAAATGACATTACTTTGTTCACAAGGATGCAAGGTGACAAGACAAGCAAGAGAAACAAGTTGTTTCAGGGGAAAATTTGTTCTGGATATAAGGAAAAAATAATCTTCAATGTTAGAACAATTAACCATTGGAACAGATTGTGTGGAGAGATGGTGGAATCTCCCTCACTGGAAATATTCAAGACTGCTTGTCAGGGCCCTTGGATAACCTAAACTAAGGTTCTGCTTTCAACAGAAGGTTGGACTACACAGTCTCCAGTTTGTCCTTTCAACCCAAATTTTCTATGATTTTAACATTTTGCCCTAATATTAAAAACTTGAGTTAGTCCCTGTGTGATTCCCTACCACAGCTAATCTCCCCAGGATGTAAAAGACTGAGACTGAATTCCATGGTTCAGAGCTCTCTAAGGACAGAGTAGTATTCACTTACTTACAGTGTAAGTAAAATCAGAGGCACTGAAAAACGGGCAAACTGAAATTACTATCATTCTGATGAGGAGAAACATAAGTATCTAGATTTGACAAATTAGTAACATCCTTATCCTATCAACTGGGTATTTGCAGAGCATAATTCCTCTCTGATTTGTGTGAATTAATTTGGTAATTATCCTTTCTAATCTGGTAACTATCATGTTGTTGAAATCTACATTTAACAGAAGATATGACACAACAAATCCCAGTCCTTCCCATCACCACATTCTGCATCTTTTCCACCCCACTAGAGTGTGAAGCCCATACAAGAGTTTATTTGATAGAATCCAGAAACTTCCCCAAAGAAAGTAATGTAACATCTGCAAAAACAGAGATTAGTAATTATTTAAAGGCTTCACTCAAGGAAATATAACTGCCCTTAGAGATGTACCAGCTGCACAGATGAAGTGCTGTTTTATTGTCCTCAATTATAATTTTCTGAAAGACTCCAAACAGAAGTTATTTTTACGGGAGAAGAAACCTTGATATTTGAGCACAGAGATGCTGGAATTTCTTTCAGTGTTGCCACTATGTCATGACAGTGGAAAGCTATTTAAATACTTTGATTTGAGAAGCCGATACAGTTTTAGGTTCACCCAATGCCTTAAATGGGTATTACCAACATAAACAAATGCCAGTTTTTGCAAACAGCCTTGAAAGTTTCTTCAGATATGCCTTCTATTCCAAATCCCCCCGTAGCTGTAGCTTTCCTATCATACTGTTCTCTTCTTGCAAGCATTTTTCTTTCTTGGAAAAATTCTTTCTTTTCTTTCTTTCTGCCTTGGAAGGCATTGGGGTCCATCAGTGCTAGTCACTTTTTAAGTACCACCTCTTAAGAGCACAGGAACAGGCAATTCCAAAATGTTGGAAGACAAGCAGGAGAGGCAGAAGACCAGCTTGGCTGACCAGGGATCTTCTTCTAGAGCTTAATCAGAAAAAGAAGAGTGTATGGCCACCAGAAGCAAGGTCAGGCAACGTGGGACGACTATAAAGATGCTGTTTGCCATTGTAGAGAGAAAAATTGTGTGGCCAAAATTCAATTAGAGTTGAATCTGCTCAGCACTGCGGGGGACAATAAAAAGGGCTTTTCAAAATATGTTAACAACAAAAGGAGGCTCAGAGAAAACATTGGTCTGTTACTTGCTGAGGATGGTCACCTCACAAACAGGGACACAGACAAAGCAGAGATGCTTAATGCCTTCTTCGTCTCTGTCTTCAACACTGATGATGGGCCCTGGGACTGTCAGAGCCCTGAGCTGGAGGACTGTGACTGTGGTAACAATAAAATTCCAGCCAACCTGTAACTTGTGTGGGATTTGCTACCCCAGCTGGATGCCTACAAGCCTATGGGGGCCTTGTGGGATTCATCCCAGGGGACTCAGATAGGTGGCTGATGTCATCACAAGACCTCTCTCAACTATTTTTCAATGGTCTTGGGAATCTGGGGAGGTCCCAGTTGACTGGAAGCTGGAAAACTTCTTTCCAGTTTTCAAGAAGGGCATGAAGGAGGACTCTGGTAATTACAGGCCTGCCAGTCTCACTTCAGTGCCTGGTAAAATTATGGAGAAGATTATTCTAGGAGTTACCGAAAAACACCTGAAAGACAATGCAGTCATTGGTCACAGCCAACAAGGGTCCACGAGGGGAAGGTCCTGTTTAACAAACTTTTTTGTCCTTTTATGGCAAGGTCACCCAGGTAGTTGACCAAGGGAAGTCAGTTGATGTAATCTTGTTGGATTACAGCAAAGCTTTCGATACTGTTTCTCACAGTATCCTTCTGGACAAAATGTCCAGCATACAGCTATAATTACATATGCATAAACACATAGATAAATACTTAGTATTTATCTGCAGTTTTTTCTGTGCTTACTGTCCTGTATTACAAGCAGCATAAAATATTCAGAAAACAAGTAAACTTGAGTTTGTTCCTGTGGTGGTTTTACTCAGGTGGACAGCCAAGCTCCACCACAACTGCTCTGTCACTGCCCCTCCACAAAGGGAAAAGGGGAGAAAATACAATGCAAAGGGCTCAAGGGTTCAGATAAGGATGGGGAGATCGCTCAACAATTATCGTGACGGGCTAAACAGTCTCAGAGCAGGGAGATAGTAAGATTTATTGCCTGTTACTAACAAGCTAGAGAAGTGAGAAACAAAGGAAAGAAACCAAAAACTCCTTTCCCCCATCCACCCTCTTCCACCTCCTTCCCCCACGTGGAGCAGGGGAACTGGGAATGGGGGCTGCAGTCAGTCCCTAACTCTTCGTCTCCACTGCTCCTTCTCAGTCACTCTCTGCCCCTGCTCCATGTGGGGTCCCTCCCACGGGATGCCGTCCTTCCTGAACTGAGCCTGCAAGGGCTGCCCACAGGCAGCAGCTCTTCAAGAACTACTCCCACATGGCTCCGTACCACGGGGTCCATCCCCCAGGAACAAACTGCTCCAGCACGGGTCCCCCACGGGCGGCAGCTCCCCCCAGACCCTTGCTCCTGCGTGGTCTCCTCTCCACGGGCTGCAGCTCCGGCCTGGAGCCTGCTCCTGCGGGGGCTCTCCATGGGCCACAGCCTCCTCCAGGCCACATCCACCTGCTCCACTGGGAGCTCCTCCACGTGCTGCAGCGTGGAGATCTGCTCCATGTGGGACCCATGGGCTGCAGGGGGACAGTCTGCTCCACCATGGTCCTCTCTGCAGGCCTCTCCTGCCTCTCCGCTCCTCTCCTGGAGCACGTCCTGCCCTCCTTCTGCACTGACCTTGGTGTCTGCAAGGCTGTTTCTCACTCCTCTCCCAGCTGTTGTTGTGCAGCAGTGATTTTTCTTCTTTTCCTTTTCTTAAATATGTTCTCACAGATGTGCAAACAACATCGCTTATTGGCTCGGCTCTGGCCAGCAGCAGGCCCCTTATCTAACATGGGGCAGCTTCTGGATTCTTCTCACAGAGGCCACCCCCACAGCCCCCCGCTACCCAAGTAAACCCACTACAGTTCCTTGGGTGCTAATAATAATAAAGAGATATTGTGAAGAAATTGTTGAAAGAATTTAAGTCTTTTTAACTTCGTAACTTCCACACTACAAAATACAATCAATTTTGATGATCGAGCTAAAGAACCCTGCTTGCATACCTTCAAAGTGCTGTACATTCCTTTCATTGTTAAAGAATCAAATGGATTTTCATTCCCTGATGTGATTTATCTTTTCAAGGATAATCTGGGTAGCCACACAAATTGACAACAAAGTTTCTTCTCCTAGCAAGTGATCATATTCTATGATAATCTAGCATTGCCTGCTATAACTTGGAAGAAAAACAACTCATTACGATCCAAAATAAAAAACCATGGCACAGATCCTAGGGATATAAAAAATAATTATCAATTCTTCTGTTCCTAACAGGATTATGTCTCCCTAAGAGTTTTAAAATGCTCATTTCAACATTCCAGTATAACTAAGCACACATCTAAACATGTTATAAGAATCAAAGAAGGGGATGAACATGCAGATTAGCTGAACTTCCTTTATAAATTCTGAAAGAAATACACCCAGTGATAAAGTAATAGCACTATTTTGGTTTACATGCTTTCTAGTAGAGTGGCCTAAACTGTTGTACATTTCTCTGGAAAGTTTCTCTACCCTCTTCCGAAGCCTAGAGAGTTACTGCCCATCTCAAGCTGTACCTGGCCCCAGAACTTACTAGGGTACTTGTCCATGACACATTTCAGAAAATCATCTGGGATTGCACCTCCAATTCTAGTTTATTCTGGTGGCCTCTTTGCCTCTGCACTTTCTTAAAAAAAAAAAAAAAAAAAAAAAAAAAGCAAACAAACACGAAACCTATGTCTTTCTTACAAACAAAGTTTGCAGCAGGGCATTAGCAACAGATTCTAACCACTGTTTCTTACTCAAACCACATGACTTATTTTCACTCTGGATTTCTAGGGAAATAAGATTTATGCAACAGGACTATCTATCATGAACTTTCAGTAATTTTTGAATGCTTTAACATCTTCAACCAAATCTGAAAGAAGGGAGAAAGCAGAATGTAATAGAAGTCCTGGAAACCCAACACAACACAACACAAAACACAGCACCATGTGTCTGGCATATCAGTGGCATATCAGACCATGTGTCTGGCATATCAGGCTATTCTGGCAAGGCAGAATAGCCTGCAAGGCTCACCCAGAGTCTGCACAACAAAGGAGCATGCACATGACTCCAGACTAGCACCCTGTACACTGTGCCATTGGCCTGAAGAGCTGAATTAGAAGTAAATAGGGGATGTCAAGACAGCTAGAAAGCTTAAGTCTGGGTGGCTGGAAGGTGAGGAAGAAAGGGATAAGACTGTAATGACATCAACCATAAGACCAAAATCAGGACTTGTTCATTCTGCTTTATCAGAATTTTGAAAAGTATAAGACAGAATTGCAGTTGTGTGGTCTCTGAACTAACAGTGTGTGTAGTATCCTTACGTACACATCAGAAAAGTAACAGAAAATGAATATTCACGACTAAGGTCATGGTAGTTTGATACCTGTATCCATGAATCCTAGGTATGTGCAAAAGACTTTCCGAGAGCAGGGTATTCTGGAAGGGAATTTAGGGACTCTCACCATAAAGGGCCCATGACTTGATTGGATGGCAGAATCTCCATGTATTAACCTGAACAATTTATTTCTACACCTATCAGGAATAAGAAAAAACTTTTTGCTTTTTTTGCAAATAACTGATACTGATGCTTATGAGCAGTTATCACAGAATCACTGAACAGTTAAGGTTGGAAGGGACCTCTGAAGGTCATCTGGTCCAACCCCGCTGCTCAAGCAGGAACACAGAGAGCACAGTGCCCAGCAGCGTGTCCATGTGGCTTTTGAAGAACTTGTAGGAGGGAGACTCCACAACCTCTCTGGGCAGCCTGTGCTAGTGCTCTGTCACCTGCACAGTAAAGAAGTGTTCCCTGATGTTTAGATGGAACCTCCTGTGTTCCAGTTTGTGCTCATTGACTCTTGACTTGGCACTGGGCACCACTGGAAAGAGCATGGCTCCATCTTCATTGCACCCTTCCATCAGGTATTTACACACATCGCTGAGATCCGCTCTCAGGCTTCTCTTCTCCAGGGTGAACAGTCCCAGCTCCCTCTACCTCTCCTCATAGGAGAGAGAGCTGCTCCAGTCCCCTCTTGGTGGCCCTCATCTGGACTCCTTCCAGTATGTCTAGGTCTCTCTTGTACTGGGGGGCCCAGAACTGGACAAAATACTCCAGGTGTAGTCTCACCAATTCTGAGTGGAGGGGAAGGATCACCTCTCTAGATCTGCTGGCGATACTTCGCCTAACGCAGCCCAGAAAACCATTAGCCTTCATAGCAGCAAGGGCGCATTGCTGAATGGAATCATAACCTGGAGCAGGAGCTAAAAGAAATGGGAGGCCTTATATGAGAGTCAGACCTCTGAAGCTGAAGCAGCGTGTGTCACTAATGACAGTAGAGGGAGTTTGATTGAAGTTATCAGCTGAGCAGCCGTCAACATGAATGCAATAATCAAAGCAGTATAGCTAGGAGAGGATTAGGCAGAAGATCACTTTAAAGGCTGTCCTCATGTAATCATTGAAAAAAGATTCCAAAATACTCAAACATTTTAGACGTTTCATGAAGGGCTCTTGCAGTTCTCAGGCAATGCTCTAATAGACCAGTACCAACAACATTCTAATGTTCATAGTCCTTTCCTTTTTTAATGGTGGTTTGTTGTTGTTGTTATTTTTAACTACAACAGTCATTTTCTACAATTGGCATAAAACAAGTAAGAAATCTAAACAACATAGCCCACCCTAATGTCACTGTAGGCCTGAGAAAAATGTTTTGAAGTCATCCAGAACACAAGATAAATGCTAAGATGAAACTGAAGACGGAAATACTAGTAATAGTTCGAGCTATTATGTTTATGAAGAAAAACAATCGTATTAATATCCACCCATGTAAACTTACTTCTGTATTTCAACTAGAAAATAAGCCTTCAAGAACGTACCACAGACTTGCAACTAGGATCCAGTACTCATGCAATACATTCATACAAGCATCTCTCCATAGACTTATGTTCTGATTGAAACTTACCTCCCCGAAAACCCTGTGATTGCTAATTTAACCAGCACATTAGCCCCAAAATTTCTCCTCCAAGTGTAAAAATCACTCTTACCTAAATCATACTTTACCCCCCAACCACCTCCCTCCCCTCCCGCCACCCCCAAAAAAAAGGCTATGTATTGTCCTGATCCTTAACTATCTCTAAATAAATAATTAAGACATTTTGAGTTAAATGAGCTTTTCAGATTAGGAATCTGAGGTTTGCTTACTATCACATATCTTTACCCCCCCCCCCCCATTCAGATAGTGCAGTGAGATCAAATGGACAGATTACATCCTTTCATGGAAACTAGAATAATTCACAGAGTTCATTATCAGCTCTCAGCTCGCATCTAGCATGGTAGAACTGAATCACTCTGCATCCTAGAGGGCTGAGGAAAGCTGTGAATAGCGATAAAGAATTTGAGGGCTACCGTAACAGTTATACTAAACTTTGAGCCAGGGATCCTCATCTGCTTTGGTTTACAGCTCTTAAGTTTAGCCCATCAAAGTAGTTTCTAAGCCAAGGTTGAAATGCCAGAAATAATCAATTAAACTGGTATTGTCCAAACATATTCATAGCAGGTGCACACGATTCATACTGAAAAAAAGCGAGCCTTGCATCTGGTACTTCTACATTACTCTTACACCATTGCTCATAAAAGTGAAGCTGAAGTAACAATGGCAAAAAAAGTTATCCAGTCCCTTGTTAGTTATGTGGAGTCTGCAGAGATATGGAGGACTGCAGAGATCAAATAGAGCTTTCTGAAAAAAGCACAATGCATCATACAAAATATACGTGCCAAGAACACTACTTTAGAAGTGGAGTTCAGAAGACCTACCACCAAAACGGTCAGTTGTGTATCCTTTTCCTAGCATGCCTTCCATAATAAAGTATGATATTAAGCCCCATAGTCCCCAAACTGTGTGGAAAAGTTCATTTAGTCCATGATCTGAACAGTTCTGGGTGCAACCATTTCCCATCAGTCATTTTCAAGTCCATCTCATTCTAAGCAATACAGGCACTTCCAAACAACAAATTTTATCAACAGTTCATCTTTGTACCTCCAAAATGCTCATAGAGGGTGTACTAACTCATGCAGATAGGACTAAATTTATTCTAAGCCACTTCTAAGAACAGTTTACTCTATTGTCCTAGCCCAATGGCATAGGAAACTTTTAAAGTGGCCCTGCCCAGAGGCATTAGCAAGACCAAGTCCGCTGCTCAGAAAGGGTTATAGGACACTAGCTACCATTTTCAACACCACAAATTTGTATGCCTCTTCTGAACACCCCTCTCCTCACTTCTCTTTAGCATATGTGCTCCTTATTTAACAGTTCTACAAATTAAATTTCATTTTATTTTCTCCTTATGTAGCTAACTTCATTGCTTCCTTTTGTGTTATTTTCTGCTCTGAGGCTCATAATTCCCACTTTATCTTCAAAGCTTGTTAAGAGTACTTTTCCTCTAATTCTGCCACATCGTTAACGATGTTACATAACACCCAACACATAACTAATGCACTGCTGTTGATATAACAAAATCACAACCCATATAACTAATACATTGCTGTTGATAACGAATTTTTAATATCTTTCACCAAATTTTCAATCCACCTGATACTCTTCCTACCTAAACCAATTTCAATTAATCTTTGTGTTAGAAAACTAACATATATACCTACTTCTCTCTTCATTCCCTAAAACAATTAATTTTGTAATTCTGTCAAAAAAGCAATCGTATTGCCTGGTGAGATTTATTTTATGTTATTTTTATGTTACTGCTTACAATTCTGTCACCTTGCAGACTTAGTTAGCATCCCTTTTAATATCAGGTCCATTATTTTACTAGCAATTATACTTTTAGGACAGTAATTCATAAGAAAACCTTGCCTTCCTTTCAGAGGTAAACACCACACTTGCTACTTTTCATTCACACTGACACTTCATTTTAGCTACCATCTCATAAAAGCAATAGTCATGCAAGAGCAGCACTAAAAAGGCTTGCTAAAACTAAACTGAAAAGTTTGTGGTGGAGCTGAGAAAAAAAAAATCTTGTTTCTCACATCTGCCTTAATCACTAATATTAAAAGAAATTTTAAGTCAAGCTTTTTCTACAAGAAAACAGTTAGTAATACTACCTAGAGTCACAGAATAACTCAGGTCGGAGGGGACCTTGAGAGATCACCTTTTCCAACCCTATGCTCAAAGCAGGACTAACTTCAAAGCTGTATCATGTTACTTAAGACCTTGTCCAACTGCATTTGGAAAATTTCCAAGGCTGGTGATTCCATTGCTTCTTACTACAATCTCTTCCCACAGCAGCACTCTCAGGCAATAATTTTTTCTTTGTCTCCATTTGGGACTTACTCTGCAACACACTGTGACCACTGCCTCTTGTCCTTTCTGTGCATCTCTGAGAAGAACCTGTGTGTCTTCTCTACAATGTCCTCTAGGCAGATAAAGATTATGTAAATTAGCCTTTTTTTTCAGGGACGAAAACCAGCTACCTAGGACTTCTAAACATCATGTGCTCCTTAAAAATTTCCTTGTGACCCTTAACTGGATTTGCTTGTCAGCATCTCTCTTGCTCTCTTGTACTGGGAGACCTAACACTTGATGTAACATTCCAGATGTGCCCTCAGGAACTGAGCAGCAGGAAACAGAAATAATCACTTGCCTTGAATTTCTGGCTACATGTTTGTCATTAAAGCATAGTATGAATTTATTCTTAATTGCTGCAAAGACATTTATTTATCCTGGTCATCAAGAGCACACTGGCATACTTTATACCCTTTTCACTCCTTTTCCATGTAGCTTATTTGTCCTTTCACCAGGGAACAAGGATAGGAACCTCAAAGTTCAACAAGGGGAAGTGCAAAGTCCTGCACCTGGGGAAGAACAATTCAAGGCACCAATAAATACATGCTAGAGGCCACCCAAACAAGGCTAACAGCATCCTGGGCTGCATTAGGCAAAGTATTGCCAGCAGGTCAAGGGAGGTGATCCTTCCCCTCCACTCAGAATTGGTGAGACTACACCTGGAGTATTTTGTCCAGTTCTGGGCCCCCCAGTACAAGAGAGACCTAGACATACTGGAAGGAGTCCAGATGAGGGCCACCAAGAGGGGACTGGAGCAGCTCTCCTATGAGGAGAGGTAGAGGGAGCTGGGACTGTTCACCCTGGAGAAGAGAAGCCTGAGAGCAGATCTCAGCGATGTGTGTAAATACCTGATGGAAGGGTGCAATGAAGATGGAGCCATGCTCTTTCCAGTGGTGCCCAGTGCCACGTCAAGAGTCAATGAGCACAAACTGGAACACAGGAGGTTCCATCTAAACATCAGGGAACACTTCTTTACTGTGCAGGTGACAGAGCACTAGCACAGGCTGCCCAGAGAGGTTGTGGAGTCTCCCTCCTACAAGTTCTTCAAAAGCCACATGGACACGCTGCTGGGCACTGTGCTCTCTGTGTTCCTGCTTGAGCAGCAGGGTTGGACCAGATGGCTTCCAGAGGTCTTTCTCAACCTCAACCACTCTGTGATTTCTAATCTCTCTGAAAATTCAGATTTTTAACTGATACATTCAGCAAAAGCTGATGTTAACACACCAAATCATTATATTTGCACTAGATCTGTATAAACCTCTGCATGCTTTTAACCAGTTTCCCTTGGTCAATAAGCAGCAACAGAATAGAGGGAAAAGAAGAAGGAAACGTGAGAGAGTAGGGTACAAACACTGTTGCTATGCCTGAGAGAAAGCAGCAGAGAAAGGAAGAAAGGGCAATAGCAGACAAGATCAAGCAGTTGCAGCACTTCAGTCAGTTCAAAAGATTTAGATTTTAGTAAGTCAGAAAGGGGTATGTAAATACATGCAAAAATGAAGACCTTTTCATATGTATGCAAAAGCCTAGCAAGATAAAACCCTACCTTGCCTGAGCTTTTAAACACTGTGTTACTATTTATATTTCATTGGGAAAGAGATTTCTCAGTAATGGCCATATTGCAAGCAAAATGGAGAGTGGAGAAGATGGTCTGTTTTTTCACATGCACACACTATCACAAACCAAGAAAAAGCGAGGCTAAATTATGGCAAGGATTTTAAGGGGCATGTATTAGTTAACTACAGGTTTGCATGCACTGAAAGTAGGAACAGAAAACGTACACAGTGAAAGCATGAAGAACAAGAGAGAAGAAAGGTAGGACCAAGGCACATAACAGGAGGTCAGACAAAGTGCCAAAAATAGTTAAGAACAAACAGCACAGTACGTGTCACATCATGTCTATAAAAATTAACAATTGAACTGGCAGCAGTAATGATTTAAGCAGTGGAACCACACACAGAAAAGGTTTAAAGCACAAACTTGGCAGTAGCTAATAAAACAGATGAATAGCAGACCTCATGGAGCACAAGAAAAGGAGTTTGGGGGACATTTCAAAAGTCATGCTTTTTTGGTACGCAGCACAAGCCAGTGACTCCCGTAGCAACAGAAAATAATAAATAAAAGAGCAGTGTTGGCCTCCTGGCCATAAAGAGAGGAAGGAAACATGCATTGAACAATTGCTTTTGTTCTGAATTTCAGTTCACAGATTTGTGTTAGGATGCATACATCAGTCCCTACTTTTCTATCTGCATTAGTAGCAATGGCCTGATGGACCCAGAATAGTCCTGTTTTTGTTTAGGAATAACAAAGACTAATTTTACTCTCGGGACATTTATAGCAGTCATGTATTGGTCTAACTTATCAGGGATGTTGAAAAAGGAAAACAAACAGTAAGGAAACACAATGGCTTTAAAAAAAAAAAAACTTTATTTGCAAATATCTGAGGGCTGTTATGAGGCAAAGGCCTATCTGCTACACAAGCCACGAGTATAAAGAAGTTCCTTCTCACAGGAGGCCATCTGTTTAGGAAAGTTGTTTGGGGAACCAGGCAGAATACAAAGTTTTAGCTCCAGGAGAAACAGAAATACACTGTCTGACTACTGAGAGGGGAGCTCTTTGAGATCAAGAAGTAAATAGAGTGGTATCAAGCCTTGTAACTACCTCTCAAAAAATTACAATGTAATGAAAGTCTCTCTTCTTCCCTTTGGGCCTGCGTCTTGGGTATGGAGAAACTTTCTCAAGAGATCCGCCAACTTAAAGAGAATGTATCTTCTTCCTCACCTGTACAAACCGGTATCTAAGTGATCAGGAACAAGCATCCCTCTGCTCAAGAAAGGTGATATAGTGGATACACACCACATGCCACCCTGTGGTTTTACCTGCAAGACCATGGAGAGGACATGCAAAAATGGGGTGGAAACTCTGCCTTGACCCTGGAGGCACCGGTACATGAGTTGCAAGGAAAAGCAATCACAAAAGGGGGTGCTTATAAGAAAATTGCTGCTCCAGTTTCCAGCAGGCAGAGCCACAGGCAGAGTAAGGAACAGTGACCAGGACTAGAAGGGCCCTGCCTCCAGCCAGTTGGAGGAAAGGGACAACTCTGTTAATTGGACTGTGTGGATTCAATGGCCGGGAACATCACACAGAAGCATAAGGCTCTAGTGGACACTGGTGCACAGTGTACTGTAATGTTATCAAGCTATAAAGGGGCAAAACCCATTTATATTTCTGGAGTGCCAGGGGGATCCCAACAGTTAGCAGTATTGGAGGTTGAGGTGAGTCTAACTGGGAATGAGTGTCAAAAGCACCCCATTGTGACTGACCCTGAGGCTCTGTGCATCTTTGGCATAGACTACATCAGGAGAGGGTACTTCAAAGATCCAAAAAGGTACTGGTGGGCTTTGAACAAAGCCTTTGAACAAATTAAATGGGAGATAGTTTGTGCACTAGCCCTTGGGCCATCTGAGCAGGACAAGATGTAAAAAAATGTGCTTTACACCACAGCTGGGGAGAATGGCTCCACCTGGAGCCTCTGACAGAAAGAGCTAGGGGAGACTCAAGGTCAACCCCTAGAGTTTTACAGTTGGGAATACAGAGGATCCAAAGCCTACTACACTCCAACTGAAAAGATGTTACAGTGTATGAAGGGGTTTGAGCTGCTTCAGAAGTGGTTGATACTGAAACACAGCTCCTCTGGCATCCTGACTAATGGTGCTGGGCTGGATGTTCAAAGGGAGGGTCCCCTCTACACATCATGCAACTGATGTTAGATGGAGTAAGTGGGTTGCACAGCAGGCTCGAATAGGAAACCCCAGCTACCCAGGAATCTTGGAAGTGATTGTGGACTGTCCAGAAGGCAAAGATTTTTGAATATCACCAGAGGAGGAGGAAGTGACACGTGCTGAAGAAGCACCGATGCATAATAACATACCAGAAAATGAGAATATGCCTTCTTCGCCAATGGGTCCTGTTGCATCAAGAGAAAGCACTGGAAGTGAAAAACTGCTGTATGGAGCACTACGAAACAATTTGCAGAAACTGCTGAAGGAGAAGGTGAACCAAGCCAATTTGCAGAAGTGAAGGCCATCCAGTTGGCTTTAGATAGTGCTGAATGGGAAAAGTGGCCAGTGCTCTAGCTCTAGACTGACTCATGGGTGGTAGCAAATGCCCTGGGGTGGTGGTTACAACAGTGGAAGCAGAGCGACTGGCAGCACAGAGGCAAACCCATCTGGGGTGCCACACTGGGGCAAGATATTGCTGTCTGGGGAGAGAACCTGGTTGTAAAAGTACATTATGTAGATGCTCACATACCCAAGAGTCGGGCCACTGAAGAACATCAAAACAACCAGCAGGTGGATCAGGCTGCTAAGATTGAAGTGGCTCAGGTGGATCTGGACTGGCAACATAAAGGTGAATTTTTTATAGCTCAATGGGACCTTGACACCTCAGGCCATCAAGGCAGAGATGCAACATAAAGATGGGCTCACAATCAAGGGGTGGGCCTGACCATGGACACTACTGCACAGGTTATTCATGATTGTGAAACGTGCTGCAATCAAGCAAGCCAAGCAGTTAAAGCCTTTCTGGTATGGAAGACAATTGCTAAAACATAAATATGGGGAAGCCTGGCAGATTGATTATATCACACTCCCTCAAACACGCAGTGGCAAGCGCCACGTACTTAACAGTAGTAGAAGCAACCACCACATGGTTAGAAACATAACCATGTGCCCCACGACACTGCCCAGAACACTATCCTGGGCCTTGAAAAGCAAGTCCTATGGAGACATGGCACCCCAGAAAGAACTGAGTGAGACAATGGGATTCATTTCCGAAACAACCTCACAGACACTTGGGCCAAAGAGCACAGTATTGAGTGGGTATATCACATCCCCTATCATGCACCAGCCTCTGGAAAAATCAATCAATACAATGGCCTGTTAAAATACTACACTGAAGGCAGGTAAACAGCTGGGTGTGATTCCACTAAAAAGTTACACCACCATGCATCCACATAAGGCAACTGAACAAAAGTCATGCAGATTACCCTAAACCCATTAGTGACCTAACTTTCACAGAATCGGACTCAAGGAAAAGGGCTCAAGAATTCATGTAGTATGAATTCTCTCCGAAAGCAGTATCAACAGATAGAGACAGCTGCTCAGCAGGAATCTGCATATCAGTTCCAACCCTGACAGATGTTGCATGCCACATTCACAGCTGGGAAACAGAAGAGATGCCGTGTAACTACTCCCCAACAGACCAGCAGAAGTAATACACTATTTCTCACTGCACTGTGGGAAGTATTTTATGTCTGCCAAGCCTCACAAAAATTGCAGTAAAATCTACTTACTGTCCAGGGCTGTACTCTCCATCTGAGTAGCTTGCAAAATACATGTTCCTAAAAGCCTCCAAGGGTGGAAATTCTGCACCTTCTTCAGTCAATAGTTAAATGTCTGTCCTTTCCTCAGTGTTAAGAACACTTACCATGAGCCTCCTTTGCTACTTACTTCTTGTCTGTGCTTAACTTCTGCAACCTCAGTAGTGCTCTTTGTTTCCTCATTACAATATAAAACCAGTATCGTGGATTCCTATTACTGGTTTTATTTTTTTGTTGGTTCTAATACCAAGTTAAGTGAAAACAATATTGTTGTGTTTGTACAGAGTCTGTTTGTAGCCTATCTCTTCCCTACAGTCTGTCCTGCAACACCAGCAGTCATTTTCTCTGCACCAAGACAAAATGATCATGGCAACATAAATCCAAAGGAATTCAGTCTCCTGGAACTTTTCTGCCTCAGCATCTGTGCTGACACTGCA
The DNA here is from genome assembly GCF_009769625.2 of Cygnus olor. NCBI lineage: Eukaryota > Metazoa > Chordata > Aves > Anseriformes > Anatidae > Cygnus > Cygnus olor. The sequence goes on from NC_049169.1 coordinate 102,255,226, forward strand.
AATAGGGAGTAAGCAGCAAAACTGCTTTTCTGTACCAGAAACCCCTACCCACTAAAGACTGGACAGAAGCTCATTTCTCACAGCTTCACAGAAAACTATCTGTTGGCAACCAATTTCACACCTTACCAACTTGGGCTGGGTGCAAACCAATAATACAGATGTACAGAGACTATTATAAATCATTAAATACATGTAATCTGTCCTCCTTTACTTTTTTCCTTAAAAAAAGTGGAAGGATGGATTTAAAGGAAAAGGCCAAAAGGAGCACAGCTAGCAAGATAGATCGAGCTGCAATGCTCTACAACTTGAAAGGTTTAAGAGCAATTCAGAGAACTACCTTCAAGTTTCCATATATAGAAACTCATCTTGCACAGAAGTGACCCACAAAGGCTCTTTCATTCATTAAGATTTATGGTTACTCTTAGTCAGCATTACTTCTGCATCTATTTTAGCACAAGAGTTTCTTACTTCAGTACATAGACACTAAGACCACTTAGGAAACAAATGGATTAACTTTTAAACATAATGAATGCATCACAATATATATTAAAATGGAAGGTCTTCGTATCCCTTAGGGCCTTATCTAAATGTTCATCAGCCTTCTCACATCAGCAAAGCTTTTATTAGAAAGCAACAAACAGTACATGATGGAGAGACCACCCATCAGGTATTCCCTCTCACAGCTGCTCATGTGCAGAGATCCCTGAGGTTTATTTCATTATAACAATTATTTATTTTTTTTAATTTCCATTTTTCCAGAAGACAGATAGGAGCCATATATGCTTTTAGCTATAGCTCCTCACAAAATGAGGTAAAAATCTCCCCAACCATCATTTTTTAACATATAACAATGAAAATTAAGTTCCACATTTAGCAGCTGTACCACCTGTTGGTGAAAAATTCCGCACGGACTCCAAGGATGGGATCTCATGGCTATTGGAACTGAGACAGATCAAAGCTGCTTGTTTTTTATGGTCTACATTTGCAAAGGATTGAATATAACTGGATTAGTGGTAAAACACTACAGTTCAGAGTAAAACGACGTTAATTTTCTTTGCTTGGAAAAGGTTCTTTTTCTTGTAATTACAATAAAATGCAAGCCAACTTTAGGGCTATGAGGGAGCAACCATGAGGAGAAACACAGTAACAAACCTTCAGTGGGATATGAATTTGGAAGAATAATCCCGGTATGTTCAGAATGAACAACACCACTTTCACCTCCTCTGATGAAAGTTCACACAGCTTATAGCTCTACTAAAGCATTTGAAACAGGAGGGAGGGAAGGGAATCACAGCACGATTGAGAAGGAATGTATGTTGCCTCTGATGAATGGCTCAATGCCCAGGCAGCTGCTGTAAGAATGCCAAAAGAGGGACCTTCATTGCTTCAGCTGGATCCCTCTTGAAGTTTTGAATTACAGATACTTCACTTCATGGGATTCTGCTGCAACATGGCAATGCAGTGACTGCTTGCTCCATGTGTCTTTTTCATTCTGAAACTGAAACCCTGATGGGAAACTAGCCTCTCCAAAAGCCTTGCATAGCAGCTAAAAATATAGTTCAGCATTTTCACAACCGATCTTGCAGAAATTAACAGTATCCCAAATCTTTGTTCATCTTTCAAATGCAAAAACCTACATCAATATTATAATTGACTTTATATAGCCATTTTTTTTTAATGTAAAAATTAAAAAGCTAAGGTGTGCAAAGCAACTGAAAGAAAATGAATTCTTAAAATAGGGTGAACAACTTGGAGGGTGATTGCTTCATTTTAAATACAAGCTATGCCATTTTCCACACAGTAAACAAGGTGAGTAAAAAAATAAATCATATATACCTGCTAGTATAAGACATATTTTTCATATAAAAGTAAATTACTAAAAATTCAAATGATGACAAGTTCTAACATCTAAAAAAATCCAAGCTACTAAAATATCTTGAATTATATAAACGTATTTAAGCATTCCAGTTTTGCTGTTAAACGAAGTGGGGAGTCTAACTGAGGGATGTCATCTTTGATAGCAGCAATATTTTCCAGAGACTACTGCTTTGGTCGGCCTCTTCTCATAGATAACTAGTGACAGGACAAGAGGGAATGGCCTCAAGTTGTGCCAGGTGAGGTTTAGGTTGGAAATCAGAAGACATTTCTTCTCAGAAAGAGTAGTCAGTAGGATGCAGTCAAACAGTCTTGGGTTCAAATGCAAGGTGTAGGTGGGTACTCACACTGAAGCACTAACCATCAGGCATACTACTTATGGTACTATGTATATACACAAGATCTAATGCTTTGGTACTTCTGAGTGCCACTGCACCATGATTTTTTATTTACTTTTTGATGATTTCTTTTCCCCAAATAAAGAATACATTGACATTGAGTACAAATAATTATAGTAAGTTTTTCACAGTCTGTCAGTTCATATTAAACTACTGCCCATAGCCTTAGATAGTCACTATGAAAAGTCAACAGCAATAGAGATCTCACCAAATATCAGCATTTGTATGGACCTCTCCCATCATGTACGAACACGTTAATGAAAGCTGGTAAAAACAATAGAATTTTCCCACATATGTGGCCACTCCCATTTCCAGTGTTATGATCTGTGACTTGACAGCATTTCAACCACTTGTACGAGGTTTTGTCTTTTTTTTTTAATATGGTAGCAGAGTTTCACTTCAAACAATAGACTTAAGTAACATTCAGTCATTCATTTTATTAAATGGTGCTACATCATCAGCAACCTATAATCATTTTAGTGTGCAAATGTGGTAGTCAGAATAAAAGTCTTAAATTTATGCAATGTTCCAACACCTTTGGCATAATTCATACGCTCCTAGATATTTTGCATGATAATGCAGCTTGTACAAAACCTGACAGCTCTAGAAAATGTATTGTATTATAAAGTACCCAGCAGAAGATTTATTGCATTTATAAGATTCCTATCACCCAGCACTATGCAATCAAATTCAATATAAATTATCACAATACAAAAAAAAAAAGATCCAATTAAGTCCAAACTGCTAGCCAATCAGAGGAAAAGGATCTTGCATTAAACAGCTACCACTCATAGCTCTTAATATTGTGTCATATTTCTTGAATATGCCTGCCTATGTGTTATAGTCTCACTTCCAATAAGTTTACAATTACAATACATTCATCTTTACATATAAAGCATCTAACCCTCAAGGTTGATATCAAGACTACAAAACCTAAAAATCCTGAAATCTCCGGGGTGGTGCTTATACGAACATCATGAATTTCCAGACTTAGGACTTCCCATCAGCTACAGATATCCCACCCTTTCAGTGAAGAAAGTTCCACTCTCAAGGGCTGAGGCATGAGCAAATGCTTTCATCCAACTCAGGCACTCAACTGTGTAGAAAGACAAGAACCCTCATATCCTGAGAGTACAAATAATGTAACTCTTTCTACACCCAAACTCCAGCTACACTCCTAAGACAATTTAGTATGCAGCTACAACATAGCTAAAAGCTGACACATCAAGAGCACTCTGTCAAATCAAGACATAATCCCGTTTTGTTCTTGCCCCAGCCCAGTGCTAGCAGGTCCTTACTAATTTGCTGACCGTCTCACACAGCAGTCCTTACAAGCATTGTGCTAACTAGGGAAATAGTTACTTGGAAACTTGCAACACGAGAGGTTCCATCTAAATATCAGGGAGAATTTCTTAACTGTGCAAGTGACTGAGCACTAGAACAGGTTGGCCACAGAGATCTTTGAAAGCCACCTGGACACATTCCTGGGTAACTGCTTGAGCAGGGGGCTTGTACCAGATAACCTCCTGAGGTCCCTTCCAACCTCAACCATTCTGTGACTCTGTGATCTTGTGAATGACAACAATAACCTTAACAGGGCCCAAATTTCACCTTAGCTGTTTTGTTGATGGGATTCTTGTAAAACCTACAGGGCTAACCATTAAGAGGAAGCAGATAACAGTCAAAGTAGCAGAGGATAAAACTTCCAGGAACTGCTTTGATGTCATCTACTTACAGAGAAAAGTCTGAATAGTAAATTAGCCGCTTGGTATCAGAACTCTGAGATCACCAAAAAAAAAAAAAAAAGAAAAGAAAAAAGACATCAGAGATTCAAAATAATATCTATGATGAATGTGAACTATCTGGCATTTCTCAGGTGTTCTATGAAGTTATCAAAACTGAATAACAAACAGATTATTTGGGTGATTTTTTGAAAGAAATCAACCATTAAGAATGTCAAGCAGGAACTCTTCAGATAAACATAGAAACCTCACACCCCAAACATAACAAGGATTGGATTAATTCTTCCTGGTCCAAGCTAAGAATACTAACTTTTGAAATTTGTTTGCTTAAAGTTCTGAAATACAAATTTAAGCTCAATTTCTAAAACTGTCAATTATCCACAATCTTGTTAAAAAAATATTTTAATAAAAAAAGATGGAAACATATTCAAGTCTGTATTTTAAAAGCGCAAAAGTTTTAAAATGCTGGCCTAAACATAGCTATATTGAGAGTGGCCCTTATCTCATCTGTTTTGAATCAAAAGAAACTATGAGGATTAGCTTTTGGAATAAGAAAAAAAAAAAAAGTAGAAGACTAAACAGATTTGTCAATTTGTCTTGAAGTGAAAGCAAATTTTAAATTCAATCTAAAGTTTACAACTAGCTTAAATACTCATAAACAGTTTTGCATTTTTTTCCTACTTAAGCTGAACTTTTTTTTTCAAGGTACACTAACTGTAACACAATTTTTGACACCAACTTTAACGGATGAAAACACTAGGAATGAGGAAAAAATCTTTTGTGTGAGAATCAAGCACTAAACCTTAATACAACTAATGACTCTTGCATTAAACAAAAAAAGGAAGCTAGGGCTGCAATAATGCTGTCTTAAAATTAAAAACTAGAAATAAAATATTTCCTGAACACATAATGAGGTAGGAAAGACATACGTCAACATATGTTCCTTCAACCAAATGGCAATGATCCATCATCATACCCTGAGTTGGTTATTCTTAGAGGTACACTAACATTCAAAATAAAGAAGGCACTGAAGTTCCTGAGGGTGACAGGAAACCCAGCAGAGTAAGAAATTTTAGACAGTTATTTACAGATATTTTCCTGTGAGAAAAGAATGGTAAGAATGCAGCTTGAACATTGACAAATCCACTAGAATATCAGTCCGCCTGTTATAGTCAGCAGATTTGGAAGGGTATACAGTGGGGCTGGAAATTCAAACTTTAGCTTGTAATCAGAAAAATCCTACTTCAGAAATTTGAGCCAGCAGCTAGAAACATGTAATATAATACAGCCCTCTCCTAAAAAGATACCCAGCTAGAGGGATCTTATACTTGTGTGAAGTCTATGACTACATGGCAAGGGGAAAAAAAAAAAAAAGCCAGCAACACTGAAGCCCTTTATTATTCTGCAGAAACCTAATCATAAGTGAATGACATGGACAAGATCTGCATTTCCTTCCTTTTTCTTCTTTGGGAATGGTGCTGCTGATTGTGTGTGCAATTCTACCATTAGGATGTTGACAGAGCAGAAGTTAAAGACGCATGCATGGTAAACAAATGAGAACAAACAAATTTTAAAATAAAATTATTCAAAATGTTTATTCAGTTTGTTTATGAAGCAATTATTCAGAATGTTTAGGCAAGTCTAAATGTTGAACTTACTACTAGTTACTAATGCCAACTAGGAAGGTACATGCAAAGGGGTTCTACACAAGATCCATTTCATATCCTGCAAATAACCAAGAATTTAATTGTTCAGTTTAAGAATGAAAAGTACAGTAAAGTCCAGAATTAACTTACTTCCTTGGTGCATAGCAAAGACATGCTATTTTATTTTATTCTCTTAACATACCTATACACCCACCAGGAACATCACTATTCAGTGTTGATTTTCCAGAGTACCAGTGGTTATTCAAGGAACACTGCCAAATACAGCACACTATACAGAAGCTGCAATGAGCTTCTGCCAGGAAGCAGCTCATGTGTAAGTCAGTCTAGGCTTCCTGGGGGAAAAAAAATAAATAAATATATATTTATAAATAATAAAACTGAAGGAACAGATTTGGAAATTACTGGTCAGCCAGAAAAAGCAGACAGGACTTGATAAGACTTGTAAAAGTCCATAAAAAACTGTTAACAGAACAAACCAGGTAAGTGTTCCACATCCCCTGCACAAGCTGGCAATCAGTTTTCAACACTTGTTTTCAGAAGATCAGTACTTGCAGAGTTTAAATGCATTGTTTAAAGTGCATTTAAACAATCACAGCCTCTGTGAAAAGGAACACAAAGTAAAAACACACTTTTGGCATTGCTTTCTGTGAATGTCAACCATACCAGATGCAGCTTTCAACCACTGGCATTCAAGACCAAGTGGAAGAAGGCTGAGCATTCTCTCCTGAATGGAGCACATCAAAATCATGAGGCCAATAAGTCACAGGCAGCTTAAGAAAGCAAATCCCTCCTGACTAGTAAAAGTCAGAAACAGAAAGATCCATCCAAGATGGTCACAAAGTCATTGCATTCCCCTTAACTCAAAATGTGCTGAGTATTACTCATGTACTAGGAGACACCACCTGCAGTCGTCAGGACTTCTTAGAATCTCATGAGGATTTCCATTTAGGATGTCTTTGACTTAGAGAAACAAAGGTAAGCATCACAATTATTCACTTCTGCCTTCATATCACCAAACACTCTGTAGTGCAGTGCATCCTTTTTGAAGCACTAATACACAGAATGTACACATACAGTCCTCGTCACTGGGGAATTCCAAGCTCTGTGTAGTAGAGGAGCACTCGCTTAAGCTTCATGCAGTGAAGCCATACTGCATTCAACAAACACTCATCCTGCTTAAGTCACCCAGCAAGATACTGCTTTTACTCTGAGCTACCAAAGTTATTAAGAATTTCATGAAGCTGTATTTGCCATCATGACTTCCCCTCCTTCACCTCTCCTTGAGCATCTCACACTAGATACTACTACTAGACAGGATGAGACATGAATGTGTACCAGCTTTGCTGGCAAAGAACTCACAGTTAGGGGACATGCATTCATGCCAACACCTGCTAACGTATCTATGGACTTTACAACCAATGACCAGCAGCTGTTAACCAACACAAGTAACTAAACCTATAGACTGAGTGACACCACAATACATTCACTTCATTAACATCTTTTTTCAGAAAGATGTGCAACAGAGGTGATTGTTGTGCTTCTTGCAGACTATCTCTGTGGAACCCCCAAAGGTTCAAATCTCTCCACATACATTGCTCAACTTCTAATTTTTGCCTTCATTAATATATGGGTGTTGGTCTGCTTGTGTCTTCAAAGCAAAAGGCAGGAGTACCTTAGTTATCTATAGCAGCAGCAAGGAGAGAACTAGCACCTGCAAGCAGAACAGTGGCAAGATACAAAGTAGAAAATTATTTCAGTGATGCTGAGAAGTTTCTGAATAAATGCCTATCCACAGCTGAGAATCAACAATTATCCAGAACTGAAGTTATCACATTAGTGAAGATTGAACAGTCATTCACAGAAAAATTCCTTTTATCCTAATACTAAACAGGATCTCCTCTTTCCAAAGACTTTAGTTACATCGTTTCAAAGTCATTACCTACCCCTTCTCCAATCTGTCCATCATAATGCATTAACCCTAGAGACAGCCAAATGAGATGTTCACACGACTTGATCTACTCAACTGACTAAGTAATACAGCTTCCAATGCTTCACTGCAGTATTCCTCTGACTGTGTTGGATTCTGTACAACTCACAGTACTACTCTTCTGTGTTTATAACAGCACTGCTGGCATTGTGCTCACTGTCTTTGTTTTTTCAAGGCACCGAAACATGCTAGGCCCTTGCTTTGTCAGAGAATACTATAACAAGGATACACAGCAAAAATAAATACCACTAAGAATATGCCAGTAGGAGTGTGACAATCAACATTAATAAAATATAGCAGCAGCAAAAAGACAAGTAGGGAAAATGTGAGCCCACTACAGATTAGTGCTGGGGACCTGGAAACAAGTTACACAGAAAAACCCAAGGTATTCAGGGCTTTCTTCACCTTGGTCTTTACTGGTAAAACTCACCTCATGGAATCTCAGGTCCCTGTGACCAGTGAGAAAATACAGAGCAAGCGTGACTTTGGTAAAGGAGGATCCAGAACTATCCAAGAGTTGTGCAAACACCGTTGCTACTTTCTGAGACAAAAAAATAAAAGATGACAAGTCCAGTGAGAAGTAGTTTACTTTAAACTGTCTTAGACTGCACAAAGTAAGGTAATGTTTGCACAACAGAATTCATAATGTGCATCCATTCTTGAAATGAGCCAATAAACAATGGCATGTAACACTGAGCATATATTTGCAATGATCAGGCATGTGAAGAGCATAGAAGTTCTGCATCACGGATCACATACGTTCCATCACTTTATTTTATACATCCAAGGCCACATCATTTCTTTTGGCACATACATACCACATAATAGTTAGGTGCTTGTTCTAGACTTGTCACCTGTGCTCCCACAGAGAGACAATGAAAGCACTTGCTACAGGATGGGAAATGGGAAGACATGCAGAGGAGCTGAACAAGTAATGAGAAAAATGTAGAACGCAAAGTGCAGAACCATATAAAAGAACAATACGAAGGCAAGTACACCAGGGACAAGGCAGAAAAGAAGACATCAGGCAGAAGGAACTTCACAAAAGCAGTTGATTCAACACACACATTTACACTAACCTAAAATCAGCTGGGGGGAGGGAGAGATGAGTAAGAACATTAAAATGGGCAGGGGCTGAATTCCTGAAAAACATTTTTTTAGGATAAAACATCCAATATCTGATACACCAATGGCAGTTAATGAGTGACATCACACTAAAACTGCCAAATGGAATACGTATGCTGACATCCAGTGTTAAATCAAATATTGATAAGGCTAACTACAGTGCAAAGGCATTTGATCAGTAGATCATAGCAACAAAAAAGCTTAACAACCTTCTGACAGCTAGTCTGCAAGTCACACCATTCAACATTTCCGCATGTTGTATGTGCCTCTTACCAAGGAATCCAGCTTTCCAACATTCGAAGGTATAAGGATCATTTTGGATACAGATCATCTAACAATAATACATATGCAAGGCACATGACTGTCATTCCCCTTAGTACAGAAGGGGCTGTGACATTAATGTAAAATGTGGTTATTTGGAGACAGTGATGAAATTCCAACAGCTGCAGCAGACTAGAGGGTGGGAAAAAATATGAGAGAAAAGAGACAGGAGTGGGGATATTGGAGGTCTGGAGCCAAGCTAACAGCTGGATCACAACAGCTCAAGATGAGAGTTTTCTTGGGAACTCCCACACCATTTTCATACCTATTATATTTTACCAGCTATAGGAAAGAAAGTAGTAGTGCATAAATGACCTACACTTGTTCTCATCAACCCTGTCAGGTCATCATGCACCACATCATGAATCTCCTTCATATAAACACTTAAACACACTGATGATGAACAGTACAGAAAATTTCTTCACAGAAAAAATAAATGCAAAAATGACCAGAAACAAAGCCAAGCATCAATCACTACCACGTCCTACACAAAGAAGTTCTGTAGCCACCCAGTATTTGAAAATTCTTGAATAAGAGAATAAGAGTCATGCAAAAACAGAAATGATAAAAAAAAAAAGTCATAAGTTCTTTAGGGGAATAATTGGTACCAAAGGTTGAGGTCTACTTATTCACATTCCTGTAGATGGTGACTGTGACTCTGACACACAGAGCACAGAAAGACAAGGACAGGTGGGGGAACACCAGTAACACATTGAAAAGTTACTCCCAGGGCCATGAAAGGAGATCAATCAGCCCCTCAAAGGCTTTTATCTACATGCATGTACACGCATGCAAACGTATGCACAGAGCACAACAGCAGGCAGGGGTACCCCATCAATCGTCAGAAAGTGGAGTCTCCCTCTCCCTATCCCAGGCTGTCCCACCAACACCATTGCCCAGACGTGACACCCATCAGATGAGTCAACTGAAGAGGCTCTCAGGGTCACCTTACAGAAGTTACTGCCAAGGAGTATGCAACACGTTGTGGGATGCAAAGGAATAGCATACAGAAAGCAGCGAAAAGAAGCCCAAATACATGGACTGCACAGCATGCACTATTATGGGTTCAGAAAATTCCTACAGTTCTGACACGGACATTACAAAATCATAGGCAAGTGGCAAGTTTCTGTTTTTCCTGCCTTGTCAAAACAAAAGCCACAAAACAGCTCTTACTTTGACAAGGAGACAATTCAAATGCCCACATCAGCTGCAAATTCCAAAGTGTTTCTAGCATGCCAAGTTGACAATGTATTTAAGTACAAACAGAGGAAGCCACTATCTATTGGCAGGAAATTAGGAAAGGTTAGAAGATGAAAGAATTAACTGCATGGCTATTACTATAAAGTCAAGTGTGTAACGCTAGGTAGTGCCAAGGAATGAGTGCAATTCCTTAGATACACCAGTACATATGTCCAGGGTTATTTCCTTTACGATTGTACTGCATGTTTTGGAATTGCAGACATTTTGTTAAATGCCAGTGTATACTTGTGAAGCCGGGAGGGGAGGGGGGGTGTCTGAGAAGACATTTTCTGGTCTATAGGCCTGTGAAAAATAAGTTTGAAAAAGTTTAATGGCAAATAACACAAACACAAAACAGCTTTAAAATAAAATGAGTGTCACAGAGATGGGACAAAGCCTTAATATACCCCTTTCCGCCTTATGTCCCATCTCTAGTTCCCTCACTTCAAACTAACACCAGTCTTGCTTCCATCATACTGTTGGTGCACCTGAATTTCTAGTGCATAAGAATGAACCAAAGTAAACAATATATACAAACGAAACAAACACGTTTAAAAACATTCTTCACATGGTACAAGAGAAAAAAAATATATATTCGTTTGTTCTTTTTCTCCATCCCTTATTTGCACGTTATGTTTATGACATGAGCTTTACACTGCATCAAGAAAGAGCAAAGAAAGCAAGCTTAAAGAAGGCCATCCTTAAACACATTAAATTTATTTATTGAATTGATTCTTCTTATACATGCTTTTAGACTAAGAAAAAAATGCACCTACTGGAGTAGCAGTGTAGTCAAACCACACTAGCAGCCACACTTCTTCTTTGTTCTGAAAGGACCATTATTTGAGTAAAGCATACGTGTTTTTTATTGTTTGTTTTTATCATTTTTTTTAATTATATTTTCAGACTATGCTCTCTTGTCATGTACATTTTAACGCTACATGAACAGACACAACATCCCTTTGTGTTGCTATACATCTCAGACACTTGCATGGTCCTGATCAAACAATGAGTTGGAGGAAAAAAGAGCTAAGCTTAACTCACTGGAATGAGTTCAGTGAGATATGAAGATGCACAGTGTGATTTTGTTTTCCCAGTCTAAGAATCTCAAAATAAGGTTTCAATGAGACATTGGCTCACACAATACAGTTTTGTTCAGTGCTTGTTTGGTTGTGTTTTTTCTGGTGGTGGTGGTGGTGGTGTGGTTTTTTTTTGGTGGGACAGTTTTTGTTTTCTTTTTAATGCAAACTGTACATCAAAATGCTTTATGTCATTAGATAAAAGAAGACAACAGCAAGAGGCATGAGGGAATGGCTGAGCCAGGATATGAGAGGGGAATTCACTCAGATAGACAGATACAGAGAAGTAATTGAGGATTTCTGCAGTGCAGAAGCTGCAGCTGTTGCACTGACAGTTATTAGACTGGGCTGAGGACCTAAGGAAGGCAAATTACAGAATCATTAAGGTTGGAAAAGACCTCCAAGATCATCTGGTCCAACCATACCCCTACCACAAATATTATCCACCAAACCAGGCCCCTAAGCACCAGGTCCAACCTTTCCTTAAACACCCCCAGGGACGGTGATTCTACCACCTCCCTGGGCAACCCGTTCCAATGCCTGACTACTCTTTCTGAGAAGAAATGTCTCCTAATTTCCAACCTGAACCTCCCCTGGTGCAACTTGAGGTCATTTCCTCTAGTCCTATCCACTAGTCCAGTCCCTATGGAATGGATTATCGACTTGAGGCCATTCCCTCTAGTCCTAGTTCACTCGCCAAGGTGATCAGCTCCGGGGTAGATGCGTTCTGCAGTGAAGCAGGGGATAGCAGCATGCAGAGGGTTTCCTGCATCAAAGCCACTTGAGACAGCCGACGAAGCCGCTGGGACCCGGCAGCCTTCATGAGGGCAGCTGATGAGCCACGGGCAGAGCCAGAAGCCCCTCCTGTGCCATAAAAAGGCAGCCCCTGGGGAGCACGAGCGACCACAAGTACAGTGAACAGAACAGGCAAACAGGGTGTGGGACATCAGTCAGGGTGTGGCACAGCAGTTTGCGCAGGCAAGGCAAGCAGGGAGAGCACTGAAGGTTGGCCAACTCATCCTGGGAGCGATGATGACCACACAGCAGAAAGCTGTGGCCTCATGGAGTTCGGCACCCAACACAGCTGATGCAGCCACCCAGACAGAGTTCCGGCAGAAACATGCTGCCACTGAGGTGTCAGGTTGCCAGATGTGCCCTACTCTTAAACCAGTACAGGACGGCAGTTGCAAGCACAGCTGTGAGAGGTGTGTCCAGGTTGAAGAACTGCGTCACCAGGTAGCAGAGCTTCAGGAGGAGGTGGGCAGGCTGAGGAGCATCAGGGAATCAGAGAAGGAGATTGGCTGGTGGAGTAGAGCTCTGCCATCCCTAAGACAGGCTCCTCAGCCAGCCACAGCCACTACGCAAGAAACGAAGGTTCCCCTACCCCCTCGAAAGGAGGCAGAGGGAGGGGATCTAAGAGACAGTGGGGAGTAGAAGCAGGTTTCCATTCGGCGCAGCGGCGAACCCCCTACTGCCTACATCACCTTCCCAGGTGCCCCTACACAACAGGTATGAGGCTCTGGAACTGGATGGGCAAGCCAATGACGATGTAGACAAAGGTCCATCCACACTGGGGGAGTTGCCCAGGGCAAGTCAACCTATGCCCCACATCACAACAACCCCCACCAAGAAAAGAAGAAGGGTTATAGTCATAGGGGACTCCCTTCTGAAGTGAACGGAGGGCCTGATTTGCCATCCAGACCCAACCCATACAGAAGTCTTCTGTCTCCCTGGGGCATGGGTAAGAGATGTCACTCAGAGAGTCACTCATCTGGTACTCCCCCCTCTGATTATTACCCTTTATTGATTTTTCAAGTTGGCAGTGATGAGGTGGCAAAGAGAAGCCCCAGAGCAATCAAAAGGGACTTTAGGGCTTTGGGGTGATTGGTTGAAGGATCAGGTGCTCAGGTAGTGTTTTCCTCCATCCTTCCAGTAGTGGGGATTAATATTGAAAGGAACAGGCGAACCCAGCTGATCAATATGTGGCTCCGAGGCTGGTGCCACCAACACAGTTTCAGGTTTCTTGATCATGGGCAGGTCTACATGACACCAAACCTACTAACTCCTGAGGGGGAGCACCTTTCTATGAGGGGGAAAAGGATTTTTGCCCAGGAATTAGCAGGGCTAATCGACAAGGCTTTAAACTAGATTTCAAGGGGGAAAGGGACAAAACCAGGCCCACCAGTGATAAGCTATGGGACTGCGTGCCAATTATTGAGGAACTGCATGCTGGTGAGGCCCTTCAGTCTGCCCCATGAGGGGCTGAATTGAATGAAAGGCATCTGAAGTGTTTCTATACATACACACACAGCATGAGAAATAAGCCTTTCAGCTCCCTGTAATGCTTGTATACTAATGCACATAGTATGGGAAACAAACAGGAAGAACTGGAGACCTGCATGCAATCACAAAGCTATGATCTCACTGATTCAATCGGGGATGTGGATACCATCAGGGATGCTGACAATAAGGTACAGGATGACACATCGTCCCGTTCACACCAGCTGAACACCAGAGCCAGCAAAGGATGCCCAGAGCCTAGAGAGGGAGCAGAGCTTAACAGGAGAGCTACCGTAGGCCCACATGGACGAGTTATAGTTGCCCATCCAGAAAGGCAGACACAATGGGAGCCCACCTCCAATGCCTCTATGTAAACGCACACAGCATGGGGAATAAACAAGGGGAACTGGAGATGTGCATGCAGTTGCAGGGTTATGATCTCATTGCAATTACTGAGACATGGTGGGACAGCTCTTGCAGTCCCAAAGCTGGGAAAAAAACAAGGAAACCTTGAAGAAAATAGGGAGGTCTGTAACTAGTGTAGTTTTTCTATAGTTTGTGTAGTCTTTTAGCTAAGAAAACAAGGAAAGAGAGAGACAGGTAGCCTTGAGCTAGCAGAAGCAAGGAAGACAAGGGATAAAAGGTAAAAAAACAAGGAGAAAAACAGCTCCAGACTGACCTATAGTAACCTTCTGCTCATTAACGGTCATTAACATATTAAAAATCACACCCATCAAAATGATAACATATGCTAATGTGGGATTTGGTCCCGTCGTGCTGTGGCGCTCCCCCCCAGCTGTTCCTCTGTCATGTGTAAACTCAGTAGAGATAAATTAGGTGAGCTGTAACAGCCAATCAGAAGTAGCCAAAGAGATAGTTTTCACAAGTTTGATGTGTATAAATGACAGTGATTCGAGTCAGAGCTGTGATTGCTTTGTGAAAGCACCTGATTCTGCAGAGTTATATAATTAAATATTTTATTAAAAGACCCTCATGTGGATTCCGACTCTGTGTGCTTATTGGTGCGGCTCATCATGCATGAACCTACAGACAACACTCTCATGACTGGAATGTGGCCATAGACAGCTTTGTGCTTCTTAGGAAGGACACACCAGGAAGGCGAGGTGGTTGAGTTCTTATGGGGGACTTTAACCACCCTGATATTTGCTGGGAAGACAACATAGCTCAGAACAAACAGTCCAGGAGCTTACTGCAGAACACTTGCAGGTAACTTCTTGACGCAGGTGGTAGGTGAGCCAACAAGGAGAGGGGTCCAGCAGCGGCTGGTACTAACAAAGCGATGGTCTAGTGAAGGTTGAGGGCTGCAGTGATCACGAGATGTTGGAGTTCAAGATCCTGCAAGGAGGAAGCAGGGCAAAAAGTAGGACTGCAACCCTGGATTTCAAGAGAGCTAACTTTGACCTCTTCAGGAACCTAATTGGAGGAATCCCCTGGGCCAGGGCCCTAGAGAGTAAGGGGGCCCTGGAGAGTTGGCTAATATTCAAGCACCACTTCGTCCAAGCTCAGGATCGGTGCATCCCTATGAGAAAGAAGTCAAGCAAGGGGGGCAGGAGACCTGTGTGGATAGGCAAGGAGCTCTTGGAAAACCTTAAACAGAAGAAGAAAGCATACATGATGTGGAAGAAAGGATAGACCACTTGGGTAGAATACAGGAACTATAGGAATATAGGAACATGAGAGGAACCTCATGAGGTTCAACAAGGGCAAGTGCAGGGTCCTACACCTGGGGAGGTGCAACCCCAGGCACCAGTACAGGCTGGGGGCTGACCTGCTGGAGAGCAGCTCTGCAAAAAGGGACCTGGGGGTCATGGTGGACAACAAGTTAACCGTGAGCCAGCAGTGTGCCCTTGTGGCCAAGAAGGCCAATGAGATCCTAGCCTGTATCAAAAGGACTGTGGACAGCATGTTGAGAGAGGTGGTCCTCTCCCTCTACTCAACACTGGTGAGGCCACACCTGGAATGCTGTGTCCAGTTCTGGGCTCCCCAGTACAAGAGGGATGTAGAACACCTAGAGGGTCCAGCGTAGAGCCACAAAGATGATTAAGGGACTGGAGCATCTGTCCTATGAGGAAAGACTAACCAAGCTGGGCCTGATTAGCCTAGAGAAGAGGAGATTGAGAGGGGATCTTATCAACCTCTACAAGTACCTGAGGGGACAATGTAAAGTCGATGGGGCCAAACTCTTCTCAGTGGTGGCATGATAGGACAAGGGGTAATGGGTATAAATTGAACCACAGGAGCTTTCATCTCCATATGAGAAAGAACCTCTTTACAGTTTGGGTGACAGAGCACTGGAACAGGCTGCCCAGAGAGGTTGTGGAGTCTCCTTCTTTGGAGATATTCAAAACCCACCTGGATGTGATCCTGTGTAACATGCTCTAGGTGACCCTGCTTGAGTAGGGGGGTTGGACTAGATGATCTCTGGAGGTTCCTTCCAACCTCAACCATTCTGGGATTCTGTGATTCTATCGCTAGTTATCTGCAAGAAGAGGCCAACCCCCAGCTCCCCACACCTTCCTTTCAGGTAGTTGTAGAGAGCAATGAGATCTCCCCTGAGCCTCCTCTTCTCCAGGCTAAACAAACCCAGTTCCCTCAGCCACTCCTCATAAGACTTGTGGTCCACACCCTTCGCCACCTTCAGAGCCCTTCTCTGGGCACACTCTAGGGCCTCAATGTCCTTCTTGTACTGACGGGTCCAAAACTGAACACAGTACTCAAGGTGTGACCTCATCACAGCTGAGTACAGGAGGACGATCACCTCCCTGGTCCTGCTGGCTACACTATTCCTGATACAAGCCAGGATGCCATTGGCCTTCTTGGCCTCCTGGGCACACTGCCAGCTCATGTTCAGACGAGCATCGACCAACACCCCCAGAACCTTTTCCTCTGCACAGCTTTCCAGCCACTCTGCCCCAAGCCTGTAGCACTGCATGGGGTTGTTGTGACCAAAGTGCAGGACCCGGTCTGTAGCCACGTTGAACCTCATCCCATTGGCCTCTGCCCATCGATCCAACCTGCCCAGGTCCCTCTGCAGGGCCTTCCTATCCTCTGGCAGATCAACACTTCCCCTCAACTTGGTGTTGTCTGATAGAACAGAGAAAGAACACAAGGCAAAGAAAAACAGAGTTCTTTCTGAATCAGCAGATTATTACAAGTTTTAGAAGTGGGGGAAATAAAACAGAGTAATTCTCACAAGAATTCTCACAAGTCAGCATCTTTTTTTTGTAGGAACAGAAGCTTGATCAAAATTTGTTAAACAAATAGTAGTAATGATGTAATTATATGAAACAAAAGCAAAATATGTTGAAGTTACTCTTTTACTTCTTTGTCTTGTATGGACATCCTTTATCTGCATACATGCTACATCAAATTATAGTAGAAAATACCATCCATACTTATTGGCTGCATGAGAGAGAATTTCAGTTTGTCAAGTTCATTATAAGCAGCATTGCGTTGGGCAGATGGAAATACTGAAGCAGAAACTGATAAAACTACTGGACCAACATCAAGAAGTAGGTCAAAGAATCAGGAATAGAATTTCCCATTCCATTGGTTACATCCTTTTGCACTGGGTCACAGATGTTTTATATAGCCAAGACACTCCTCATCAGCCCAGACTCCTACTAAAATGCTCTTTGAAGACTGCTGACCATTATTCTTCCTGTTTCTTCACTCCCAGTTCCTGGAGTGTTCTGATGTAAGAGGTGCTTTTAAGACACCAAAGTGAGAGTCAGTTGACCACCATTTGGAAGGCAATCAGAAACATGTTCTAGCACATGAATATGAATCAAAATCAGAACATGAATCCCACTCCTGTTCTGCAGCGGGATAGGAATGCGCAGCTGTTACTAAATCTCATTTCAAAGAGGCATCAGAAACTTGACCTTCATGACCACCACAAGCACATATTGAAATCCTCACTGGCAATTGGCCAGGTTCTTGGTGGTTAGGGCCACTGTGCATAAAATGTATCAGATAGCATACTGCCTTTTGTCATTTCTGGGAATTGGGTTAAATAAGAGGACTGCAATACTTACTCTCGACCCCACTGCCTTCCTACCTGAAATGGAGATGCAGCATTACTCTGTGGTCTTATGGAGCTGTTGCAAACAGATAAAACATCCCAGCATGCACTGCTTTGCTCTGATTCTAGTAACATTGAGTTATGGAATATGTGATGACACTCAACAGCAGACAAATAAATGCAGTACAGCACATTCAATAAAAGGAAATATCCATCAACAATAATTCCTTGTCTTTCAAATATTTAGTACTTATGTGTTAGAAAAGTTCTTGGTGGAAGCAGCAATAGCCTAGGCCTTGCACATACTTTATTACTAAAAAACAAAACAAACAAACAAACAAAAAAAAAAAAGGAAGCCACGCAGTAGGTAGGCGAATAGTGAATAAGCTTTTATGTAAAAGCTGTACCTTCAAATGAAGGCACATAGTTCAATGGCTCAAGCAAAAAAGCACGGCATATTGCCTGATGGAGATTTGCAGGTTCTCCTCTCAGCTGTCACATAGTTGGCTATGCAAGGTCACTTAGTGCTACCAATGCTTCAGGATACTATATGTGGAAGGGGAATAGTAATAAACATCCATCTTTATAACACACTTTGGGATCTTCAGTTCATTAAAGCTTCTATCCTTCAGCTGTCTAGGGCTTACATGGAAGAATAAGCAAAGAGTTGAAAATGGGGAGGAAAAAAAATGAGGGTTTAAGCTCATTATCCTTCTCAGCTGTTTGACCACCATATTTTCATTGCCTTTATTCTTTTTTCCTTCAAGAACATTTTGGCAATTCTATATTCCAGCTGTAGCTTTAGCTGAAGCTAAAGCAACATCTTTGTTGCTGACAAACAGTTGGAAATTTTGAGCCAATGAAAACAGAGATGTACAAGTTCACTATATGTTGGAGAACCAGTCACATAGTGATTATGAAAATTGGAGCCTTTTGTCCAGAGGACAGGATTTGCAGAAGCAAGAGAAACAGTGTAGTTTAAAATTAATATGCTTTAACAGCATCCCCAGTTGATTGCTGGAGAGTGTTTATTTTCACTTTCTCGACTTTTATATATCCTGCAGCTACTCTTTTGTGTTACTTCATCTCCATTGAGCCTGAGTCCCGTTCTGGTTTCAGTTCAAAAGAAAACTCATTTATAAAGCCTATCTTGAACCCCTTGGTATCAATATTTTTTGTGGTGTTTTTTTTTTTTCGCACAGCTCTGTGTATTTTAACACAGGATCAAGATGCTGTGTGGGCTGTAGCTGATACGTGCCAAAGGGACTTAACCAAGCCACATCCCATAACAGTCTGAACAGCTACAATCTCTGTTATCAGCTCAAGGATACCTCAAGGATCACCACTTCTGTATTCTGCATAGCAGATCCAGCCTACTGCATGTGAACAGTCTTCAAGCCACACAGCCTTTGCCAATACCCTTTAACAATGCTTACAGAAACAAGGAAATGAAAGAAGCTTGAAGCAAGGCTTAGAGCTCTAAGAACCACAATTGACTGAATGGGCAGAGTACAACACTGACCACAACTACTTCAGCAAGTACTGCCACCAGAAGGCCAGTGAAGGCTTGGGGTCATTTCTCTATGCTTCAATTTCACTAGTATAGCTGTGCTATTCACCTCAATTCCATCCTTAAATTTGCTTAGACTGGACATTTATATTGTATCATTACATCAGCAAAATTCTACTTGCCACTGTATCATCTTTCCATTTAAAGAACTGATTTAAACTACAACTCCAGCAGGAAGCTTACTGCTGTACATCTATGTTACCATAAAAGCTGGTCAAAGAAACTCTCTTTGTGCCAGATGCACAGGTGATTATTCCATCTAGTGTGCATGCTGAATTGTCCAGGCTACAGGGGTTATATACAATCAAAACACATATATTCATTCGATTTCAAGAAAAAAAAAATTAAAAGAAAAACAACATATCCACATTGTTTCCTGGAACTCGTTAAAATAAGTGTGCGCATTTGTTTCTACTGGTTGTCTTTCCTGTTCTTCCTATGCTTGTCGAGTTCCTCAATAGGTCGATAGTCAATTTAGGCATGCATACAAAGCTAAGCTAAGTCATTTACATGTCTAAGGACATATGCATACCATGAGTTCCTCACCTTATCTTTTCAGACACATCCTCCAGGCCTGGGTCATCATTTACACATACAAAGTTTCTAAACTTCCTTCCATCCAACTAAACATAGTAAAGGTTTGGTCTATCTGTTCATAAAACATTTCAGATTTGGCTCTATTGTTGTATCACAAAATATGCTCTTACAGACTTCCATTTCAACAAATACAACTTTGCTGTTAAAAAAAAAAAAAAAAAAACTTTTATTCATGTGGACATTCTAACGATCTCACCTGACCACTTAAGTAACTGAGAGCACAGGCTTTCTCCTAGTAGTTCCTCCCTGACAATCATAGAATAGTTTGGGTGGGAAAGGACCTTTAAAGATCATCTAGTCCAACCACTCTGTCATGGGCACTGCCACCTTCTGTAAGACCAGGCTGCTCCAAGCCCCATCCAGGACAACTTTGAACACTTCCAATGATGAGACATCTGCTACTTCTCTGGGCAACCTCTTCCAGCATCTAACCACCCTCATACTAAATAATTCCTTCCTTATATCTAACCTAAATCTACCTTCTTTGAGTTTAAAACCACTGCCCCATCTCCTGTCACTACACACCCTGATAAAGAGTCTCTCACCATCTTTCTTATAGGCCCACTTCATGTATTAGAAGGCCACAATAAGGTCTCCCCAGAGCCTTCTCTTCTCCAGGATACAATAAAAACACAACTCTTTCAACCTTTCTTCATAGGAGAGGTGCTCTAGCCCACTGATCATTTTCACGGCCCTCCTCTGGACCTGCTCTAACAGGCCAATGACTTTCTCATACTGGGGACCCCAGAACTGGATGCAGTACTCCTGGTGGGGTCTCATGAGAATACTGAGGGAGAATCACCTCCCTCAAACTGCTGGTTACATTTCTTTTGAGGTAGTCAAGGATGCAATTGACTTTCTGGGCTGCCAGCGCATGTTGCTGGCTCATGTCCAATTTTACATCCACCAGTAGCCCCAAGTCCTTCTCTGCAGGGCTGCTCTTCATTACCTCATCACCCAGTCTGCGTTGACATTGGCCATTGTCTCAACCCAGGTGCTAGACCTTGTACTTGGCCTTGCTGAACTTGCTAAGGTTCACATAGGACCACTCCTCAAGCCTGCCAAGGTCCTTCTGGATGGCATCCCTTCCCTTTGAAGTTTCAACTTCACCATTGAGCTTGGTGTCATCCACAAATTTGCTAAATCAATCCCACTCCCTGTGTCACTGATGAAGATATTTAATAGTATTGCTCCCAGTACAGATCCTTGAAGGACATTGTTCGCTACTGGTTTCCACTTGGACACTAACTGTCCACTTGAGCCATTAACTGTAACTCTTTGGACACAGGTATCCAGCCAATTCTTTAGCCATCTAACAGCCAGCCCATCCATCAAACTCATAGCCCTCCGATTTAGCGGCAAGAATGTTATGAGGGACTGTATCAAAGGCCTTACAGAAGTCCAGGTATATTATATCAATAGCTCTTCCCTTGTCCACTATTGTAATCGCTCCATCGTGGAAGGCAACTAGATGAGTCAGGCATGATATAGCTTCCAGGAGGATCTGTTCCATGATCTTACCAGGCACTGAGGTGTGGCTGACTAGTCAGTAGTTCTGTGGGTCCTCCTTATTTCTCTTTTTAAAAGTCGGTACAATATTCCCTTTTCTCCAGTCAAATAAATCATACACTACACATCCCAATAATCACAAAACTGTTTACACAACTGTTGGTTTATACATAAAAACATGATGTCACCTTTCAACATAAAATATACCTTACATACCCTGTTAAAAAAGAGAGGTGCCCTCCCTGTTTTGTTTCTTTAAAAAACATGTAATTAAAGTGCATTATCAAAGTGCAATCACCTACCTCTTGAAATATCTTCAAATGCTTCTACACTCAAAGCTTCTAAAACCATCTATTTAGAAACCATTGAAAACAACTTTCTGTATTAAAAAATAAATTATTTTCTTCTCATTCAAAACATTTCCCACCATTTCCTTCTGGTTTTATAACCTGAAACTAAAAATATCCCAGATATTTCTAGAAGTCAAATGTCTTTCCTACAAATAAGACATGCAGATCAGATTTTAAGCAAACGAGAACATAAAAGTGGCCTTATACAGAAGGAAGCAGCCATAGGATTTTTTTTTTAGGATCAGAACCTCATAGTGCAGAAGTGGTAATCCAGTGTTCTGTGTCACCAAGATGCAAGTAATATCTGAGTGGTTTAGATACCAACATTGTTACTGTCAATTCCCACAGTGTTAGATCAGGAAGTATACTAAGCAACCACAACTGAGTTCATCTGTAAGAAATTCAAGCACTGTATGACTCGTCAAAAAGAAGTCTTCCTGCAAACAGATTTCTTTTTGTTAGTTTTGTGCTTTTGCTTTTGTTTTTACTGTGTGTTACAATCATTGTATCTGACCCACTGTAAAAAAAATATTATGACAGGGTTGGTTGTGGGAAGCAGTAACTAACTACAAATCAAAGCTGCTTGAAAATAAAATGACTGTAGTTCTGCTTCAGTATTAGAGAATGACTTTACTGTAAAACAAATAAACCTATTGTGCATTGCTCTCTTCTCACCCAAAAGTCTTCTATAAAAATGAAATGTAATATTATGCCACTTCACAATGTATCAGGTTTTCCTGTCTGTAAAAGGACAACTAAAGGCTGTACTAGATGCTTCTTTATCAGAAAGCTGTAAGAAACTGGAGCAAGACAGGAGGCTTTTGTTATTCATAATGCTTCCATGTTTGTTCTCAGGCATTTAACACTCCTAGGGAGGAAGACACCATTATGCTAGTTCCTCACAGACTTAACCAATGTACAAGACAAATTTAATCTGTTCTGATTACCAGTCGAACCAATGGAGCGGTGCTATTACAGGTGACGGTCCAATGCATTCTATACAGAAAGAGGAACAGAGGTAAACAAGCAGTACCTTTTTGCTGCTGCAAAACTCTTCCAGCAAGAGCTGTTTCTCAACTGCTGATCTGCCAGAGATAGTGGGATTATGGAGGAAAATCTACATATTCCGCTTTTATGTCTCCCTCATACACAACCACACCACACTGTGCTATGTAGTAGAAAATGCCTATTGCTCAGCTTCTCCCTACACCACACAGACAGACTGAACTGGAGCGCAGAAGATATCCACTATCTACCTCGTAATGAATCGAGAAGAGATGTGAGGTGGATAAGAACGAACTCACGGCCACCTTAAGACTTTTCATCAGCTTGACATGTTTCATTCCTTCTGGCTGTTCTGGTCTAGTCTGCTTTCTGCCATGTGACATAAAGGTCTTCTGTGAGCAGAGCTCAAACAAGATCAAAATAAAAGCCCATAGTGTAAGCAATGAATGATAACACAGTTTTCTATGTCAAAAACATCAAAACTTTATTATTTGAAAAGCACCATTTCCTTTAAATTCTTGCATACTAGAGGAAGCTATAATGGAATATCAAAATCTAAAACTTCTGTAAGAACTATTCTCCTGATAGCACAACAGAACTGCTGCCAGGACATTGCATAACCCAGCAAAAAATGAGGCAAGCTACTAAAAGAAAGAAGTTTTCTAGTCGCTCATGTTATAAATAGAAAAGATGAGCAAGGGGAAAACATTGAACCAAACCTTATTTATCTATCAGGGTCTCTAAACGCGAAACTTTAATATTAAAATAGTGTGCCTACTACAAAGGGATTTATTTTACAAGAGCCATATTCAAAGAGGGATGGCCTAATAAGCAGTCAAGCTCAAATGCACTCTGCTTGAAAATGTCATCAGAACGTTTCTCTAGGTCTATTCCTCACTTACAGCCAGTTTCATCTATTAAGGATAGATAAAAATAATGAAAGTTTATCTCTCCTTTTTATCCCATGGAGACAACGCAGTTCAGAGAGAGAAAGCAGAAGCTTACCGTTGACTGTAAGCAAAAAATCACTTAATAAATTTCTGTTGGTTTCATTTCCGTCCAAATAGAAACAATGAGATCACACAGTGACAATTCAGGCCATAGTCACAACCCAACACTTAAGTATCACTTGAAGAAAATTTGGACCTCAGCAATGTCTCTTGTAATGAGTATAAATAAAGCCTACTACAATCAATCAACTTGCAAGGATGGCAGTTAGGAACAAAATAGGACAAAAGTCCTATCGCTTTACTCATTTTTAATTGGTTGCTTTTTTTTATCCAGAACTAGTAAGAGAATAAAAAAAAGTGCTCTAATACTGCTTTTTTTTTTTCCTAAAAGCCAAGCAGCCCTGTACTTCATAGAACCACATATGAAAAAAATTAAGCCAGAATCAGCCATTTTAAAAATCTGTCTATCAATCAGCACAGACTGGTGAGAATGATTATGTTATGTCCAAAGCTGCCAAGGAAGTGTCAGAGGATGCACATGTGTGAAGGCATGAGCAAGTACGTGACTCTGTATCTGTGAAACTTGACTATGCAAAAATCCACATATAATTTTGTACTCATCTCTAGAGAGCATGGGACATTTTGATACATCTTTTTTTTGCATCTCGTTTGGTTCACTAAGAGATAAGCGTATTAAAATGCCTAAAAAAATAAACACACTGGGCACTTCAATTGCAAACTCTCTTAGGATATGCAATACACAGAGCTGCCAACTTTCTGGAAGCTTCACATGTGATAACTCCAGTGAGAATGAGCAAGTTACCTATTTTGCCTTCATGTTCTCCTCTATGCAATTAAAACTGGCATGGGAAGAATAAGAGCTTGAATCCATGCATTTGAAATACAATGAGAAGGAGGGAGAGAGGGCTTATGGGAGCCACAACCAAGCAAAAGTGTTCAAACTCACAGCAAAACCACAAAATGGTCACAGCTAACTGCTGGGTGCTATCTGTAAGAACTGCAGACACACCCAAAGAAGCCTGAGACAGGAAGGCATACTGCAAGAGACTGAAGAAGATGTCTGCATCCATCCTGCCACGTTTTACAAGGAGAAAGAGTGACTCACTCTGCTCTCCCATTAACCTTAATTCTGACTAGCAGCTGCTGCCACCATCACCACCACCCCTGACCCGTGGTTCTCTGTTGCACTAATGCCTAGAGGGACCGCAAGGAGGCAGAGGCGGCCTGACTGATTAAAACCAGGTGGCACAGTAGGCCATTGCTCTACCGGCTGATGATGCAGATTCTGCGCTGCTAAGCTTATGAGCGTGCAGCATAGTGTCTACACAGCTGCACAACAGAGCCACTAGTTGAAAGATACTGAATAACACTAGAGAGGGGGAAAAGTTGCATAAGTCTCTCTCCTGGGTCTCTAACTGGGCCTAACCAAATGAAAGAACAGTAGATTGTCACTTCAGTCAAAATCTTGGCTCCAATGAAAAAAAGTTCAGAACATGTAGCCATTCCTCCTCTTCTCTATGTCACTTAGCCTCTTCAGTTCCCATGGGAGTGGCTTTTTACTTCAACCTTACTCTGACGTAAATTACCTTCCTGTTCAACAACAGTAAACATATCTCCTTGCTACAATGACTTATTGTCACATCTCTTAGAAGTCTTAATGAATTACACCTGAATGATGTCCAGCAACTACCTAGGTGCATGGTAAACCTTTTTATTAGGATTCACTTACTTGTATTTCAGAAACTTATTATTTTACATCAGCCTCACTATTTGAGTGCGTACTGACAGGTATTCCCTGCAATATAAAAAGGAAATTATAGCAGAAAACAACCAAGGACACAAAACCTGCATCGATTTAAAGATATCACAGCAAAAAGAAATACAGACATTCCATCCTCAATGATTACAGTTCAAACCAATCTAAAACCCTGCAAAACTGCAATCTATAGTTTTTCATCAGTCTCAGCATCCCTAGCAAAACCATGCAGTCTGCTGTCTGAAACCAGGCTTAGTTTTTTTTTTGTTGTTTTTGTTTTGTTGTTGTTTGTTTTTAATAATACAATTTATTTTTCTTTTGCTGCTTGTGTCTATAGCTTAGGTATTTTCTGGAAACTAAAGAGAAGCTTTTGATAAAAATAGAGAAAGCCAGTATTTCCTTATAACTATACAATTCCAGAAGCTCAGCTGGAAAGAGAAAACACTATGCCCTGATTGTCACTAAAAATTTGCTGGGGTACAGTATGTCCCTAAAACAGGCATGGGTTACTTTCCAGAATACATTATTTGTAGAGATGGAAATAAATCATCTGACATCAATATAAGAAAAAAGGAGATCATTTTCTTAAACTAATCATAAGAGACAGAGTTCCTTACCTTAAGTCTTATTGATAGTATTTTGTTGTTGTTGCAAATACCATTCAAAGTTCAAGTGTAAATAAATATTCACTCATTCAAATATTGTTCAGCATTTCAGTAAGTCTAATGGATTCAAAAGAAGAAGAGACGAGGTAAAAGCTGAACATATACATGAGTAACCAACTCACTTGTAAATTATAACAGGTTTTTACTTGACAGTCAGAACAGATGAGTATCACACCTCTGACAATACACCATTGAAGCAACTTGGAAAGAGTACCATGTTTTTCACCACACATTCATAATATGAATATGTAATGTTTCAAATATTAAGTTTAAGACAAGAAGAGATCTTGCGGCAATTTTCATGCAAACTTTGAAAATAATCAAGTTTAACTTGGATTTTAATAATTCAGGTTTATCTGGAACTTTCTTCTCTAAAAGCCTTCTTTTCTTCTTTTCTTTTCAGAACTTTCTTTTCTAAAGCCTTCATATTGGATTATGTTTTCTGATTGCTGAAAGGATAAAATAATATCTGGAAGTACAAGTTGCCGTTTTGAAGCTCAACTGGGAAAAAATAACCTTGAAGCAATGCACAGAATAAGGAAAGATCAACTCAAGTGTTTTAGAACTAAATTTAGAATTACATACAAAAAAAAAAAAAAAGAATCAGAAATGCTTTTGCCTGCTTGAGGAAAAAATTAATAGTAGAGACCTTTAATACATTCCAATCTCTGACACCTCTCCTTGTTTCTTAAACAAGAGTGTTCAAACATCCATGTAATCATACAGGAAACACAAGCAGTACGTTTTCATAGCTACTAAAATGAAAAACTATTCTCCCTCCTTAACTGCTAAACAGACTGCATGATAGTGCTATAAAAACATACATAAGTGCTGTTACAAGCTAGCTGTTTAAGTTTTAAAAGGAATGAAAGAAAACAAGCAAATTATTTGCTAAAAATAAGCATTATATAGTAGGCAGTTAACAAACCTCCATTCTTCTGGTAATGAAAAACGAAGGCTGCCCTCCTAAAGTGCGCTTTCTGGCAGAACTGAAGTGTTTCAACTGCCATCTAGTGTTAAAATTAATGTAAAGACTAGCCAAGATGAAGACTGAAATGACACATGAATTAGGAAATTACTTATTACTGTGTATTATTAACCACTTTAAAGTTAAAAAAAATGAAAATTCAATTTTTAAACGAGTGTTGGGCCAATTTTGTCTTTAAAATGAAGGTTTTCAACCACATCTCTGTAAGGTATGATTGTGTGCTGCAGCAGCTGACTAAACGAAGTCATGATGGATAGTTTTCTGTGTTTTTTTTTTTCTCAGCTTCAGCCCTATTTTTCTATGAAAACAGAAAGAGTGCCAAATGAAAAGCTCTGCTTGATGCTGAAGAAGGAAATTATTAGAATTTTAAAAGAGAAAAGAATTAATCATGTATTTCCATAGCCCAAGCTGTAAGATAAACATTAAAACTAAAGAACTATTGAGACTTTATAGATTTTAAAATTCACTATATTTAAAATAATCTTTTTAATAAAAACATTGCTGAAAAAATCTTATTTTCCTCCTCAAGCCCTACATATGAATTTTAACTTGAGTTTAACTAGCATGCTGGCATGCAGAACCAGAAAAGCTCAGAGGAAAACATTCTCTGAAGGGGATAAAGTTCTTTATCAGCAAATTAAATGAACTCCTGTGCACCAATAACAAAATAAAGAATAAAGTTACCATTCCAAAAAGTGAGACACCTAAGAATATTAGATGCTGACAGAAGAAAGAGAAATACTTTTAACAGGTAAGCTATCAAGATAAGCTATCTAGTGGGCTAAGAAAGGAAAAAAAAAATCAGGTTTTAGTTACTAGGGAAAAAAATCACCACCACAACTGGATTGCTACATGAAATTCATCTAGCATTATGACTGAGGAGTCAGGGCCCAGTCTGAAGTTGGATATAATGCACTGTGTTTCCTGGAAATCATTATTTACAGGTATGTTTGTAGCATGAAATTTAGATCTATGAACAAGTACTAATCAGGTTTGCTGTAGAACCAGTGGAAGTGTAATTGCATCAGGACAGTGCTGTTCCTGAACTGATTAACCCGGCTGACAGATAAGACTGATTAGGTCAGTTGTAACATTACTAACATAGCCACTCTGCTTTCCAGACTTAGTTAACATCTGCACATGGCACCACAGGTGTACTTCTTCAGTGAGCAATAGCTGAGGAATTTCTTATTACGAATAAGAAATGACAAATAAGAAAGCACAACAGTCTGTTCTACCACTCAGGAAAAGTTACATATACAAGAGAATGGCTTGGCTAAATCAAGGAACTTAGGACTGAGTTCTAATGCAAAGAGGACATTCACAAGAAACAGAAATGATGACAGAGTAGAAAGAAGGAATACAGAAACCCTGTCCGGTATGTAGAGTGCTGCTAGTAAAGCCAAAACTCAATTAAATTTGAAACTGGCAAGGGACAACAGAGGTGAAAATAAAAGCTACCTCAGCAGGAAAAAAATAAACATGGGCCTGCTGGGGAGCAAATGGTGTAATGTCATCAGATACAGATAAAGGTGAGGTCCTTAATGTCTTCTTTGCCTCAGTCTACATGAGGAAGGCCTCAGGCCCCTATGTACAGAGACAGAGCTCAAGGTGCATAAGAAACATCAGTAGCACAAGAGGATTGAGTCAGGGATCTCTTAAAAAAAACTCAACCTATAGAAGTATCTGAGACCAGACGGGATGCATTCTAGGGTGCTGAAAGAATAGGCTGACATAATATCAAGACTGCTCACTATCATGTTTGAAAGCTTGTAGAGATCACATGGTAGGTCTGTCATGACTGGAGAATGGCAAATGATTCATATGTCTTCAAAAAGGGAAAAAAGAAAATCCAGGCTAATATAAATTGGTCTACTTCACTTCGGTACCTGGAAAAAAAAGTGAAATCACAGAATCATAGTGTTTGGAAGCAGCCTCTTGAGATCATCTAGTCCAGCCACCCTACTCATGCAGGGTCAGCTGCAGCAGGTTGCAAAGGACTGTGTCCAGTTGGGTTTTGTGCATCTCCCAAGATGGAGACTCCACTTCTATGAGCAACCCACTCCAGTGTTTGACAACCCTCACAGTAAAAAAAGGGGCATGCTTTGCCCTCTTGTTATCAATTTATTATCAATTTTGTTATCAATCTGTTATAATCAATGTGCCAACTATTAGCTGGAGATACCATTGTCTACATCATTGATAAAGATATTAAACAGTACCAGTCCCAAGCTGAACCCCTGAGGGATACCACTTGTCACCAGCCTCCACTTGGACATAGAGCCATTGACCACTACTCTCTGGGTGTGGCCTTCAAGCCAATTCCTTATCCACTGAATGGTCCACCCTTCAAATCCAACTCTCACTGATTTGGAGATCAGGATGTCACATGGGACCGTGTCAAAGGCCTTAAGAAGTCCAGGTAGATGACACTGGTCTATCTTCCTTTGTCGACTGATGCAGTCACTCCATCTTAGAAGGCCACTGGATTGGCCTTGGCACAATTTGCCCTCTTGTTATCAATTTATTATCAATTTTGTTATCAATCTGTTATAGTCTGCGTGCCAACTATTAGCTGGAGATGTCATCTCACCCAATAACCCTAACCACAAGGGAGTCAATACCCTTTCTGATAGTAACATTACGAACATCAGTATTTATTTATTTTTGGGTGCTATCACGTTGAAGCAACAGTATGCATAAATGCTGTTAAGATTGTACTTGAAAAGGCATTACAGCTGACACGTGCCTGTACCAGGGTTTCCTGTTCTGCATTTACAAGGAGTGCTGTCACATGTTTTTAGTACTGAGGCATGTTTGGGCTGCTCAACCACAGCTTTTGCACTTTACTTAGCAGCATTTGTTTCAGGAAAATTTAATGCAGTGTCCCCACTCCCTCCTTATGCTTCCTTTAATGCAAATGCACTGATATGGGTACAAAGATACATAAGGTCATATATACACAAGCTGTTAATCAGTCTGGGAAGCAAATATTTTGAAAGGTTCCTTGATGCAGATGGTCACCCTTGACCTTTGTATCCCCTCTACAGTACCATTATCCTTCCATATCTGCTCCATAAGAGCCATCATTAGCATGAAGGCTACTAGTTGAATAGTGTCAAGTGTCTGCCAACACCAGTCAATGAAGGGGCCCACCTTTAATGGCATTATCTAGATGAAGACTTCATGTCAATCATGAATAGAGCTGCTGACACAAACTCAGAACAGCAGTAACCCAGCAGGGCCAACACAAATCACTGCCTGGAACACAGTCTGATGTAATACTTGGCTTCGATTTGAACCCATGACTCTCAGTTACACATACAGAAACAGTCACCCACATCACATAGCTAGTATTGTTCAGAATTTTTGTGAAATCTGTCAAAAAAATCAGTACTATTCACACCATTATCAGCAGTAGGCATTGCATCACAGTAAGCAGCCTGGCTCTCTGAAGCACAGTTAAATATTTAGGAGGAGAAAAGATAAATACGGTTTAGAACAGAAAACAACAAAAGTTATTGAAACAGGAGGAAAATGCCTCCATTTCTGCTGAATAGGAAACATGCATCAACCTTCCCTTCACATGGTGCAGCACACATGTGCTATGTTCTTACAACACCAGAAGTTCACTGGTCCATCAAGAGGAATTGTGCAGGCATCTTGGTCAGATCAGAACAAACACACTGTGATGCACAGCCCGCCTCTTCACTTAAAAGCTGGGATTGTGTGCAGTCTTGAAATGCTGAGTGCTGTATTCTCACAGGAACTGACAAGAATTTAATAGAAGTTAGTTGTCTAATAGTGACTCTCATGCAAGTTGTTCCCACTTGAAAATCCTTAATTAAACATAGCTAGTAGGGTATAGATTGAAAAGCTAAACCCAAACATTTGAAATCCCTCTCCAAGTAAGATTTCTTGAGTATAATACTTGGGTATTCATTATCTAACTATACCTCCAGAACTCTTTTAAATGCATTGATCTCAAAGCCCCACCATAAACCCTGATGACGACTTCTACAATCTATAATGATGATATGCTCTATGAAAAGTAATACACACAGTCTTTTTTAATTGTTTTTCCCACCTTTTCATGTCAGTGAACCTCCCCTTCCTGTACCATGACAGAAAGAAACCAAAACCTTTCTTTTAAGAACCTCGGAAGACTACTAAATTGTAAGATAAGAGAACATATATAATCATATAGTCATAGTATATATTTTGAATTTTAAGTACTTACTTCACATTTGTTCTGATTGGGTGTCCATGAAATTATGCAAATAAAAATGCATAAGGTAAATTAACAGACATTATTTTGAAACAAGGGTACATAAATTTATCTGCAACTTTCTGTAAACTGAGAGCAGAGAACGAAAAATGGACAAAGTCACTGAACGATTTCAGTATCTAAACCTATGAAAATGTTGAAGGTGAGTTTTTTGTTTCTCTCTTTACATACCCTACCTTTAAAAGAAAGAATTCCCATGTCCATTCTACTCTTTACTTCCACATTGCGCTATTATCCCCTCATTCACCTAAGCTTCATCAGCCTCATTTGATACATTTCAAATTGGGTAGCTCTGGATGTTTTAACAAACAGGAATTTGTCTGAGCGTGGCTAGATTCTCTCAACTGCATCCTCATACACTACTTGTAGATGGCTGGTACTAGTGAACTGTAATCCATTGTTCCTGAACAAGTAACAACTGTTTAAAAAATAAAACAAAAACAACAACACAAAACAACAACAACAACAACACAAAACTTAGAGTTCAGTCTATGCATTATTATATTCTGCTATCAAAGGAAGCACTTGCATGAAAATACAAAAGCAGGAAACACTAAAAATGTACATCCCTTGACACCAGCTCTTTCCCTGCTGAGATCTCCATTGCATACAGCATTATGCCAATAAATAAAGACACTGTACACAGCCTTAAAGAAAAAAAAGAAAAAAAAAGCAAACTGTAGACTAAAGCAGACAACACTTTTGACTTGTAAGAAATCTTAACAATAAACTTAACACTGCTCCCAAGATTTTTATTTCAGCCATTAGCTTTTAAAACCAAATACACATATCAATACACACCAAAGGTAATAAATAGCATGCTTATATTTGAATACAGCCATGCTCATTAGCTTTCCACAAATTCTTTTTTTTTTTTTTTAAAGTAAGTAACAAGTTTATAGTAATAAAATACAAGGAAGGATACCAACTTTGCTAGCCTCCTAATTTTCTTATTCAAGACTGCAAAATATCAATATTCAGTTCCATCCTGGCATCCTCTTCCCGTCTTGCATGTCTCTGGAGTGACTCTAACAGCATCAAGTATCAAAGGTGTGGCTGGACAAAGAGCACGTTTGACAGGTTTTCTGTGAGGCCTCCCTACAAAAATCAGCTCTTAGCACAATTTTTACTTTTTAGTAGATGAACAGGAGTTAGAACCATGGGGGGAAGAAAAAAGAAAAAAACCATAATGCCTTATGTTCAAATCCTGTTGCACCAATTAAAAATTAACATCAAAAGAGTGAACGAAATGTACACATCACAACAAGCAGTCTTTATTAAATTCTTCCTTACTGTTTTTTAAACTTTGCAATATATATGAGGCATGTAAGAAAAAAAGTAGGAAATCATGTCAGAGAAATATGTGTCACTTAACTGTACTTTAGATACATAAACATGACACAAGCTAAAAATTAATCCCTGGAGACAATATAAATTAATTGTAGTATGCTACCATTTTAAAAGTATTCTTATAAAAAAAAAAAAAAGCAAATATATTCTAAAATATAAACCACTTGAAAAAAAAATGCATCTGTAACTACCTAGTTTCACCTTATATTGCACAAAAACTTCTAAAAGATTACAGAAATTAAGAGGACAAAAAGATAAACATCATGATATGAGATTTGCCCAGTAACTGGTATTAGCTTATTTTCATTCAGCAGCACTGTGACCAGTCCATTACTTATAGATTATTTGAGCTGGAAACAATTGCAAAATAACTACTGTCAACACTGTGCATTCCCATGACAGAGGCAGAGCCCCTGCAACGTCTGGTTCTGCTTCAAGTTCACTTTCTACCACAATTCAAACTAACTTTCCTGTAAGGGTGAGATGTCCTGCTTTTTCAACTGCTTCCCACAAATCTGTGTCATCTGTCCTGCCTACAGTCACAGGCACCGAATTCCATTTCTGTTCTTAGCCTTGCAAAATTCATTCTCCATGCCCACAGTGCCTCCCATCATTCTTACCACTGCTAGCAATGTATAATCAAACCTGACTTTTAATGCTCATTCCTGGAAGAGAAGGAAAAAATAAACACATGCACCTATGCCCACATGAAGACGCAGCTATATGACCTAATTTCTCTCCTGTACTGAATGAAAATGTTCAGGAATAATAAGAGCAATAGTTTTACACAAAAACAAATAAAAATAAAAAGAAAGAAAGATACCACTGATTATGAAAGTTTTGGTACTCTAATAAATTCATTTTATTGGTTCCTTAAAATAAATACATATAGCCATACAGAGTTTCTCTGCAGCTGAGCAGCATGAGAGTGATGTGCGAGTAGACACGAGTAGCTGGGACACGAACTTCAGTACAGCGACTCAAAATCAGAGTTCAAAGTGTGCTTGAATTGACCATATAGGAAGCTTCCAGTAGAATATGTTTATTGTCTGAAAATAGAAAGACTGAAAACTATTGCTTTTAACAAATTATATTTAGTTCACAGCTATCCAATAAGCTAGCAGATGAACACCAATACACATCACAGATAAAAACGAGGCTTTCCCATTTCATCTCAAAAATGTGAACAGTATTTAACTTCATTTTTTCTCTATCCTATTTTAAATTATAACTGTTTTTTAAGAAAATAATAATTATATATACACATATCTAAAACTAAATATATTTGGAATAAGAGCATTCTCTTGAACTGATGATGAGATCACTTGGGCTAAGTAATTAAAACTAGAAGATTTGAATAGCTTAGTGCAGTTTTTTGAATCCTTTGTGATGTCTGTTTTGAAAACATGAGACGCTTACAGAAATTCACACTGAAGTAAAAAGTCCTTCTTGAATACTTAACATTTCTGTAACTCAAAGTGTTTATTTCAGTCTCTCATTATGGACTTAAAATTGTAAGTTCAGGTTCCAATTTTCGTATCCCAGTTCATTTTTGTTATCTCAGTGGTCTTCCGAGTGTTCATGTTCCCTTTCATCTCAGCTTAGTGTTATCTGTGAGTTTACAAATTTGTTATGATCCTTCTGAAAGAGTTAATTAGCAAAATACCTACATAGCAGAGACAAGCTCAAACCAGAGAGAAGCACCCAATTGTTTTCAAAGATAGACGTGCTTTAGAACTGCTGTATGGAAGGCAGCCAAGAACCACAGCTCTGCAGGAGCTTTGTGACAAGGAACAAGGAAAACAAACTAAGGAAGACCAGAGAATGATGCTCCATCAGTAATCACTTTCCTCTGTGCCTTACTCAAAGAGCAAGAGAGTCTCACTTAGTCTTTCGTAAGTGGGAGATTTGGTTTTGTATGTCACTAAAGACTCACGTGAAAATGTTTCTACACATCAAAAAGCTTAAAAAAAATCTACCTGTAGTAGAGAGCCACAAATCCGATATTCTAATGGATCAGAAGTAATAAGAAAACATGTTTTCTTGGTGAAATAGTTTTCTTTGGTGACACCAGAGAGCACCTCCTAAGTTAATTAATGATGAGAGTAAAAATCCCAGGTTCGAGCAACCTGAGAACCAGTGATTAACAATACCTCTGGGACAAACCATTTTCCTTTCCCCATAACTAATTTATCTTTTGCCAGTGGGGTGCTCTTACATGGAGATTCAAGATTATGGCATATTATAGCTTAACTGTATTGTATTACTTAGCAACTTACATGATGGGATCATTTACAATTCTGCCTCGAGGCCTTAGAATGCATTTTGAAACAGAGACCCCTGTAAGCAAAATTACCATCACCTTGCAAAAAGCCAATCCCAAGGCTGTTGCCAAATGGAATTTTCTTTTCCTCAAACTACCTTAACAGGACTTTTAATAACATGCCTGAAGACCTGATATTCCATTACCCATTTAATTGAACAAGTTATTTATACGACAAAGAACACAGACCTATGTCAAGAACTCGCTTAAATCAAACATGAACAAAATGTTAGCTAGACTGTGGAACACCCAGGTGCTTTACATACATTTTAATAAATACACACCTCTTATACAACCAGGTAATCAAGTTATTTCTGTAACAGTCAAATAAGTTAACGAATCTGCTCTCATACTTCTGCCACCTTCCTTGTCTGATCTCATTGTATTAAACTCCACAGCCTGTAATTGTAGAGTATTTCTCAGGCCTTCCTCCTGGTACCTCACTCTGTTTGATGCAGAACAAAGAATTTGGGGGCAATAACCCTAGACAAATGAAAAACAGGCCTGCCCTGAAGAGTTACCCAAGGTCACCCTAGGAGAACCCACAGTCCACACTGGTCAGGCATAGCGCCACCTTACCTCTTTACAACAGCAACTCAAACAATTAAAACCCATTATTCAATACATCCTACATGTTAAAATGTCCATCTCATTTGAAATAGCTACTTGCCAAAAACATACCAACACAAAGCATCTCTTATACCCTTTTGGATTTCATTCCACAAGTGAGAACAATCAGGGTGCCCAGTGCTTTACAGGCATTTAAAAAAATCAGAACCCAAGAATTGTTGGGTTTAAGATCTCACAGAAAACCGTCTTGACTAATCATAGAATGGCTTGGGTTGGAAGGGAACTCAAAGATCACAGAATGCTAGGGATTGGAAGGGGCCTTGAAAGATCATCTAGTTCCAACTCCCCTGCCATAGGCAGAGACACCACCCACTAGATCAGGTTGCTCAGGGCCTCGTCAAACTAGGTCTTGAACACCTTCAGGGACCAGGCATCCACAACCTCTCTGGGCAACCTGTTCCAGTGCCTCACCACCCTCTGAGTGAAGAACTTCCCCCTAACATCTAATCTAAATCTCCCCTCTTTTAGTTTAAAACCATTCCCCCTCGTCCTGACGTTATCTGATTGAGCGAAGAGTTGCTCTCCATCTTTTTTTATAAGTCCCCTTTAAGTACTGAAAGGTCATAACGAGGTCACCCCAGAGCCTTCTCTTCTTCAGGCTGAACATCCCCAGCTCTCTCAGTCTTTCTTCATAGAAGAGGTGCTCCGGCCCCTTGATCATCTGTGTAGCCCTCCTCTGGACCCATTCTAACAGATCAACATCTTCCTTGTGCTAGGGGCCTCAAATCTGGATGCAGCACTCCAGGTGGGGCCTCAAAAAGGCAGAACAGAGAGGGACAATCACCTCCCTCGACCTGCTGGCCACTCCTCTGTTGATGCAGCCCAGGATGCAGTTGGCCTTCTGGGCTGCAAGCGCGCACTGCTGGCTCATGTTGAGCCTTCCATCTACCAGAACCTCCAAGTCCTTCTCTGTAGGGCTGCTCTCAATGAGTTCTCCCAGTCTGTCCTCGTGTCTGGGATTGCTCCAACCCAGGTGCAGCACCTTGCACTTGGACTTGTTGAACCTCATTAGATCCACGTGGGCCCACTTCTCAAGCTTGTCCAGGTCCCTTTGGATGGCATCCCTTCCTTCGGTTGTACTGACTGCACCTCTCAGCTTGGTGTCATCTGTGAACTTGCTGAGGGTGCACTCAATCCCACTGTCTATGTCATCAATATATTAAACAGTACCGATCCCAGGACAGACCCCTGAGGGACACGACTTGTCACCAGTCTCCACTTGGACATAGCACCATTGACTACCACTCTCTGGGTGTGACCTTCAAGCCAACTCCTTATCCACTTAATGGTCCACCCACCAAATCCATCTCTCTCCAATTTGGAGATCAGGATGTCATGTGGGACTGTGTCAAAGGCCTTGCAGAAATCCAGGTAGATGACATTTGTCAGTCTTCCTTTGTCAACTGATGCAGTCACTTTGTCATAGAAAGCCACCAGATTGGTCAGGCACGATTTACCCTTAGTGAAAGCCATGCTGGCTATCTTGGATCACCTCTTTGTCTTGAATGTGCCTTGACATTGCTTCCAGGAGGACCTTTTCCATGGTCTTGCCAGGCACAGAGGTGAGGCTCACCGTTCTGTAGTTCCCCGGGTCGGGTCCTCCTTTCTACTCTTTTTCAAAATGGGAGTGATGTTTCCTTTTTTCCAGTCACCAGGGATCTAACCTGACTGCCAGGACTTTTCAAATATGATGGAGAGAGCCTTGGCAACTACATCAGCCAATTCCCTCAGGACCCTGGAATGCATGAGATCAGGCCCTACTTGTACTTGTTTAGTTTCATCAGGTGGTTTCGAACCTGCTCTTCACTTACAGTCGGAGGGACTTCGCTCCCCCAGCCTCCATCTGTGGGTTCAGGGAAACAAAAGACTGGGGAAGCCTGACTGGCAGCGAAGACTGAGACAAAAAAGTTATTGAGTACCTCAGCCTTCTCCATGTCTTTCGGTACCAGTTCACCTTCTCATTTATCAGAGGGGGAACACTCTCCTTGACCTTTCTTTTCTGAGCAATGTACCTATAGAATTCCTGCCTTGCTCAGCCATCCCTGTTGTCTTCCCTCCCTGCCCACTTTTTTATGCAAGGGAATGGAGAGTTCTTGCGCTCTAAGGAAAACATCCTTAAAGAGTTGCCAGACCTGCTCAGCTCCTTTGTCCTTAAGGACGGTGTTCCAGGGGATCTCATCTGCTAGGTCTTTAAATACTTTGAAATTTGCTCTTCGGAAGTCCCTGGTCCTGACTTTGCTCTTTGCCAGGCCCTAATTTCTCAAGATCACAAACTCAACCAGGGCGGGGTCACTGCAGCCCAGACTGCCTCCAATCTTGACCTTTTTAATGAGCTCTTCTGCACTGGTGAGCACCAGGTCAAGTAACGCTTCTCCTCTGGTTGGTTTGTCTAATACCTGGACCAGGAAGTTGTCCTCAGTGTACTCTAGGAATCTTCTGGATTGCTTACAGCCTGCTGTCTAGTTTTCCCAGAAGACATCCGGCAGGTTGAAGTCCCCCATCAGGATGAGAGCGTGCGAGCACCACGCTTCTTGTAGTTGAAGCCTGAATGCCTCATCCACTGGCTCCCCTTGATCGGGCAGCCTATAGTAGGCCCCAGCTACAACCTGTCCTTTATTGGCATTGTCTTTAGCTCTCTCCCACAAGCTCTCAGCCTGTCTGTGGCTGTTTCTCAGAGGCAACTCTTCACAATCAATCCCTTCCCTAATGTAGAGGGCAACAACCCCTCCCTTTCTTCCCTGTCTACCCCTTCTGAAGAGTTTGTAGCCCTCTAATCCAATGCTCCAGTTATGTGATCCATCCCACATTTCCGTGATAGCAATCAGGTCATATTTGTCTAATTGCACCATGGTTTCCAATTCCTCTTGCTTGTTTCCCATGCTGTGTGCGTTGGTGTAGAGGCACTTCAGCTGGGCAATCGGTCGTACCACGTTTCCAGAACCCTTCCTGACTGCATTGGGATAGTTCACAAGTATTTCCCTGCTGGTACTTAGAGTGATAGTGTTCTCAGGTATGCTTTCTTCACTCAGAGGTGCATCCCTTTCCCCCACCGCATCTAGTTTAAAGCCCTCCTGATAAGCCCAGCCAGCTTACTGCCCAGAACGCTCTTGTCCCA
Organism: Cygnus olor; assembly: GCF_009769625.2. Lineage (NCBI taxonomy): Eukaryota > Metazoa > Chordata > Aves > Anseriformes > Anatidae > Cygnus > Cygnus olor. The sequence continues at coordinate 102,294,101 of NC_049169.1, forward strand.
CCTGGTCAGATGTGCCCCATCTGGCATCAGCATGCCCGGTCCCTCAAAAGTGCATCCAAGGTCGTAGAACCCAAAACCTTTGGCACAAAACCAGCCTCGCAGCCAATCATTCACTCGGCCCATTCGTCTCCTTCTTCCTGGGTCCCAGTCACCAACTGGGAGGACAGAGGAGAACACTACTTGTGCTCCAAATCCCTTCAACATCTTTCCAAGGGACATAAAATCCTTTCTGATATTTCAGAGTTTCCTTGTTACAGTGTCATTTGATCCTACTTGAAAAAGTAGGAAGGGGTGGTAGTCTTTGGGATCAACCATTCTTGGTAGCCTCTTCGTAATAAAAAATCAACCTAAGTCTGACTCCTTTATTGAACAGTTCCCTACCACAGCTTTTGCTATACACTGCATTTAATTTCAAATGAAAAGTATTTCATTCAACTTTAACACCACACACTAGCAAGAAATTCAGTTATGTTACCAACAACTTTATTGATCAGTTACTAGAAATTCAACTTTTTAATATGCATAAATATAAGCATGTTTCATAAAAAGTAAAAAGCACATTTCCCATTCTGACAAAATCCTATCTTCTTAACAGAAATGGACATCTTTGAAAATAAAATCCTTGAATTACAGTAAGGGAGTATTTGAAATCCCATAGCTAACACAGCTAACACTGATCATCAAAGTAATTAAATTAATGTAATTTCAAGGCCTGCTTTAGACAAAGGATACTAAATATTCAATATGCAGAGAAAATAATTTCAGTAACATAATGGAAAGGGTAAAAAACTGCATATTCCTGTGCATGCAAGAAAAATGTTTCAATAACTTTATTTATCTTCTCTTTCTCTTGATGGGTGTGCATTCTTTTGCACTCCTTGATGATATGACTCACAGATTAGCATTTTGTGAATCAAGTCTACACTGCTTTACCAGTATAATACAATCATTTAGCATAATTAGCATTTCAACACTGTTACGGACTTGGAACAGATTTGCAATGGAAATATTTGCCACATATAGTGTATATCCTAGTGCCCACTGATACATAATTGTCTAAATTACGACACTCACTTGGTGTTCTTTCTTTTCTGGGGTCAGAGTTAAAGCTGCCGTGGGAATTCTCATCTTTATAATATAAACTAGTTTCAGCAAAATAGTTAATGGTACATTAATTTCCATAGTATCAAATTTTAAAGGGGTGGAAACAAGGCAAAAGAAAGATCACAAAACTGCAGTCATGTCAAGTGGCACAAGGAGAAACAAAATGAAAACTCCTGGGCCAAGAATCAAGCATTTCAGTCTTCCCCAGCTAGGTTTTCACTGGTGTGCTCCACCACCCAAGAGTAGAGCCCTACAAAGGAATTAACAGAACACCATTCAGAGCATGACACACGTACAAAAAGTAAACCAAAGAATCATTACAAGGTGTAAACACACAGTAGCCTTACAGGAAAGACATTTTATGCCTAAATCAATGCTTTTTACAAACGGCTTAAATGCTATAGCATAAAGTTTCATAGGTTCTTTATCTGATATACTATAATATTCTGTCTTACCTACTACAAACACAGATGTTACCTATATCAACATCTAACACTGCCCAATTATCTCTTTGCTCTTTGTCTTGCAACAGAAAGTTCCTGAAGCTATTCCTGCCCAGTAAAAGTACAGATTTTAAACTAGTTGTGCACTTCATTAATACACTAATTATTTTTTCTCAGAAACATACAGAACCCACAAGTGAGATTTTCCATGCAGTTAAATAACAAAACTACTGCTTTGACACAGAAAAATCCCACACATTATCCTTCTTAGTTCTCCCTTACATAAACAGTTTCCCAAGGTCAATGCATCTGCGCCATATCCTCAAGAACAAGGCACTAGCCATTGTGTGGCATCACCTGTAATGATGATTTACACAAGAGTAAGGAAAGCTTCAGCATTTCTTTTTCTTAGCCTCACCTAACATATTATTTGCATTTTCCAATTGCAAGAAGGGGATGTTTTTCCTTCACAGAACATAATCTCCAATCACTCATCCCAAAAGGTACAACAACACATGTTCTTTGCCTACAGTTGCCTTCACTCGTTTTATACAAGCATCTATACTGGGTTTACGTGGCAAGGGTTAGGTAGCAGGTGGGCCGCCAGGGTGGCCTCTGTGAAAAGAGTCCAGAAGCTGCCCCATGTTAGATAAGAGCCAGTTCCATCCGGCTCCAAAGGGACCCACCACTGGCTAGAGCCAAGTCAATGAGAGACACTGGTTGTGCCTGTGGGAGAGCACACTGAAAAAAGGAAAAAAAAAAAAAAAAAAAAAAAAAAAAACTGCTGCACAACAGCAGCTGGGAGTGAGGAGTGAGAAACAGAGAGAAAGAATCCTGCAGACACTAAAGTCAGTGAGGAGCGGGAGGATTTGCTCCAGGCACCAGAGCAGAAGCTTCCCTGCAACTCATGGAGAGGCCCCTGGTGGAGCAGGCTGTCCCCCTGCAGCCCATGGGTCCCACATGGAGCAGATCTCCACGCTGCAGCCCATGGAGGAGCCCCCGGTGGAGCAGGTGGATGTGGCCTGGAGGAGGCTGCGGCCCATGGAGAGCCCCCGCAGGAGCAGGCCCCAGGCTGGAGCTGCAGCCCGCGGAGAGGAGCCCACGCAGGAGCAGGGGGGTCTGGGGGGAGCTGCTGTTCCCCTGGGTGACCCATGCTGAAGCAGTCCATTCCTCAAGAATGGATCCCCGTGGTACGGACCCATATTGGGCAGTTCGTGAAGAACTGCATTTTATGGGAAGCTGTGGAGCAGCACAAAGGTATGCAACAGTTCTTAGCAGGCCAAGTGTATAAGAGAAGTATTATCTTTCTGCTGGTCCCATTGCTAGGTCTGCACCCCTTGCAGCCTTCGGCAGATCCCATGACCATTTGACAAAGAAAGTGTCTGTCTGCCTTCCTTTCACTGAGCTCACTATGTCAGAAATGCAATGAAAGGCAGGCAGTACTACATTGTCCTCTCACTTGTTAGCCAAGGCTAAATCCCTGAAGAAGAAAGTACAAAAACACAAAGCAATAGCTCTGCAGCTCATCCTGCAGCTGCCATAGGACAGCTAACATAAGGGTAAAAGTAGGTCCTTTAAAGACAAGATTATTTTTCCAAGTCTGTTTATAAATGTACACTTGTACAAAAGGACAAAGCTTATATGGATTAATGAAAGTGGACCGTAGACTTAGTATCAGTAGCAATCCAGGGTCTTCCCTGCTTCCTTTCCCTCCAAATGGCAGAGACAGGTAAGAAAAGTGATGAAAACCAATGTTAGCAGATAATTAGGAAAATTACTGACCTCCTCCACTACACTTGGTTTGGTATCTAAAGTAGCACTCGGAGGCAACTGCACCAGCAACCACTTTACTCTGAACTCCCTCAGCATTTGTGGAAAGAAAATAACAGGTTACAACAAGGTTTCATAAGGGCTTAATGTTGGCCCAACTTATCTCCCTTCAATATTAACTTAAACAGCACTAAAGATTGCATTGTCTGATTCTGAGTATCCATCACCAGAGATCTTTCTTACTTGAGGCAACTGGATGTATGTCAATGGAAAGGTCTCCAAACAAACCTGGAGAGATGAAGAAAACCAAAGTGAATCTTGTTGCCTTGTGGACTCACCTCATATCACAAACATATTTCCTCAAGAGGACAGAAAAGAAGACTTGAGGAAAAATCAGAAAACAAACAAACAGAACAACTTTACATCAAATCCCATCTGCTTCTGAACAAAAGGAGTAAGTCTAAACATTGGTATCTATATTATAACACACTGATTTCATCCAGACATTAATTTAAATATTGGCAATAGACAAAATATTAAGAAAACTCACAGAAACCAAAGGGAAAGCAGAAATTAAGGGAAAAAGCAAACCCTTGTGTGTCACGTTAAATCAGAACTACTGGTCAGAAAAATTCAGTGCTTCTTCCCCTTTGTAGTTAGGTCCCTTATCACCACCAAGACACCCGATGACATACATGTTTACAACAGCAAGAACTGATTAAGCAAGACTTCTGTTGAGGTCTCCTGTACTAGTCCCACTTTCTGATTGGTCCCATCTTTGCTTGTAGTATGATAGGCCACTGCTGTAATGAAAAATTACACAAAAAACAAACAACACAAAGCACCCCACTTTCTCCAATTCATACTGGTACTATCATGTCTGTAACAGCACCACAGCAATGGTAGAAGAGTGCTGCAGAAATAGCAAACTGGCCAGCCTGAGTCCAGGACTTCCGCTAATAACATGAAGAAGTTACAGAACAGTACCATCTCCAATGTTTAAAACCGCATAAAAATTATTGCAACTGCATACAAAAAGTACAGACTGATTATTTATAAATCTCCGTAAAACCTGTTCAACAGAAACTTTTCCATTGTAACATAGCTGTTGTTGTTTTTAAATGAATGCTTCCCCTCAACCTGCATCGCTTTATCACGTATGATTCTGAAATACTATTTCCAAAGACTAGAAGTCACAAAAAGTATTCGAGCATATCTATAAGAAAATAGTTGATTTCTAAATGTTTCCAGATTTCTAATATAAGGCGTTTTTGAAAGTAAAAAAATCTGATTTTGTGAATAGTGTTTTCAAAACTGACTACTGCCCTTTTCAGAATAGTGAACATGGACATGATTAGTTGCCTTCACCTTCATATCTTTGCACATTCAAGTTTAAGAATTAATTTATCTCAAATTAACCATTGCACCCAATGCTAAGAGAAAGTCTTATTGATTTCACAGTTCACGCAGCCTATTTACTATACCTTCTCTAGCACATGGGCACCTCTACTTATCATACACATCAGTTACACATACCTTCCATAAAGTAAACTAATACTATATGAAAATAAAGCTCACCCCTGACATTAAGATTGTATGTCAAGCACATGCAGTTAATTCTCTAGAGACAAAAGAGACTTCAGCAACTGAATTAATTCTGTTGAAGTCAAATCTGGCTTAGCAAAACTTAAAATTAATTTTAAAAAGAATAAAATAATCCACATTTCCCATAGTTCCACTACATAGACATTAGCTGACTAGTCAAACTCATGCCACATGCAGTAGTAGACTATCATCTACATCTTAAAAGATGAACTTTATTCACTACTGAATCAAGCCTGCTATGAATGCAGCATGATCTGCAGCAAAGTCAGAGATGGTCTAAAAGGAGTCCTTTGAGCCATGTAATCCAGCGTCAGGTAGCAGTCCTAGCCACATCAGAGGTACACTGCTTGGTTTGATGTAAGCCAGGTCTCTACAGTAAAATTAAGAAAGAAAAATAAAAACCTTACAATAAAAATATTAGATGAAAGAGTTCTTGGTGTGGATCAAAATAAATGTCGGTAACAAACACAAAGAAACATGAATCTTCTGACAGAGCAGAACTGGTGAGAAGACAATTCACAGGCACATGCAACTGAAAAGTTCATTCATGCCCTCCAATAGTTACAGGACTCACGTAGGTACAGGTTATTACAACAAATGATGATGCAAGGAATGGATAAACTCTGAGTCCCTCAAAAACTTGCATGTTTCGTCCGATTGCATACACGTGTGGGGAACTCTACTCAACAGCCAGGCAACCTGTACAACCCATTGTTCACAGCAGGAGGCCAAGAGACAGGGCTGCCTTACTAACCCTCATGTCCTAAAACACGAGGGTTAGCAAACCACAAAAGAAAACACAGAACTTCCTCTTCTAGAAAGCTCAATGATTGGTAGGTATTTATCTCCTCATAACCGTTGCTGTATCACAATACTCAGTCCTCTGAAATAAAGCATATGTGCCTTTCAGTTCCTCAAATTGTGTCCCACGGGCAAGCAAGGTCTGTTTGCTTTTTTAATGAATGCCTTGGACTACTGCCATTGGGTAAGTACCAACTTTGGCTGTCACTGACAGTTTCAAGTTTGCTGTGGCGATATTTTGTACCTGAAGCACTGGATGAGTTTGTTTAATTAAGTGAAATAAAGGCTACATTACTAACAACTTGAATATCTCTGAAACAGTAACAGGGCTGTGTAGTAATCCAAGCAGAAAGTCTGACAGCTATCTTCCACTGACTTCAGAGAAACATGGATCAAAGAATTTAACAGGTCAGTCCTTCTTAAGAGTCAAGGAAAGGGATATCTTAGCAACTCCAAAGAGGACAAGTGCCTTAAGAAAAGTCTATAAAACAAAGGAAAGAAACACTATTTACTAAAGCAGGAAGAAAGGTGGAGATTCCCACATGTAGCAACATTTCTCTTTAGTTGAAGTTCTTAAAAAAAGCAGTTTAGAAAAAACAGCTGGATATCTAAATGACTTGAACTAGTTTTGTTTCCCCTGATATGGTTTAATGTAAAAAGAAGAGGGAGGAACATACAGACTACACACACCAAAACAGAATGCACAGTTCTTACGCAGAATGAACTTCCTCAGCTCTTCAAAGAGGAATTGATGAATTAGAGAATGAGAAGAAGCTGAAGATGAAAACTACATAGAGAAAACTAGGAAGCTAGCTGGGAGAATTAAGTTACAATGAGACTGTAACAGGACTTTTGCTTACAGTAGAGAAAGCAAGGCATAATAGGTATTGCCTGAAGATACCTGGCAACTAGTAGAGTAAGAAAAGGAAAGCCTAAGAGCAAGAAAGTGAAAGAACCTAGTGAAGGTGATAAGGGAAAACTTACTGCCTTAAAAAATAATGTCCTGAGAATTTTCTTAAAAGAAAAAAAGACACTGAAAAGGGGACAATTGCTATAAGAACTCTCAGGAGATATTCTGTGGTGACCATCCCATCAAGAAAGGGTGGAACAACAAAGAATGTGGAAAACTGAAAGCCACATAGATGAAGTGCCGTTGGTGAGAGAACTTAAGAATCTGTTCTCATTTCCTCCTCCTGGTTCTCCTCAGAAGATCCCTTCTGCTTCACAGTCCTTTTCACTTGGCCTTTTATATTTAGAATAGAGAATTCTCCCAAACAACTCCTATTCACAATGAAGTCTCTTCCTCTCTTTCACATCTCTGTGGAACACCAGTCCTAGCAATTACTTTTACCATGGCTTTCTTATCCTAATCTATGACCACATTCACCTAAATTCTGAGAGGGTTGTCACACACTGGAACAGGCTCCCCAAGGACGTAGTCATGGCACCAAGCCTGTTGGAGTTTAAGAAGCGTTTGGACTGTGTAGTTAGTCGTATGGTCTGAATTTCTGGGTAGACCTGTGTGGAGCCAGGAGTTGGACTTGATGATTGTTATGGGTCCCTTCTAACTCAGGATATTCTACGATTCTATGATTCTAAATACTGTCCTTTTCCTTCCCTGTTACCCGCCCAAAACAGGAAGAGCTTCACAGTATACGATCCAGCCTCTCTTCCATCTCAAGTGGTTCTGAGGGGAGTAAGTTGCGAATTTTTCCAGAGCTGCAATTCTTTCCCTTTGCCATTCATCTTTTACAATACCAAATAGCTAGGCAATAGGTATCTATACAATTTATATGCTCCCTCTAGCTGCCTCTGCTGCCATCAAGCATCACAAGTACTATGAAATACAGGATTCTCACCTGTTCTGTCACATTCTCCACTGCTGGGAAACCGATCAGCAAGAGACTTTTTAGCACTCAGAGACACCATTACCTGGCAAAACTTTGTACAGGAGCACTGCACAGAATACCAAGTATTCTGCTGTAAGAAAGAGAATCACTTTAAGCTATTTATATTTGGAAAGTTTCTTTTACAGGCACTTAAGCCAACCATTTAGTTTTACTTTACAAGAAGACAAGCTCTGGACAGCTTGTTAGTACAGGTCTTTTCTATTATCAGAGCCATTATTCCATTTCAATGACAGTATTTTCCCCATGTATGTATAAATATATATAAACAATAGTCTGTACACTATCCTCAAATCAATGAGGAAACTATGCTATACATTCTTAGGATGTTGCCTTTGATCCTTCATAACCTCAGCTGCACTTTCTTCAAACAAAGCAAGGCAATAACCTTCTTTCACATAAGGCTAGATTCTTAACATAAAGTGCAATCCAAAGCTGATTTGGGGATAAGTACACGTCTGAGAAATTACAGAATGATTCAAAACAAAGCTGAACACTGTGTGAAGAACCACCTCCCACTGAACTACATGGATAAAAATTAATGGATAAAAAAACAGCAACAGACACAGAGAAAAGAAAATAAGCTTTCAGAAACATTTGTGAATTATTAAACCTATAGTAATGAGCAAACCCAAATAGAAAGTCTCCTTGCCTGTGCTTAACATGCATTCTGAGTACAGCTGCAATCACCACAAGAAAACACTGTTCATCACCATACTGCCATAAGCCACATTCACTACCCAATTGCAAAAGACTAGGAATTTGGATTAGTAATAGTAGAGTATACAAGGCTGTCCCTCAGTCTTTGCCCCTTTGTAGATATATTCATTTAGAAATTCATTATGATTGTGTAGAAGTTATACAGAGCAGTGCAATCCCTGAAAACAGATAAAAGCAAAGGGGGCAGGAGACCTGCATGGATAAGCAAGCAGTTCCTGGCAAAACTCAAACAGAAGAAGGAAGTATACGGAATGTGGAAAAAGGGACAGGCCACATGGGAGGAATATAGGAACGTCATCAGAACATGCAGGGATGCAACAAGGAAGGCTATTGCCCAAATGGAATTAGATCTAGGAAGGGATATCAAGAACAACATGAAGGGTTTCTTCAAACTCATCAGTAGCAAAAGGAAGACTAGGGAAAATGTGGGTCCACTGCTGAATGGGGTAGGTGCCCTTGTGACAAAGGATACAGACAAGGAAGAGTTACCGAAAGCCTTCTTTGCTTCAGTCTTCACTGCTAAGACCAGTCCCTCAGGAATCCCAGACCCTAGAGAAAAGAGAGAAAACCTGGAGAAAGGAAGACTTTCCCTTGGTCGAGGAGGATCAGGTTAGAGATCATTTAGGCAAACCTGAAACCCACAAATCCATGGGCCCAGATGGGATGCACCATGAGTGCTGAGAGAGCTGGAGGATGTTACTGCTAGGCCACTCTCCATCATCTTTGAAAGGTCATGGAGAACAGGAGAGGTGCCTGAGGACTGGAAGAAAGACAAGTGTCACTCCGGTCTTCAAAAAGGTCAAGAAGGAGATCCCAGGAAACTGCAGGCCAGTCAGCCTCACCTCCACCCCTAGAAAGGTGATGGAATAACTCATCCTGGAGGTCATCTCCAAGCACGTGGAGGAGAAGGTGGTGATCAGACTTGGCCAGCATGGATTCACTAAGGCAAAATCATGCTTAACCAATCTGATAGCCTTCTGTGATGGAATGACTGGTTGGGTAGATGGGCGGAGAGCAATGGATGTTGTCAACCTTGACTTCAGCAAGGCGTCTGACACTGTCTCCCACAACATCCTCATAGGTAAGCTCAGGAAGCATGGGATAGATGAGTGAACAGTGAGGTGGATTGAGAACGGGCTGGATGGCAGATCTCAGAGAGTTGTGATCAGTGGCATGGATTCTAGTTGGAGGCCTGTGGCTAGCAGTGCCTCCCAGGGGTCAGTACTGGGTCCAGTACTATTCAGTTCATTCGTTTATGACCTGGATGAAGGGACAGACTGCATCTGAATATGAGGTAATATATAGTAAAATATATTTTTTACTGTGGATGTGATAGAGCACTGGAACAGGCTGCCCAGAGATGTTGTGGAGTCTCCTTCTCTGAAGATATTCAAAACTCGCCTGCTCATAATCCTGTGCAATGTGCTCTATGTGATCCTGCTTAAGCAAGGGGGCTGGACTAGATGATCTTCAGAGGTCCCTTCCAGCCTTAACCATTCTGTGATTCTATGAAAATTCTACCAATCAGAAAATACTTATCTAGCTTTGTCACATTATTTTTCCTGAGGCCTTCCCACCAGTCTCCTAAATTCAGGATTCCTTCAGCTTCAAGCACTTCCTCCCTCAGTCTTTCAGGTCAAATGACTTTAATTAGGAGTAAACCTGAATGACACCACAAGGTCCACAAAGACCTCTACTCTCTATGATTTGAGTTGATCAGCAGCTTTCTAGCAGTTACAAGCTTTTGAGCTAAAGCCCTTTCAAATCCACTGGGTGTGGTATTTCAGCTTTTCTTCTGTTCCTCTCTTTTCAGTACCACCTCATCCTTCCTTTTCAGTCCTTCCTCCCCATGGACAGCTGCAGACTTCCTCTCCCTTAGCCTACTGACTTCTTACTTACTCCCCCTTGGGTTTCTTCTCCAGTCTAGTTCTGTCTCCTCCCCAGACACACCACATAAGGATAACACCACTCTCATGGTCCTATGACTGCATGAGGTTCACGGAAGCCATCATATCATCCTTTTTATGAGAATACACAGACCAGTCCAAGCAATCACAAATCATTAAAGACTGTCCACGGCAAAGACAGTTCCGTTTTAACATCAGTATAGAAACTAAAGCTCAGTTCACAAAGTTCAGCTGATTCTAGAGACATGCAGTAACTTGGCCTCAGAAATACAAACAGCTTTTCACTAGTTAATGTGATGTGCTTCCTTTTTTTACAACAGGGATCATGGAAATAAACACCCTAGCTATTAGTCACTTCCACCTTCAGAAATATCAGGCATTAGAGTAGCACAACGGAATTTGTATTATAATGGAGAACTCTGACAGCAAAAGGAAAAACCTTCAAAAGAACTTAAAAACTTTCCTGTTGTACATTTTGAAATAAAGATCAATGCAAACTTAGAGCTACTAAGATGGTGAAGGGCCTAGAGGGGAAGACGTATGAGGAGCGGCTGAGGTCACTTGGCCTATTCAGTCTGGAAAAGAGGAGGCTGAGGGGACACCTCATCGCGGTCTACAGCTTTCTCACAACGGGGAGCGGAGGGACAGGCGTCGATCTATTCTCTTTAGTGACCAGTGATAGGAAGTGAGGAAATGGAGTCAAGCTGCAGCAGGGAAGGTTCAGACTGAATCTCAGGAAGAGCTTCTTCACTGAGAGGGTTGTCGTGCACTGGAACAGGCTCCCCAGGGAAGTAGTCATGGCATCAATCCTGTCGGAGTTTAAGAAGCATTTGGACTGTGCTCTTAGTCATATGGTCTGAATTTTTGGGTAGACCTGTGTGGTGCCAGGAGTTGGACTTGATGATCCTTGTGGGTCCCTTCCAACTCGGGATATTCTATGATTCTACGATTCAAACTTCAAATCTTTTAAAATAATGTTATCACTTCAGTGTTATCACAAAATCATATTCATATCACTGCAAAGAAATACTATGCTTAATGAATACCTTTGTCCATTTAAGTATTTATTGGAGCATATGCTTATGATTTAGTCTGCCTCATCTCCTTGGAGCTATCCCTAGAATATGCTTACCTGTTTTATACTCTCAATCTTAAAAGCTCTTTAACAATAGGATTTTTTACACCTCCTCAACAGGCAGTTTAACAGCCATGAAAATGCAGTTCTTTGCCTCCTGGGGATGCCTTATTTCCTAACTATCCTTTCTTCTGTATGAAGCTTAGAGGTTAGATGCATCCTGGTTAACTTTGCAGTCAGGGCAAAGGCAGCGGGATCTGCCCCATGACCATGCCCTATGCTGCCAACTCTATCTCTCAAGGTTTATTTTGGACAGCAACGACTGGAAGTGCTTGGAATAATGGAAGAAGCAGTTTAATAGAGCGTGAAGAGGAAGTGTTTTTGAAAGCAGGCTGAGATGGAAAAGTGAGAAAGGGGTTAAAAGCCAGTTTAAGAACAATGCCTTCAAATGTAGCAATAGATAACTAATAGACAACTTCTCAAGAAATACATCATGACTTTCTCACAAACACCTGTGCAGTAAGGAAAGCATCTAACATCTTTAACAAAGAACAGTCTCCTGCCTCATTACAAACACAGGACAGAAAGCATGTTATTCAATCAAAGAAAGTAAGCCATGCAACTGAGGTGATGTTTTGTTTTTGTTTTGTTTTTTTTTTCCCCCCCCAGGAAACATAGCATTTATATCCAGCAATGAAAGATTCACCTGAGATAGACTGCAAGAAGCAGCAGAAACAGCTTCTGGAAGACAGTTTTAAGAGACTTGGAGAGATGGAGAGGTAGGACAGAACGCATGAGTGACAGTTCGTCTCCAACAGAGCATCTTGTTACACGTGAGCAAAAGTACACAGAATTTTACAACTTCCCAGTGACCATTTGTATTCACTAGCATGTAGTTCTAGCATGCATTATAGTAAGGAAAGAGAAGGCAGTCCATTGGCACTTCCCTACTTTATCAGAATTGCACCACTACACAGAGTGGAAATGGCAAAGACCCATCTCTGACCCATTCACATTCTCTGGGTATCACTAAGCTGGCCCTGCCAGGACTGATTCTGCCCTAAGATCCATAACAACCACACCACAAATGGGAAAGTTCTCTGCTGATCCTGACATATTTATTCCATTTTCTAGAGTCAAAGAAGGCAGCCCTCAGACAAGAAATTTTCCCTGATCATGCACTGTCTTTTCCCAATCTTGGCAGCATGATGTACTGTCATCACACTTCCTACATGAACTCTGAAAAAACAGGGCTTGACCATCTCCCAAAGGTATCTTAAAGTGATGACAAGCAAAGAAGCCATTTTGGACATTGGGAATCACAAAAGGAAAGCAATTTTTTCAAAGAGAAAGATTCTTTAACCCTATTACACACATACCTTTCCAGCATAAGCCTTCAGCATAGTGAGGAAAATGTTTAACATTTTTTTTTAATTCCTTTAAGTTTTTTAGCAACATATCACCATCTAAAACCTTTTTCTGTTTCTCCTCATAGAGAAGCCAACGAGGAGACTGGATATGCTGGACCTCATTGTCACCAAAAAGGAGGGGCTGGTGAGGAATGTGAAACTCAAGGGCAGCCTTGGCTGCAGTGACCATGAAATGGTGCAGTTTAGGATCCTGACAGCAGCAAGGAGGGTGCACAGGAAACTTGCAACACTGGACTTTGGGAGAGCAGACTTTGGTCTCTTCAGTGATCTGCTTGGTAGAGTACCATGGGACAAAGCCCTGGAGGGAAGAGGGGCCCAGGAAAGCTGGGATCACTATTCATCAACTATTCAAGGATCACTATTCATCATATTTGAGAAGTTTGCAGATGACACCAAGCTGCATGGTGTGGTCTACATGCTGGAGAGAATGGATGTCATCCAGAGGGACCTGGACAGACTTGAGAGGTGGGCCTGTGAGAACCTCATGACATTCAACAAGGCCGACTGCAAGGTCCTGCACCGAAACCAGGGCAATCCAAAGCACAAAAACAGGCTGGATTGAAAGCAGCACTGCTAAGAAGGACTGGGGGGTGTTGGTTGACAACAAGCTCAACATGAGTCATCAATGTGTGCTTGCAGCCCAGAAAGCCAACCGTATCCTGGGCTGCATCAAAAGAAGCACGGCCAGCAGGTTGAGGAAGGTGAATCTCCCCCTCTGCTGTCATGAGACCCTACCTGGAGTAATGCATTCAGCTCTGGGGATGCCAACAAAAGAAGGATATGGACCTATTAGAGTGAGTCCAGAGGAGGGACATGAGGATGATCAAAGGGCTAGAATACCTCTCCTATGAAGACAGGGTAAGGGAGTTGGGGTTGTTCAGTGTAGAGAAATGAAGGCGCTGCGGAGACCTTATAGCAGCCTTCCAATACCTACAAAAAGGTAGGAGAGGAACAGGGAGTATTTTGATAGGATGTGGAGGCTTTGAGGACAAGGCTTTGAACTAAAAGAAGGTAGATTTTGATTAGATCTAAGGAAGAAATTCTTTTCTGTGAGGATGGTGAGGCACTGGGACAGGTTGCCCAGAGAAGCTGTGGATGTCCCATCCCTGGAAGTGTTCAAGGCCAGGCTGGATGGGGCTTTGAGCAACCTGGTCTAGTGGAAGGTGTGGCATGGGGGGGCATCCACAAATTAGATGTGGCATCCACAAATTAGATGATCTTTAAGGTCCTTTCCAACCCAAACCATTCTATGATTCTTTATCTTTGGTGCTTACAAATACTGCCATAGTCTCACATACAAATACCTCCTTCCTTCCCAGAACTAACAGCTGCTTAATGTTAAGATCAGAAACTCACATTGGAGAAAACATGAGGAGGTCATCTAGTCCAAATGATGCTCAACACATGGTCTGCTATAAGTCAGTACAGGGCTTTATTCACTCAGGTCTTAAAAGCCTGTGAGGACAGACATTGCACAACTTGTTCTAACACTTGACTGTCTTCACAGTGGAAAAGTTTTTTGTTATATCTGGCTTGTACAACTTGTTTCAACATGTTTGTTGTCTCTCATCATACCATCATGCACTGCTGAGAAGAGTGTAGTTCTGTCTTCTTGATAAGTACTCTCTCTTAAGTACTGGAAGGCTACTATTAGGTTTCATCAAAGCATTCTCTTCTCAAGGCTGAACAAGCCCATTTCTCAGTCTCAGGTCCTCGTACTGTATTAGGGCCCTGAGAGTACTTGAAAGGCCTTTAAAGACCTGAATCAGCCTTACCTAGTGCCTCCACAACCGCTATGCCAAATGGTCTATGGGATCCATTTCAGCTCAGCCCTGGGTCTTCAGTCCCTGCCTGAGCTATGTTGTAGGTGTGTCTGTATCCAGCTTTGTCACAGCTGTGCCTTTGTCTGGCCATGGACCCACTTGATCCACACTCTGACCCACAGACTGACTTCCTAGCTTGACCTCAGATCTGCCACATCACTATGGACCTGTCCCATGATAACTGGACTGTGTCTGACCCTGGTTACTATCACTGGGCCTTAACCTGACCTGCAGATTCACTTCCCAACTTGACCTCGGACCTACCTCATTACCACAATCATGCCTGGTAATCAAGACTCTTGGTTGGCAGTGTCTGCCATCCCATCTCCAGCATCTGTCTCATTCAGTACTATGAACTGGAAATACACATCTCTAATTGATATTTTCTGGTAAAATAATCATGATATCTAAGATAACATCGACATTCACAATTACCCCTTTACCCTCCTCAAGAGATATTAATAGGATCGCTTGCACCTCTGAGCTTTGTCTGAATAATGCAAGTGATGCCACCTTAGTTATATTCTGACCCCGAAGTCTACTCATGCAATTTTATTAATTAGAATTATTCAGTTTTAAAGAAAGTAGAGGTGCCCCAAACGAAATTTGCCAAAAGTTCTCCAGCCCCATTACAAAAAAAGGCCTTGTCTGGAGGATTTGCAACATGAACAGCACAGGTCTAAAAATAAAGAAGGAAAGGAGAAGATCTGGAGGCAGAAGCTATATTAGTTTCATCAGTTTTCATTTCTGGAGCTCAGTAAAATGCAAAGTGGAAACGAATGGCATAGAAGCATGAAAAGTGACTTCCTTGATGTTATCAGCCACACACATACCACAATGATAAATTATCTTTTGAAATCATTTTAAATATTTTAAGTTCTAAGATTGGCCCATATTCTGTGCTGATATAAGTCATATTAATTCACTCCTTCAGTAATTATTATCCTTTAAAACTACCTATAGCACCTGCTACTAACAATAGTAGAACTGGCTACAATAATATGCCAAATGTTTGCATCTACATGGTGAAGGTAAAGTTTAAGTCAATCTGGGAATTACAGCACAAACAAGCTGCACAATTTGACTTTCATGGTTCTTCTGGAGAATACCTAACTTTTTCCAGTCAAATCCCAAGTGACCCACCAAAAGTCTTAAAATAAGTTCAGTGCAGTCAGGCAAGAAATTCAGATGTTCACATTCCCAGCTCTGTTGTTCAAACCACAAAACTATACAGTGTAAAAGCAGAACAAGAGTTGATAGTAGTACTAAGTAAGGAAATACAGCTTTATTTACCCTTGCACTCTAGTTTTTCCCCAACACAGCATCTCCATACCACAGGTCCTCCTCTCTGCCCATCTGAAATCTCCTGATCTGACGGTCTTTTCAAGAGAGGCAGAGGTCATGGAGCTCCCAGCCCACATCAGAAGCAGGGTGACAGGTAAACACCCAAGATTCATCGAGAAAAGTTTCCAAAAGCTTGAACAGGAAAAGACAAAGCTAGAGCCAAGTTCTGCATACAAAGGGGGGAGGCAGGAAGCACCTCAACGGCAGCTTCTGAGAGCTGTCAGCTCATCCAGCAGCCATGGCTTTCTCCCTGAACTGTATTCTCCCTCCAGCAACATGGGCTTCCCTGCCGTGCTATCTCACCTCTCAGGCAATCTCACCTGTGCTCTGCCTCCTACAGGGACTTCTCCCCGCTCCCACCGACCCAAGGCTCAGCTCGGGTCGGCATCTTCACATCGTGCTGCAGCCTTAGGGGCTGTACAAGTGGAAAAGAAAGGTCGCCTCCCCTCCTCACACAGGGCAGCACTGCAGGAGGCGTATTTCCCCCCGTGGCAGGGAGAACTCTCTGGCTGAAGCCATCTGCTCCGGTGAAAGATGGGCACTACAAGTTCCCTGGCTAAGATCAGGACCGTGTACGCAGAAGCCACTGGGCTCGTCTTGTCCCTCTACATTAACTTTCCTGCTTCCGCAAAAGAAATCACACAGACGCTGGGAGGTGGGACGGTGTCACTGTTTTCAGCACACAGCTCCCCACCCCTGCGAACCACCCTCACCCCTCTGGCGGCCCCCACCCGCCCGCTGGGTCCCTGCCGCTCCCCAGCGCCTCTAAACGCCAGGCCGGAACTCCGGCACCGCACAGCACCCCCCGCGACCGGCTTCTCCCCCGCCGCCCCGCTTCTTCCCACCCCCAAGGCCGGGAAGCGCCCGCAACTTTTCCCTCCGGCTCCCTGCACCCCGCGCCGCCGGGGCTCACCCGCACGTCCCTGGACCGCGTTGGGCTGGGCTGGGTCGGGCCGGGCCGGGCCGGGCCGGGCCGGGCCGAGCCGAGCCGGATAGGGCCGAGTCCTGAGGGAGCTGCACAGGCACGGCAGGACACGGCTCCAGCTCCTGCCAGCGGAAACGGGAGGAGGGGCTCGGACCGGCCCTACAGAGCGGGGAGGAGCTGGGGGCGCTGCCCAGGGGCCGGCTCCAGTCCCGCGGAGGGGAGGGAGCTCCACCGGCCCCGTCCCCCAGCGGTGCTCGCTCCGCCAGCGCCGCGCATCTGGAGCCGACCCGGCTGAATTCGGAGCGAGAGGCTGCAGCCATCCCGCACCACATCCCCTTTTTGAGAGCTCTGCCTGGAACCTGCTCACCCGTGGCCCGAGGTGCCCGGCACGGGAGACCCCTGGGGCATCCCCAAAATGGATGCCAGGGGCAGCACCCTTTTGGACCCTCACAGATTTCGGGGGCTGCACCAAGGTCTACCCATTTGAAGGCTGGGGGGGCACCTACCGACTCCCTCCCTCAGCTGCCTGTACTGTCCTGAGGGGCCTGCAGTTGAACATCTACTGCGTTCTGCAGGGCAGGGGTAGTAACCATGCTAAGCTGTGAACAGTTAAGCTGCTAGCTGCTCCAAGCCTGTGTCAGTCAATATTGCTGTGACTTCTAGCACAGAGGATAAGCTGTTGAAGGGTACTATATTTTACAGTGTGTGTAGAGAAACTCAAGGCTCTTCTATAAGTATTACCACAGAAAAAAGCTGTTTCACATTCCTAAATCCCTTGTGTACTCCTACTTTCTTCCGTGATGGCACTATTGTTGTCATGTTTCTCAATTCAAGGATATGTTCACTTCAATATATTCTCTCATACTTTCCATTCTGTTCTTTGTGTATTCTTACACACTGCTTGATGCAGCAGTCTCTGAGCATCCTGGTCATCATATTGCCAACTATACAACTACCAAGTTTGCTCCTGTCTCCATGAGAGAGGCATGTGCAGCAGTGTTCTGTTCTTTATTTATGTACAAATGTACACAAATGTTTCTATGTTTTTGCCTTACAGCAAGCAATGAAGGATACCTGTTTTGCAATGCAACATGTGATAGAGAGCTGTGAAGGGAATTTGATTTGGCTCTTTATTTCTAGGCTCCAGAAAAGCTCCATCTCCTTTATGCCGTAGCTCTAATGCAGTAACTCCCAATATACCTGAGAACTGAAGGATCTTCATTCCAGAATTGTTCTCAATCTTTAAATAACTCAGGCTTAAATA
This sequence comes from Cygnus olor, assembly GCF_009769625.2. Taxonomy (NCBI): domain Eukaryota; kingdom Metazoa; phylum Chordata; class Aves; order Anseriformes; family Anatidae; genus Cygnus; species Cygnus olor. The sequence goes on from NC_049169.1 coordinate 102,312,219, forward strand.
AGAGTGTACCTTGGAGATAAAGAACCACTTCCTCAAAAATGAACAATACAGGAAGCCAATACTGGCAAGGGAGAACAAGTTTGAGTTTGGTTTTGTTTGCTCTTTGTTGTTGTTGTTTTGTTCATTGGTTTGCTTTAGCAGAGACAGCTAGCACAAGCAGCTTTATACCCAAAGGTACTGGATATCTATAGTTCTAGTTAAAGTGAAAAAGGAATAGGTGAGAACAAGTCATCATTCAAAACTCTATCATGGAAAGAAGGTAAAAAATGATGCTATTTCAGAACTTTGTATGAACTTGAGGATCACTGAAACTGGGGACTGGAGTGACTGATACTGCAGAATCACATTCCACCAAGGATACTGCACTAGGCTGCAGATCTCTTCTTGATATGCTAGTAAATTTAGGAAAATAGTCTCTTTATACTTTTGTTTCATTTTCAACTAGCTGTCTTTCCAATGTGAGCAAATCTAACATTGGGGCTCTCTAGTTGTGTTCACACATTTTGCACACAATGAGGAATAGAAAGAATTGCACTTCATCAGTAATATACTTGAATCTATGACATCTGACCAGGAAATCTAAAGATTGCATACAGCTTTTGAAAGCAGCTTTGAGTAGCTATATTTGAGGCATCTAGACATGGACACACAGCTTTCCGGTGTGATTCACAGGGTATATCCCCTTTGGCATGGCAACAGTACTGAATACTTTGGGGAAATTAGGGAGGACGAAAATAAAAATGTCTTGTCTTTAGCAGAAAATCATCCATCTAGACCCTCCAGAATTGTTATATTTAGAGCAGGTTCTTCCCTCATTATTGCTATATTGCCCATTTGAAGGACATGATGAGGCACTGCTTGTTTTCCTCAGAATGAGCACCAGTACTTTGTGACTCATTTAAGTGGCCCAAACTGGCTTGGATCATGGATCTGGAGTCTTGATTACTTGCTGAATCATTATGTCAGATTATGGAAATACAGGCAAAATGTCTGTCATACAACACTACGGGGACAGGCAGGTTTTTTTAGGGATCCTGGGTAGAATGAGGACTGGCCACAGGGTTGTGGTTATAACTAGAGCTTTATTATTGCATAAAAATATTAACAATCAGCACAGCTTGTCGTTATACTTTTTCTTTAGTAAATAATGCAGGTTATTTATACACATCAATTTTAGTAATTAGCATGGTTTTATTATTATCTGCAGTTTTTAGTCATCTAGAATTGTTAGTCACCTGGACCCTCTGCATAACAGGTCAAATTCTGAATAATCAGTGCACAATACTATAACCATAATCTAGACTTGGAACTCGACTAGAAAAACACAAGTCAATCTCTCAGTCCTCAGAGGAAGAGGACAATGGTGGAGGCATTCCTGAGGATCAGGGAGTTTGCCATCCAGCAGCAATTCCAGTCTGAAGTCCCACTGAGGACTTGCAGCTGCTTGATTTGACATGCAATATTTCATATGTGGTTAAGTTTCCCTGTTCCACAATGGGTTTCACTACATCCTGGCAACCCAGCACCTGGGCTTTGACAATATTCATGAGCAAATGTTCTTACCATAGTTCTGAGAAGTGAGGGAAGTGGGGTGGTACGTGATCAGCCTGGTTATCTTGGTGTTGATGCTGCCATTGGTTTTGCTGCAGACTGGTGATGCAGGACTGACGAAACAGCATTACTCCTTAGCAGCACTGGACATGTTCTCTTTGCCTCTACTATATCTTTCACACAAGTTTGAGGGCATTCTCTTCTGTCTGAATCAGTTCTTATTCTTTGCTGTCACCACTCAAGTTCTTCATCCCCGTCATCTAGTCCAAGAACCAATGAAAAATGAGCTGAATAATAGAGAAGAAAAAGTCAATGGGAAACCATTATGCCAAAGGCTAAAGCGGGTATGTAATACTCAAGGAACAAATGATCATTGGATCTAGATACAGAAGTAGAAAGAGATTTAATTCAATCCCTACCTCAGTCTCTAAGCCTACTTACATGTTTTCTTTATTGACAATGTCCACTTAAGAAGTTCCCACCCCCTCATCACAGATAAATGAAAGAATTCAAATGAACTCATCTTACCTGAAATGTTTCTTTTCGCTTTGAAGTGAAGTTGAAGGGAGGGGCTCCTATCTTGCCTGGTTCTGTGTTGCTCAGACCCATGGTTTATTTTATCTTATCTCAGAAGGCTATCTCTAAGTGGAATCAGTTCAGTAATTGAGTTTGACATGACTCCACAAGCAGTTGTAGCTGCAGAAATGAAGGCTGATAAATGGAAGCATAGGGGTTAGAAAAGAAAGGAGCCATAGCTGAAAGAAAAATTTTGAGCTGCTTTGCACCATGGACATTTAGATCCCTGTTTTTTCACTTAATCATCAAATGCCCTAGTGTTGTGGATGTACAGTGATTAGTGGAATCAGCTTTTGCTGTCTTGCCCTTTGATTTTACAGCAAGTTCTTACAGGTTTAGGTGGTGTTTTCTATTATTTCTGCCCCAAAAGAAATTACATTTGTAAGACACTGATATCCTCATTTATTTTTGGTTGGTTAGAGTTCAGTTTAGACTTTCCTTTGAAACTAGGCTAGTTCATTTTTAACATGTGCTGCTTTTTGGTGTTTACTTTGTGAGCAACAATCCACAGCCAATAAATAACACAGGTTCAGGCAAGGATATCAGTGAAGTAGTATTTTTATTCATGATTGCAATGGTGGGAGTCCTGCAAGCAGGAACACACAGCAGAAGTGTATCATAAACTTATATCCCCTATTACCTGACACTTGATTCCTCCCCTGTTTCCTCATTGGCTTAATACTAGAGGTTCACAACATACTCGATGCTTGTTACTATACCATATATACACAATTTTATTTGACCAACCTTTAATATCTCCTTTTCCCCTTTTTTCTTCTTCTCTCTTGGCTGGAAGGGCCCGTGTTTTTTTTCTTCTTGCTGATTCCACAACTGCTTGTCTTGTTTTTCTTAGCCATCCTCCTTATTTTGGAACAGTGGAACCTTCCACTGTCTCTTGATCTGCTTAACATACTCCCCACTGTTACGCCACTGTTATGCCTGAAAAATGACTTCTGAATAAGCAAGGTTAGTGGAATTTTCCACTGCAAAAACACAACTTTAATTCTCACAACTTTCCACTGTTTTCAGCAAAATTGCAGCTGGCTTTTAGTCTGATACACTATCTGGTTTCGTCTGGTGAGTTTCCAAGAAAGGGAGCCTTGGAAGTGGAGATCATAGAATCAAAGAATCATAGAATTATCAAAGTTGGAAAAGACCTCCAAGATCATCTGGTCCAACCATCACCCTACTACCAATGTCACTCACAAAACTGTGTCCCTAAGCATCAAGCCCAACCTCTCCTTAAACACCCTCAGGGATGGTGACTCCACCACATCTCCCTGGGCAAACCATTCCAATGCCTAACTACTCTTTCTAAGAACAAATGTCACCTCATTTCCAATCTAAACCTCCCCTGGTGCAACTTGAGGCCATTCCCTCTTGTCCTATCACTAGTTATCTGCGAAAAGAGGCTGACCCCCAGCTCCCCGCAACTTCTTTTCAGGTAACTGTAGAGAGCAATAAGGTCTTCCCCTGAGCCTCCTCTTCTCCAGACTAAACAACCCCAGTTCCCTCAGTTGCTCCTCACAGGACTTGTGTTCCAGGCCCTTCACCAGCTTTCTAGCCCTTCTCTGGACACAGTCCAGGGCCTCGATGTCCTTCTTGTACTGAGGGCCCAAAACTGAACTTGAGGTGTGACCTCATCAGAGCTGAGTACAGGGGGACAATCACCTCCCTGGTCCTGCTGGCTACACTATTCCTGATACAAGCCAGGATGCCATTGGCCTTCTTGGCCACCTGGGCATGCTGCCAGCTCATGTTCAGACAAGCATCAACCAGCACCCCCAGATCCTTTTCCTCTGCACAGCTTTCCAGCCACTCTGCCCCAAGCCTGTAGTGTTTGCATGGGGTTGTCTGTGGCCAAAGTGCAGGACCTGGCATTTAGCCATGTTGAACGTCAACCCATTGGCCTCTGCCCATTGACCCAACCTGTCCAGGTCCCTCTGCAGGGCCTTCTTATCCTCTGGCAGATCGACACTTCCCCCCCCAACTTGGTGTCGTCTGCAAAATCACCGAGTGTGCATCAATTCCTTTGTCCAAATCATCAATAAAAATATTAAAGAAGATGGGCTCCAACACCAGCCCCTGGGGAACACTACTCGTGACCGGTCACCAGCTGGACTTCACTCTGTTCACCACTGCTCTCTGGGCCCGGCTGTCCAGCCAGTTTTTAATCCAGCAAAGAGCGTACCTGTCCAAGCCATGGGCTTCCAGCTTCCAGCTTCTCCAGAAGAATACTGTGGGAGACCATGTCAAAGGCTTTGCTGAAGTCTAGGTAGACTACATCAACAGCCTTTCCCTCATCCACCAGGCAGCTCACCCAGTCATAGAAAGAGATGAGGTTGGTCAGGAAAGAGTTGCCTTTCATGAACCCATGCTGGCTGGGTTTGATCCCCTGGTTGTCTTGCACATGCTGTGTGATTGCATTCAAGGTGACCTGTTCAAAACACTCTCTAATACAGAGAGCCATGCCACCTCCCCTCCTTAGTTGCCCATCCCTTCTGAAGAGCTTACAGTCATCCATTTCAGCACTGAAGTCATGGGAGACGTCCCACCACCTTTCAGTGATGGCGACTAGGTTGTAGTTTGCCTGCTGCGCAATGGCTTCCAGCGCCTCCTCTTTGTTGCCCATGCTGCATGCATTAGTGTAGATGCACTTCAGTTGTATTCATTGCTTTGATAACATCTTATAGATGTTCTGACTTGATTTTATTCATGATCAAACGAGGGGCTAAGCAGAGTCCTCATCTCCTTTTGGGAATCCTTCATGGCATCTGTTGTGCTGGTATAAAACTGCAGTGGATGCATGCAAGACACCAGGCTCATATTTGCAGAAGAGCTCTAATACACATAAGCAGTTTTCCTTTGCTTGGAACTAAGCACTGCCCTTTCACTGTACAGGTTTCAATTTCAAAACATATTTATTGTCTATGTTTGCCAAAAATACTTTTCCCCAGAGTCAGTTATTTTATCATTAGAGAGGTTGGTTTGATTTGTTTTCTGCCCCACACCTGGTTCAAAAATCAGGAAGGGACTAGATGGAGCTGGCATAGGCAGGTGCATGCATCAGTAGCGAGCTATAGTCAGTTGGTGCCTTTCATACCTGTTTGGCCAAATGTAGGAACTTGTTGGGTTGCAGAAAAGTAATTAATTCGGTCCTGGCTGATTTCCCACCATTCTGTGGTTAGAAATAACACTTGATGAGAATGAGCGGGACTGCGTCTGCATGAATTTCTTCAGTACAGCAGAGAACAGCAAGCATTTTGAGATACTCTTTTTTTCTAGATCTTTAAAGGACTTGGCTTGACTTTATCCAGGCTTGACTGACTCTGATTACCAGCCACACCAGACCTTATGAAAAGGTATTGGCAGCAACCAATGGAGAATACTGTTATTTTGACAACTGCAACTAGATCCAAAAAATAGTCTGCTTGCTCTGCTGCTGTTTGGAAGTCACATATTGGAGGCATTATTTCTGTTGAAGACAGTAGCCACAGCAGGAAATTCATGCACAGAAAAAAGGTACAGATGTTGCTTAATAGGTGTAAAAAGTGATGCTGTCCTTTACTAGCCACTTGCATAGAGAAGATTAACAGCACTAGCCCTGCACAGTACTTAGGAACAGTCTCTTCTGGGTACCAGGTCTGCAAGATTAGGAGGGAAAATCTTCATTATATTAATAAATAAATTAAATGGACCCCTCTTCCCAGAATGAGAACAAACCCATCTTTCCCCAGCTGTGACTTCATGACATCATCTTTGCTATTCTCTTTATTCACACCCCTTCATTTTTTTTGCATGATTCTGTCTTAAATGCAGGTCACGAGCCCCAAAGTGGAGGAGGTATCAAGTCAGCAGCTCCACAGTAACGTCTAGTGAAGACTCATTCTGTGAGGGACCTCTCACATGCAGATAAGAAGCTGCACTTAAAACAGTTACAACAGAGCAACTGGCATGCAATAGTTTAATGGGGTTAACGTTAGTTAACAATTAGTCCCTCTTCCACATCAAAATGATTGTCCACACCCACTGGGACTGCAGAGCTGTGTGTTGTAAGGGTAGTCCTAGTGCAGCTTGTGCTTACCTGAATACAGAAATTGCATCTGCATATGAAGCATACCCAGTAGAACTTTGCACATAACTATATTCTGGTCTTCTGTTTGAAAACTCAAGATGAAAATCCTCAGGACCAGTCATGTGCCAGGCCAAATAAAAGACCCTTTGTAGGACCTGGCATCACTTCTTCTACAGGTAGTGAAATCTTCATCCCCCAGTGAATGTCTCCATATTGCTGAGTGGGTACCACTGTGAGACTTTCATCCAACTCTGGCTCCTGCATTCAGTTCTGGCACTGAAGTTTTGTATTTGTACATCTGACCTTTTGCAGTTCCAGTGTTCTGTGCTGTCCAGTTTTGGATCATGCCGTGTGTACAAAGCTTCTTATTTCTCAGTCCCTCTCAGGTACTGATTACCTTTCTGATAATTTACCTTCCACTTGCCATCTGTCTCTTGTTGTTTGTTTGTTGTTATTTCTCAAGGACATTTTGAATTATATTTCAAATAATTCTTACCATTTTATTATCCCAGTTCAAGCCTAGTGTACATTCTCCCAGTTCAAGCCCAGTGTGCATAGCTAAACCAACATGAAAACATACTTCAGATATTTATTTATTTACTGGGGGGGGGAGGGGAGGAGGACCCATATCAAAATTTCCCATGCTAAACTTAGAACCATAGATTCACAGAATGGCTTGAACTGGAAGGAGCCTTTAAAGACCATCTAATTCAAACCCCCTGCCATGGGCACGGACACCTTCTACAAGACCAGGTTGCTCAAAGTCCCATCCACACAAGTTTTAACACTTCCAATGATGGGACATCTGCTACTTCTCTGGGCAACCTCTTCCAGCATCTAACCACCCTCATACTAAATAATTCCTTCCTTATATCTAACCTAAATCTACCTTCTTTGAGTTTAAAACCACTGCCCCATGTCCTGTCACTACACACCCTGATAAAGCGTCTCTCCCTTTTGATGTAGTCAAGGATACAATTGACTTTCTGGGCTGCAGGCACACACTGCTGTCTCATGTCCAATTCTTAATCCACCAGTACACTCAAGACCTTCTCTGCAGGGCTGCTCTCCATCAATTCATCACCCAGTCTGTGTTGATACTGGGGATTGTCTCAACACAGGTGCTGGACCTTGTACTTGGCCTTGCTGAATTTGCTAAGGTTCACATAGGACCACTCCTCAAGCCTGCCAAGATTCTTCTGGATGGCATTCCTTCCCTTTGAAGTTTCAACTTCACCATTGAGCTTGGTGTCATCCACGAACTTGCTAAGGGTGCACACAATCCCACCATGTCATTAATAAAGACATTAAACAATACAATTCCCAGTACAGAACCCTGAGGTACACCACTCATCACTGGTCTACACCTGGACATTGAGCCATTGACTACGACTTTTTGGATGCAGCTATCCAGCCAATTCTTTATCCGCTGAACAATCCATCCATCAAATCCATGTCCCTCCAATTTAGAGACAAGGATGTTGAGGGGGACTGTATCCAAAACTTTACACAATCAAGGTAGATGACTTCTGTTGCTCTTCCCTTGTCCAACAATGCTGTAACTCTGTCATAGAATGTCACCAGATTAGTCAGGCATAATTTACGCTTGGGGATCTATATTGGCTGTTTCCAACCAACTCTGTTTTCTGTATGCCTTAACGTGGTTTCCAGGAGGATCTGTGCCATGATCTTACCAGGCAGAGAGGTGAGGCTGGCTGGTCTGTAGTTCCCCAGATTTTTCTTTTTAACCCTTTTAGAAAATGCATATGATATTTCCCCTTTTCCAGTCAGTTGGAACTTCACCAGACTGCTATGACTTCTCAAATATCCTAAACCAGGAGATGGCGTGGCTCTTTGAGAGGGCTTTAAACTAGGTATAAAGGGGGACACGGATGAAATGAGGGTGATTAGAGATAAACCTGGGGGAGAAATGCCAGGGTTGGGGGGTGAGAGCAAAAGGTGCAACTGAAGTGCATTTACACTGATGCACGCAGAATGGGCAACAAAGTCATTTGCAGATGACACGCTGTTGGGGGGAAGTGTCGATCTGCCAGAGGATAAGAAGGCCCTGCAGAGGGACCTGGACAGGTTGGGTCAATGGGCAGAGGCCAATGGGTTGACGTTCAACATGGCTACAGGCTTGGGGCAGAGTGGCTGGAAAGCTGTGAAGAGGAAAAGGATCTGGGGATGCTGGTCGATGCTTGTCTGAACATGAGCTGGCAGCATGCCCAGGTGGCCAAGAAGGCCAATGGCATCCTGGCTTGTATCAGGAATAGTGTAGCCAGCAGGACCAGGGAGGTGATTGTCCCCCTGTACTCAGCTCTGATGAGGTCACACCTCAAGTTCAGTTTTGGGCCCTCAGTACAAGAAGGACATCGAGGCCCTGGACTGTGTCCAGAGAAGGGCTAGAAAGCTGGTGAAGGGCCTGGAACACAAGTCCTGTGAGGAGCAACTGAGGGAACTGGGGTTGTTTAGTCTGGAGAAGAGGAGGCTCAGGGGAGACCTTATTGCTCTCTACAGTTACCTGAAAAGAAGTTGCGGGGAGCTGGGGGTCAGCCTCTTTTCGCAGATAACTAGTGATAGGACAAGAGGGAATGGCCTCAAGTTGCACCAGGGGAGGTTTAGATTGGAAATGAGGTGACATTTGTTCTTAGAAAGAGTAGTTAGGCATTGGAATGGTTTGCCCAGGGAGATGTGGTGGAGCCACCGTCCCTGAGGGTGTTTAAGGAGAGGTTGGATGTTGTACTTAGGGACACAGTTTAGTGGGTAATATTGGTGGTAGGTGGATGGTTGGAACTAGATGATCTTTGAGGTCTTTTCCAACCTGTGACGTATCCTGGATAGTGGCTTAGCAACTTCAACCCCTAGTTCCCTCAGGACCCTGGGATGTATCTCATTGCATCCTATGGACTTATGCACATCCAAGTTCTTCAGACAGACTCGAACCTGGTCTTCTCTTACAGTGGATGAGACTTCATTCCACCAGTCCCGGACTTGAGATGTTTTTACTTGGGATGTGTAGAAAGGGCAATTGTTGGTGAAGACTGAGACAAAAAAAATGTTGAGTAACTTCTCTATCTAATTTGACTTATAAGTTAAATTTTAGTGGTTTGTTCCTTACTGTTGGTTGGATATGAATTCCTTGGGAAGAATCAACTCATTCAGCTTCAACAGAGAGTAAGAAATTGCATTCAATTATTTCAATTCATTATTTGTCATTTCAATTTGAATTCATAAATTAAGTATTACAAACCTAGGGGCAGCATTATAGTCTTGAATCAGTTTTACACAGGCTTTAGAAAAAACATTTCAGAGAAAGAAATTCTATAGTATTGGCAGCAAAGAGCCAGAGGAATAGTGAAGATTTGAGTCAGTGAAGAAAACACCGCATGTTTCTCTACTCTTATGAGCTAGCAATTGCTCTTAGTAGCAGCTTCAAAATAAAACCATGTTGATACCAAGGCATCAACAGGCTCCTCCTTAGAAACATTGCAGGGAGTGGCTGAAGCTACCATTATCCTTGTTTAAAGTGGTGTAAGAGAATGCACAACTAGTAAAACAGTCGAGGAGAAAAAACAAGAAGAACTGATGAAAAAATAGGTTGTTGAAACAAACATCTAGAGCAGCGGATTGCCTGAAAGTACCTTGTGGGGAAAACCTGAGAACCCCTGGAAAGTGAAAGAGCTGAGAGTTGATGTGAAAGAAGTATCCATCAAAAACAAGAAGAGGATGTGATGAAAGTGCCTGTTCTTACAACGTGCTCATGGTTTCTCTGAGCTTAATGAAAAATTTTGAGGAGATATTTGAGTACAATACCAGATTATGTTTATAAAATATAATAATATTTTTTAAAGGAAGGCAGTCTTCCACACCACCTCCAATCTAATATACCAAGTAACAGTGATGCTAACGACACACTGGAAGGTGGCTGGCTAGCATTTCTCATGAATTTCAACAACAGGATGGGGAATATTCAGCAACACTTATGAAAAAAACAGTGGAGACATAGACTTTGAAATACTCTGTAAAGCATGGGAAGAACATTCTCTAGCAGTGAAAGATTTAAACTCTGAAGGGAGTTGAGATTTAAGTGTGCAGGAAACAAAATTGTCGAAGTGTGAGAAGACTTCTGGACTATCTCATAACTGATTACAACTTACAATTCAAATGCAGAAATTAAACATTGTAAAGGATAGGAAGACAGATAGGAAGCTGGAGTGGAGATGCAGGTCTGCAGGCATCTACATTTGCAATGGGAAAATTTGTACAGTATCTTCATGGAGTCCACAGAGTCTTTTAACAAGAACACAGGGAGCTGTAGAAAGGAGTATCAATAAGCTTATGGGTTCTTTAAGCAAGTCAGATTTCATATGTGTGTATCTGAAGTCCTTACCTTCTGGCATTCCAATAAAACATTTTATTTCAGACAGTACCTCAAATGCCTCAAGTACCAATGAGTCTTTTTCTCTATACCAAAAATCCAAGGGTGGAAACATCTGAAACAAATGTGAGGTGTTTTCTGTGGTGTTGTGGTGCACTATGGAAAGAGCAGATGTAACACTATCTATTCAAATCTGTACCAAGGGACTGTGCCTGGCCACCCAATAAATTTCCTGTTCAGTGGCTGCCAGAGATCATCACACCACCCACCTCCTCCTTCAAAGTAACACGAATGGCTGCCTCTTCCCCACCATCAGCAGCATTGTGGGGACTAAGGCTATTGCCTTTCAGTGCCTCCTGAGTAAACAATCTCTGTTTACAAGTAAAGTAGAGAGAGTGGGTTTGATTGCCTTTGAAACGTGGCAAGATAACCTCTTTTCACTATTCTCTCTCATAATTTTCCTGTGATTTGCTGGCCAAATGGCGTTCTTGGTAATACTTGTGCACCTCACTGTCTGCAACCAACAGGTGTAACAAGTTAACAAGAGTGTAACAAGATTACAAGATCTTTGTAAACAATTATTTTGCTGGTGCACAAGAAAAGAGCAGATTCTAGCTCCCCGAGCAGTGCTAACTACATGGGGAAAACTGAAGCAAAATCATCAAGAATTATTTTAGTCAGTCAAGGCAACAGACCTGACACATGGAGGAAATCTGCTGGGCAAGACAACATGGTTTAACACACACAGTTTTCTAAGCATAACAGCATTTTAAAGGCCAGCTTTAAGGCAAAAGAATGGTTGGTCTCTCATCATCGTGCACAGAAGAGATAGAAACCATGTCTAGCCTCTAACAGGAGGAAGGCTGAATAAGCCTATAACTGTTCATCTACTGAGGTGGACAGCTATCCAGGCAGATGTGTAGTTTTTATGTGAAATCTCAACACACATGCATGTTCCCATGCATGTCTAAATGAACATGCATCTATGCAAATGCATGGTAAGCATGTCTGTGCATGTGTTGATCTACAAATGAATGCATGCGTGCACACACTCAGACCAGGTGTAGCATGGACACTGCTCTTTCTATATGCTCAGTCACACCTACTGTGTGCTCTAAGGGCTGGTTTCCAGTGTGAGGAATACATTCCAGAGGACGCTGTTTGGGTGAAAATCAGTTATTTGCCTGCTTCTTTGACTCCAAGCCTTTTTCCTATTTGCACAAACCTGGAGATACAAACTTATTTGACACTGCGAATCATAAAACTGCTCAGAGGTGCTTTTCTGAAAATACACAGTATCTGCAGTTTATTTTTCAGTTTGGTATGAGGGAACAAGGGATTTTCAAGCATAGGCTTTTTCCTCAGGCATGCATCCCATGGATGACTCAGGGCAGATAAGTCTCTAGTCCTTCACCAGCCGGTAGATGTGATGCTGGGCACCATGGTCACTAGCTGACACCTCAAAAACATATGCTATGCACAGCAAGGTCTCCTGTGTGTCCCTGTTTGTCACAACCTAGACAGAAAAGGAAGAAGACAGAAGCTGAGATGGCATCTGCTGTTTCTCTGCTTACATATTCCAACACATAGAGCAAAAAGTCATTAATAAGCAAAGAACAGAACCATAGGAATGATGCACAACTCAGCCACCACATGCCCTAATCTATGTGCACACACCCCCAAGGAAAGCACTTTTGCAGCAGCAGAACTACAATGCAGTGAAGAGACAGGGAGGTGAGCAGAGTCTACTGAGGAGAATAGAAGGCTGTGACCAAGCAACAACCACACAAGTGGAAGCAGGTCCACTCTACTCCCCACCCCCTGGTGTTACAGATTTCATCAGAGAAGGGATCTGCAGAAAAGTATTTTTGCTCTGTTTGTTGGGTTTAGAGAGGCCATCTCCTGTTGCACATCCACTCCTGCTCATGTGATGGTATACCACAGCCATGAACAATTCTTTCCCACCATCTGATCCTGCTTGTCAGTGGTAGGCACAGACCATGAGAATTAGAGAGTATATCTCATTTTACAGGAGATATTAAGAGCGACCATTTTTCAGCTCCCCAGTCAGGGGTAGAAAATTCTCAGCATGCTGTTCAGGAAGCAGGACTGCAAGACTACAAAGGTAATATATAAAAGGCTGTACTAGCACCCACATGAGATATGCCTCTCTGTGACAGGAGGTGAGAAAAGGACATGAGATTACTGAAAACATAAAGCTCCAGATGAAGTATAAATATATGACAATTTTGTTCATTAAATTTACAGCAAGCACTGGCCTAAATGTGGAATGACACATGCAGAAAGCAGTTACAGCATTTCTCAGTATGAATGATAGCATACATGCTTTCAGTCTCTCTGTCCCTGCCCACTTCATGCCTTTGCTCATCTAAAAAAACCTTTAGCATTTATACTTATCTTTTCTTCCAGATGCTAAAGAGCTTAGTAGAAACATAGAAGAGTAAAGCCTCCTTTACCTCATACCCTCGGATAATGATATCATTAACTTTGTTTTATAGCCAAGATACATGAGCCACAAATCAGAGCAATGAGTTGCCTGAAGTCCCACAGCACCTCCAGAGAATGGAACGAACACCACTTGATTTCCCTTCTTTACAGCCTCTAGAATCTCTTCCACTTACCCATCTTCAGGTTTTCTGGGCAAAGATCTGCGACACATCTTGTAGAGGCGAGCACAGAACTCACAGTCCACTAGGATAATCCACCTTCTAAGATGACTTTGCCCTCTTCCCATATTTAGGCTGCATCCGAGCCAGGAAAGACTCCTGGTATAATACAGACACTAATGCAATCTAGTTACTGTAGCCTTGTAGTACTGCACTACCTAGAGGTTGCAGCGATTCGTGAATGTGTCATAGAGCTTCCCCTAACGTGTCTCTTCCTTTACTTGCCTTGATATTCTTTCAAGGTTCAGGATGGTACTGAGGAAACAACTTTTTTTTTTCCTACCAGGTCTGGGTGAAGAACTCTCCCCATGACAAAATTATATGGTCATTTAACAGTGTTCTTGCTTCATTAACTTGCAAAAAGTACCAGGGCACAGACAGGACCTCAATGTCCATCTAATAGTGGAATGAGTACTTTCTTCACTATGACTTCGCATCCTTCTCCTTCCTGTATGTCTCTACCTCATCAATTCTCCCTTTATCTTTCTTTTCTTTTCCCTGTTATGCAGGCCTCTCAAATTCTACTGCTTCTCTGCATGAGCTACGATCTCTAGAGCTCCTGTCTTGAGGTGCAATACACATGAGAAACACTAACTACAATTAGATGCTGAGCTGTAAAAGGAATCTGCTTTGACTCACAACAGTGAACTCTTGCATGGGGCTTACATGTTTCCAAGCTCCAACGAAAACAGTTCAAAGTCCCACCTGTAAGATAGTAAAGTTCTCCAGCACACTGTTCATCATATACTTCTCAGGAAGGTGCTTGAGTTTATGAATGAAGTTTATCATGTATTCACAAAGAGGGGAACGGTGAATGCGATAGGAATAGTGTCCATTTTCATACCGTGCATACTCTGTCTGCAATGTAAAATAGAAAAGGGGCATATGTCACATCAATAACAATCACATAAAAGGACTCAGAACAGAAAAAAAACACAATGACTTTTTCAAGGCTTCTCCTTATGAGAGTTTCTGGACAGCCTTACACAGAGGGATTTTTTTGGTTTACATACACATCTTAGCTCCTGTATATTTCATCTTCCTTTGAACAGAAACTGATGCTTGCTTGTATCATTTCATAGCAGACTCTTAGATGCCCTTTACCTCCTTTCACCTCAAGAACTTGATTTCCTTTCCCATACACCACGAAACCTTTCCCTGACCTAAATACCCCATCATGCAAATCTATAACCAGATTCTAGGCATGTCTATCATATGACTAGAGATGAGTCTTGGGAAAGAACGTAGCTTGAACTGACTGCTGACACCAGAACATCTGGTGTTTTGCACATGGCTGCTGCTTTGAGAAAGACAGCAGCAGGAAGCAGGTCAGAGCAGCTCTCTTAGCAGCTGAAAGTGGTGTCAGAAAACATTTCTTTGACAGCAGTTATACACATAATTATGCAGCTTCACTGTTGCTAGAGCTGTAAGTATGCAAGCACTGAGATAAGCCTCAAAAAATCATAAGACTATAGTCTGTAAATGATTACAGTCTATTCACTAATTACTGTAGTCTATGATCTGTTTTCAACTTTCAGGACTACAAAACAAAAGTCCAGGTTTCCTAGCTTTTCTTTGGTCTCCAGAAAATCCAGATAATCACCAAAGCTGAAAGTCTTACATATCCACAAGTCTTCAGAAACTGAGATTTAAAGAAAAAGCATCAAGCGCTATGAGGCCTTCCATAAGGTCCTGAAAATGCCATGTTGCAGGCTGGAGCAATTTTACAACTGCATGTCTCAGAAATAATAATCTATGGCATCCATCTCCCTGGTGGGAAGCATGGGATATATTTCACCTTTAGATATATGCAGCATGCAAACACTTGAAGTGACAGAACAGCAGCCAGAGGACCTTGCACACAGGGGTCTGCTCCCTACCTCCACTTTCTCCACCACCTGCTTTCCAAAGGAACACACTTTAGTGGAACAGGTAATGACCATGTTTTCCGGGCTCTCATATTGGCTGGAAACACCATAGAAAGATCTGGATTCATCTTCAATATTGGTGTTCAAATCAGCCTGCCAAAAATAAAAAAATAAAAACAAAGGAAAAATAGATTATTATCAAGTACCCGTTGTGGTGTTTTTTTTACCGTTACCTGAATGGATTTTGCTTAGCCAGGACTGTCCAAAGCTCCAAAGCAGATCAATGTGCATCAAGCAAGCAGGAGAAATTTGAAGAGTATGCAGTAAAATCCAGTTGGGAACTTCAAAAACTTCTTCAGAAAAACTTGGTGGGAATTTGTACATGTTTGGGGAAATATGAACATTAAAATTTGAACATCAAAAATGTATGGCATGACATCTTGCTTTAGCTGATATTTACCATAACAAGGCAGTGAGAGAACAACATGGAGGTACACAAAGCATTTGGAGAGCAGACAGGAGGGCATTGTAGAGTCAGAGCAATGCAACAGATAGGCTAGACTGGGCTGCCTCACTTAGGAGGAAAAATAAGGGTACAGGAACTGGGATAAAGTTCTTCCACTCTACAGATGCATGGAAAGAGACAGAGCGGGGAGAAGGAATGTGTGAGTACACATACACACGCTGTGCTCAGGTACTATGATACAGTGATATGAAGAATGTAATCAGATAGGATGCAACATAAACAATGTAGGTGGCTCAAGGATCCAGCCCAGTTCCACCTGAATACAAACCCATCTTTATTAGCAGCCACAGTTTTGAAATGTGGGTGCCTAAGTTTGGCCAACTGAAGCCTCATGTTGGGACCTAGCTCATTAAAATCATGGTTCTCTGAAGAGTCCACTGGGGGTCATTCAAACTACATTTAAGAAAAGAAGAAGTGACATTCACTTACACTTTGAAAACACAAAGGGTGTGTGGGAATATCCAGTTCAGCTTCCTCCATTTCAGAACTAAGAGGGTAGAGCTCCTCTGTACTCTATGAGCCCAGGTGCTAGCTTACTTCAGCAGAAAAGCAATGATCAGTCCCCATGGGCTATTTCAGCCTATTCTATTCTTCCTGCTGAACTGAGGGAAACAGGAAACTGTAGAAATTGTATTCCTGCTACAGTGGATACAGCATGAACAGGATTGTATTTGATGTGATTCTAGTGTGGTTTTCTTAGCTGATGTCGTTGATGATTGTTTTCACCTGAGAGCTAGAGCAGGACTTAGGACAAGCAACACTAACATTGGAACCGGAGAATCTCAATAACGAGTGTCCTTTTTCTGTGCCTTATACAATACCCGTCTCTTCTCTATTACGAGATAATACTGTTAACTTATTTCTCTGAAGTAGCAATTTCAAAAAAGATTTAAGTCATTCTACATCTGTGCTGCTGATAGAAAGTGCCAATCCTGCCTTCTCCCCATCTGCAGCAACACAAGCCTGCTGCTGCCATCGTGCTACCATTAGCAATTGTATGACTCTGTGTTTAAGCCAGATGAGAAAGCTAATCACAGCCAAAACAGTTTTTTAATTTTGTTGTGGTTTTGGTCAGACAAGAAAGCTCATTTGGATCCTCACAAAGCTATAGAGGCTGGAAGAGGTGTACATACATGAAAACTAAGGGCTGCCTATTTTGATAGCAACACACATGCAGGTTGCTTCTTGGGAAACTGTACCTCAGTACCTCGTGCCCTCTCGTTCCTCTTGTACTGGCACAAACTTTTGTGTAGTTGTAGTACAAAAGTCATTGAGGAATTACTCAGCTAGCTCTTCATGGGATCGATCACTTCCTTGACCTGTTTCAAAAGCACTTGTGTGTATTCAGACAATGCGTGTTGGGAGGATGGGCAGCAATGGGGAAAGCAGAAGGCACGTCTGCTTCTACTAGTAAATGCTGGGTTTAAGCAACTATAGTGGGAGCTAGAAACCTGCTAGAAGTCTTTCTGTTGCCACTCCTTTCAAGTTAAGTTTTGGCTCTGCACAATCAGGCTGAAACTTTCTTGTACCACAACACTCACCAGCAGCTCCCACCTCACAGAGGTATTGCCAGTAGTGATGACAAAAACACTAACAGGAAGAGCAGCCATGTAGTAATGTGCAGTATTTCCTTTCAGTCCAATTCCCCTGGCTGTTAACTTACCACTTCAGGCATATGAAGGATGAAGAGATGACGGCAAAAGAAATAAAATAAACCATCTCCTCATTTATTTCAGAAAATCCAGTTCCATCTACCACTTAGCACAACACTGGGACATTGCTGCCACTCTGCATTTGTGCATGCATATTTCCACCTAGAGAAGAACTACTATCTCCATTTGATAATGACATCACAGAAAATCCAAGCCAACAATCCAATAAAATCTAATTATCATGAATTTTTGGTAAAGTACAAACTCAGAAAGACAGATTTTGGACAGGTTTTTCGTAAAGTACAGTGAGCAGTGCATCTCCTGGAATATCTCATAGACAAGCAGCTGTAGCATCCAGATAATTCTAGCAGTACAAAGATTCAATCCAGGCAAGATGACAGGATAGTCTAATGTTCTAGAGTCAATGCTGGAAACATTAGGGATGGATACACAGCTTTCAATCTGCTTGTTTTCTTAATTGAGAGCATAACAGCACAGTATTTAAATACATGATCACAAATCACTCTTCAAAATACAAGGTGTTGCCCACAGTTTCTACAACTATCCTTAATAGTTGTGTCATTCACACCAAGACTATGATGAAAGAAAATCCATTTGTCAAAATGGTTTGCTCTTTTTCTATAATCCCCCCCTCTCTCCAACCA
The DNA here is from genome assembly GCF_009769625.2 of Cygnus olor. NCBI lineage: Eukaryota > Metazoa > Chordata > Aves > Anseriformes > Anatidae > Cygnus > Cygnus olor. Next base: position 102,330,200 of record NC_049169.1, read on the forward strand.
CCTCTTTTAAGTAGAATGTCTCCCTCTGAAATAGTGACAAATCTTCAACCATTGTAAACCTGCTTGGTCCTGTATATAACACATTCACACCAGTTTGCACCAGCTATGCACTCAACCCTTTATGTTTTCCTAAACTCATCATCTCCTACATGCCACATATACCAAGAACACCCTCTAATTTACCAGGTGATAGCTGTACAAAGCCAGCAAATATTTTATGCAGTGTTACACTTCCATGGTCTTTCAAAACTTGAGCAGCATATGTAGACAATTCCAGGCTAAATTTCACCTGGTAGAACAGGTGTTAACAGGAGCAAGCCACAAGCATTACAAGCTTGATCATAATTCAGGTTGCCTAGTGAATTGTTAAGTTCACAAAGAAATCATTGCTATCCAATTTTCCCCACCATATTTATGTAGATACCTCATTTGCACTACAAATACACATGTATTAGAGAGAAGCAATGTTACTTTTTTCTGACTTGGGTTTTTATTGAGTTACCACAACGTTAATTTATCGTAGAATCATAGAATGCACCCTCCCTCCCCCCATCCGCCCCTCACCCTGTCAAGGGCAGGGACGCCACCCACTAAATCACATTGCCCAGGGCCTCGTCCAACCTTCTCTTGAACACCTCCAGGAACTGGGCATCCACAGCCTCTCTGGGCAACCTGTTCCAGTGCCTCACCACTCTCTGAGAAAAGAATTTCCTCCTAACCTCTAATCTAAATCTCCCCTCTTTTAGTTTAAAACCATTGCCCCTCATCCTGTCATTATCTAAGCAAAAAGTTGCTCTCTATCTTTTTTATAAGCTTCCTTTAAATATTGAAAAGCTGCAATAAGGTCTTCCCAGAGCCTTCTCTTCTTCAGGCTGAACATCCCCAGCTCTCTCAGCCTTTCTTCATAGGAGAGGTGCTCCACCCCTCTGATCAACTTTGTGGCTCTCTTCCAGACTCACTCTAACAGGTCCACATCTTCCTTGTGCTGGGGGCCTCAAGTCTGGATGCAGCACTCCAGGTGAGGCCTCAAAAGGGCAGAACAGAGAGGACAATCACCTCCCTCGACCTGCTGGCCACTCCTCTGTTGATGCAGCCCAGGATGCAGTTGGCCTTCTGGGCTGCAAGCGCACACTGCTGGCTCATGTCGAGCTTTCCAACCACCAGAACCCCCAAGTCCTTCTCTGTAGGGCTGCTCTCAATGAGATCTTCTACCAGTTTGTCCTCATGTCTGGGATTGCCCCGACCCAGGTGCAGCACCTTGCACTTGGACTTGTTGAACCTCATTAGATTCACATGGGCCCACTTCTAAAGCTTGTCCAGGTCCCTCTGGATGGCATCCCTTCCTTCTGTTGTATCAACTGCACCACTCAGTTTGGTGTCATCTGTGAACTTGCTGAGGGTGCACTCGATCCCACCATCTATGTAATTGATAAAGATATTAAACAGTACTGGTCCCAGGATGAACCCCTGAGGGACACCAGTCATCACCAGCGTCCACCTGTACATAGAGCCATGGACCACCATTCTCTGGGTGTGGCCTTCAGGCCAGATGTCAAGGAAGCTAACTGTATTGATTTTTTGGTTTATTTGACCCATATTCCAGCTGTCTGAATAAAGATTAATCCTTTTTCTTCTCAAAAGAGGAACCAGACTAGGAGTCCTTCACAATAGTGTTCAGCTATATCTCAGGGTGGGGGGGATAAACACAATGAAAAATCCCATACATGAAATCTCAGCAACTCCAGGGAAGGAGGGCAGCAGCTGGCTGAGGACTTTGGTTCATGTTTGTAGCACAATGGAGCTGCAACACCTCAGACGGATACTGCTGGCAGCTCTGCGGCGAGGGACCTGGGGGTTGTCATGGACAACAAGTTAACCGTAAGCCAGCAGTGTGCCCTTGTGGCCAAGAAGGCCAATGGGATCCTAGCCTGCATCAAGAGGACTGTGGAAAGCAGGTTGAGAAAGGTGACCCTCCCCCTCTGCTCAACACTGGTGAGGCCACACCTGGAGTTTTGTGTCCAGTTCTGGGCTCCCTGGTACAAGAGGGACATGGAGCTACTGGAGCAAGTCCAGCAGAGGGCTACTAAGATCATGAGGGGACTGGAGCAACTCTCTTATAAGGAAAGGATGAGAGAGCTGGGCCTGCTTAGCCTATAGAAGAGAAGGCTGAGAGGGGATTTTATCAATGTGTATAAATACCTGTACAGAGGGGTGTCAAGACAGTGGGGACAGACTCCTTTTGGCAGTGCCCAGCGATAGGATGAGAAGCAATGGGCACAAACTGAAACCCAGGAAGTTCTATCTGCATATGAGGAAAATCTTCTTTACTGTGAGGGTGAGGGAGCAGTGGAACAGGTTGCCCATAGAGGCTGTGGAGTCTCCTTCTCTGGAGATATTCAAAACTCACCTGGATGCAATCCTGTGCAATGTGTTCTAAGTGACCCTGCTTGGCAGGGAGGTTGGACTAGACGATCTCTGGAGGTCCCTTCCAACCTCAATCATTCTGTGATTCTATATGTAAATATAAGGCCAAAGAACCACAGCAGCTCAGGAGTCAAACCCCGATACACTAGTTTTCCCTCCTATGGAGATTATTACTTCCAAAGGGAGACAATTGAGGGAAAAAAAAAAAAAAAAAACAATGATATGTGCCATAGCCAATCTAACCTCTAAGTATCAACTGGACAGTCAGGTAAATCCCTATTAGATGCAGTTACACTTCCCATGATTGCACAAGGACAAAATCTTGTTGCATATAATAGAATCTCTAATGACCAAAAGAGATATTGCTTTTAACTTAACATCTGAAAATGATACAGACTCCATGCCTAGATTCTTATGAGCTCCTCATCAACAGGACTCAAAACCATATTGTCACTTTGGGGAAAGGATTCTTCCTTTCTCTTCACTTCCAGTGTTTCTTCCCCTAAACAAAAGTTTGTGCCAAATCACACCTCATCCTGTGCCTGCTCACATTTCTCTCTGCCCAGAATGTACCAGGTATGAAACCAAGCAGAGGAAGATCTGTTTTATTCTGTCCAGTACATTCCATGCCTCGAAGATACAAGGCAATAATATTAATTGTAACTTAGAGTGAATTAATTTTCCCATCACTTCATCAAGTAGGAAGGCCAGTCCTCACTTTATAGTCTGGGAATGCATGGACTTCTTGAAGACATAACACTAAATGTGATTCAGACTTGGAGGCTAGAACCTAGGTCTCCGAGCTCCTCAGTGGCAAACACACTAGCATATCTAACAAGTAGTGAGATAACTCTTGAATACATTCCTTACCCCATCCTAGGCAGCCAAAGGAAAGACAGTCAGGATTTAGGAAATCCCCCACCCAATGGGATGAGTTGCCTTGTCCCCCAGGCTCCTAGCAGCCACTGCTAGCAACAGGGTATCATTGCAGCAGGAGCAGAAGCAACATTTAAGCTGGTTGGGTGCTGTCAGCAGTCACAGCTGTTCACATTTCTTCAAGGGCAAAGAAGAAGAATAAATACAAGAGACATATTACAAGCTGAAGGTGATTGATGAGCCACTGACTGGACCATACTACTTTATCTGACAAAGTCAGGGCTCTTGCCTTCTGTCCAAGAAATTCCAGATGCAAAAAGGTGTGCACTCTTTAGCCAGCTCATAGCAACAATCTGATGTGTCTGGAATGAATTCAACTTACTGTGCAAGCTCAGCACAAATGACATACTTGTCTTCAGCTTGCCTGTTGAGTTCCAAACATGCTGAAATTACAGTCACTGAGGTGTCTGTGGAAATAGGTCTCAGAGATCTACAGATTGCATTCAAGATAGTTGATCTGCCTGTTTCGGTGCTAACATCTGAGATTTCCTCCTTTAAGGAGAAGTAAGCAAATTTTCTTAAATGCAAAAAAAAAAAAAAAATCTAGACAGAAGAAAATGGATTTGTTTGGGGAGAGGCATAGTAATCCTGAACAAGGCTAGTATTACTTTTTTTTCTTTTTTAAAATCATCTTGGTGGTCTGAGTTCTTAGCAGCTCTACTGCAAACGCCTTGGATGAGCCTGTGTTTATTACTCAATAACTGCAACCCCAGGAAAGAAACACAGAAAAGTTGGCATTGTGCAGTATCCTAACAACACTAAGTTTTTTGTCTGATCTTTGGTGGGAGTGAGTTTCACAACTGATTACTGAGAAAGGCCTCATTCCTGCTAGGATAAGGCTGTGAATCAAAATTTCTCAGAAACTGTTCACAAAGGGAAATGTGACCTTTGAGAATCAGTCTTCAGCTTATCTGAGGCTTTGAAAAGCAGTAACTGGACAAGAGTCCAAGTTGTAGTAAATGTGAGAAACCATAGCTTGACAATATCTTGCACGCATGTCCCACAGTCAATGGAAAGGCACATGGTAAGCAATTCTCTAAGAATGTTTCAAAATGTGTGCCACTACCTCCAAGAAAGGTGCAAGATGGCAGTTCCAGAGCTAGAAAAAATTGCAGAAGGTCTTACCAACAATAAGGTTAGCTGCGACTTAGCTAGCCACCAAGGATTGTGTAATTTTAACATCCAGCTGACAGATTGCCTCAGCAATTCAATCTGGTTTTTGCTGCCAAAAATATCTATTCTGTTGAACACTCTGGGGAATAACTTTGGTGAAAAAAGTGTCATTGGTTGACATAGAGATCCCTTACATAAGCTAGCAACTGTTAGGGTGTGTTGCTGTTGACTGCAGGTGAAATTAACGTGCTGTCAGATCCAGATCCATTCTCAAAAAAAAAAACAAACAAAAAAAAAAGGCAAAGATCTTAAAAATCAGGGTGGAAGGCATACAGCAGACAGGACAAGGTGACAAAGGGAATTTGCACTGCTGCTGACCTGACTGGATTTGCCTGGGAGAGGAGAGAAGCCAAGTGCAGGACATGCACTCTAGCCCACCCCTCCAGCCCCTTCCACTAAAGTATAATTCATTTAATGGAAAGAAACCACACAGTGATTTGACTGATTCAACTTGCCTATCACCGATGAGAAATTATTACATGTTTTCATCACTGACAGGAAAGGTCTCCTAAGCAATTCCCTTGATAACACCCCTATGCAGATGTCTGCTCTGGACAAAGTACTGCCTATCCTGAATTTCTTTCTTTCTTTCTTTCCTTTTTTTTTCCCTTATCTTCCTTCTATCTTTTAGTCATTTTCACAACTTCTGAAAGCTTTAAGATGCAAGTGCACCATTCTACTAATGTGCAAAGCCCTGAAAACTCCTCTTCCCCAAACTATTAATAACGATGAATTTAGGAGGAGTTCATGGGGAGAAACAAGTAACAGGTGGTAGAGATAATATTACACTGGAAAAGAGCAGAGCTGCCACTGCCTATGTGTTGGAAGGCAAATGTCTCACATTCATTGTTGTGTGCTAGAATGCACTTGGAGCACGGAGAAATGTCACTGAGATATCATACACAACCTGCCAATCCAAGTCAAAGAGTTAGTTCATTGTACCAGACTTTCAAAGCCAAAATCAAGGAAGAATTGCAAATACTGCTTATCTTTCAAATTAGTCAACTTTTAACACTTAGCTATTGTATAAATAATTTAAAACACCACTGAATAAATGTGAACTCTATTTCTCAGTTCTACTGCCTCCTGTGAAATGTCAAGAAACCCCAGACCTGGTGTTTGGAGTTAGGCTTTCAGTGCACAACAGATCATTGCATATATTCACTTCATAGTGCAGTACTGGCAGTTTCCTGACTCAGGTTCCTCAGGTGTAAAACTGCATAAATACAAAAACAACTTATTCAATGTCTTGATTTTTTTTTTTTGGAAATCTTTGCCACCTGCAACCACCACTTCAGTTCAGAACCTCTGAAAAAAACATTCATTATCTTCATGTCTCAAAACATACCTTAATACGTATTTAATTACCCATCCAATTTTAGATTATCAGTAAGTTGCTTTTGGATAAGACTTTTAACTTAACAAAGCGAACAAACAAACAAAACTATGAATTCAACAGTATAGCAATTGCTTTATCTAGCACCTTTGGACATCGGTGTACTCATATAGCTTTTCAGAGTAATCAGGGAATAAAATGAAAAAACACTCTATTGTATACTGTTTACAGAGGTATAAAAATGCAGAGATACATAAAAATCTCAGCTGAAATCTCATCTTTTCTGAAAAACTTTTTTTTTAATTACATTGCCTTATCTATGAAAAGTGTTTGTTTAGGGAGGGTGAGGTGTGGCAAAAAAGAACTTTTGAAAACAAGAACACTTTCTTACTACCAGAGCCTGTAAAACATTTGGTCAAGCCCACACTTCCATATTTGGAAATACCAACGTAATGTCATGTAGAATTTGCAGGTTTTGCTACTTTATATGAGCTGTTCTCTCCTGTGGGCTGGAGTTGCACCATCTATTGCAATACATAAAACTCACGAATTCCCATGACTGTAATGCACTGTGCCACATTTATAATGGGAATCAAACCTTATTTGATTTTATTCAACCAATGACTTTACTCGTAAGCTTACTTGTAAGCAACATCCTTCAGTGTTTCCACCAATAAAACCTGATGTCAACTCCAGACAGGACTCAACAATGCAAAGGTACCAAAAAACAAGTGAGAAAGCCAAAATATTAAACCAGAAATCCAGAAACATCGCTGTTGTGAAGAATACAAATGCAGAGACCCATGCAGAGACCATGCATGTACAAATGCAGACAAATGCAGAGACCATGTATAGTACCACTGACAGTGGAGTAAAGATTCTTCAAATCCTATGTCACATCTCTTTATGCAAACCAAGTTTCAATGAGTTGATACCCTCTGAACACCAGACACCCCATGTGGGCCCACTGAGGGCCAACTCAATGACATTGCAACATGTAAATCCTTAAAAGCCTGATTCTAATTGGTCTGACATGGTATGTAGGCCACATTTACCCTTGTTATTAAAAGGAAGCAAAATCTCCAAAGCCAACCCCACAAGCACAAAAGTATGCTAACTGCTTAGATAAATAAAATCGCAGTTGCACAAGATCACAAGTTCATTGTGATTTTTCTCCCCTTAAGTCAAGGAATTCAGTGTTTTATTCTGTCTAGTTAACATCTCCCTCTAAGCTCCTATTCTATGATTCTATGATTCCCTGTTTTGTTTTGTTCTTGGAAAACTTCCAAAGCACTTCCAAGTGATACCACAAAGGAGCCAGTCCTCTTCACCTTGGCACAAGCACTTATATGGGATCCCTACAGAACAAATCACCTAAGCAGCTGTTTGTTGCTGCTCCTACTTCTGCACGGACCTCTTCTTAGAAGCCATTCCCTCTTAGCTTTTCCTTTCTTTTGTCACATGAGACTTCTGTTTCCTTTCTCAGACAGTTCTTAGTAGGGCATTTACTACCCAGGCGGTTGTCAAAGGAGACCCTTTCCAGCAAGATGCTGCTGTCTCTCCCAGGTATCTGCCATCCACAGGGAAACAGGGTTGGTATTTTACTTTTTATTTCAACTTTCTCAAGCAGGCTTTGTTGTATTTTGACTGAGGCTAGTCCCATTACCAGTACAGCTCAGTAGTACACAATCTAGGGCAGTAAAATGATGTGTCTCCAAGGAAAAATACCAGACACTTGAACAGCAGACTCCTAGCCAGCGTTCTCCAATTCATTTCTGGAAAGGCCAGGCTTGGAACAGCTGGGAATAAACATCTCAAGGCACTTAAATTAACTCCTCTTTCTCCTGAAAGCACTAGTTAACAGGCTTTCTAATTCCAGTTTGTTTGAAGAGTATGAGATATGGAAGATCATTTCTCATCATCTTACTCCTGACCTGGGGTTGAATCATAAGTGGTAAGTTCAAGGTGAAAAGCTCCAAATCTCATTACACATTCCCTCAGCCATCTAGCTTGCAACTGCCCCAAGCTCCTATTATTTTTAATTGTGTAATATCTGTAATAATATTGATAATCAAAACTATTTTATTTGTATCCTGAAGCACAATGGCACAGCTTTTTGCAAATTTAAGCTAACTCATGAAAATTCTATCCAGGCCAAATTGAGTGCATAGTTTTTTGCCAGGCTGATTTCTGCCAACTTACCATAAGCAAATTCAGTAGTATATTAGCAACATAATCCAATTTCATAATATGTCTCTCTTATCTTTTGTCTATCTTCATGCCTGCAGTCAATACATATCTGTAAATCATTAGTACTTGGATAACACAAAATCCAGCTAATGAGATGAGAGAAGAGAAGGAAAAATGTTGTCTCTGACTGAGAATTTACTCAGCACTGAGGGAAGTGAATGCATATGAATACACAAAGAATTTTCTCTGAATTTTTCTCTTATACATAAATAAAATTTTCCAAAAAATAATAAATAAATAAGTTCAAATTACCAAACTCCACGGACACTAGTTAAGAAGAACTCTGCAAATGACACTGTGAAAGATATGTCCTGCTCCAGGCTGGAAAGAGGGCCTTGTGCAATCAAGGAAAGATCCCCAAAGACAGCTGTGACTCTATTAAGTCTTCTGCACAGTGTAAATTTGTTGGGAGCTGATAGTCTTCTAACAGCTAGTGACCTTTAAAGTAAGAACTTCATAGTAAATGGGTACCCTACAAAGGGCCCTTCCCTTACCCAGAACTTGACAAGGAAGAAGGCATTAGCTGGCCCCCTTTCAAACAGCTCCTTCAGGCCCCCTTTTTTCTCAGGGAACTTGTCATAGATCTGCCGGATATCCACTGCCTCAAGATAGGGATCATTGTAGCTGGGACTTGATTGCCCAATGTGCACGAACAGGTGTTTGTTATACTGCAAGAAGAGGAAAAATATGGAATTAGGAAATTGTTCAGTACATTCTGAGCATACATTTCTTCATGCGAGAAAAACTGACACTTTAGCAAACTGGTAGAGTCCATCCCACCACAGAAAACCAAAAAGCTCATGAGATCATTTTAAAATATCCTCATGCTCAGAAAACACACAGTTCACTTATCAATCTATTGAGGGTGTATGAACAGTATACAGAAGGGGGTGCTGCCTAAAATTGTATGAGTGATTACACAGAAAGCTCTGTACCCCCACACTACACACTAAACCGTCACTCCAGAATTGTGACAATAATTGTTCTGTCATCTTTATCCAGAAGTAACAGGCAAACACAGCCTGACTACTGGAATCACTGAAAATTTGATAGCACTTTCTAAAAAAGCAGAAAAATTAGCAGAAAGGTATCTGCTAATACCAGCTCATGTTGTTATTTCTTTCTTATCAATACATCCACACTTCTTGCTTCTTCTGAAACATTATTGTGTGCTTTTTTTTCTTACATTCAGTCCTAAACCATTGCCTCATGCCACTGTTATATAGTACGAAATAACTTGAGATGCAGAATGCTACCTGTCACAAATCATTCAGTCAATAAACATCAAAGCTCCTTATCCTGTGAAGAACTGCCTAAATTCCCACAGCAAGATGCCAGCCAAATACTACCATCTTTTCTGAACTGCAGTTATCCTGTCTCAGAGACAGGAAGTATAACTGGCCCATCACCAATGTGTCTCAATATGCAATATCACAAGACTTTAGTGAGACAAGCAAGTTTTATTATTCCCATTTTATAGGTGGCAACACAGAAACACTCTGATTCACATTAATCCCAGTTGCCCCGCAGATTTAAGTTCTCAGCACACCAGAGAGACTATGTGGCTCCATGTTATCTTAGCATCATCTGGTGTTGGATCTGTACTCCAAGTCTGAAAAGGATAACTAGAATAGCCCTGCAGGGGCTGTTCCACCGGCTTATGATGTCAGTGCCTTGAGATCTGGTATGTGAATGACCATGACCCTGTAAAGGAAGGCCAAAAGCACATGGCACAGAGCTGGCTATATTGCTATAAGCGATTCTGTCCTCTAAGAGAAAGATCTATTTTAACTGGGTTGTTTCCCGAAGATGTATTCTCAGTAGAGCAATGAAGTAAGTATTTCCATGTACATATAGTAGTATAACACATCCACAATGAGCAGAAGCTACCTGAATATCAAAATTAAATGAGGGGTGGAAGTCAGGTGTGTATCTTACTGTATCTTGATCTTGCTGCTGTTCCAAGAATGCAGAGAATTCTAACATCCAAAGTTTGGAGCTAGCAACCCTTCGTCCTTGCCAAGCTGGTACTGATGGTGAAGGGGAGAGACCAGCAGGAGACTCAAACCCTGAGTACACAAGATTTATGTATCAAAATTTAGAAATAGACAAGTTGGTAATAACTTTCCAGAAAAGCACCTGTTGTCAAAGCTGATTAATTACATTTTCATCTAACTTCATCATGCAGAAATATCATTCAGAGGTTTCTCGTTCTACATGTGCTCTAAACGGCTTTTCAGTCACCCTCTGCTAAGACAGTAATGTCAGGGTTGTCATGACTGTAAAAGACAATCTACCTGGTTTTGACACCAGAGAAAACATTCAGCAACTTTAACAGGACCTGGACTGGGCCTTAAATGAGCAGAGGAATAGGCTGCTTTAGTATCAGAGAATGAAGCAATACCATTAGCATGATCATTAACTTCCCAAACAGAGGAAGTTGAGAAGAAAAAGACATTTATTGTTCAATTTAATAAGGAATTGGAAAGGCAATCATGTTATGACAAAAAACACTGTTCTAGTACATCCAGCATGGTGGAAGAACAATAGAGATGCATTAGCTTTCATTTTATGTTTAGCTAGGAGGAAAAGAAACACCCAAACAACTAACCAAAACAGGAAAAAATGTGTGTGTGTGTTTATTTAAATAAACCAAAATTAAAGTGCTTCAGCTCTCTCAATAAAAGGATGGAAAATGGTGATAAGGGGAAATCATATAAAATGAATATTGAACTCACTAAAATGTTTCCGTAGGTAAAAAGACTTTTAAAAAAATAACTGCATCATTTTGTAAGTGTTAGCTATTTTTGAAGTTAGCACAATTTCAAAGCAAGGACTGTATTTTCTTACCTACCTGGTAGTGGCAGCGGAGGCTGTACAGCATATGGTTGTTGAGAAAAAGGTTTCACACTACAGACATACACAGAGAGATGGTTAAAAATAACAAGAAAATAACAACAAAAAAAAAAAGAAAAAAAAAAGGAAAAGACACTTGATCAACTTTTTACACAGATTAGATGATTAAATCAAACACTTTTAATTTCTCCCAGAATGGCTTCTATTCTTTTACAAACTCCTTTCCCCATATTAATAGCCTATTAGTATCTGATACTAATAGACTATCTATTCCTACCTGATACTAATAGCCTATCTATTCCTATCTGTTCTCTATGTCTGTCTGTTCCCTGATCTGCCCCACAAACATCAAAAACAGCACCAGAAGAGAGCAAGAACACATAGCCAGGGCGAAGAACATAGAACATATCCCTTCCAGCCACTTGTCCCTAAGGTGGCTTAAAATTGTCTCCACACACTCAAAAGTAGCACAGAACAATGGCAGGCAGAACAACCTGAATTATGAATTATGGAGCCTGGAGGGTGACTGTAAGTCTAGTTTGTGTGTGTGTGTTTATTTTTGTGGGAGGCAGACTAGGGAGAGCGAAGACCCAGACCCAGCTACTGGGTGGATTGTGCATCTAAACCCTGCTACCAAAGGCATTCACTGTGTGTGTTTTTGCACATGCATGTGTTTGTGTGTGTGAGTGAGGGGCCTGCAACAGCAAATGGAGTGGAGCTGCAGCCTCAGGGATTCACTTGCTTGGGTGCCAGCAAAAAGGCAGACAAGGGATCCACGGATAGCTTCTGGATAGAGTGCATACACCCAGCTACTGGATGGATCCATGTCGTTTGTTTATTTCCTACAAACACCTTAATCTTTATCAGCCAGAGATGGGTAAAGGATGAGGCTTTTGGTGCTGTTTGTATTTCTACAAACGCTGAGAGTCTGTCTGTGTTGTTTGTTTATGAAGACATAGGGTTTTATCTGTTTAAGACTCTCTTGTGACCCTCAGTTTGTCTTCAACCATGGGCCTTAATTTAAGTCTCAGATCCACTGTCACGGAATCTGTCTGAGAACAAAGACTCAATTATCTTAGCATTTCATAAATCTTGAAATAGCTAATGGTGTTCCTCAAGGAGGATAAAGGAAGCACCTGCTTTAGACACTCAGATGAAGGAATACTTACTCTTGAGAAGATCCAGCTTGGCCTGGCAAAGGTCCTTGCCAAAACTGCAAAAGAACAACATACAGGCAACGGTCATCACTCTTAGGACAAAGTTAAAAAGCCAGACTTGCCACTGTCTAAAGAAAGAAACTGCAAGCTCACAGACTTAAAGATGTGACTTTGCTACATTCATTCACTTCTTGATTTACTCATTCTACTTTCTTGATTTAATACTTGTGGAGGTGCTCACTGGTCTTGGTTTTCCTTCTATATGTTACCAGTAGTGACATGCAAGAAACTGACCCAACGGTGTTTTTTTAATGTTAAATGCTATGTACGCATTCTTGTACCTCCGTCTTCAGAGGGATCCCGCTCTTGAATGGACCATTTTCTCCAGGAAAACTTTACAGAAGTATTTTGGCAGAAATCAATGCTCAGCAAATCTCACTAGGTCCAACACAAAAAAATGTGGGATGCTGACAGGCCTCCTCTGTTAAAGGTTTTATGTAAGGGCTATAAATTTGTGATGTAAGCACTCAGAATTAGGTTGGGAATGATGGGATTGAGAAAGGGTTGGGGTGGCCCAAATTGTTTTATCCAAGAACCTGGACTAAGAAAGGAGTACAGACACCTAAAAATATTTCAGGAAGGTTAATACCCAGAGGATCTCTGGTTGTTCTTTCACTTGTGTCTAAATTAAAATAAAATAAAATAAAATAAAATAAAAACACCGTTATTTTGCATCAGTGTGAGCAAAAAATCAGACTCAAACTTTTGAAGCTATATGATAGATTTACTCTACAAAGAAAATGACTTTTGGCCCATTCTTTCCAGTGTTCTCAGGATATTCCTGAGCAGGTCCCAACACCCTTTCAATATTCAAGTGTCTTCAATCCAACTCCTCCAAGACAATGATTCACTCACCCCAGAAACAGCAGGGTAGGCTGGTCGTGGGAGACCAGGCAAAGCCATTTTACTATGGAAGGCAGTTGCAGAGATAATCTGGGCAGATGACATTGTAGCCATACTCTGCATGGCTTTATCTTTAGCTGCCTGATCCTAAGGGCAAGAGTAGAAAGAGAAAAAACACAATGATTATAATGATAAACCTGTTGCCTGGCCTAATGCTGCATAAACAGGATTATCACCAGCTTCTTTGTAGGGAATAAGTATCTCTAAGAACCTGGGCAGCAGATTTGCCAATAACTATCCTAAGAACTCTTCAAAGCTTGAGTCCCTCATCTATTACTATATTTTCAATGTGACTAATCTTCCTTTCTGGAATATTGGGATAACTGTTTTAGACACTATTAAGCATTTGTACTTTCTGTCTGAAGGTTTTTAAGCCCCACAGTTGAAATGTTTTGTTACAGAAAATACGACCTTAATTTAAAAAAAAAAAAAAGCTAATTGTTAACACAAAAGGAGTTTGTCTTCATCACTGCAAAAAGACTATCTCAGTTCAGGACTGCATTACTCCCAGGTAGAACTGAACATTTTATTACCATTCTTGGGGAAACAGGAAATCTTAATAACCTCCCAGGGCACATACACAAGAACATTCTGTTTTGTATTTTAGCAGCACTGTGGAACTGTACACATCTTTACAGGCAATAACAGTGCAACAAACAGGGGGTCTAATGTATGGTTAAAACTAAGGGTATTCTTCATTTCTTCTACCAAGAAATAACTGGACAAGCAAAAGTACTTTGCCACATTCTTCCTACACCCCTCCAAAAAGTTATCTTTACTGTTTAGACACGCCATATTTATCTGTGGCATTATAATTATAATGGGAATGCCACAGATGAATTGATGGCTTGGAGAAGTTGCTGAAAGAGGTATGCTCTTGTCCTCCTCAGGAATTCTCAAAACTATGATATTCGTTAATTTTAGTAACTGCAGTAAGTTCTCACCGTTGGGTCTCCATTCTCTCTCCCTCTTCCTAGGGTTTTCTGAAGGTCAAATCCCAGGGATACTGATGTGTGTAATGCAAAAACATTTGGAGGAAGTGTAACAAAAGCTCAAGAATAAATGATAACTTTTAAGTGAAATAATCTGAATGGGCACAACATTTTTATGTTATCTATGACTCTTGTTAGTAACATTAAAATGTATGGAAGTATTTTAATTACTGAAAAAGTTCCTAAGTATCTCCAAAGTGAAGATTACATTTTTCAGAATGCAGTTTAAATGATGCTTTGGGTAATTCTTTAAGGATTACATGCAACATTATAAAGGTAAGAATTCCTTTTTCTTTTATTTTTCCCATGACATTTCAAGTTGTCAGTGCAGAAAAGTGTTTTTTTTCTTCCTTTATTTTCTCTCTAGAAAAACCATATTTGTCAGCTCTTTCAGCTAACAATTCTCTACTCATTTATATTTGTGCTTCCAGTAAAAAAAAAAAAAAAAAAAAAAAAAAAAGACATCAAAAACTTTTACCTAACATTAGCAATTTTTGTCTTTTGTTTTTATATTTTCAAAACACACTGGAATAAATAATAATAAAAACAAAACGTCCCTCTTTTTTCCTTAGTATAGTATCAATTAGCCACCCAAGACAGAAAACTACTGCCTTCTGGTGACAGATTTTTCTTCAAGCTTTACTCTACTGCCCTCACCTCTATCTACTATAGGAACAGTGCAAGCTTAAGGAAGAGACCTCAGTTTGTGTGGGAGAAAATAGTATTAGACTACATGCTCTGAAAAGTCAGCATGTAGCTGCTTGGAACTCTACTATATAAATATGAAAACATATACACAGTGTGGAAAATGAACAGTGATAGAAGAACACGCAGCTATCAGCAAGAACTTAGAGGAAGGGCAGTAACTTATGTGATTTCATTTCCTTGCTCTGTGAAAATGACTAGGGAAAGCAAAGCAGTAAATGAATTGAATCAGTGCTACAGACTCGCCTCTGCAGGCAGAAAGGAACAGTCTGGTAGTGGGGAATGGTTCACTGCAGGCAGCGGGTAGAGCTCACAGCATGGCCAGAGCTAGTGTAAAAGGAGAACAACCAATGGCTTCATGAAGCTCCCCAAGACACCTTCGTTCCCTGAGAACAAAAACGGCCAGCTCTTGTGTACTAAGTAGAAACAGGTTCGGCTGACGGACTTTTCAATCATGCCAAATCCCAGAGCTGTGACATGCAAGGAACAGAATCAAGGTCACAGATATGAGCAGCAGTATATCTTTTAACACCCCAGGCAGTTGTTGTTTCCTACTAGCTCTAACTTGCCTCTCAATCAGGCCTCCACCTGAATTGACTGCTTAACAGCACCACAGGCTTCAAACTTTGGCAGCCCTACCTAGAAGCACTGAATTAGATAGTCACAATTTGCGGCTCCTTCTCTTTATCAGAGCAGCTGGAAACACAACAGGCAAATTACAGAGACAACACAGTTTCTAAAATGGACCTGGGAATGGGATGAGGGAGGTGCATAGTCACGACCATTAGAGGCTATCACTGCTCACTAGAGATGCATGCACTTCAGCACTGGTCAAGACTAGGTGCTAACATTTCATTCACAGAAAATCTACACCTTGTGTGGCTCATGAAGGAGCTACCCAGCCAGCCAAGAGAAATAACGTGACAGCTTTCCACTTAAGACTGGGCTGGACTGAGATATCAAGACCTTCATCATCACCTAAAGCATGCCATAACAAGTCAGGAAGGCCTTCCTTCCCTGACCGTCTGAATGATTTATAATAAGGACTGGACCTCACATCCTGCTCAGCAGGCCCTTTCTGGATGGGCTAGAATGGGCAGGCCCCATTCTAATGTGGGCATGCTTTTGTGCAATTGTCACCCATAAACATGACCTTCTTGATATTTCTGGCAATTCAGTCTGAGCCATTTCCCTGCTTCAAATGTGAGTGGAAATAAACATCAAGAGGTATCAGTTCGTTAGCTTGATCTCAGAGCTCTTCCTACAGAAAGGAAAACACAGATTTACTCAGAAGTCAGCCATTTTCCTTATTGGCCCAGGCCTCTTCAAATCAGGTCTGAATTAATCAAAGGGCAAAGTCTCTTCAGCTGGTACCATTTTACATGAGAAGATCCCAGGTGGCTTTGTAACTTCCTCCCAAGTTCTGCCAACTCAGAATACTTTCCCAGGGACAACTCCATGTCACTACCACTAATAAAGGTAGAACTAGTACAGCACTAATGGTAAGGCTACCCATTCCCAAGGCCCACAAAACACTATGGAGTGATTACTGGTCAACATTTGTGACCATAACCCCCTCCTTCTCAGGTAAACACTCTTCCCATGCTCCCAAGTCCAAGGGACATTCAGACTTGAAGGACAGCAGCGTAAACCGGAGGTAGAAATCAGACACATCAAAATTAAAGTTATTGTTTCTTTATTCTTTAAATAGAATTGCCTCAGACGTCACAGAGCTCCAACAATACAAGTGTTTGCACAACACTTCCTGGGAAGTACCTTTTCCTCTCCAGCTTACCACAATTCAGTGCCTAATCTCAGCCTTTTCTGAGGCTATTCAAAGAGGGAACGGATGAGGGAATGGCTGACTCAGGGGGCTTGTATGATATGTTAAAAGGATACCCATAATACCTTGAGCTTGGCTTGGATCTCTCTGGCTTTCCGCCTTGCCAGGACCTGGATGTGACTAGATACCTGCATTGAAAGACAAAATCCATCTTCATTCCAGAGGAGCATTTGGTAGCTGCTTGCAGAAGTAAACAGTTTACTTTACGCACCTTATGCAATAGGGAGTTATTTAGGTTTGTGGAGGAAGGGGGGGTTGAGGTAATAATGAGATATTTTTCTGAGCATAATTGTCATGAAGTAAGGTGGGTTATCAACAGAGACAAGCCATATAAAGCCTTTTCCAATTCAAATGTCTTTATTAAACCGGAGACCTCTTCTAAAACCGAACAACCCAACCCATCCAAAAATCTGGGGATTAAGAGTTCTAATCTCTTTACTCCCCATCCTGGCGTCCTCTTGGGAGAAGGAAAACCCATGTTACATACCCTTGGCTACTATATAATGACTCTCAGAATCTGGGCTGAAACACATCATAGAATAGTTTAGGTTAGAAGGAACTTCTGGAGATCAACTATAAACTCCCTACCCAAAGGAGGTCCATGTTGCTCAGTGCTTTGTCCAGCATAGCCTGTACTGTCATTCCTAAAGCACAGAGGTGCCTTTTTCATCCCATGTGCCATGTGTTTTCAAAATCACCATTGCTGTCTATTTGTGACAAAGAATCTTCCTGAACAAAGAATCCTCCACTGATGTTCACTGAAATGAACAAATGAATGAATAAAATCCCACACTGTTTAACAGCAGAAATAATTGAGGGTCACAATGTGGGTGGGAGGTGAGAATTGTGGGTCACAATGTGGATGGGTGGTGGGAGTGCTACAGTCCTATTATCAAATGCCTGAGCTGACTCTTCCCACCATTGTTACTAACCAGCTCAGCACAACCACCTATTTCCACAAAAGCTAGAAACTAACAGCAAGCGAGTAGCAAGGAATTTGTTCTCATAAGCCTACAATATGTGTAGTGGTCCAAAATAACCCCAAAACTTTACACCTACCTGTTTCCTTGTGCGTGTTTTCCCTGTTCTCAGCTTAATATAGCGGGCAATCAGCTCATTTCGGCCTGAAACAGAGAAATAATGCAAATAAAAGTTTACAGAAAGTGTTTTTTTTTTTCCCTTTTTTATCTTTTTATTTCTATAGAGATTGCCAGTGCAGTGATTTTAGGAAGGTATTGATTAGTTCACACGGTAGGAGTCTAAGCAGAACTTTGGGCTACTAATGCTATTTCTCAGCTTGCATCTGTATAGCTTACCAATAAAAATACAGTTTATCGATAAAAAGGAGAATCAAACACTTTGCTTAATAATTTTACTACCACAGTGTGTAAACTCTGTAGGCATGGATCAAGGTAGCCACTATGAACAGAAAAAACAAACAAACAAACAAACAACAAAACCAACCAACCAACCAAAAAAAAAATCCATTCACCCTCCATCATTCAGAAAGGCAAGAGGGAAGAACCAGGAAACAGCAGGCCAGACAGCCACACCTCCATACCTGGAAATGATGGGGCACCTTATACTGCATTTCCAGACACACAAAGGACAAGAAGGTGATTGGAAGTAGTCCACATGGATTTACAAATGGGAAATCATTCTTACCCAACACAGCTTCTTCAATGAGATGACTAACTTGGTGGATGAGTGGAGACCGCTACACATTGAGTACCTCAACTTTAGTATGGCATTTGAAACTATCTCCCATAAACCCTCATTGACAAGCTGAAGAAGCATGAGTTGGGTAAGCAGACAAGAAGGTAGGCTGAAAACTGGCTGAACAGCCAGACCCAGAGGATTTTGATCAATGGCACAAAGGTCAGTTAGAGGCAAGTCTGTAGTGGTGTACTGGGCCAATACAGTTCAGCACCTTCATTAATGACCTAGACAATGGGACATTATGCACCACAGAAAGTTCACACAAAACTGGGAGGAGTTGCTGATAGTCCAGATTGGCTGCACTGCTATTCAGGAGGAGTTTGACAGGAGAAGGACCTTGACTGGAGAAATGGGCCAACAGGAATCTCATGGAGTCCAACAAAGGGAAATGCAAAGTTCTGCATAACTCTAAGCATCAGTATATGCTGGGAACTGACAATTTGGAAAGTTGCTTTGAAGGAAAGGACCTGGGCTGAAAACAAACTGAATGCGATGCAGGAATGTGCCCCTACAGCTAAGAAGGGCAACAGCATCCCAGGCTGCATTAGGAAGAGCATCGCCAGCAGGTCAAGGGAGGTGATCCTTCCCCTCTTCTCAGTACTGCTGAGGAGATATCGGGAGTACCGTGTCCAGTTTGAGACTCCTCAGCACAAGAAAGATATGGACATACTGGATTAAGTCCAGCAAAGGTCCATCAAAAATAAATAAATAAATAAATAAATAAATAGAAGATTAATGGACTAAAACATCTTTCACATAAGACTGAGAGTGCTGGGCTTGTTCTCTGCCTAGAGAAAACTCTTGGATAGTTTTACCAATCTTGGATAGTTTTACCAATGAATATAAATGCCTGATGGGAGTGAATGAAGAAGGGCCCACTCTCTTCTCAGTAGTGCACAGGACAAGAGACAATGATCACAAAATGAAACACATGAAATTCCACCTGAACACAAGAAAAAAAAAAGGGGGAAAAAAAAACACCAACAAAAAACACTTATTTACTGTGAGGGTGGTCAAATACTGAAACAGGTTGCCCAGAGAGGTTGTGTAGTATCCATCCTCGGAGATACTCAAAACCCAACTGGACACAGTCTTGGGCAATTTGCTGTAGCAAATGAGGAATCTCTCAAGAGAACCCTTCCAACCTAAATGATTCTGCCAGTCTGTGAAACTAAGACTAAGAAAATAAACAACAATAGGTAAATATATGAAAATGGTTACATGGGATTTTGGAGTGTGAAATGATACAGTAAATTCTTCAGAGAAGACAGAGACAAGTAAGCTTAGTTTTGTGGAAGATTATGAGGAGCTCCAATAAGCAGGAATGTGGGGCACTGTCTGGAAGAGGTGAAGAAATCCTTGTCTGAATATAGAACAAACAGCCATTGCAGGCTGAGACAGGCAGAATAGGTCCTTCAGGGCCAAGGGAATGAGCAGTATAGGAAAATGAGAGGCCAGTGCAGGGATACAAAGAAAAGACAGTCACAGTGATAAATGAGGAAAATGGTATTTATTATCAGCAACATGAATGAAAAACACAATGAAACATGAAACTACAGAGTTACAAGTACAGAATTTGAAATTGCTTGGAATGACAGCAAGAAACTGCAGAAGAATGAGATCCAGGATTTAAAAATCAGGAAGAGAAACAGAAGGCTGCGCTACTGACAACTTCAGGAGTGAACAGGAGGATAAGGTTTAGACTTGATTCACAGCTATCACCACAGAACTGAATGGACACCAAGATACAAGGCAGACTATGCAGTTCCATAAACTGGCTCACATGTTATCAGCTCTTAACAAATATCCTTTTTTTTTTTTGTCTTTTTTTGAGCAGGAGTGTGATGGAGGAATAAAAAGCAGAAATAGAAAAGCAGTAGCTACACATCTGAACTCTAGGCTGATTCAAGGCAGGAAACACAACAGAAAGAGCAGGCTCTGCAAAATAACACAGCTGTGGTGACCACACTGGTAGTGATAGAGTACCTCAATTAAAATTTGGAGTGGGAAGTATATGGCTGCAATGTCTTATATGGCTGCAACTGTTTGAGGAATGGAACAAGAATAAACTGGGATGCAAAGCCACAGCTCTTGTGAAGCTTATTTGTAACTGTTAAAAAGACTTTATTTTCTATGGAAAATGTATGGGAAAAACTTGTACATTAGGACACCACAGACATCAAGAAAGCAAGCAGTGATAAGAAATGTGATTTTTATTCAGAGAGTTTACTCTTCCTTGAAAACATTGGTTTTATTCTAAATCCTTGTTTAACTCAAGACAGAAAAAAAAAAAAAAAAAAAAAAAAAGAGAATGTAAGGACGGATTCTGTGCTACAGATTCACCAGCCAAACCTTTAGGGAAGGGCTGGCAATGTTACTAATTCCATCTATTTCAGAGAAAGAATGCATATTTCCATGATTGCATTTAGGCCATGTTCACCAAAGCACAGGTAGGGATGGGAAAGTGTTTTACATTTACAGATGTTAATCTTTTTCTAATGGTATCGTTACCAAAGTTCTCCTTATTCTCCTTGTGGAAGGATCAGGTCTGTAGCTGAGACAAGAAAACAGCTCCAGCTCCTCTATACACAAATTAAGAACTGCTTTTGTGCCAGATACACAATGCGCAGCATATAATCACTGACCTCTTCAGTTCCCAGTTTCAGCATAGCATAGTGACATGCCCAAGAGAGTTTTATGGGAAGAGATGCTATTGTTGCTACATTTCACCTGGCTGTTTTTTCAACCAATGTAACCATTTCTACAAAGCTAATACCCATTACTAGTGACAAATATCCAGACCACCTTTCTCTAGTGCCAGGAATAATATTTATAGTTCTTCAAAGTCTCCATGTGTTGGACATGGATCCAAGTTGCAAGGTAAGTAACTACTGAAGTGATGCTAAGAGGTGCTGCTCCCACAGATATTGGAATATCTAGAATTTCAGGATGGTTTGGCACAATTCAAATGTGGGAAATAGGCAGAACAAGACAAGGTGCTCAAAACACATTATCTACAAAGAAACAAGGAAAATGTGTATACATCAAGATGGCCTATTGTGGGACAAGGGAAAATGATTTAATGGAAGAGAGAGGAAAAACTAGCCTTGAGAAGAAGTGGATGTGAAGAATTTCATGCAAACTTCAAAAGGATGCACATTGGGTTATACTACAATTTGAACACATAGAAACACTATCGACACTACTGAAGTATGGGTCATCCTTGCATAACTAAATTTTAATGGATTATCAGACAGGTATAATAGATGGTATAGAATAAGATTAGATTTGTTGTGATTCCATGGAAATCAATAAATTATACAAACTGACCAGTCTGACAGAGCACTACTCTGCTTCAATAGTAGAGAGCTGCAAGGCTATATTTGTGTGAGAAGATGCCATGAACAGCCCTGTGCCAGTCACAGTTGATTCTAGCCATCTCCAAAATGGATGAAAACATCCCTTTATGTGCCAAAACCTCAACCAGTCAGAGAACCACATGCCACCTTTGCTCAAACATTTCAGACCGGGCAATAGCCACTAGAGGCAGGAGACACAAGAGGAGACAGACAAAAGGAATCACAAAAAGGAGATGTGAGGATGTGCAAAAGGAGACATGCAAGATGTGTGAAAAGATACATTTGGAGGAAAAAAAAAAAGAAAAAGAAAAAAAAAGAAGAAAAGGATGAGACGTAGAAGGAGATATTCTTGGGGATAAGGCTGGCAAAGCAATTTTGGAAAGAGGTGCTCCATGGCAGAGAGGCTACAGAGGCAACTGCAGCCCATGGAGGACCCATGCCAGAGCAGGGACAACTCTGAAACAACTGCAGCCCAATGAGAACCCATGTAAGAGCAGAGGCGCAGTAAGAAATAAGGAGCACTGGAGGAAAAAAATTGCACCATCTGCCACATCACCAAAGGAACTAGGAGGGACTAAGTGAATAAATACAGAGAATAAAACTAGGGAAGCTGAGACTGGAAAGTGGGTTGGAGAGGCAATAAATTGAAGTTGAGCCTTTGGAAGTGGAAATTGTTTCCTAAAGTGTATGTTTAACTCTTTGTCTTTGACAAAATCAGCAAATATTGCAAAGCAGGCAACGCCATTACGTTGGAGAACATTGAGAGGAAGGGAAATTATTGTAAAAATTATACATATTAGAAGCTGGTGTAGAAGTTCTTTAGAGAGAGAGCATTTAAATATGCATCCCCCATATTTCCGGATTTAGAATTCACTTTCCTGTTTGCCACCTTTCATATAAACATACAAGACTTCCTCTCCCAGAATTCCCTATAAAACCTGGAAAAAAAGACAGGTGGCAGAATATGTTAAGCAAATAAAGATACTGGTAGCAAAAAAACAGACCAACCTCCCCAAAGACATTAGCAACACAGGGATTATTAAAGATGGAACTATGCAAATTGCCAAACTCAGTAATCTCTGCAGTAAGAATGTATTAAATTACTATGAACCAAAACTGCAAGAGAAACAAGTCCTAAGTGTCCTTTGTTTATCAGAAGTTAGATGTAAGCAGGTGCTACTCTACTGAAAGTCTGAAGGCTCATAGCCTATGGCAAGCATTTTATTTGTTTCACAGCTCTGGCTGTTGGGTAAGCAAAGGCTAGCACTCCTCACTTGGCCACAACAGGCAGAGCTGTCATAAAACATTGGATGGTTCATTTTTTAGAGCTGTGTAAAGTGTCCCTCAGTAATCTGATCATATGTTGTGTTCTTAGAATAACTCTTGCTGAGGCCTGCCATGGTCACCAGAACCTGCCAACAGTTGTGCCTCCTCTGTCGAAACCACGCATTGGGTTTCATGAAGCTCTAGCCAACATACCAACTGCAGCCCAGGACCCAAAAGCTCTTTATCCTCCCCTGAAGCCTTCCCCTTGGAAGCATGACATGAAAAAGAGAGAGAGAGAGAAAGAGAGAGAGAGAGAAAGTAAAGAGATACTCTCTCATGTTCTTTACTTCACACTCCTCACAAATAAATTTCTAATTGCATCAATTTAACTCACGCTCCCTCTCACACTGAATTGCAAAACTGCATTTCAGCAGCTACCAGGAAGACACTGCTAACAGAAGTGAGTAAAGTGACTTTTTGACTCTCCATTCTACACCTGTGATCCTTTCAGTGTAAGAGGAGCGAAGTGCCTACGTATAAGGGAGAGGGGGAAAAAATCACTGAAATTCCACAGATAGAAAGCACTTCTAAGCCCACCTCAAAGCTTCATGCTGGCTTTCTGCTAGTACTGGTATATTACCACTTGTAGAGGAGACAGAAAATGTTTCTCTTTAAGCCTTGATATTTTTTGCACATCTGTTGTCAAAGACAGGTAGAAGAACTAAAAGCACTCTTCTGTGATGGATGAGAACAAAGAACTCATCATGATTTCTGCAAAATCCTTCCAGAAGGAAACTGCATGAAAGTATCTGCTTCTTGGCAGCAATATCTATTCTGATCCCAAAGCTACTGTGTACACCTACCTACCTGTGAAGTGCAGCAACGACAAGAGATCTAAAAAAGCAACTATCCAGGTGTATCCAGTGAAAGGTTAATCAAAGTAAGGTCAAGAAAACCACCTCAACTATCATTTCAGACTTCACAAGAAGGATGTGGATCTGTTAGAACAGGTCCAGAGTAAGGCCATGAAGATGATCAAGGGGCTGGAGCGCCTCTCCTATGAAGAAAGGCTGAGAGAGTTGGGGATGTTCAGCCTGAAGAAGAGAAGGCTCTGGGTAACCTTATTGCAGCTTTTCAATACTTAAAGGAGGCTTATAAAAAAGATGGAGAGCAACTTTTTGCTCAGGCAGACAATGACAGGGCAAAAAGGAATGGCTTTAAACTAAAAGAGGGGAGATTTAGGTTAGAGGTTAGGAGGAAATTCTTCTCTCGGGGTGGTGAGGCACTGGAACAGCTTGCCAAGAGAAGCTGTGGATGCCCCATCCCTGGAGGTGCTCGAGACCAAGTTGGACGAGGCCCTGGGCAACGTGATCTAGTGGGTGGCATCTCTGCCCATGATTGGGGGAGGGTGGGAGGGTGGCGGGTCTGGAACTAGATGAACTTTAAGGTCCCTTCCAACCCAGCCTATTCAATGATTCTGTGATTCTATGTATATGAAGCAAAACTAACCACCCAGCAAGTCTTAAGTTACTCCAGAATGACACTTAAGACAAAATCATATTATGTTCATGAGAGCATGTACAATATGGGATTAACTGCCACTGGCCTCTGCCCTGGTTCCTACCTCCTGGCACAGCCTTATTTTCTGCCACTCAGTGTGTTGCTTCCTCCTCCCAGCTACACTAAATGCCTTCCTGGGCATCACCTTTTCCACAAACAGGGCTGCATATTTTAAAACCACACTTTTATCTTTCGGTTGACTAATCCCATCTTCTCAGCAAGATGCACAAACACTCAATTCTTACTGATATCATCCTTAACATTAGTTTTTATGTTGACTTTATTAGATTCCTCTGAGACAAATCATTTTTTCCTACCCAAGACTTGGTGAGAATCTTCTGTTAGCTTCCCAGTTTCCCAGCCTAACTTGTCCAAAGCTAGATAAAATGCAGTATGTGACCTTTCCTTTTCTGGCCTGGGTTCCCTTCACCCCTTCCTATCTTCCTTGACTGCTGGCAATCATTAATGTCACATCTTTCTTGATTCCTTAGCTTGCTTGTTTTCAACCTTAAGATCTCCTAGTTAGTGAGCTTGTCTATGAAGTTTTAGACTTTGAACTCTATCTCTTCTGCAGTTCCTTCTCACCCTCTTTCTGAATTTTGTCTTTGTATTTCACATATATAATACAGTGATGATGTTCAGCACCCAGACTCTTTGAAAGGCTCAATTTCCCCCCCCTCCCCCGCCTTTGCTTCCACTCTCGCTTCTACTCGTACTTCCAATACCAGAGTTGAGGCTATCCCCAGTCAATAAAAAAAGAAAAATGCAATAACCATCTCTCTATTCACCCCTCCCCGGGACCCTTCATCTTCCACTTCCCAACCATTAATCTCTAAACTCTGATGTTGGCTCTTCACTGTTGTGTAGTCTTCAACAGTAACTGTAAATTAAATATACTGAGCAAATAATGCAGCATGGTGTCTTGTTCTTCCCACTCATCTGGACTGCAACTGTGGCAAATCCATGTGGCAAGTGGCCCCAACAACAGTGTACAATCTCAAGAGTGGCATGTTCATTTTGAGACAGGAGTTGCAGACAACTCTTTAAATGATATGTTAACAAACTTAACTCTGATCAAATTTCTTTCACAATTTTTAACAACCTGTATTTTTCTTCCTAACTTCTATACTGAATCCAGACATACTCAGGAAGCAATAGAAAAACTTAATATATAGTTATGATCATCATACTGGGATCCCTTTGCATGAAACAGACCATAGAAAAACACATAGTAGTTTACTGCAGTGCACTGGTCTATACTATGAAGACATCTCTCTCCTGCCACTGCAGAATTACAGTGCTTAGCAGTCAAGTTTGAGTTCTTGCAACACAGTTACACATACCACAGAACTTTATATTCAGCAGTGAGATGAGAGTTTCATCACTCTTACCATTCTTGAATTTTCTGTTTTAACCTTCCATGAGAAAAATCTCTGAGATCATTGCGGTTCCTACAATAAAATTTTGAGATGAAGACTCAAGAAAAAAAGCTGAGCTAGTCCTTCTGAAAAAAAAAAAAATCAAAACAATCATATCAATGCAAGCATGATTATGAAGTGCTTAGTACTACCACATCTTCAGCTCTGTCTTGACATATCTGTTTTCATTATTTGACTGTGCAAATTGCTCAACTCCTTCATCCTCTGAAATGAAGCAGAATCATAGAATTTTTGAATGGTTTGGGCTGGAAGGGACCCTAAAGACCATCCAGTTCCAACCCCCCTGCTGTGGGCAGGGACACCTCCCACTAGACCAGGTTGCTCAAAACTCCATCCAACCTGGTCTTAAACACTTCCGGGGACGTGGCATCCACAACTTCCCTGGGCAACCTGTTCCAGTGCCTCACCACCCTCACAGTAAAGAATTTGTTCCTTAGATCTAGACTAAATCTACTCTCTTTTATTTCAAAGCCATTACCCCTTGTCATATCAAAACATTCCCTGATAAAGTCCCTCTCCTGCCTTCTTGTAGGTCTTCTTTAGGTACTGGGAGGTCACTATAACGTCTTCCCAGAATCTTCTCTTCTCCAGGCTGAACAACCCCAACTCCCTCAGCCTGTCTTGATAAGGAGAGGTATTCTAGCCCTTTGAACATCCTCATGTCCCTCCTCTGGACTCACTCTAACAGGTCCATATTCTTCTTTTGTCGGGGTCCCCAGAGCTGAACGTATTACTCCAGGTAGGGTCTCACGAGAGCAGAGCAGAGGGGGAAGAAATTCACCTTCCTCAACCTGCTGGCCATGCTCCTTTTGATGCAGCCCAGGATACGGTTGGCTTTCTGGGCTGCAAGCACACACTGCTGGTTCACGTTGAGCTTGTTGTCAACCAACACCCCCCAGTCCTTCTTAGCAGTGCTGCTTTCAATCCATTCTCTACCCAGTCTGTTTTTGTGTTTTGGATTGCCCTGGCCTCGGTGCAGGACCTTGCAGTTGGTCTCGTTGAATCTCATGAGGTTCTCACAGGCCCACCTCCCAAGCCTGTCCAGGTCCCTCTGGATGACATCCATTCTCTCCAGCATGTGAACCACACCACACAGCATGGTGACATTGGCAAACTTTTTGAGGGTGCGCTCAATCTCACTTGTCCAGATCACTGACAAAGATGTTAAATAGTGCCGTTCCCAATACTGTCTCCTGAGGTTTGTCACTTGTCTCCACCTAGATACTGAGTTGTTGACTCTTTGAGTGCAACAACCGGGTAAAGAACTTTGAAAGCCGTTAAGAAGACTTTTAAAGAAGTTAAAACTTCATTTGCTGGGGCAGAACATGTTAGTTAAGCTAGACCATCATCTCTTCATTAGACATACACTCTTTTAGAAAGAAGATGCTGCACTTTTCAACTCTGAATCTAAATGTACTTTGCAAAGATGACAAAATATGATTTCTTCCCCTCATATAAGGGAAAATTTGCTTGTGGTCATAAAACTCAAGTGTTTCATTTAATAACCAATCTAAAAAACTAAACTGTCTCACATAAAAAGTCTTTTTGCTGAGAAGGGTAATTCTCTTTTTCACTGTATAAATTAAATCCACACCTAGAAACACAAAAAGGGCTAACTGCATTCAGAAACTGCTCTTCCTTGATGGCCAGTTTAAGATGTTTCATGCAAGGTACATGAATGAGGGTTAATTACAGAGTCTGCGGGGTTTGGGTAGCTTCTTATTGGTTCCAAACAATGAGTGGAGATAGGTGAAAAATCAGTCACCTCGTGAGTAGTTACAGCAACAAATTTTTCATTCAACTTGAAGAGCTTCCCCTTTCCTCAGCTGGTCAATTTTGCCCATAAAATATTTCATTATCTCCTGTGTGCAGCAAATCCAACTAAATTTCTGGAATAAGGAGGATGGAAGGGGGGAGCAGATGTATACTACTCTAATTGCCAAAATTAAAAAATAAGCACCCACCTTGGATTTTGTTGTTTTTGTTTATTAGGTGTGTGAGGTTTGTTTTTTATTTGTTTGTTTGGGTTGGGTTGGTTTTTTTTTTGGGGGGGTGGGGGGTGGGGATGGGGTTTGTTGTTTGGTTCTGGGTTTGTGGTTTTTTGTTTTGTTTTTTTTCCTTCCAGTCGGTTCCTTTTGTGGCCATGTGGACCACAGTGCTGGCAGAGCAGAGAGAATAGAGTAAGCATCAAGGTAGAACTTCGTAAAACAATTTTGGCCAGCAGAGAAACTGTAGCTTGGAATTGTATTCCACCTAAATGTAGAACATAGACTGGTAAGAGAATGGGCAATGTTCTTCCTGTCCTTTATTTATTTGTTTAAGGACAGAATTAAAGTACCTCCTAATTACAGCCCCAAAGGTACAGGAGGTTATTCCTTGGAAAGGAGTGCAGCAACGCATGCATGTAGCAATCCCTCACCATTACCCTAATAGGAAGCTCCAGGCTATGCAGTTCTGCACCAACTGTCAGCCTTGAGTACAGTGTTTTTCAGTGCATCAGTTGAACAGCCTCATCAGCTTTGTTTTCCCACATTATCACCTCAGGTCATAGAAATCTAAGCTAATCCAGTAAGTAGGCAGGAACTAAGATTGATGAGAATCTTAAAGAAATCATTTAGGCTGACTTTGCCTAGGAAATCCCAAAATCACACCAAAGCAGCTACATACAGTAATGAGTCTTTAATATGCCACAAAGTGTGGCATCAGGTAACACAGGAAAGAGCCAATAAGAATCATGCATGGAAAGGTATGTCAAACTTTCAGTCTCATAGGCCACCTGAGAATGACAATGTTGTACAGGCACAAGAATATTTTCCTCACTAAGGCCCATGTTGTTAGAAAAACATGACCATTGAGGGTAGCACTGAAACCTATGCTTAACTATAACAACATCCTCTAGTTCCCATGAATCCAAGTTCTACATTAAACAATCAGACATCGGCTAAACTCTCTTTTAGGTCAATTAACATTTTGTCCGCCTGTTTCAGTAACTTCCAATAGCTGAAGGGCATCTGAAAGCAACTCTCAATAGTGCTCAGTGATACTGCCTCAAAGGATACCAAAACTTCAGCACCTCTTGTCCTCCTCCTTTTGCACTCAGCTGCCTTTGTTGGCACCAACAGTACACTGTTTCTTGCAGATTTCTGCCCAAGTGCTAATCCTGCGCATGTGCCCAGATGGCAAGCTAATCAAATATTCAGAGTTCCAGCCATGACAGAAATCAGAGCTAAAAGGGATCTGTGAGATCTGTTCAGCCAGTTGCTGCATGACCAACACAGGACTATTCAGTTCTCAAGGCATTTGGTCTGGTCTAGCTTAGCTCTTGTGTTTTGGCTGCTTCACTAACCTGAACACCAGGACCCAGTCCTTCTTTGTATGTGGAAGATTACTTTAAGACATCAGGTTATAGGTTTTGGGAAGCCGAGCTTAACTGAATGGCTGACTACTGCTGAAAAAGCATTTGCCTTTTTCCTTAACTCCCTCTCACCAGATTATTCCATAGATCAGGTCAATACATTCTCTAAGAAGTGAAAATTAAATACTAATCATTGCTGGTTATAAGAGAACATGGACAGAAAAGCTTCACAGAAATGAAGGCTTTGTTCTGTGAACTTTGTTCTGGGTAGCTACCCAGGATCTGGTCTGGATAATAGCTGAATTCTGCCAAGCTCATAACATTTCTTTACAGTGGCTTGTGATTTTTCCCCCTCTTTCTTTTTGCACCTAACACTGGAGCAGTTCTGTTCTACATTATTTAAACACGTGTTCCCTTACAGTTTATAATGTAACCTGATAGCTGGGCAACCAGGATTCAGGCACTGGCACAAAAGCAGGAACAGGAGGCTGACAAAGCTATTTAAGCTGCAAGGAATATCTAAAAATGCACGTGGATCCAGAAGGAAATTCACAAATATCTACGTGCTTCATTTATTTTGTAGACAAAGGTTGCCGTACCTAGAATCACTTTCCTCCAATTTTAGCCATAAAAATATCAGGCTACACATGAACAGCTTAAGTAGAGCTGGCTCTGCCTCTGTGCCCAGGAACAGAGGAGATAACCTTTGAAGGTTTTTTATAGTTCTACAAGTAAAGATGATGACACACTGTTCATATTGAAGAAAAGCTTAGAAACTCCAGTGAAGGTTCCAGATACCATTGTGCTAAATAACACACTCACATGTGTGTTTCCCTGTAACACCACTGTGATTAGAAGTAGGCCTATGCCCCCTGCATTTGCAGTCAACAGTTTGGGTTACTCCTATTGTGTTATTTCATCAAGAGCTGGTTACACAACTGGCATTCCAGTCTGTAGACACCAAGTTCCTGAAAAGGGATTTGTGATTACTGTGCAAATCATGCTCTGGGGAAGAGAGTGATTCTTAAAGACATTTTAGGTGGAAGGTTTTCAAAGAAAACAGCATTATTTCCTGTTCAAAAAGCTAGGGATAGAACAAGACTGTGTCTGTATGCGTGCATGCAATGAGCTCCAGAGAATTTGAAGGAGTACCCAGAGGATGGGTCAGAAGTTCAAGGTGACAAAAATGAGGAACAGCTGCTATGTACCCTTCAGCAGCAGGTGCACCCAGGCCAGAGGTTTAAGTCTGCTCTGCCAGTGACCAATAGACTTGTGAGACCATCTGTTTGGGTACAAATTACACACAGCCTCCACAGTTTTGCTGCCCAGATCTTTGCTGTACACAGACAATACAGGGTTTGTTACGGATTAGCTAATGAGCAACTGTTAAAACCAACACACAGTCCTAGTTCTCCTGTGTTCATTATCTGGATCCTATACAAATGAGAATGCTTCATCATTTTATAGCTGTAATAGTCTTTTTCTGATCAAGCATCTTTCCTTCCTTTTAGGGCCACCCCTTAAGGTACTGGAACCTCGAAAGGCTATGTTGACTTGTCTTCATTTTGCCTAACAAATGTACAGGGATGTTTTGATATGCAATATGACATAAGGCTTTGCTAAGTTTTACATCACACCTGCCCTCCAGCTCTAAGACACACCTTTAAGAGAGACTTCATTCATGTGACAGATTTTATTTACTTGCACTGTAGAAGAAAAAAGGCTAATTTTTTCCTGTGCAATCTGTGCATTGATGCTCATCAGCTCTCTGTAGATGCAAACCCTTGCTTGAGAAATGCTATCATCCTCCTCAATAATCAATAGAATTAAGACAAATTCAGAGAAAGCATTCCTTGTATTTATCTTGAAGCTTGCTTTTCCTGTTGCAGACTTGAGAAGTCTGTGCCTTCATTGGTCTAACTAACTTTTTTGGTTCAAATGAAGCCACAAACAGTATGTAACATAGTACTAACAATTTTGAAAAAAATCCACAGATATTCAAAGTGGAAAGCAATATTTCATCACCAACTAATGGCCACTGCTTTCTATTTCCTGCATTAAAATGCTGTATAAAACTATATCCAATCTATCGTCCAAGTCTCATTTATATAAAACTCTGCTACACCAGGGCATACTTTAGCACTAGTTTTACAAATACATTCCTTACTAGTTTTATCTGATACAATTTAAAAAATCTCAAATAACAGCTTTTCTATTCTAACTCCTTATGGAAGAGATCTCTCAGTACTGAGCACCGTGCTATCATGAAGCTTCTTCTGATATCCATCCTATATTCCTTCTTTCTCTACCATTAATCCTAGTCATGCTCACATGTTCCACATAAAATCTCTCTCTCTCCCCTAAATGTTAACACCCTTCAAATATTTTTAGACTGTTATTATGTGTCCACCCCACCCCCCACCATTCAGTCATCACTTAGCCAAGCTATGTATATTTAGCTACTTTAATCTTTCCTCCTAAATCAGTCCCTTCAACTCCCAGAGTTCAATGTTAAGTCTGGTATGCTCATTGCTCTTCTTAGAACTCAATCCATGTTTTTGAGATCCTTCTGGTAATGTGTTTGCAAAAGCCTGGCCAGAAGAGATTTACATGTTCTTGTTTTCAGGCAAAAAGAAACCCAAGCCACTGGACTTGATTAGTTTTCATTTTCCACGGCTGATTTTGTTCCCAGGTTTTGGATTCAACCTGAAGTTATAAACAAATATTTTCTTTATTTAAAAGCAGATTTATTTAAGAGCATACTAGCAAATATTTGGATTCAATTGTGAAGGAATAGTGTTTTTAAAAATGGAATGAAACACTGGGGCTTTCTACCAAACTTTTCAGAAAACAACCGGAAACATGTAGTTATCCAGAAGTACAGCAGAAATAAAACGATGACTTGAAACAAGGGAAAAGGCTGACAAATGAAATTGAAACCATCTCTCAGGTAACAAGACAGAAGGATTGGATGCAACTACAAAGTATATGACTGGCTTACTAAACTAGAAATGAATTAAACTCTGTGCAATTTACAACATGAAGAATTACACTGCTGACAGTAAACTGCTACAGATCAGCTCTATCTTGGAGAATTACTAAACATTTGAAATTTAGAAATGAAAAAGCCAAAGGAAGAGCCAAAAAAAGCAGTGCACTGTTGCTAATGAAGGAAGTTACATCAACATGAGAAAAGCTCTGTGGCTGCAGACAGATATAGTGGGAAAACCTTGATTCCACACAACATACTCGGTTTTAGGCCTGACATATAAAAACAGGACTACAAAATTGCTAAAATCATAAAGGGACATGAAAAGGTACGTGCCCATTGTTTAAACAGCAGAATGAAGAAAAAGAAAGTAGTCACAGTCATTTAGATAACATGTAGGGCACAATAAAACTACTAATTTATTTCTGTTCACCAAACATGTTATGGAAAATTGCCCCAGACGGGGGCTATCAGTTCTCTTAATTGCAATTGCAAGCAGTTTCCTAGTTGGCAGGCATTTCAAAAGTGGTAAATATCTCAATACTCAGGAAATGCTTGGAACTCATAGAAAATAGTTGTTTTTATGTTCACATGAAAAAATGAGCAGTTAAACTGACATATAATTTAATATTAAGAAAACAAAATTCCGCTTAGAAAGGAGATGGAAGTAGAAACTTGACAAACTCCAGCAGAAGTTTAATTTGTTGCAAAAGTCTCCAGAAATCTGGTTCCACCTAGTTAACAACAAAGAACTAGAACTTCACATAAGCAAAGTTGAAAACTGACTCAGTGAAACTAAGCCTTGTTATTAAGCAATCCCAAAAACATCATACCTATCTATCCCCAGAAAAAAGAAGATGGAAAAGTCTGCATCCTGACAGATTCTATGTTTTGTTTACCTTCTAGTGTTTAAAATGGGAGATTCCATTTTGTTACAAAAACTGTGGGATAAAGGACCGTTCTGTGGTTCATTAGGTCAAAATCACAGGAGGAATAGGAACTGCAGAAGTTTCTTTCTCTGAGAGATATCACAGCCCAAGTCCAAATTTTGCGGTTACCTGTGCCAGCCAGTTCAGTGGCAACTGTGTGTATCCTCAGCATATTCCAATTGCTTTGACTGAAACAATATCAAGCAAGATGCTGAACTAGCTACAGAAGAAAGTATTAAGACCTCAAAAGTATGAAAAGTCTTGAAGGTTTTATTAATTGTAATAGCTGTAATGTTCCTCCTTCCACTCATGGAGGAAAAGTGTTCATGAACTGGGACAGGCAGTGTATGTTTTATGTTTCTTTGTGTTTGTTTGTTTTTCAGATTTACTAGATTAATTTTTGAGGTTGGGAAAAATATTAACTCATAACATATTCCTTTGAAACAAAGACTATATTCTACAAATTTACCTAGACACTTCAGAACAGGGGTAGGAAGAACTACCTGAGATACGGTAGTTTTCAGCATCAGAATGACCTTTTATAGCAGCTTATTTCATATTGCAAGTTCAAATCTTTGCAGTTCACTGCTTCTTACAGGTTTTAACTATTAACACAGTTAACTGTTTCTCCTGTCATGCAGACTCCGAGTTTTGGACATCTTCAGGTATTTTCTCTTTGCCATATCAGGACTTTAACAAACAAACAGATGGCACCAGACAGAGATGAGTGCCCTCAGCTATCTGCTCCACCCTGCTCAGCACAGAAGTTACTGAGCCATTTGAAAGCTATCTGCTGAACTACTGCTTCCTTCAGAACAGCCACCGATTCCAGCTCATGTTACAGAAAGGTGCTCTAAGCCAGATGTTTGTTCAGTGTTCAGAAGTTTGTTTGGCTAAGCCAGCTCAGCAGTGTTTTGTTAAACTAAATCTCACTTTGCTGGTTACTTTTTATTTCTCCATGCTCATTAGTGTTGGGAGAGTTTCGCTCTTAAGGATCTCCATGCAATCACACAAAGGTACTAAGGTTTTTCTCTCCTCTTTCTCCAGACCAATACTGAAGATATCAGGAAATACTGACTCTAACACTGAACTATGTGATTGTTTATTTGGTATAAATGATATGGGTATTATTTCTCCCACATAAAAACATAGATGGACAATGTAAAAGCCAGATTTGTAATACTGTACTCCCATGTTATTCTCGTAGGAAGCACTAATATGAGAATCATCCTTGCAAGACCTTAGTGGTACCAGAAGGCACCAGATCAGTCATTTAATGGTGTCTTGGCCTCACTGGTATTAATGTCAATAGAAAGATCAACATATCAGGATCCCATATACGACAAAACAGGACAAAACAGCTTTTCATGCCTCAAGCAGGTGGTAAGCAGAGCCTATTGGTAGAGACAGTGAGTGCTTGCATTGTGAGCACTGCTGTGGTATAGGATTATCCAATCAGGATGCTGCCTATAATACAACATGTCTAGGAGGTAAAAAGATAATGAAAGAAAAGAAAAAGGCAAAAGCATCAAGAGCTTGACTGACTTGCAGGTGAAGCAGGAGTCATGTCTACTTGATGCATTTCATACAGCAGCAATAAGTGGAATGTTACCTGAAAAGCTACAAAAAGCATGTGAACTCTGAAGAGGGTAGGGAACATGACCATGAGGCCAGTGTATAAGCTGAAATGCACATTTTGGTGCAATTTTAAACATATTCAAACACAACAGTGCAAGTTCTTCATAATGGCCTGGTGCACTTTAGCTTGCTCGATGTGTTTACTGGTAAAAGCTACCAATTTTAAACTGATAACAAATTGCCTCCCACCAGGTGAAAACTATATAAATCACACACAGAAGTGATCCTTGGAAATGAAATGTCATGCAGAATAGTACCACACAAGCCAGTCCTTACTGGGAAACAATGAAAAGATTTGTCTGTGTGGAGCCAGAAGTTGGACTTTAAGATCCTTCCAACTTGGGATATTCTGTCACTCTGTGGTTCCCATTTTTCAAGGAAAACACGCATATGCAGTTTTCTGTAACGCACTGAATGAGACGGGAGAAGTGTTATGTGCAAATCAGTCATGGGACAGCTAAACAACCTTCCCTTGGAGGCAGGTCCTTCTCCACCTACAGCTTGTCCTGTTCTGTGACCTGGCTCACAAGCATTGAGAAGATGAAATCAGGGACTATATTTGTTCTCCCTGCCCGGTCATATCTTTCTATAGATCCCAGGCTGTGCCCTGCTTCCTTGGCATGGATCCTAGAGACTAGTAAGCAAAGGAGGGCATAAATCTGAGCCTAGGCGTCTGTCAGGAGTTCATTGAACTAACTATCCATGCTGGGAACAGGTGCACTGAAGGCAAGCAGGGACACTGTCCTATTTGGAGTAATGAGCGAGGGGTTGGAGAAAATTTGTTCATTTCATCTCCCAGAGCTGAGCCTAAACTTTTTACCCTACAAGTAGGTTATTTACCTTCTCCAACTCACAACTGCAGTTAGAGACTTTCCACAAAATGCCAGTCCATGCTAGATCAAACCCCAGCTAATTCTCATTTGCTTCTGTAGTTCATTCTACTTCACTTTTACTTTTGCTCTCTCATTTCTTTTCCAGTCCATTTCACTCCCTGCTCTGACATATTAACCCCAAAGCTGAAGTAGTTCAAAGGCTATGCACAGAATGATTAGTGAATGAAGACAGTCTTTTAACACAACTGTTTCATGAGTAATTTTAAAAGTCAGCTGTCATGAAAAGCAGTACAGACTTACAGCAGCAAGAAACTCATCTCTAATCTATGTTTCATTACCATAAAGCACCATGGGATGGATTTTCAAGTAAGACTTTAGTTTGAATAACATTTTAAGGAGGCATTGCTTCTGAAAGCAGCAGTCCTATCCTCACCTTAGTTATAGATCCTCATTCTTTCTCTAAATATCAGCACAAACAATTGTGTGGCTGGGCAGTGAAACATATCAGCAGTCCTATGCAAATTGAAGTTCACTTCTTCTCCCTTTTTCTTTGTGTTATTATTATGGATCAGTTCCTTGGGCAGTTCCATGGCATAACCATAACAGTATTAGTGCCAACATAGGGCAGGAATGGATGTCTACATCAGAATATTGACACATTGCAATTTAGGGTGATCAGTCTTACTCAATATACATTGCTCTGTTACAGATATAATGATGCATGTAACCATTAAAAACATGAATTGCAGATAAGGCTGTGTAAACAAAATCCCACCCATGCCCTCTTAATGAGGGTAATCTAATCCCTAATTCAAAGAACAATGGCCTGATGGGTGGACAGAAATCTGCAGAATGACTTGTGAAGTGTTCCATATGAAACTTCAGGGCAGGGCACTCCCATGGTGGTGTCTGCAAAGAGACACAGATTCAATTGTAAAGGAAAAAAGAAAACACTGACTGGGCAGAGAGAGGTCTGTCTTACATAAGATCCTTGCTAGCGCACAGTTTTAACCTTGGACTTTTAAGTAAAAACAACCATGCATTCTCAACCCGAGCATTGGTTTTTAGTCATAGAAGTACCAGGTGGCTCCTTCCAAAACTCTGAGGTAGAGAATGCAGCTTGGACTTTCTTTTTGTGGACAAAAATCAAGAAATATTGTTTAACTGTGGAATAGGTCCAAAAAAATGGATTCAAAATCATGTCAACTACCTAAGAAGTTGACTTCCACTGCAACTGCAAGCCAGCGCTTCTGTGTTCAGGACTGGGTAACTAGCTAGCCGGCTGAGAACAACTCACAGGTGAGAGGCATTCATGCCAGAACTGAAAGACGGCTAACTGCAGTGAAAGGGAGCATCCAAAAGAGTCTGTTTTCTGTCCTTAAGATCTCAAAAGTATAACTAGAAAACTAACTGTAGCTGCTTGCACACCACCAGCAGGGTCAGTGGGAGATTCAGGAGCTGAATTTCTGTCTCATAGCAACAGACACACAAGCCTTTACCTGTTAGGATAACAAGAATGTTGGGGACAGCAGTGAGAGATACCTTAAAAGATAGACTTAGTCACATCATGGAGCCATATCTTCCCAAAATTTAGTTCAGCAGCATACCCAACTCTGGGACCTACCTTATTGACTTTCCCCTGAAAAAGACATCCAACCTCTAATTCTTTCTGATTTGCACACGTACATGTGTACAGGATGTTAAAATCTTATGCTAATTAAAATCTTTGTGGATTTTCCTAAATACACCTTGAAGTGACCAACTGCATCAATTTGGGGTAGCTTAAGAAGAAAGAACTCATTCAGAACATAGAGTGGTAGAACTGACTTGCATGGGGTAGGCTGTCTGAAATTCTGTGATGTGTCCTTTCTTTTTCCTTACCATACATCTTGCCTTCGTCTGACAAGATAATCTTCCGCCGTCCGCATGGTGGGTAGATGGCTAGCGCTTCCTGGAAGCTCTGCTCAATGTCCGGACTCCATACACCCTCAGCATCATTGTCAATTGGTTTGTCCAAGGCCTCACTGCCCCCTGAGTCGTTGCTCCCCTCAGGGGAGGTGGGAGAGCTCCACTCGTTGGAGGTAATGGTGCCAGCTAGAAGCTCCAAGGTGCCACGTGGAGAAGCAGACTCTGAACCTGTGTTGATAAACATATCGCATCCATGAGTTAGAAATCCTCCTCTCTAGAAAAATGAGGCTATACTAAAGAAACAAAAAAAAATACTCAGTGAGGAGGGGTTTTACTTCAAGTTTATCTTAAAAGGTGAATCGATCATGTGCTTGATTTCTACTAATGCTGGAGATAGAAACCTTTTCTACAAATGCTTCTGAAACAATAGCTTGCTCCAGTTTCTGTTTGGTTCATTAACTCTCTATCACTTTCCAATTCTCCTCAGAAACTGTCCTCTTGCCTGTGTCTTCATCTCCTAATTTCCTTCTCCTGCTGATGTCATTAATTTTGAAAGAGTTAAACTTTCTGAAGCATGCATACAGCGATTCAGTCTGTATGAAAGACTACACAAAGCAAAGCAGTGATGCATTATCTACTCATTACTGAGCATTGGAGCTGAAATTTTCTCAGATGCTGTTTCATTGCTTTGGAGTTAGTAGTTGGTGCCACTTTTAACACTGACATTTCTTCTCAAGGATCAACCGCACTTCTAAAAAGCAGTTCCTGGAGCCAGGCAGTTTAATGCAATGTCTCCCAAATCTCAGTAATTATATCCTGGCAGGAGCCAAAGGCACCATGAGTAAAAGGATAAAGTAAAAGGATAAAGGCACTAGGTTGCAGGTTATGAGTCCCAGTTGCTTGGACAGTTTCTACTCCTTATCATCAGGACAACCTTAGGCAAATCCATTCAGTTCTCTGTGCCTCTCTGTCCCCTTCATCCTTAACCATTCTTGGGCTATTAAACTGCCACTAGGTACGAGCAGAAACTTTTTCAATTGAACCTAAACAGACAGCTGCTAGCTCTTGAAAACTACAATAAATTGCAGTCTACTTATAAACCCCTATGGCGGAGACTGAAGTAATTAAGTGGAGCTGTAAAAGCTTTCATTCAGAAAGCAAATTCTAATCATACAGCCAACTTCCAGTCGGCCATATAGAAGACAAATGTCTTCTAAGGACACAAGATCATTCCCCTGCCTTAATTCCAAAGCTGTTTACCTTTTTAATAGTTTCATTATCTGAGCCACAAAGAATGTTCACAAGCTGCCATCTGAGATTCCCCAGTTAAATGACAGTGTTCAAAATTTTTGTGTACCATCATGTTCAGCTAGGTAGCAAGAAAATAACAATAAGGCTTTTTTTTTTTTTAATTCATCAAAAGCAACAGAATCATCAAACCCACAATAAACCAGAGAATGAGGAGAGTGCTCTGACACACCAAGTCAGACAAGCTCAGTAATACCAAAGTAAAGGAGGATTGAAGACAAACTTGAGCATGGTCTATGTAGTCTATATCAAAAACTAGCTGGACAAAAAAGAAGAAAAGAAGGTGTGGATATGTCATGCCCCAGTTGGCTAAATACATGTGATGTATATATTACATAAACAAACAAAAAACCCCAAACACAAAGCAGACCCATTCATTCAACTTCAGAAGTTCAAAAAGTAAGGGTTGAGGTCTCCAGAAACTTTCCTGACATCGGCTTACCAAAACATTACATGATACACTCCTTTTTAGCCTTTTTTGTTGTTGTTTTCTTTGGATTTCATGACTAAAAAAATCTTCTCCACAACCATGATAACTAGATTTTTTATTTTTTATTTTTTAGCTAGAAGATGAAATTCTTGACAGTGTTATTTCGAAAGGTAAAGCTGTAAAAAGAGTTGACAACATTAGCTCTCAGATAGTTTTGGTGCTCCTAAATGACATTAGACAGCAGCAGATACCTGTTTTACATCTCTATAGCCCACCAAAAGCTCAGAAAAAATATAATACTGGGCATTTGAATAATTTCTAGACACAGTATACTTCTTACATCATGATGCAGCATTTTAACAACTGGTTCACAGGGAAGTTTAGAAAACCCAGTATAAGATTTAATTTTTGTTAGAATGTTTGGAATATATGAACCACTGGTATGGTGTACCATTTTCCGTCCATCCATTTCAATCCTTACATTAGATTACTTGAATTCTCTCAACCCATACTACAGATTTTCAGAGCTGTAATAAACATGGGAAGGAAGAAAAAACTGTGAGGGGGGCAAAAACGGAGTTCACATTTGGCCTCTAACTGTAGGACAGACATCAGGAGCAGACTGTAAATGGCACTAAATCAGGCAGTGTGACTTTAAGATGCCCTGAAATGAATGGTAATAGTTGGTTCCCTCACCAAGCAACTATTGCCAATACAACTCCTTTCATTGGCAGATGATCAATAAAAAAATAAATATGTGGTTAATTCAAGAGAACCTCTTGCAGGGGAATCAGAGGAGAGAGGTAAGCTTTCTACATGGGGACTTGACATAGAAACAAAAGCTATCTTTTTCAGCTGTTCTTTTGACATTTTCCCAGGCATCCCCATTCCCTGGTAGCTGTTGACACTTTCCATATTTAAAGCACATTAAAATCTCCACAAACACCGGACACAGACTAGTTTTAACTTAGTCTGACAGACTGAGAAATGGAGGGGTTCAGGGAAAAAAAAAAAAAAAGTTTGACATAGTAAATGTATTTGTAGAATAACCTGCATTTGGAGCTGCAGGTCTCCAAACAGCCATCAGGCTCCACACCAAGTGAAAAGATGCACTTAACTGCTCAGCTGTATGACTTTCAAAGCCAGTCACTTTGCTCAAGACAAATCTCCTCCCTAGCAATGCATACACGTAGACAATGCCATCTCCTGAAGAATGTATGGCCAACATAAACATAAAAAGCATTTTGAATTCAGTTCAAGGCTTCATATCTACGCCAAGCACTTTCAGTGACAGAGGAAGCTCTGAGCCCATTCTGATCCAAGCTCCAGAATTAAGTGGAGGAGAAAAAAATACACTCTGTTTGGTTGTGTGTCAACTCCCAAGACTCTCTTCTCTCAGCACTAAAGAAGAGTTGCACTAACTTCATCAGATGTCACTTGTGTATTCAGGGAAGTCCACAAAACCAGAGACAGAATCTGTCAGCTTTATCTCACATTGGTGAGAAACAAAGCATGCTCAACCTGTTCCTTCCCCTTTTGAATCCCCTGGATAGGCACATGTATTTTGGACATCATCTGACTTTAATCCTTTCTCATTAGAGCAAGTTTTGCCAGAGGTTCCAGGCTTGGCATTTGTTCTCTTCAGTTTCCGCCAATTTGAACCTTATACTCCTCCACTCTCACATTTCTGGTCTTGTACCTTACAGTTGTTCTTATTCTGAACCCATTCTTTTACTGAGAGATTAACTACGTTCCTTTGTGGTCTCCAGTGATGCATTCTCCACCAGGATAAAAGACACACAGGCTCCTCACAGCACCTCCACCTCCTCACCACAGTATCTCTATTTCCTTGTTACATTTCCCTCTGTTCAAACACTGTTTCTTATTTACTCTTGGTCTCTGTTCTTATTTCTGTCATGGCCCATCTCTTAACACAAATCACAAAGACAGGCTTTGGGGTCAGTGGAAAGCCAAGCCGTGAAAAAAGCACATAAATATTTCACCTCCAGCAGATTCAGTTTAATTGTTCTGATGCTGGCAATTTCAATGCTAACTCTCTCCTTTCACACATGGCATCTCATTGAGATTCAGAGATCCTGCAAGGCCAGAGCGCTCCCAAGAGACCTTCAATGAGGTCTCATTGACAGGGATTGCATCTTTTACCAACTCCATACTCTGACACATATACTTTCTAATATCAGTCCCACAGTCATTACTGTTGGTAACAGTTTCCTTTCAAGTGTTTCTGGCAGCTGTTCAACACAAAACACTTTACTGAGGATATCTATAAGTACGTTTGTGATAAAAGGAAAGCTAGAGAAATAGTGGGCCTTCTCCAGAAGGAGATGGGAAACCTAGATATGGAGAAGACAATGACTTTTTTTTTGCCTCAGTCTACACCATCGAGAGCTACAACCACATAGCCCAAGCCCCAGAGGCAAAGGCAGGGACTGGGAGAATGAAGAACCACCCACTGTAGGAGAAGGTCAGGTTCAAGACCATCTAAGGAAGCTAAAGGTATACAAGTCCATGGGAATTGATGAGATGCATCTGTGGGTCCTGAGGGAACTGGCAGATGTAGTTGCTAAGTCACTGTTCATCATATTTGAGAAGTTTTCAGATGACACCAAGCTTAATGGTGTGGTTCACATGCTGGAGAGAATGGATATCATCCAGAGGGACCTGGACAGGCTTGAGAGGTGGGCCTGTGAGAACCTCATGAGATTCAACGAGACCAACTGCAAGGTCCTGCACCGAGGCCAGAGCAATCCAAAACACAAAAACAGACTGGGTAGAGAATGGATTGAAAGCAGCACTGCTAAGAAGGACTGGGGGGTGTTGGTTGACAACAAGCTCAACATGAGCCAGCAATGTGTGCTTGCAGCCCAGAAAGCCAACCGTATCCTGGGCTGCATCAAAAGGAGCATGGCCAGCAGGCTGAGGAAGGTGAATCTCCCCCTCTGCTCTTGTGAGACCCTACCTGCAGTAATACGTTCAGCTCTGGGGACCCCGACAAAAGAAGTATATGGACCTATTAGAGTGAGTCCAGAGGAGGGACATGAGGATGATCAAAGGACTGGAATACCTCTCCTTATCGAGACAGGCTGAGGGTGTTGGGGTTGTTCAGCCTGGAGAAGAGAAGATTCTGGGAAGACATTATAGTGACCTTCCAGTACCTAAAGGGACCTACAAGAAGGCAGGAGAGGGATTATGTTGATAAGACAAGGAGTAATGGCTTTGATCTAGAAGTGGGTAGATTTAGCCTAAATATATGGAACAAGTTCTTTACTGTGAGGGTGGTGAGGCACTGGAACAGGTTGCCCAGGGAAGTTGTGGATGCCATGTCCCCGGAAGTGTTTAAGACCGGGTTGGATGGGGCTTTGAGCAACCTGGTCTAGTGGGAGGTGTCCCTGCCCACGGCAGGAGGGTTGGAACTAGAGGATCTTTAAGGTCCCTTCTAATCCAGACCATTCTATGATTCTATATGAGAAATTTTTGCCAGCTATCTCCAGTTATTCAGTTTTCTTAGAGCTGCTCTTTCCGTAAGACTTCCCCTACTATATATCTGTCCCCTTTCCCCGCTGAAACCAGTATCAGGCACAACACACTAACCAGAGATGTCCCTGTTCACTCCTCCCAGGCAGCAGTGCTTGCCAGCACAGCCTTGTGAAATCTGACAGTGTGGTTCCAGTCTTGCTTCTGAGCTGGCTGCGCTCTGAGCAATTCACTTTACCATGGAAGTCTCTTCAACCTTTGTCTTGTTCAATGGAACCGCAAGCTGTTGGGGCAGGGACTGTTTCTCATTACAGGTTTTCTTTGATGTTTGCAAAAAAAAATGAGCAACTCTGGCATTCACTTCAAAGTTACAGGAGTCAAATACTGCTACTATCAAGGATCTGAACCACAACATTTTCAGAGAACCTTACAATGGCTCGAGTTGGAAGGGACCTTAAAGATCATCTAATTCCAAACCCCCTGCCATGGGTACGGACACCACCCACTAGATTAGGTTGTCCAGGGCCTCATCCAACCTGATCTAACACCTCCAGGGATGAGGCATCCACAGCCTCCCT
Organism: Cygnus olor; assembly: GCF_009769625.2. Taxonomy (NCBI): domain Eukaryota; kingdom Metazoa; phylum Chordata; class Aves; order Anseriformes; family Anatidae; genus Cygnus; species Cygnus olor. The sequence goes on from NC_049169.1 coordinate 102,373,641, forward strand.
GGGCAACTTGTTCCAGTGCCTCACCACCCTCTGAGTGAAGAATTTCTTCCTGACATCTAATCTAAATCTCCCCTCTTTTAGTTTAAAACCATTCCCCCTTGTTCTGTCATTGTCTGCCTGAGCAAAAAGTTCCTCTTCATCTTTTTAATAAGCCCCTTTTAAGCACTGAAAAGCTCCAGTAAAGTCACCCCAGAGCCTTCTCTTCTTCAGGCTGAACATCCTCAGCTCTCTCAGCTTTTCTTCATAGGAAAGGCTTACTTTCTTCATTTTCATGTCTCATTCACAGAAACAGTAAAATAAAGGACTTCAAACAAGAATGAGTTCAGCCAGAAGGGAGTATGTCCTGCTACTCAAGCTATAACTTCATAGGAGTAGTGTATAATAAGAAAACCTGGAAACAGCAACGACCAATTACTTCCACCCAGAACATGTTAAAAAATTAACTTAGCCAATGCAGTCATACAAGATTTGGGTTTAGAAAAGTAACAGTTTGGAATACTGTGAAATGTATTGCATAGGGTATAACGGAGCATAGTGTTGAAACTTACCAGAGGAAAATGGTGGGGAAATTTTATAGCATACTATAACAATAGCTCAGATCCTCTGAAACAGTTGAATGAGTGCAATCAGTGGATGACTAGCTCCAAGTGAGTACAATTTGGAGACTGCAGGGGAAAAAAAAAAGTACTAGAAGGGGAAAAGGTGGAAAAACAGTTACACAACAATAACTGAATGATGTCTGAAGTTTACAGACAAAAGAGGACAGAAATCATTAACATGTTGTGTTTACAAGGACTCTACAGAGAAAAAAGAAAAAAAAAAAAAGATGCAACTGTAGCATGACCAACTAGCTCTAAACTAACTAGTAGGGTATAACGCTTCCACAGCACCCTAGCCACCAGTTATTCAGGCTCCCCGAGGTGTTACAATCTAGTCATTAAATTGGCCTGGAGCCAGTACTACTTTAAGTTCCATCAGAAGGTCCAGCAGTGGTGGAAGCAAGTGAGAACAGTTCACGGAGCCTTTGAAGGGTCTCCACTCACTCACTCTACAACTTATCCAACTGTTGAGATGGGCTACAACCTCGGCTTTTGCCCTTGGACTTCTGCAATCCTGGGGCAATGCTGGCTATTCCCTCTGAATGCCCCTATTCACCCAGGACACCAGAGTATTGCTGACTAATCCTGAGAGTAAAACCAGTTAAAATAGGTGTTACAGGCAGTAGGTGAAGCAAAAGCTCTTAATAGGCAGCAGCATCAGGCAAGGAAGAAAAGAGAATCGAGATTTCCCTCTGTGTGTCGTGTAAGGTAATATAATTATTACACCTACAAACTGCACTGTGAGACTTTTGTCTCCATCCAACCACTGAGCAAAACTGGTTTACAAAGGAACAAGCACTTCTGGCCTTGGATCATATTCAACATATAAGACTGAACTCCAGCTCAATGCTTATGATTTTGTGCTAGGCACAAAATCAAGCTTGGTTTGCTTGCTACACTGAAATTGTCCGCAGCAGATACTGTACAAAAGGCACCTGACTTCATGACCAAAGCAAAGCAATGCTTTTAAATTATTGCAGTAGCTGACCTCTGGCTGAAACAGAGAGAGGATGTAGTGTCCAATGCAGTGATATAAATCAAAACAAGGAGAAAGGAGAACTTCTATCAGTGCAGCACTGGATAATGCAGTCAGATAGGGTGTGATGACAGAAGACTTTGTGTGGCCTTGCACGCTATCCAGTCAGGTACATTTGTGATAAAGAAAACAGAACAGAGTCTTGCTGCCCTAAAAGGAGGAAGAAGAAAAACAAAACCACCCATATCAAACAAAAACAAACAACAGCAACAAAACCCCAAATCTAACAACAAAACATATGCAGGCTCAAAGGTTTGGTGTGCTCCCACTGTCCCAGGGGTGGCCAACTCGTGGCTCAATCCCTAGCCACAGGCAACCCATTCACAGCCCCAACACAGGCTACATGGCAACACAGGCTGCGCTTTGGACTGAGAAAGTGACAACTACACCATATACATGTCAGCTGGGAGAGAAAACGAGCCAGCAATGGTAGCTGAGATTGACACTGCCAGGTTGCCCTGGGATTGAGCCATACACTGGGTTGACTCCAGCCTTCAACGGAACTATATAATTCCTGGGGAGTCAGGAAAAAAAAAAAAAAAAAAAAAGGTTGTGGTAGGGTGAAGGTGGTTAGCCACCCTTATACTAGCAGCAGTGGTCACCAATAGCCCTTCTTTCAACAGTCGCCAAGCTAATTAGAGAAGAATTAACCAGGAAGAGCTCCAATAATTGTGTTCCCCTTCTATCACAGAATTTTTAGTAGTGTTATTTAACATGTTATTTAACACAACTGCCTCTTTGAGTATACAGAAATGTAGAGGGTTTACTGATTAAAATGACTTCGATCTTACCAAATCAAATTTGAGGGAGAAGCAAGTCGTGCTTACCATTTTCCCAAAGAGTATTCTTCACTTAATTGTTAAATGAAATGGGACCTTTAGTAGGAACCTAAAAAATATTTACTCCTAAACTCACTGTTCCGAAAATTTCACCATCAGGCTAAAAAAGCCCGTATTTTACCCATGGAAAAGAAATATAGCACAAAGACCTACCTAAGTGTATCACCCAATGATGAAAAATCAGACTGAGGGCAAGATCCAGCCAAGAATGTCAACACTAGGAAAGGTGAACTTTAAAAGTGATTTGTGAATGCAGATGCTTTAACTTCAGAGGGGCTCACTTTTCTCAGGACCGATATTTAACACTTTCTGGAAATTGAGCATCTTTTGAGTCTCCTGTCAAGCAGCATAAAATTGATGGACTCATAGCGTCCTGTCTTTTTATGATACCCAAATTAAATTCTTATTTCTCAATCCTGCCTTCTGTTAAGGATGTCTCTCAGCCTCACCTCTTTCAACTGGTGATAGGATATGAGGGAATTGCTTAAAGGTCTGACAATATAAACTCAGATTGGATGTTAGGAAAAAGTTCTTCACTGAAAGGCTGGCCAGGGAACTGATCATGGCCCCAATCCTATCAGTGTTCAAGAAGTGTTTGGACAACACTCTTAAAAATGTGGTTTAACTCTTCAGTTGCCTCATTTAGAGTCAGGAGCTGGACTTGATGATCCTCATGGGTCCCTTTCAACTCAGGATATTTTATGATTCTATGATTCTTTTCTAGGACTCAGGGGGTACATGTCCCAAAACAGCACAACTGTTACATACTTCGGTTCCCATAACACCAGTGGCAGAATTTCACATGAACTTAGACAGGAAACAAATGTTTGCAAATCTCATCTAAAGCTCTGAAAGTGTTTAGCTCCAAAACTACGGCCGGTCTTCAACAAAAGCAATAGCTGAACCAGAGCTAAGAGTCTTACAACAGAATAGACACAAGCACTAACCACAATGCACAAGCAGTCAGATTTCCACATTTTCATTGCTTTCAGGCGGCCTATGTTGCAGGCATAATCTGTGTGCCTCCCTCTCCAGCCAGGGCTAAAGAAGGCCTTTACTAAAGCCTTAAGACAGAAGCAAACCACAAACAGGCAGAACAGGTATATTAAATGGGACCTCAGTTCAGTCAACATTAATTAATTATTTAAGCATGTGTGCTGATTTTAGAAGGAGTTAGACAGGAGCTTAAAGGTGTTTTGATACACCTTTTTGATACGCCTAAGTAAAGATCAACCATGAAATATCTGCATCATCTGTTAGAGCAGGTCCAAAAGATGTTCAGAGGGCTGGAGCACCTGTCCTATGAAAACAGGCTAAATTGGGGTTATTTAGCCTGGAGACAAGAAGGCTATGGGGAAACCTTATAGCAACATTCCAGTGCTTAAAGGGGGGCTGCTAGAGAGACCATGGAAGGACTCTTTATCAGGTGAGTGTGTTGACAAGACAAGGGGTAGTGATCTTAAACTAAAAGAGAGTAGATTTAGATTAGATATATTAGGAAGAAATTCTTTACTCAGAGGGTGGTAAGGCACTGGAACAAGTTGCCCAGAGAAGTTGTGGATGACCCATCCCTGGAAGTGTTCAAGGCCAGGTTAGATGGGGCTTTGAACAATCTAATCTAGTAGGTAGCATTTCTGCCCATGGCAAGGGGGTTGTGGGATTAAGTGATCTTTAAGATACCTTCCAACACAAACCATTCTATGATTCTGCAATCATAGGAATAAGCCCTGCTCACCACTGCTAACCACATTCTCTCCAAGGATTCAGAAACCATCACAGCTCAGTTTTGTAGTACACAGTCCACCTGAAACATGAAGCAGGTGAATATTGCCTACTTACAGATAAGATGATTGTTTCTTGAGGGCTAACGCTCAGGAAAGTCCACCAGATTTGTTCTTTTGTAAAGAAGTCTGAAAATTCCCAACAGACAAGGAGATTCCAGCCATTTTGGACTGATTCCAGTTCTCCCATTGGCTTGATACAAAATGCAGTAAAGCTGTCCACAACTCAGACTAGTCAGAACTCTCCCCTCTCAGTTGTGACAGTAAAGTCATTTCCAAGCTGTTGAAAATACAGTGATTTCATAGAAAGCAAGTGAAAACCATGAGAACCTGGTAAGTACAGGTCCAACACTCAAACTGGAATCACTAAGCATAGAAAGATGAAACAGAAAGAGCAAAACTGAAAAACACAGGTTAAACTTGCTTCAGGATATTACAGGAAAGCACAAACCTTTTGATTGATCTCTTTGTCCTTCCAGACCCTTCTTCCCAGGAAGGTCAACAGGTTATATACCTTCTGTTGGATTAATCTACAGGAGGAACAGGGGCAGACAGCCAAGCAAAACTAGACTCTTAAAGGGACACAGACAACCACAGACTTAACTCCAGTTTTTAAAGCACATTCTTACAAATTAAACTTGTGACCAAAAACAGTGAAAACCGTGTTTTTCCCTTTCTCAGTTATTTTACCACGTGGGGGAAAAAAAAATTACTTTGTTTCCCCTGTACAGTAATTTTATTCTGTTGTGTAGATCTTTCACAAAGAAATGGGAAGGGGAAATAAATACTATTATTTAGTTAAAAAAAATAAACTAAATCAGTAAGTGTACTTGGAGAAAATCATCTTATGCAACCCTCTCTTCAATACCTCTCTCTTCTTTTCCCCTAAGCTGACAAGATTTTCACACAAAGAGAACCTGTCTAAATCCTGCTAGTTCAGTATCAGTGAGCTGGATTCAAGGACCTGCTATACTGATGTATGATCAGGTAAGAAGAATACCAGCAAATCTTTCCTCCCTTTCCATTTCAGCATACACATGCTCAGTGCTCTTTTGACTTTTCTTCCTTTAGTTAAAGCACAGCAGTCCTGGTTACAAGAGATTAGATTTTGACTGGACGTCTATCATTAATGTTTACCATTGTATCAAGGAAGGCACAGTGAGAACCATGCTAATTTATTTTGTCATTGGCAATAGCAAAGCAGATGCTTCAAAGCCTTGCATCCAGCCACTGGCACTCATGTCTCAGTACAGCAGAATAAAACACCTCCCTTTTAGCAAACATACTCTAATGAAAGTAGGACTCAGTAATTATAAGCCTACAATGGAACAGAAAAACAGAGCCAGTGACTCAGTCAGTGGCACAGGGAACTGGAAAACCTGCCCCTCCCTAGCAGGAAAACGTCTAATTCATATGGTGTTAAAAACAAAGGGGAGTGACTGCATCATCTCCAGAAAAAGGAGGACCTAACGGGCAGGGGAAAAAGAGCAAAACAAAAAAAAACTCACCACCAACAAAAACCAAAGAACTCCAGTCATCTAGTCTCAGACCTTGTAATGAGCTCCAAGCATGCAAATTCCAAACTTTTTACAAGGCTCTTCACTAGATCACAGCTCCACAACTAAGGTGTTGGGCATTTAACATGGTGATGGGCATAACGGAGAAGTTGGGGCAGAGAAAGAAGCATACCATAATCAATGAAGACCATGGCTTCATAAACACTGTAAATCTTGATAAACTTGATTGCTCTTCAAAGGAGGACAGAATTACCATGAAGCTACAGAATGAAAAGAATAGAAGTGCACAATGTGATAGGTTAAGATTTAGAAAAGCATTTACTACTCTCTTCAGGAAATAAAGATTGAAAAAAAAAATCAAATTGGCTTGTATAGCACTGCTCATATTATTAGAAAATTAACTAACACTTCAAAATTAAGTGTAATGGTATATACTAATGGAACAAACAGGTACAGGGGGCACCTGCTGTTTTGCTGCAGAGATCTTTGGTAGTCCGGTTTTCTTTGACATCTTAATGATGTAAAACTGAATAAAGGAAATGTTAATGAAACCTGCAGATGATACAGAATAAAGTTTACAAACACCAGTGGATATAGGCAACTCAAAAGGATGGCTGACAAATAAACAAGAGAAGGGGATTAAGGGGACACAGATTAGAGTATCTGGAAAAAGTAATGCCAAGAAACTGAAGAAACCTCAAAGAAGAAAATATCAAATACTTCTAAAATTTTGTAAGACCATTGTAGGTTTTGTCTGCCTATGCTCAGTTATCACTTCAGGCAACAGAGAGAGATGAATTACCTCCAACATCTTGCAGAAACAACAACAAAAACAAATAGTCTCATTGCTAGTCTGTAAGAACTTAAGTGTAAATGCAAAAGAGAGAGAAAACCAATAATTTCACTGAAACATGCCAAGGCAAAACCTGTTGCGGTAGACTAAGAAAAATCAGTCTAAATTTCTGGAAATCCTTACTAATGTTAAAAAAAACACTGGGCTATGGAAAAGCTGCCCAAGAGAATTGCTAGAAGATTTGTTGCATGGCACTTAGGAAAAAAAATAAATCAACAAAGGACAAATATGAGGTATATGGAAGGTGTATTTTTTTTAAAAAAAAAAAAGTAACACTGATTTTTGCTTCCTTAAGATACAGTTTTGTGGCCAGATAAGACAAATTGTTTTGACTACCACAGTAGTAACTGTAAACATGGTCCAAAGAACTACTTAAGGCAGGATAAGATGGCAATGCTGCTAAGATGGCAATGTTGCTTCTTCCCCTACTCCCCACCCCCTACTCATCGCACCCTCTTCTCCAAACACAGCACTATTTGTATGAATATATAATTAACTGGACTGGGGAACACATCTGGTTTGGTTGGCCTCCCCTGGCCCAAGTCACTAAATGGCTGCACAAGTATCCATGGAATCGACAAAGGAAAGAGGTAAGACAAGTACAGGAAGGGACAGTCTGTGCAGACAAGTTCTGTCTTCAGCAGTGCCAGCCTAAAGAATTTGTTGGTCTGCACCTTGAATTCTATTGTGATGAAACCAAGAGTTAAAAGATACATTCAGAGGAGAAAAAAAAAAAACAAACAGTACTAAGGAAAGCTATGATTGAGTATAATGCCACTCCGGAGATAATCTCAAGCAGCAGCTATCAGAAATTGTGCTTTTCAGCAACCTCCTCAAAACTGTACTTACTGTTTTTGAGTTCTGTGAAACAAATATCCGAGTAAAAGAACCACCAGTAACTCTTATTTTATTTTAAACCACGGGAAGATTCTGTGCCATGGAGCCCTTCTTTACAGAGCCTGGCAGTGCTGTCCTCATACAGTTTTCCCACAAAAAGTTTCGTAGTACAGGAATATTAAAACACTTACCACAGTAATAACCTAAAATACTTTAAAGCTGTCAATAAAATTTACTTAAAAAAATCTAAAAGATGCAGTGGGAACCAAGAGAGTGGGGAAGATGCTAACCCCCATTCGCAATAGTAATCCTTGTGCACACTAGATCATTCCCAGATCACCTCTGAGGGGTAAGAACAGTGAGCTGATGCTCCAGTTTAGAGATGATAAATTTGCCACATGCTCGAGTTTGAAAAATCCAGACCAGGTTTTAGGAAAACCCTGTGAGGTGACCGCACTGACTGGCTGCCTTTTGGTCTGTGAATTAAAGTGCCAAAGAGCCTCACATCCAACAGCCTTAATAAAGAAGCCCCTCTATGTTCATTACAGCACAGTGCAGCCTCTTTGCTGTAGTGAGAAAAATCTGTCGCGACCAAAAGTTTTCAATTGTACCAGTGATAGTATAGCAGCTGCAACAGGGCCCTAGCCTGGAAAAACCCTGTCTGTTTTCCCCCTTGTTCTGTTCATCTTACTCCTCCCTCCCCATTACTTTATTCCCCATCATACTGCCCACCTCCTTCTGTAAAAGGAAAAATAAGATCTTTTCCATCTACATGGGCAGATGGACAGACAGGTGAATGAGTGCTCCGCTCAGTTTGCGCACAGACAGCGGAATCAAGTCTAAGGGAAACCAATCTGTTCCGAGTAAAGAGAAACAAGAAAAAAAAAACCTGCCTTGCTACCTACCTCCCGTCTAAAAAGTATTTTGTGTTGTTTATTTATAGCTGATCTGCAAAGCTCTGCTCTTAAGGTTAGAAAGTAACATGTGTGTAACTTCAGGTTAAATAAAAACAAAACAAACTTGGTGGCATTAGTCCTTAAAATATCTTAAGGAGTTGCATGTTTTCCCCCTTTCCACAAAAATATATATATATATATATATATATATATATCTTTAGTATCCCACACAAGGAGTTGTTTAAAAGGATTTATATACATAAGACAAAAAATTACTTAGGGATGTTCATTTGCCTTTTTTTTTTTTTTTAAATCTTTTCCAGAAGCATGCCACCCAAACTCAACTCTTCCAACTTCAGAGAAACTCATCTAGGAAAACAGTATTCCCTCATCTTTTGTTAAATGCCCTATAACAGCCCAAATACTTTCTCACGGTTGTTTTTGCTTATCTTTTTTTTTTTTTCAAAAACACTTTTTGTAATTTACACCAGAATTTATATCCTTAATACAGAAAGTGCTGATCCTCCTCTCTACCCCCCATACCCTAAATTTCTTTACTAAAGGCACAGAAACCTATTTTTTCAATGAAAAGCGCTAGCAGTTTTCTGCTGATGCACCACGCCACCGAGACCCCAAAGTCTCGGCGCAGGCACGGAGCGGGGGAAGGCGCCAGCAGCCTCCATTGAGAATTTTCTGATCGCTTCCTTTGTACGTCCGTGTCTCCTCCGTCGCACATGACTAGCTTCAAATCCCTCCTTTCACTCTTCCTCCGGCAGGCACCCGGTCCCCTTTACCCCGCGGGAAAGCGACCGTAAAAGAGCGTGTCCTGACCTGAGCGAGGCAAGAGCAGCTGCTGTTCCGCAAAGGCAGAGAGGACCGGCTTCAAATCCTCCTTCTGCTCCAGGACTTTCTGCCAAAAGAGCAGATGAGAGTTATTAGGGATGTGTCCGTCCCTCTCCCCCGCCTGATCCCCACCCCCGAGCCCGTGGGGCTAAGGGCAGGGGTTGGGGAAGGCGGAGCGGGAGGAACCGCTTCGCGCTCGGTGCCGCCACCGCCAAGTCGGAGCGAAAAAAGTTGCCGGGAGCCGCGGCTGCCCTCGGGGCGGCTCCGGGATGGGCTCCCAACACCCTCCCCCCCCCCCCCCCCCCTTCCCCATCCCGACGGCGGGGACGGAGCGAACAAAGCCGGGCTGGGCGCTGCCGCCGGGCGGGCTGCTGGGGGGCGACCGGGGGCGGGCAGGGGGCGACCCGGGGGGCGAGGGGGAAGCGGCCCCAGGCGCAGCCCGGGCCGGCGCTGCCAACTCACCTCGAGAGCTCGGAGCGGCTGGCGGGACGGCAAGCCCGTGCGGTGGCTGGGCAGGAGTTTGGGAGGAAAAGGGAGGGTTTTTATTTCCCCTGGAGTTTGAAACGAGGAAGTGAGGAATGCGAGGAATGAGAGCTGGTATGAAATGAACGCGGCCGAGGGAGGGGACTCCCGTCTAACGTAGAGGCTGGAGCAGGGCTAGAGAGGGGGCTGGCCGGGGGGGGGAAGGAGAGGAAGGCGAGAGAAAGGCCGAGGCGGAGTTGGGAACAAAACACAGCAGGGATCGGCGGTCTCTGGCTCCGGGCCGTGCGTGCCCGGGGAGGAGGGAACGCGGGGCAATGGCCGGAAGAAAAGACCTGCGGAGGCGGGGGCGGGCTGCCCCCTGAACAGAGGAGCGGAGGAAGGAAACTCCAGGCGGCCGCCAGGGAAAAGCGGAGGCGGGGGGAGGCGGAGGGCCGGCGAGGGGCTGGCCGCCAGCAATCAGTGCGGCTGCGAGGGCGGGCTGGGAACTTGTAGACGCCGTCCGGGACGGGACGGGCTCGTCCCCTGGAAGCAGCCAGCCTCATCCCCGGGACCGCAGCCGCTTGCCCTGCGCCTTCCCAGCGCCGGGGGTGCGGAGCCCCGAGGAGCGGCCGGCCGCCCGCCCGCCCCTGCGCTGCCCTCCCCGGCCGCCGGGTCCCGTGGCCCCCGTCGGAGCTGCCCTGCAGCGCCGCAGCCCGGGGGAGAGGCGCTGGTCCCGCGGCCAGCTCCTCGCAGCCAGGCGTGACCCGCAGGAAACGCCGCTTCGGAGCCCCTCGGGGACGTGACTTCCACCCCGCGTAGCTGAGCCGCTGCAGAACAAGCCGGCCCCAGCACCGCAGGAGTGCTTACAGCAGTTTGACTGTCCAGAGAGCATCCCAGAAAGGAAATTACTCACTTAACAGCAATAGGACGTCCTCTGCAGCTTTTTCTCAATCGCTCTCGCAGGTAGTTGACTTTAAAATGGCTTCCATTTTTCTGTGGGGCTCTATGCATCCCTTTTCTGCCTTCCCTTCACAGTCCTCCCTCATTTGCAAAGCACGCTCCATGACCCATCACTACATGGACAACACGCTGTGGCCCCACGCATGCTCTGGCACAGCCACCAAAGTAGGCAGTCCCATCTTGGTAGCAGGCCTTTATTTGCTTACACCTGCCAGACTTACCTTGGGGCAGGTCAGTTTGAACCATGCCCTTTGGCTGGTCTGGTTCACTACATAGCTGCTCTTTTCCTACCCATTCAATCAGCTTCAGCTACCCTTCCCTGTAACACATCTATTTCTGAACTCCCAGCCTTCTGAACTCCTTGCTGGCCTGTTGTGCTCACAGCAATCTAGAAGGCGGCCACCGAGTTATTTTCCTGAATGCCTGTTTTACCATGCATCTCCATGCTTAGCTGACACTGCCTGGCTCTTCCTCATAGCAACAAATAACAGTACATCTTCACCATTAAGTCCTAAGGGTCCTTTGGGGTCTTTTATTATGTTTCTTTCTTGGTGGTCTCTTCTGATCAGTGATCAGTCCCCACTGTGTTCCTGTCCCACGGTGGTCCTGTTTGATTTCCATTTCCCTTCTTTCTCCTTTCCTGTTGTTACATTTGGAAATCGACCACCATTAACACTCGAGAAAGCAGGACCATGGTCGAAAACATGCCAAGGGAATTCAGCTATTTCTGTTTGGAGCACTGTAAGCATGAGAACACTTTTTTTTTTTTTTTTTTTTTGCCTGTGTACCTTTTTTTTCTTTGCTTGTGTACCTTTATCCCCCTTTTAGTTCTAATTATTTGAACGAAATGTTTATTCTACTATTTCATTTAAATGAAAATTATTTATTTGTACAAAAATCTCCCCAGCTTTAAAATCTGTTTTGCATATCATGAGACCCAGAGAAAACTTTATCTTTAGGCTATTGTGCTAAAATGCAGAGTATCATATTAATCAGCATTGCCCCACTCTTTCCTGATAACGTCCCTGCTTGTCTGTCTCTGCTATCTCTTGTCCTAAACCTATTTAGAAAATTTTGAGTGAGAATTCGGCATTTTGTGCCACATAGCACAAGGGGTCCAGGCCAAAGAAATACCAGGCAAGTAACAATAATGACTTGAAAAAGAAGCAAATTGATATAAGCCTATTGCATTTTTTTAAGTGTGTGCAAACTGCATAGTTTAACCACTGTAGAAAAAGTAGCAAAAATCATCTCTTTTCAAAGGTATACATATACTAGAAAATTTTGACCAGCACTAGAAAATGATGATACAAAGAGACTGATTGCTGCACTTGAGTTGGAAAGCCACATTCCAAAGCAAGCAGATCATCCTGGTAAAACAGCAAGTTTAGTATATGTAACTACATCCTATTAGGGGCTGTGGGCAGTGCAGCTGCATCAGCAAAATAATCAAACATTTTCATGTCTTCAGCAAGTGACTTTGTCACAGATGCCTCATGTATACATAGCTACCTGTGGCGGAATTATGATAAAGTTGGCTTTGTTTAAAACTTCAATATATTGAAGAAATGCAAAAAGAAATATGTTAAGCTTTTGGAAGAACAGAAAGAAGTTCATAACTCTCTGTTGCAGAGAGAAGACTGTAAACAGGACCTAAACACATCTTAGAGCATCAGAAACCAGGTGGCAAAAAAAACTCCTTCAAAAATGTACTCTTGTGATTTGGAAGGCCAGCTCCACTCTATTTTAATTGTGGTTTTTTTTTTCTTTTGTTTTCAAGTTTAGCAGTGATGAAGATAACTGATATCAGAAATGCTTTTTAGTACTCTTATAATTACTTTTCTTTGTAGCAAAATGCAATAAGCGTTTTATTTTATGAATACATAAGGAAAACGTTTTCTGGCAAAACTGTAGGAATCAAAAGTATATACAGTATAAGACAAAAATATAACATTTAATGAAATTATTATTTTGTTGTTGTTATATAAAGCCCTGTAATTATCACATTTAGCCACTGTTTCTATTAAACTGTATTTTAAAACATGTAATTTTATGAAAACCTTTTTTTTTTTTATATTAAATGTAGCTCATTTCTTATAACATCTGACTATGATTTCTAGGCCCGGTCTCACAATTATGTGACCAGCATACAGTTTTGCTCACATTTCCCTGCCGAATCAACACAGCTCAAAGAAAAAGAATTGAAGCCTATTCCTTCCTGTGAATCATCACACAAATTGTTTGCAGGACTCTAGTCAATCACATATGGAAACTCACTCAGGAGAAGAGAGTATTTTTTTTTGTTATGTTTTATTACTGATGGTAATGTGGAAGCAAACTATTCTGCCTAGAACAGAAAGCAGAGGGAGCTGGACAACTTGATCAGACCTAATTCCCCAACCCTTCACTCTGTTTGTCTGAATGATTTTGATATCCAGCTTTTAAAATAGTCACTTTTCACAATAAAATAGTATTACTTTAATAATGGGCTCGATTCAATTAAGCAAGACTGTACAGTTCAAAAGATACAAGAGATAACAGTGAGTAGAGGGATCTTTCATGGCAGGGTTTTTGATTCTTACCACTTCATAGTTGTAGCAAGCTCTTTTCCCTGTTAGTAAGGAAGCCCTCACACCACAGTTTCTCTTCTACTAATCTTCATAATTATATAGCGGGCCAACCACTTGGCCCTAGAATACTTTAGTTTCTTTCTTAGTTCTGGATTTCAGCTGTAATAGTGCAGCACTGCAGTTACTTACAACAGTTTGACATTACAGCAGAGAAGATGAGATTCTTTTCTCTGTCAAAGAAGGAGTCTGTCCGTAGTTGAGTTTCAAAAGATTTTGCACAAACTCCCAGCTCTTGACCTGTAAACCATGGGGAAGACGTTGCTTGTCTTCTATAACAGGGACAGGAAAACCTAATTCAATTACTGGGCCCTGCACTTGGATCACAACCCCATGCAATGCTACAGGTTTTGGGGAAGAGTGTCTGGAAAGCTGCCTGGCAGAAAAGGACCTGAGGGTTTTGGCTGACAGCTGGCTGAATATGAGCCAGCAGTGTGCCCAGGAGGCTAAGAAAAACAGCATCCTGGCTTGTATAACAGTCTAGCCAGCAGGACCAGGAAAGTGATTGTCCCTCTGTACTCGGGTCTGGTGAGGCCGCACCTCGAGTACTGTGTTCAGCTTTGGGCCCTTCACTAGAAGAAAGACATCCAGGTGCTCGAGCATGTCCAAGGAAGGGCAACGAAGCTGGTGAGGGGTCTGGAGAACAAGTCCTACGAGGAGTGGCTGATGTAAACTAGGGTTATTTAGCCTAGAGAAAAGGAGGCTCAGGGGAGAGACTATTGCTTTCATCTACCTTAAAGGAGGTTGTACTGAGGTGGGGGTCAGTCTCTTCTCACAAGCAACAGAAATAACCTCAAGTTGTGCAAGGGAGGTTTAGGTTGGTTACTAGGAAAAAAAAAAAGTCTTCACTCAAAGGATTGTGAAGCATTGGAACAGGCCATCCAGGAAAGTACGAGTCACCATCCCTGGAGGTATTTAAAAGATGTATAGTGGTGTTTAGTGACATTGTTTAGCAGAAGACTTGGCAAAGGTAGGTTAATGGCTGGACTTGATCTTTAGAGGTCTTTTCCAACCCAAATGATTCTACGATTCTATTCTACAGATTCTATGACAACTGAGAGATTTAGAGCTGTTAATACCAGAAAGTTAATACCAGACTGTGACACTATACTAAGTACAGTATAATGCAATTATTATGCTGACACTAACAAAAAACAAAACAAACAAAGATCCTCTGCATCTGCTGCTACCAAATTCAGCAGCAAAGCTTCAGTGAAAGTAGGACTGAGCCATAAGAGGGCAAGACATTATTCACTCTTTGATGTCTGTGAGCCAAGGAGCTGTTAGTCTACTAGGCCTGCCTTTAGGATTCATATTTAACAATATAACATGCTTCCATCCTTGTTTAAGATCTTGGGATTTCATGAACATTACATTTACATGCAAAGGTAAGTGAGCGACAACTAATTGTGTACGAGAGCAACTGCTTAGTAGAACCTCTTGCTCAGTTTTATCTCTCAACTAGATCTAATTTCACTCAGAAGGAAATAGTGGAAAAAAAAAAAAGAGGTGGTATGCAGCCAGCATGAAGAATACGCCCTACACGTTGAGAGCTGTGTCAGCTTTTTGATTACCAGATCCATTGTATCTCCCCTTTCTGAGGTTCATACATCTGCCAGTGGAAATAAAAATAACCACTTCAACTTGATTTTCCCTTGAGCCCTGTATTATTTCAGCTGTTGATTCAGAAGTATACTATATTGTACTTCAACAGTAGAAAAGGTTCCGATGGAAGGTAGGAAAATGCCTAAGGAACCATTTCAAAAGCCGTAACTTGAGGCTGGGATAATAATTAAAAAGATGGGGCAGAGAAGTGCAAGCAGCTTGAAAAGAGAACCAAACAGGAACCATGAACTATACCGGAAGTCTTACTGGAAGTTCCTGATGGAAAAAAAAGGCATTAGAGAGACTAAGCTTACATTCACTCCCAGCCTTCTTAGTGTATAAAGAAAACCAACACGAAGGAATAGAATTGAGAATTACAAAGGAAAAGGGGACAGAGAGAAGAGAGATGAGATATGAAAAGACAGGAAGAAATTGAGGTAGCATCTAGTACAGGAGGAACAAAGAACACCCATAAGTGACAATAAAATCCTAGAAAAAAATTCACTTAGAATTAAGGAGTTTTTCAATATATAAATTAGTTTATTTTTATTTAGATATAAAAGTTATAAATACAATTGATGTAAAACAGTATCTGATAAAAGAGCTCTGAAGCGGTTCATATATCTGCATAAATTTGACCAAGACATGGAGGCTCTGACCCAGTGAAGATGATTTGACATCAACAGATAGCTTGAAGAGCCACTGCTGTCCAGCTTAGCTCAAAGGGTGAGTAAAGCAATGCTACTGTAGCCTTCTGAGAACAGAGAAAAATCAACTTAAATTAGAAATTATCATTGTAGCTTCAGGACACCCCAAGCTAACATAGGGCAGTTTCTTGCACACAGTCCTAGACAGAAAAATAGTAATAATCAGATTATGAACTGACTTTTTTTTAGTATTTCTGGACGGGTGTGGGGAATGCGGAGCCATCAGCCAAGAACTCAGTGGAGAACAACTGGAAAACTCTGTCAGGTCTTAACCCCAGCGTGATGAGCAGGAAGTACATGAAGGCACAAAAGAGATCCATGATTCAAGTTCTCTTCACTGACTGCTGTGCAGTTGAGATCACTCTCAAGACAACAGCTCTCTAGCTAATACAGAATGGGCATCTGAGACTTGGCTTCCAGCATTTTCTAGAGCTGGTGCCCTCAGCAACAGTTCATAATTTACAATTAAAAACAAAGTTTACACATGATTACCAATTTTTTTTCCTGGCAATGAAACTCTGTGAAGATATTTTCTGATATTATTTTGAAAGAGCAAGTGATATCTACCACTGCAAAGACTCTGGAGAACAAAAGCAGTAAGTCTGTTTTTCAGGAGCATGAAACAGAACTTGTCTGCTGACAATATGCAAAACTGGTAAACGCTGATTCTTGTCTTATTGGAAGGATACAGTTTTCCAATTTCATCATGGATATGCACAATGGCCATGAAACTGGCAAGATAGTAGCTGTTCTCTACTTTAGCACACACCAGATGTGTGCACTATGAGGCTTACGTGTCAGTGTGCAGCAATTCACTCTGATGAATCAAGGCCATATGATTCAAGGAGTGTCCCATGCTGTGACCTACTGTCTCCATATTGTAGAACCCAGCACTGAAAATTAGAATAATGAAAAGGAACTGGACTATCAGACTTAGCAGAGAATCATTCCACAGAGAAGGAGGTAAGTGTTTTTACTACAGCCAATGTCTCATTCCAGCTTGTACTTGTTGAACACTACCTACAGTTGCACAGAGGCTTAACCTCAACCCTTCTCTCTCTCTCAGTGTTTTTACAGACAGCAAAATGCTACACAGGGCAAGAGAGAACACATGCCATAACCATCCTTCTATTTTTTCTGAATTAGTTTGATCAGGAACTCAAAGGAATATCGGTAGCATCATCTTCAGGGGCACTGCTGAAGATCCAAGGTATATGGACACTAAACCATTATTTTTCTAGTCCAAGCTGCAATGTGTTTCAATTAGTGGGTTAACTTCCTTAGCCTGTTCAGGCAGCAGCATGTGTTACAAGGATTCTGAAAGCAGAATCAATTCTGACAACAAAAACATCACCAATATTCCTTGTTCTTCAACAATGAGTACAGAGACTGCTCAGTCTTGGGACAGTCTCCTAAGAAGATCTACTGTAAACCACCATAATGGTCTCCGGCCTGCTATTCGCTTTCAAATAAGCCTGCAGAAGTTTGTCCTCCAGTTCCCTTCCATCCCTGATGTGCTTTTCATTACTTCACCTAAACTCTTATAACAAGATGCAGGGATGGGAGTCAGTTCCATGTCTCAAGTCTGTTGTCTCTCATTCACAGGCCAATTTGCTATCAAAGCTGGAGAGTCCAATAGCAAAGGCCTGAAGAGCACAGAGAGGATAATTATAGTCCAGAGTGAACACATCTTCTGCTACACGACCGAACTGCATCACAATGTAGTCAGCTGGGGAGAAAAGAAAGATTCAGAGACCAGCAATTTCACAGGGAAGCAAAGAAAACAAACAAATGAACAAAAGTTCAGAAGTATCTGGCAGTCCCAAATATATGTGGTCATTGTATCCATCCTTTGTCACCAAATTGGACTTAAAATCTTTTCTCTGGGGTGACTGTGGTATTCTAGAGATTACCAAAAACCAAGGCCCACACCACTCTTTTGCTGGGTTGAAGGTGTCACATTAACTTTTCTTCCCCTGCAGGAGGCTTGCATTTGTTCCCTCTTTTGCTGGACAACAGCCTCTGCACCCATCCCAGAAAAAGTTAGGCCTTTTATAATTTTCTTGACAGCTGAGAAGTCCTCAGTCATCTTGAGCTGTCTTCTTTCATCCAGTTTCCCTTCTCCAGGAAGACTGTCCTACTCCTCCAAAACCTCTTGAAATATATTGTGCATTCCCTGTTTGAATGACACCCCACCCCCAATTCTCCACCAGACTCTTACGGTCATTGTCATGGACAATCTGGAAGTTCTTCACTGAAGCCTGAGTGACTCTCCCATGGAAGTTCAAAACATAGGACTGAGTATCATCATTCCAGACTGGAGCCTTGTTGTGCAGCTCAATGAGGTTCTCTAAATTTTTGTTTTGCCATTTTGACAGAAGACTCTCATGTTCCTGTTTAGAAGAAAGAAATATATTTATCAGATTCAGAATGGCTCTATTTCTGAGTACTGCCTCTCTCCCATATGCACACTGTGACTTCAGTGTCATTCCCTGTTAAATGAAACACAGTGACAGCACTTAAACTCTGTACTACTGAAAGTATCCTGCAGGTACCGAGAAAATACTTTAATGGTTTCCTAGTCCAACCACTCCTTTCCACTCAAGGAGCTACTGCCATATCTCCACCCAAAAAAAAAAAAAAAAGAGTGAGAGAAAAAGCGTGTGCATGCACAGGAAAGACAGCAATTCACAGGTCACAGATGACCATCATAGTGCTGGTAGAAATCTCCTTTACGAGGCTCATAAGCTTTCTCTGATCTTGTTGGATCCATTTCCAAAATTCTAAACTTTGAAACAAACAAAAAACATCTACAATTAACTACATAGTGTAAACTGCATAGGCCCTGGGGTGTTTCAGTATAAAGTCAAAAGGCTGCAGCAGGTGGTAAGCACACCGTTAAGTAGATTAAATGTCATCCTAACGGATCTAATAAGAGGTGTACAATATGAAAAATATACAGACAAATAAAAGAAATATACAAAAAGGAGAGGCAAAACAGCACATTAAATTTGAGAAATAATTAATTACAAGGAACTGGAAATAGTGCATGAAACACATGGCATACAATTTAATTTTTAAAGTTATGCAATAAATAAAACCCCAGATTATACGTTATATAAGCTAAAGCTCACAAGAAAAAGAATCCCATTAAATAAGTTCAGTTTGAATGGAAGTGAACAGAAAACAACATTTTGTGGAGGTATGGCTAATATGACTAAGTGTTTCAGTATTGTATATGGATAGAAAAATAGGTTATTCTCAAAAATTCATTGTTTTCCTTACACTAAAATTTGTTGTTCGGTTTAAGTTGTATCTTTATTTTTAGCTATATTTATTTTTATAAAGGTACAAATCAACTTTAAAAATTGGCACTAACAAGCTGCATTTTGATGCAATTTTTCTTCCTGTAAAGTGGGGCAGTATTGCTTAATCAGAGGCATCAGACTACAGAGAATGTAGATAAAAACAGAGTTAACACCCCAAAGGATTTGACAACTTTTTTGAATTGCTTTGTCTTTCAGACTTGGCTACTGTCATTATGCTTGCCTGCTAGCAAAGGGGTATGAAAAATGCTAGAAAAATGCAAGAAGAACCGTTAAACTGTTACTGAAGAATATGAGAACACTGAAACATGAAGAATCAATGACCACCTCCAGATATCATTTTCCTGCCCACAGAATTAAATATGTTTTTCAGGTTCTCACGAGTCTAAATTTCCACTCTTGAAGGCCACTCTTCTCTGACATCAAAAATACTCTCTTGTTCTACTTATATCCACTCACAACATAGCTGCAGATGCCATTTTCTAGTTTATAACACTGATTGGGTGAACCAGTTGGCATCTGTCCTTTCTGCCACTGGTCTCCCGTCACACCAAATGTAATATCCACATTTAGGGATGCCAGAAGGCATCTTCATCATACTCCTTACTGTATCTTCAGATACACATCTGTAAGCTGCTTGCCAGGAACAAATGCATCTGAGAAACCCTCATATGAGAAATCCTCATTAAACAGCCACAACTCCATCCTTCTCATCCCACTTTCTCCCTAAAGAATCCTCACTTTCCTGGGATTCTTACAAAGATGCTGACACCATTCTGATAAAAATGTACTTACTCTCTTGTTACTACACCAAAATACTGCCCCATCCATTTATTATCCATCTGTTGTAATTCCCATACTGGCTTAAAACGAAAGCTTTTGGGAGATGCGAGTTTGTTCTGTGTTCATGTAACTCTCAGTGTAACAGTGTTCTATCAATGAGGAGTTGTAGGTGCAACAGCAACAAGATACAGTAGCCACTGCAACAGTAAATAGCATTTAGGCTAACTACAAGACAAGAAAGAATACAAACAGTATTCAGAAGGCTACAAATGAGGTAAAAGTCAAGAATAAATTAATTAACACCTTTAGACTACACTGTTACTGTCTGTGAGACTCATTAACAGCCATGGACAACCTTGCTCTAATGACCACTATTGTCACCAACACCCACACCTCTAGGAGAAAGTTTTAACCTCTTCCTCCAATCTGAACCATGACCAAACTTTGTAACTCACATTTTGTGGCTGGATCGGAATTCGCTTATGATTCATGTTCATTCCTGGAATGATCACAGACATTTTTCTGGGACCCTTGAATCCTAATACATTGGTTTCCTGAAATACATGTAAAAGACATTATTTTCAGGAATGGAGATACTCCGTCTCACAGAAAGATAGAAAAGCTGAACTTGAATCCACATTTGTGTTGGTTTTTGGAGATTTGGTAGCTGTAACTGTGCTAGCAGTCATCTAACTCCAAATGTGTTTAATCACTGAAATAGCTCTCTTCTTCCATTTAGAAAACTGTCTCAAAAGACATACAGAGCACTACCTAATTTGTAGTACATCTGCATTGTCTTAATGAAACATCAACAGTGAAATTAGACAAGTGCAATTTCCAGGCATAAATTTCTACATCCAAGGCAAAAGCATGCTAAAATCTTGCTAGTGAGCAAGAGTTAAATATAATAAAGTATACAGATCTTTGATCTGAGACAATGATATACAGACATCACCATTTAGGCTAGAATGCTCCTGAAGAATGAATGGCATTTTTCTTGTGTTTAAGAGCATACCTACTATTTGCTGTCAAATTGTACTCTTTTATAAATGATTAAGAACAGACCCAGAAGGCAAAGTAGTGAGCATCACAGAATATTAGGGATAGGAAGGGACCTTGAAAGATCATCTAGTCCAATCCCCCTGCTGGAGCAGGAACACCTAAATCATGTCACACAGGAACGTGTCCAGTCGGGTTTTGAAAGTCTCCAGAGAAGGAGACTCCACAACCCCCCTGGGCAGCCTGCTCCAGTGCTCTGTCACCCTCATCATAAAAAAGTTTTGTCTCATATTTAAGCGGAACCTCCTATGTTCCAGCTTGCACCCATTGCCCCTTGTCCTAAAGGGGCAATCCATCCAAGCTTCAATCTTAAGACAAGCAGACTTTTCCAGAGTACTGCAAGAGACTGCTCCAGGTAGACTGAGTATAAAAAACAAAGGAAAAAGGTCTTTCTTGGCATTCTCAAACCATTCATTTAATAATGTCAACCAAAATCCAATGTTCCATTTAAAGTGTTTTATTTAAAGTGTTTTGTAACAATGTCAATGATACCTTTAAAACTTCTAAATACCAATTAAAAAGCCAGAATCTTTTAGAATCACTGAGCTAATAGAAGTGATACAACTTCTAATGTCCTAGAGCATTTTCACAGACACAGAATAAAGGTCTTCAGAGCTGCAATCTTTATTATTTCACTTCAGAAAACCAATAAGCACATATGAGAACAAGAGTACTGATTTTATTCATATATAAACTTCACTAACTTCACATATATGAAACGGTTTAAAATCCGAGAAATTGACTTTATGTTTCCTGCTGTACTCATTTTAACACCTTGCTCTGTTCATTTAGGTAGGGAAACAGTTTGGAGAGAGATATTTTACAAGGGCAGGTGACAATAACAAAAGGGAACAGTTTTAAACTAGAAGAGGAGAGATTTAGATTAGATGTTAGAAGGAAATTCTTTACTCAGAAGCTGGTAAGGCACTGGAACATGCTATCTAGAGAAGGTGTTTGCCCATCTCTGGAGGTGTTCAAGGTCAGGTTGGATGGGACCCTGGGCAACCTAATCTAGTGGGTGGCATCCCTGCCTATGCTCCCTTTAAGATCTCTTCCAACCCAAGACATTCTATGAAATGAATAATACTGTATACAAAGATCCAGTGATGTTTCTGTAAACAGGCTAGCACTGGAATTATCAAGTCAATTCTTTTCCCCTACGTGGCATTAAGATTAATAGGAAAAATAAAAAAAGAAAAAAAAATCAAGGTCCAATAGGCTAATGCACCATTAAATTTCTACTACTGTACCTGTGATAAAAGAAAAATTTCTCCACTTGACTGGCTTTTATTTTGTAAAGTATCTTAAATTTTCCTCAAACCTCAGGACTGGAATATGAATCAACGTGTTTTGAAAAACTTCACAGAATTCTACAGTGATTTAACTACAAGTACATTGTCTTCTATGCCTTAGACTGAGATGACCCACAAGACCAAAATCCTGTCTCTAGGACAAGAGACAGTGATAGTGAATAGCTTCCCCTGGAAATGTGCCCTTACTAACAACATGCTACTACTGAAATAATACCAGCTCACTTCTATTTACCAAAATGCCTTTAGTTCTGCTAAAAATAGCTCTACTTCATGAGACATTTCCAGTTACTTTGTAGTGTCTACCAGCTGGGCAAGAGGCAGTTCATGATGTTGCTAGCTCCGTATCAAGGATATGCTGAGTGGCAACATGCCTAATGCTGGGTCAGGTGACAAGTCCGTCAGAACATTAGTTTGGATCTCTCTCTCTCCTCTGACATTTTTTTTCCCATTAAACTTGTAAAAATTTATATTTGAGGCCTCTGCCCTTTATCATATCTGGTCGAAATTGGTTAGTTAGTTCAAAAGTTAAATGAGGGAGGATGCAGGCAGCATGATTTTGTGAGTCCCATTTCCTTAGTAATAAGGCTACAAAAAAGAAGCGCATAAAAGGGAAGAGGCGCTACTTACATAATAGATAGCTGCAAGCTCCTGTCGGGTACGGGCCTTTTCCAATAGGCCTTGTGCCTTGATTGGGCTAATTCCATGGTCATAGACCGTAAATTTAGTTCCCATGAGGTTTGACCTAATGTCAGGTTATGGAAAGACAGAAAAAGAAAGAGGCATCAGTGGATTTTTTTTTAATCATCTGAAGGCATATGTGCAGCACTGAGAAAATACATGCCTCTGGTCATCGGGTTTGTCCACAGTCAGCTCAGTAAGGAATTTCAGTGAAGTGTCCATTGTAAACCGAGCATGTAACCTGTACTAGAAAAAGCCCCGAGCCAGAATTCCTCCAAATTCTGAATTATCATTGTGAATGGTACCTCTAAAGGAGGCTTGCCAACCCAGGTGAGTACACATGGCATTAAGCAGGAAAAGGTTAATACATTTTCTGAATTGATATCAAATTGCTATTTTTAACTCCAACTATACTAACATGTAAATTCTACCTTTCCTATTGCAGAAGATGTACATTTGTCCGTAGTTTTTTCCTGTGGTTCTCACCTGAGTTTTCCAATGAAACTTTCCCCTTCCCGGGATAAATCAGTTGGGTCAACTGATATGAGGTAATTGGACGTTTTGCTCTTTTTTCGTTTTCTCCCAGCAAGAAGGAATGTCTGGAAATACAAAACTTTGATCAAGACTGGTGTTTTGAAAGAATGCAGAAGCACTGCTATCCAAACTGTTACATCTCCATTTTTTGTTCTATACTGTTATTACTGTCTCCATATTTTTCTGTTCCACAAGTACCCAGCCTGAATTCCTGTTCTTCCAATCAGCTCACTCAACAGTCTGGATATAATGCAACTGCCTTTTCTAGTCTTTCCTCTGTTTCTTCTCAACAGACCAATCTCTTTGCTTTTCTTTATCCCTGACATTTTTATACTTTATTTCATCTTTCATTGTATTATGGCTTCTAAACTTGCCAACATCCTCCTTAGTGCCTTGGCCAAATATAAACTGTCCTCATTTACATGCTGTCTCTCCTCGGTTTCTGGTGTCTTACCAATTTATGCACTGCTCTCTGTTACACCAAAAATATTATGTGGTTGGAGTACAATAGCCAAGCCAAGATACTGTGTGCTGCTTCCAATACCTTTCTGTTGTCATCCCTTTCCAGATGCATGTAATAAGTAGGGAAGAGGCCCCGGTCCATTCCCTTCTTATCTCTAGTGATTCGACATTTGATTGTAATACCACGGGGTGCAGGGCGTAATGCAAAATCCTCCAAGTTCTCTACTTCTCCCAGATGTGCAACTGCCTGAGGGGATGGACTACAGGAAGCACCTGTTTCCTGTGGGAAGAACCATCATATTAGCAAACCAATATCAGATCAGAGGATCTGGTATTCCCTAGGAAAAGAAAGGCTTGTTGAAACAGAAGATCTCATGCCTCAAGAATATATTTGGGAAAGGAAAGTTGAATGAGAAAACAGTTGTGTTTCTCTGAAGAAAGTGGCTGAAGACTTTTTTACTCTGAGTAGTCTAACCCTCCAAGGGGAGGAGAGAAAAAGTAGACATGAACTAGGGAAAAAGTGAATTACTAGGAACAGGAAAATAGGTTGATACACCATAAATGTTCTAATCAAACAGGCTCTCTGCTTTTAGAGCTTCAAACACTCTGTGGGAAATAAGGCAGCATGATGAACTGGACTGATGGATGCTGCAATAAGACAGAATGTGCTTTCTGCAACTGAATTGAGCACTAAGCTTATGTTGGTTCTGAAAAGCAGCAGAAACAGCAAGATGACAGTGGAACCTTCACAACTAAATGCTGGAGGAGCCTTGGAGCAATGCATACAGTCAGGATGCAAGTTATGGTCACCAAAGGAACTAGAATTCTAGTGGAAATCTGGTATCACATATTAAAGTCATTTTTCTTAGAGGTAGCTGAATCCTGTAGATTGTAGAACCCAGGGTATTCTTTGTCTGACTGGGCCTAGGAGATGAGGCTGATGGTTTACCCCTATTACCAGGTCCAGAGAGTAGAAAGTCTGAGTGAGTACACACATACATGCGCACACTTGAAATTCGCTAGTGGTTCTCACCCACCCCTTGTGGCACCCCTACAAGTCATCTCCAGCAATTGACACCCATACCCCAGTCACTCAAGTTACTAGCGACCAGACCTCTCGTATTACTCACTGGCAGCGTAGCACATCATACACCCAGTCACCTCACAAGCATATTCACATTGGTCTCCTGAAAAGTAGCACAGACTTAAGTACATTCAGGATTGCTGCAGACTTTTATCCCCTCCCTGTTTTCCCATGTATGTTGCTCCTTGATCCACCTTGCTTTTTTCCAGCCCTCTTGTGTCCCTTTCTACAAAGAAAATTTTGTATAATCCCAGAATTTTTCCTGTTCCATTGCAAAATTCTGCTCACCCTTGCATCCCCCATTAAAACTTAAAATCTTTCAAGCAGACTAGTGGATTTTGAGCCAGAGACAATGGTCTAATCTTTCTCCTTTGAGCATCATAAGGGTAGCTGATTCAGTGTGTTCTGTTCTTCACTGATTAGGTTACTTGGGTTGGGTTCCTCCACCCATCATTGTTCCTTTGATCATTACTAGGTCTTTGTGTTTAACTCATGGAGCCTTCTGTTAGATAACCTGACAATCTTGTCCTTCCCCTGCCTTCAGGGATTAATGACAGCTCCAAATACTGTATTTTAACCCATTGCTAAAAGGGTTAGTAAGTCAAAATCAAGCACATACCCAGTCCTTATCAGAAACTGATTTCAAAACACCTACTGCAAAGGATTTCTCACTGGTTGCAGAACTAGGCCTCTCAGATTCAGGATGTGGTGAATGAGATGCTGGTCTCTTACTAGCTTCTTCCTCTTCTTCTGTGTCCTCCTCATCAAAATTCAAACTGCCTGAAATTCCTGTCAGAACATAGGATCAAGCAAGTAACCTTTGAAAGAAGGTGTCATGAGATCAGGATATCACTATTCACATAAGACCCTTACATAACTATCCTGTTCTATCTCTTCAATTATTTTCTGTTTTTCCAACTGCTGATTTTCTTCATGCTATATTGTTTCCTGAGCTTTGAAATTCAAACCAGTGGTGACATTTTACAGCTGACAGCGTGCAGCTGATTAAGCTTTTATTAATGCATATTTTACATGATATAGCACATTGTTTAGCATATGCTACCATTGAATTAAATTTTGCCTATTTTTATGCAGAAAAGCTCTCCATGCTTTAAGAACAAAAAAGGCAATCCAGCTCAATAGGGTGAAACGTACCCTGCAGCTTGGACTCTACAGAATTTACATCCTTTACCATTTCCACTTAGTATTATAGACACTGAAATGAAGTATGATACTTCTTTAATTAGATGCTTTCCTGTTCTTACATCAGTAGCAGTAACTCAGGTTTCTTAAATATTACTAATGATTTGATTTTCGGAATGGAAACAGAACTGTCCCAGTATTTATTTATTTAATCTTAAACCAAGCACAGCTATGTAGGGATGACTGGGTATATAACAAAAATAACTCTGAATAAAGACTACATCTGAACACATCACTATTTGGTGTTTCCTTTTACTTGGTGTTATATCATTTTGTTCTGCAAGTCCGTTCCTTAATTTTGCTGTAGAATGGAAAAGCATACAAAGCACTGTAGAATATGGACAGACTCAGCCTACTAAGCTGAATTTGTTTCTGTGAATCAGTAGTACAACAGTGTTCCAATACAGGGGACACTGCTGTAAGTTCTTTGTCTCACATAAAACAGAAAAACATAGTCTTAATACCTTGTCTGTAAACTTTCCAACGTGCATTTGGAAAGAGGAAAGGTGCTGACTAGAGCCAATTTCAAAGTTCACTGCTTATATTTTACCTAGACTAAGTTCTCCTGGAGTTTCTGGATATTTTCTCCTGCTTCCTTCCCTAACTCTTGTGTAATGTCGTTATCCATAGATAACAGCTGTTTCACATGACAACAGAATAAAAGTATTCCTATACATGGTAGCATTCATAAAGTGTACTAGAAACATTCTGGGAGATAGTCTCAGCAAAATGAAACAAGTTGCACAGCACATTAAACAATAGCCATTACTTTGCTTAGACTGTATACAACAAAAAGGCTTCCTGTGGTACTATAACAGCAACTTAAGATGCTTGGCAGGCAGAGATAGATGCTCCCCTGGGAAACTACTCAGGGGGATACAGCCCCTGACACAGGAAGAGCACCTTTGTTGTTAGTGTCCTCAACGGTTAAATTATGGCATTACTGGTTTTAGAAGGTTCTGCCGTTGTGAAAATACTCAAGTATTTTGTATATCGTATCCAGATATATCTGGAATAAAAACACCCCGAACTTTAGCAAAATGTGAAGTATAATGTTTTGTCACCAAAAAAATCTTAGATTTTTTTTTTAGAAAGGCCAGAAAATTATAAAGCATACTGTCATATTCCAATTAACAACAGAAGAAGGAACTGCAGATCTGCATTTCTACATGCTGTAGAATCCACTAGCTTTGCTTGTAAGAGGAAGATCCTACAGACATTTGTTTCATGATTTCTTAAATGCTACTGAAAAAAAAATTACAAGTAGAAGAGTCCTGAAAAAGACCTCTGCCCATTATCAACTCTTACCTCGTTTCTCTAAGATTTCTTGCAGATCTGGCTTGCCTGATGTTTCTGTTAGAGACTGTCCATCCTTTTCCTCATCTGCATTGTCTTCTGTTATGGAAGATCCAACAGAGAGAGTTTGGACCTTGGTTCCTAAATCTTGCACTTCTGATTTCAGGAAAGCAGCTGGTCCATCAATGCCTTCAGGCCAAAATGAGAGAGAATGCAAAAGTCTCGTTTTTACAGGTAAATACATTTCCCGGGATGGTTGGTTTCTCTTTCACCTTCCCTGGCTCAAGCATCCCTTTAAAGTACTGATGTATTCTTGTTTACTTCAACTTTTGTCAGACCTGGGAGGAGCCAGGCCTGACTGTGGTACAGATCTCCTGTCACTTTACACGTCAGGCATGAGTTTCTCCATTTGTAAGTCATTGTATATAGTTTTTTTCAAGGACTCAAGCAATTAGGATAAGCAGTATTTGTCATGCACATTGGTACCTTTCAATTTATTTATGGGTAACTACTCTTTCCAACTCCTTGTTTGGACTCCTTGTTTGTAAGGAGTGGTATTGAGTGAGTGCTCTACAGTGAACATCACAGATCAATCTGATAAAAAGCATCCACAGCTACAAGCTTAACAAACTGAGCCTCCTCTTCTCCAGGCTAAACAACCCCAGTTCCCTCAGCCATTCCTCACAGGACTTGTGTTCCAGGCCCTTCACCAGCTTCGTAGCCCTTCTCTGGACACAGTCCAGGGCCTCGATGTCCTTCTTGTAGTGAGGGGCCCAAAACTGAATACAGTACTTGAGGTGGCCTCACCAGAGCTGAGTACAGGGGGACAATCACCTCCCTGGTCCTGCTGGCTACACTATTCCTGATACAAGCCAAGATGCCATTGGCCTTCTTGGCCACCTGGGCACACTGCCAGCTCATGTTTAGCTGAGCATCAACCAATACCCCCAGATCCTTTTCCTCTGCACAGCTTTCCAGCCACTCTGCCCCAAGCCTGTAGCATTGCATGGGGTTGTTGTGATCAAAGTGCAGGACCTGGCACTTAGCCATGCTGAATTTCATCCTGTTGGCCTATGGCCATCTATCCAACCTGTTCAGGTCCCTCTGCAGGGCCTTCCTATCCTCCAGCAGATCGACACTTCCCCCCAACTTGGTGTCGTCTGCAAACTCACTGAGAGTGCGCTCAATTCCCTTGTCCAAATAATCAATAAAGATATTAAAGAGGATGGGCCCCAACGCCGACCCCTGAGGAACACCACTGGTGACCGGTCGCCATCTGGATTTCATTCAGTTCACCACCACTCTTGACCCGGCCATCCAGCCAGTTTTTAACCCAGCAAAGAGCGTACCTGTCCAAGCCCCCAACTTAATGTCCACATTACCAAGTCTCCAGTCATCTGGGACCACTCTGCTGATAGACTACTGATAGATGATGGAAAGCAGCTTGGCAATCACATCTGCCAGCTCCCTCAGCAACCTCAGGTGGATCTCATCTGGCCCCATGGACTTGTGACAGTCCAGGTGGAGCAGCAGGTCTCTAACTGTTTCCACCTGAACTGTGGGGGGTTTATTCTGCTTCCCATCCCAGACTTCCAGGTTGGGAGGCTGAGGAACCCAAGGATAACTGGTCTGACTATTAAAAAACAGATGTAAAGAAAGCATTGAGAATCTTAGCCTTTTCCTTATCCTCAGTAGTCCTGTTCCCCACCGTGCCCAGTAAAAGATGGAGATTCTCCTTTGCCCTCCTCTTACTGTTAATATATTCGTAGAAATATTTTTTGTTATCTTACCATAGTGGCCAGGTTGAGCTCATGTTGGACTTTAGCCTTTCTGATTTTTTCCCTGCATGTGCTGACAACTTCCTTGTACTCTCCCTGAGTTGCCTGTCCCTTCTTCCACCGGACATAAACTCTCTTTTTCTCCTGGAGGCTCAACAAATGTTCCCTTTTCAGCCACGCCAGTCTTCTTCCCCACCGGCTCATCTTATGGCACACAGGGACAGCCTGTCTCCTGTGCCCTTAAGACTTCCTTTTTGAGGAGTATCCAGCCTTCTTTGTCCCCTCTCCCCTTTGGGTCTGACTCCCAAGAGTCATTTGTTTGCACTCAAGAAACTTTAGAACTACGTATGCTAGTGAGGGAGTAGTAAAATTCATTTTTTCTTGTAGTTTCAGTACTACTGAAGTTTCCTAACTTCAAATGTCTATCAATCTTTTCTGTTTCTCTCTTCCTCTCTCCTCATTTAAAGCTGTCCTTCTTCAGATTTCCCCAACCCAGTTTTAAACATGTAAATTCTACATCACCACTCTCCTCCTCAGCCCATGATTGTGAAAGAGATCTTGAGACCAAGAAAAACATTTAAAAGACAGGATCTCAGGGGATATCATATGTGATTTTCAAACTAGGTAACATTGGTTTAAATTCTACTCTGCAAATTAATTCCCTATTAATCTAACAGTGGTATTATAACATCCTGCATTAGTATGCATCTCAAAGCCTATTTGCTGTTACTTTCTTGATAGCCTGACAGGATCTTGGCTCTCATAAACTACTTCCTGACATTTCTACTGCAATGTAGGGCTTCCACATCCAGTCATATCCAATCTTGAGATGGAGCATACATTGATTCTATGAAGGACAGTAAAGGCAGCCAGCACTGGACTATTCTCTTTTCTTTATTCTACTGCTTCAGAAAACTCTTACTCTGTATTTGTAGCTCCCTGCCAATATAGAAGTTCCTAGCCCATTTCTACACTTCTTCTTAGCTAAACACAAGTAAGAGTGTACTGAAAGGCAGCTGTCACAAAATTCAAGATATTTTTTTTACTTGTTTATACAGTTCAGTATTTCTCTACTACACTAATAATACAATTGTACTTGTGTACATAAAAAAAGGTGTGATCAATCTTGTTTATTGCTTGACCACTGTCACACCAATGTAGGTCACCACATGTGACATAAAATGTATGCGCTGGCATTTTGAGGAACATCATTGCAATTGGGTTGATTACTTACCATGTAGCATAACATCACTGTGGAACGGGGTAGGAGTTTCTACTAAAGGAGTCTGCTCCTCGCATCCTTTGGGCTTTGGCCTGCGCAGCTTTGCCTCAGGATTTGGCTGTACCATCAAGGGATCAAGACGTTTTTTCCTCTGCTTCTTCTCTAGAAGAGCTCTCTGAAATAAAGAAAAACATGAAATAGGAATGAGTAACCACATCCAGAGAGGCAGTGCCTCAGCCACTGGTAATGACATGCTAGTGGATCTCCAATCAACCTAAAATGCACTTGTGAACTTTTACAAAAATCCTAGATACACACACCACAGTGTCTTTGGAGCGAGATACTCCAAAGCCCTTGGTTCTCCATCAGTGATTGATGGGTGATGAGGACACCTGCTTATTTTCTGATCTATCCTGAGACCATCAATAGATAATTATAATTCCTTTTAACAGATAATTTTAACTCCTTTAACTCCATTCCTCCTAACTCCTGCAGTAAAAACTGCAGCAACCCTTAAAATCAGACAAATTCATCATTCACTTAGACACTTCATATAGTAATGTTGCAACATACAGCATATTCTGTCAATTTTATTACTCCATGCATCATACTTAAGCTAATAGAACAAACCAAACATCACACAAGGACTCTCCATTTGCTGCACTATAGTTACAATTGGACTAGACATTCTGTCTTTTAGGACAACTTCCCGTGTGTACAGGGAATATATAGTTTATCCTCACTGGTTTGTACAATTAAACTAACATTGACAACCAAGATTATCACCAAGATTAACACCAAGATTATCAGAGTAAAAATAAGAGCCCGTGACCTATTAATTATATGGCAATTAAGCCTTCCATTATATTAGCATACAATTTCTAAACATCCTTAACAAGGGCTTATTCTGCCGCTGCAGTTATAAATGCTGTCACAATGCAGTAAAAGCAGGTCAGTACTTGCAAC
Organism: Cygnus olor; assembly: GCF_009769625.2. Classification (NCBI taxonomy): domain Eukaryota; kingdom Metazoa; phylum Chordata; class Aves; order Anseriformes; family Anatidae; genus Cygnus; species Cygnus olor. The sequence continues at coordinate 102,404,907 of NC_049169.1, forward strand.
TGAAATGGCTTTTGTGACAAAGGCTATCATCTAACAGGGAGAACTCAGACAGCTCCCAGAAACCGATGTTTCAAGATAAAACAGAGGAGGAAAAAAACAAACAAACAAACAAAAACCCACAGTCATTAAAATAAGACTGATTTAGTAATAGGAAAAGATCTACCTTGTAAAATATTTCTATGTAATTCAGGATTGAAAGGAAATAACTTTATATCCATATGCTAATGTTAAAAATAAAACATTTTTCTAAAAATACTTTCTTCACCAAGTGCTTCTCAGTTAAGGATCCAAGGATCCAACAGATAAACAGTAACAACAACTCAATTCACTTGAGACTAATGTTTTTGGAATCCTTTCCTCTCCTGTTACGCTCTTTCTCTCTCTTGTTGGATCTTTCCTCTCCTGTTAGGCTTTTTATCTCAAGTGAGGACAGTTTCTCAGGCAACTTCTCCCTGAAAGGTTCCAACATAACTCAGCCCTTGGTCCTTTATTCTTTCTTTCTTTCTGCTTTTCAAGTTATTTTCTCCAAAATACATATTTTTTCAAATTCATGATTTCACTTTGAAGACTAGATGGCAATACAGGTACCACTCATTACTGCAAAATTATTTGTAAGGATTGTCCTGGACAGCAAAAAATACATAGAATTTCAAAGAGATTATCAGACTGGACTAGAGAAGAGGAAGGAAAATAAGCAGTAAAGTAAAATTCTGAGAAAATGCTCAGTCATCACAGGTCACAATATTTTCTATACAAGCATAGTCAAACTATCCAGAACAATTTAAGTATTTTTTTTTAATTATATTGTAAATTAATGCTAAGTGAAAATTAAAAATACATCTGTAGTATTTTCTAAATCTCTAATAGTTGACATAAAAGGAGATGGGAAAAAACGGAACAAAAAATTAAAGTTAAGATTTGAGAAAAACTGTTGCCAAGGCTTTTCTACATGACAAATAGACAGATTAGAAAAAATAAAACAAATTCATCCTAAAGGTAGTAAGAAAGTACACAGATGGAAATTGATATTGGGATCAGTATAGGATATAATAATTTTTAGAGTTACTAAACTGATTATGCTATTAGATCTTTTTTTTTTAAACATTTTACTACTCACCTGTCTATAAATTTATTTTCTTATTATAGTAAATTCTGCTTCATTAAAGACTTCCTGAGGACTCACCAATCTAACAGGGTAATAGGGTCATACTGAAACATATATTTTATTGCTGGTATATGTGACTAACCTTCTTTTCACAAGAACTTCAAGATAACCAAAGCGACAAAATCTGATAGTAATTTCATTTGTTTTTAAAAGGTTTCTTTCTACTGCTTTGCTTACTGAGATGAAAATCTACAAGCTCACTGATGGGATGGTTAGTAGCAGTTCTTTCTCTATGCACAAGGTGGCAAAGCAGCATTACCTTCAGCACTGTGTGCTCTTAGACTTGTTCCACTAAGATGAAATCTAAAAAAACAAGCTGTATTTTGTTTCCTTTTGTTTACTGAGTGGCCTTGTCCTCCACCTCTGAGTCACAGTAAAAGTTCATATAGCATTACAACAAAAAAATCAGATAGTTCATGAACAGAACACAGGAACATTTAACCCATGAAATAAATAACAGACACCAAGTATCATGATTCATTCAGGATTTTGTGAACTCCGCATATTAAATACTTTCAGAAACATTTTCTTTGCACCACAGAAAAGCACAACATCAGGACAGAGGATGACTGAACAATCACAAACCATCAGCTCTGGTTCTAATGAGTTTCCAATGTGCTGCCTAAGAAGTCAGATGCATCAGATGAATACATCATATCAGACTAATATGAGAAGCAGTTTGGTACTCTTCCTACTAGTGCGATGAACAGAAAGATTGTACGCAAGAAGGCTTCAACCACTCCACTCTTGAAGATGCAATATCATACTATTTATTATTTGGCATGGTCCCACCTTAGTAGGCCACATGGGATGGATCCTAGCACTGCGGCATCCTCTCCTCTCCTCTCTTCCAGCTCCTCCTCAGTTCATACTGAGGCACCAGGGACAATGCTAGTGATGATGGCATTAATGAAAAACTTGGTGTCAATAATACCAAACTAAGTGCATTCAGAAATATGCCTACAGCTTCACCCTCCGCATTATTTTTTTTTTATTATTTATTTGTTATATTTTACTAAAACTTTCTAGCTGTCATTGTTTGAAGATGATTGCAATCAATAAAATCAAAAAAAGCCTGAAATAAAATTGCAAAAGTGTATGAATTCTATAAACTCACTTCTTCACGGTTTAACTGACAGCTGCTCCACAGAAATCCCACCCAGCCCAGCAGCTCTGATTTGGTGGAACAGTGCTGTATCTCCATGGCAATGTCTGAAATTGGCATACATTGACCACAATATCTAACACTAAGAGCCAGTAGCGACTGCCAGCTCATGACCCAAGACAACAATCCTGAAATGGACATCAAGGTTCATCACCAAGCAGTAAGACCATCTTTAGTCTGGGAACTTCTTACTGAATGGCATTGGGCATTATGTGCCTTTTTTTTTTTAAGATTATTTCTGAGATCTTTCTCTCAAGCTAATGCCTTTTTTTTTTTCTCCAATAAGTATTACTGAAAAGCTTATAGGTAAAAGGATTATTGTAGCTTCTACGGTTAAGACCAAAGATCATTTTTCCTCCCTGATCTGAAGTGTTTTAGGTAACAGCCTACATATGTACTGAGATAAAATTGGTAATAAATCCAACGGCTGAATTCAAAGCTAAATAGACTAGAACTAACAAACAAGTTTTGGTAAAGTGGGCTACTAACCAATACATCAGTTCCCCAAAGAGTGTTATGTCTGGATTTAAAGATCCTCAGCTGAGAGACAGCATTTTTAAAGAACATACTTTAAAGTTCTACCTAGATTTATTTAATGTAATATGGTGATTTCTGTTTCATGTGGAATAGGCAGCTAGATAACTATAATAATTTCACAACTTCTAACCTATAGAGAAGCATTTGAAATTTCACAGAGGATGCACACTTTATTGCTTTCATGAGGAGCTAATCAAGACATCCAGCAAACAGCACTCACATGCTTTAAAAATTAAGACATAAATCCTAATATCTGATAAATACTTGGCTGCATTTGATTTTATTTAGTTATTTACTTTTGGGAAATGAAAAAAGAAATAGAAATATGCTGGAAATCTCTTTCAACATCAGTATTAAGCAGATCTTTCGATAGCTTAGGGAAGACTTCTCTTTCACTTTGAGGCTTAAATGGTAATTCCCTAGAGTCTTCCAACCTTTTTATTCATTCCTCCCGTTTGGTGACTCAATCCCAATGAAATTAGAAGGACATGTGGAAAAGTAAATGTATCAAAGAAATCAAATCTACATGCCATAGCAATATTGACTAACAAAAGCCAGGCGAATCTTTAAAGAAAAATGTTAGAAATCAGTTCTATTTATATTCTTCAGACTAAGCATTTTTAATCACTTCACTCCCAGTTCTCAAGTCTCTGTGACACTGTGAATTCACATAAAACCTTGCATATCACAACTCAAGTTAAAGAATGTGGGCAGGATTCACTGTTGCTGTACACTTCATGTAGTTCTGAGCAAAAAACTACAGAGTAGATTACAACAGGCTGGGCGATCAAGAGGAAAACTGAGGGAGAGGAAGGAAGAGAAAAATGAAACAAGCACTTTAACCTCCTCCCTTCCTACAACAAGATGGCTAATGTTTGTTTTCCTGTTCTTATTTTTGCCAGCTTGTGCACAATCATTTACCTGATTCTCTAATTTCAGTTGTCGTAGTTTCATGCCTTCATCCTCAAAAATGCTGTGAAAGTGAAAGAAATAAACAATTATTAGTAGAAAATAGTTTGCATTACAAGAACACAATATTCATAGACTGCAACATAACTGTCAAGTTTTAAAAAAAAAACGTAAAGCATAATTTCTATCCCACAGGAAGACCAAGCCACAAGGCATTATAAAAGAAACATACTTCATGTTCTGTCACAAACAAGACCAGCCTGTGATTTAGTCACTTTAGTAAACTGTTCTGAAAACATTTTGTAAGTGAAAAGAAACTTCATTACTCATAGATAGATAACGAGCCACTGCTGAGGTGGGCTTTGAGACAAGACAATTCAGTATAGTCTATCCTTCATAAAATACCCAATTCCAAACTAAATCAAAAAGTTGAGGCTTTGTCTTGGGTCCATCCTGTACTATTTACTTCTCCTACCAGACTTCCTAGAATTACTGTTAACACCTGTAAATGTATGCAACACCTGAAATTAATTCCCACAGACAAAAAAAAAAAGTAATTTCCCTGCTTGTTTAATAACCAATTTTCATATGAACTTTGGGTTTTGTTTCTAAGCTGTGTTTCATATAGAAACTTTTCCTTTTGTAGGATAATGAATTATTACATAAACTGCAATTTACAGCAGTTCACCCTACAAAGAAAAAAGGTTAATTGACAAGCACATATTCTGCCTACCACAGTTGCGTGCTTTCCTCCTACACAGCTTTGACGAAGATGTCTCTTGAAGTGAGACAACTTTAATACTGCAGGAAGAAGTCACTTAATACAAGAAACAGACAGGCATTATGTATTTTTTTTATGGTATGCAGAAATCAGGACTAGCCAAAATTCAAATTTAATCAGGAAATTTTGTCTGGTCTAGAGACACAGAAATGACCAGTGATGTGAAGTCACAAGCTGGCAGACAGTACTGAATGTAACCTCAAAAAGGAAAATCAGAGAAAGAAATGGCATGTGTGTGTTTGCAAAACACATGCCATGAAGTATGGATGTATGTAGTGCTAACAAGTAGAAAAGCCTCAGAGTCCGCTTAACCCATAGAGAATCCACACTTGACTCAACTTCCAGGCAAGCAAAGAAGTTAAGTCAAATGAGGGTGAAGTCCTTACAGACAGACTACCCTGTCCAACATTGGTCCTGTTCTGGAAGGCAGAAATGTGCAGAAAAAAAGTTTTGTATGAGCACATCATAAATAACAGTTTACGTACCCTAAAACTGATGCTTACTGCCCAACAAAGGGTATTTTAAAGGAAGTTATCAATCCCATTGTTTTTTACTTTGCAGTTTTCCTGATTTCTAGATTTTTTTTTCCCCGATGTATTTTACATATCATCACATAATGGCTCTAGGACCCTGGAAACACCTTGATTATAAAAACTGACCTTACTCCTCATTCGAGCCAATAATAGGTAGCACCTTGGATTCAAAGGCAATGTGGAGGGGCTGGAAAAATTGATGTCTTTCTTGAAAAGTGATGGAAAGCTACTGATTGTCCCCACAGCAACATTTACAGTAATACACTCATCTCCATCTCAAAACAGCCACAATTTAAAAAGAAACAGAGACTTATCTATTGAATGCAGAAAGATATATTAGTTGCCACATGAAACTACAACCTAATGGCATTTTTTTTATTTAAAGCATAGGTGATGGAAAAGGCCACTTTTGGCATAACCAGAAAAGATGCTTGAAGAAAAAAAAAAAAAAAAGCAGTGCAAACAAAAAATGTTTCTTTTTATATGCCAACTGTCTTAAAATATGGATGACATCAGTTAAATTCTGTAAAGAGTGTGTTATAAAGCAATCAATACAGCTCTCATCAATTTTTACTAATATATGGACATATTCTTATATAAAATTAGAAACAAATACGAAGTTGTACTGCATTGATACAAATGACTGTCTGTATTTTTATCATTTTTCCTAACAGAAAATAAGCCCATAGCAATTTGAGTCTCTTCTTCAGAAAAACAAACAGCACTACTTCTGGAAATAAGGTTCTAAGTTTTCATTTTTACCTGTATGACAATAAAACACTGGAATACTAGGTCTTGCACATGAGACTTGTGGATATCCTCAATTAATATTATTTACTTTGTATTTTTAATTTATTTTCCACCCACACTGCAATAAAGTTACATAACTTCAAAGACTGGTCTGAAGACTACTGGAACAGTACCATAATGCAGACTACATAACGCCTCACCTTCGGCCACTTAATTGAGACTCAGAAGGGGTTTAAATAAATAAAGATTTTAACTGGTCACAAAACTTTAGAAAACAAAAGACACAAGAGTGTTCTCTTTTAGAATTTACTGTTAAACACAGACTAAAATCACCTTACAGCAAGGCAACAAAATGAGCAGCCTTCAATCTTCTCCATTAAAAAATGTAAAGATTTACATAAGGATCAAAATCAAGATAATAATAATAAAGAGCACTGTGACACTATAAATAGTAGCTAAAAATGTTACACAATTCTTATTTACTCCTGCAACATTCCCTCCAGCACTTAGTCATCAGAAAAGTATAACACAGTAACCACGCAAAAGAACTTTCTTTCCCCACCTCCCTTCCAACTTTTTTTCTAACCACCACAGTGAAATTGGTGTTGTTACAAACCTTGCCAGAAAAGGCTTGCAATAGTCACTCCACAGCTCATCACTAAGGAATACAAGCAGTGTGCTAGTACAGCTGCTGGCTTCAAATGGGAAGCCTTCTGATGGACATGCCCACACAAAACCACTATGCTCTTCCCTATGCCCTGTTCTGTTTGATGGATTTACATGCAGTGAGTGGAATTGAATAGCCAGTAGGAATAGGAAAAATAACCAGCATTTCCACAGCTGCAACAACATAGTTCAAAACAAAACAAAAAAAGAACAAACAAAAAATCACCCTTTACCTTTGATAAATAAGAAGTGAAAATATTGAAGTAGCCTGTCATGATCTTCCTCTTTCCAACTATTGGGATAGAGCAGACTATACAACACCCTGACCACTAATCCCTCTGCTAAATTCTGGGCTCCTCACAACACTTCCAAGAAGGATATTGAGTTGCTTGAGTACATGCAGAGAAGAGCAACAAAGCTGGTGAAGGAACTAGAAAACAAGAGTTACGAGGAGCAGATGAAGGAACTGGAGTCGGTTACCCTGAAGAAGAGGAGGCTGAGGGGAGATCTCACTGCTCTCTACAACTACTTGAAAGGAGGCTGCAGCAGGGAGGACATTGGTCTCTTTTTTCAGGTGACAAGTGGTAGGACGTGGAGAAGCAGTCTCAAGCTGTGCCAGGGGAAATTTAGACTGGATATCAGGAGAATTTCTTCATGGAGAGGGTGGTCAAGCATAGGAACAGGCTGCCTAAGGAAGTGGTGGAATCCTGATCCTTGAAGGTACTGAGATGCGTGGGTGTGTCACTAGGATGCGTGGTTTACTGATGGGACTTGGAAGGTCAAGTTGATGGTTGGACTTGATAATCTTGAAGGCCTTTTCTAACTTAAATGATTCTATGATTTGAATTTAGCAGAATCCTCTAGCTCTCCTACTAAAGCTTCATGATGGATAATCCTGTAAGTACCAAACTAAAGCTAAACAAATTCAGACTCCAAAATAAAACATATTTAACAACATTGTGACTAATTCACCATTGGCCTCATAGGGGCGTGGATTTCAGCAGAAAACAGCAGTCTTTAATCAAGCCTGAATATTATTACGTTAAAAACTGTTCTCGTGAAGTAAGGATACAGTCTACCTCAGATTTCAAGTGTGGCTATCCCAGATGGGAGACCTAAGCATTCCTCGTTCAAGTTACAGCAATGGACCAATTAAGATTCCTTTATGTAATAACTGTTGAAGCTTTAAGAGGCAAATGAAAGGCTGTCTTTATTATGGACTGGTTTTCAATGAACTGACTTGTTGCACCTGTAAGCAAGAGGCAGCAAGCAGAGGAAGTGAGAAGAGCTACAGGAAATACAGACTGTAGAAAGAATTCCCTACGTGATACAGAATTCACCAGAAAGACATGTTTGAAATACATTAGGCAAATGAAAAATCTCAAGATAGTTTTTCCTTTACTCAAAAAAATAGGGTCATTCCTCATATCAGAAGTCCACTAAACGAATACCCTACACAGCTTCTTCTCCTAAATAAGCAACATCGTAAGGTCTGAGAAGTTTTCCAGACAGACCAACCCATCCTGTAATTCAAGTACTTACAAGTTTGATAAATAATTGAAAGAGGAGGGTTCTCTGACCTCTTTTAAGTACGTCAGACTAGCTGACAGAAACAAACCTCACCAAAGCCTTAAAAGAAACTCTGACATGAGAGGAGGATAGACAGTTTGCTGTGCTTTTTGACTGTTTCCATTGCTTTATTTCATTTACAGGAACTCCAAGGCATAATAAAATTGCACCATTTCCCTCCACAAAGCTCCCAAACTTACCGATATTTTATGTTCCATTTCTCACTCTAGAGTCCTTATATCAGGACTCTAACAAGGCTAACATAACTCCTTTTTTCTTTGGAGGACAGTTTATTAATGTGGTAGCAGGGATCACAATAGTCCAAAAATTTAAGAATTGGAGAATGTGAAGAATGTGGCTTGTGGCTCATATCTTTGTCCGCTATATTTTATTTTTAGCTGTAGAAGTGCAAGTAAAATGAACTTCAGTAAGAAACAGAGTCAGATGGTATGAAAGGGTTTTCACTCTTAACTCTCCAAAGAACTTTCCTGAGTATTGTTCTCAGTGTTCTCCTCACTACAGCTATGAAGAAAAACAAATGGTGCAGAAAATAACGAATTTGAAGCAGGATTCTTATATTAAAAAAAAAAAAAAAAAAAGTTCCACATAGAAGTTTCAATGATGTCCCTGGAAAGTGGCTGAGGAACAGAATTAATCTGTAATACACCTTCCAATCCACAGAAGCAAGGAATCCAATTTGCTTTCCTTGCAACTGACACAATTTTATATTGTTCACCTCTGGGAAAATGTGTAACAGCACCACTGGAGTGAGGACTATCAAGTTGTTCTGCCTTCCCGAAGGTAGAGGAGTTTTCTTTGGTAGACACAGGATATTCTTTGCTTCATAATTAAGTGAACTGCCAGAGAGACTCCTGAGGCAAAACAGGATCTGCTGCGAATCAGCCATGAAATGCCACTCCCATTTCTAAGTGACACAGCTCACATTGCATCAACACTTCAATTACAAGTTATTTTCAAGCAGTTGATATTTCAACAAGGGAAAGTTTTACCCTCTGTTTTTGTGTTGGTTTTAAAATAAGACTCCTTTCTTCAGGAAAACAGTTTTATCTTTGATTCTTCCCCAAAGAAACAAGCACAGATTTCTAATGCCAATAGTATACTGTTTAAAGAAACATTTCACAAAATTTGTTTGGATAGTTTTTCACCTACTGAACATAACATGGGAAGAATGATATGGGACCAGTTAACACATAATTTTGGAAGCAATCCTGAATGAATGCATATATTACAGTGAATAAAGATTCACTTTAGAAAAATTAGAAAATTACTAGCAGCAAGTATCTTAATTTAAAACTACCCAAGAAGATCCTAAAGAAACTAAATGGCAAATTAGTCCTTTACAATTTCTACTCCTACCTACATCTGAGTTAAAAAATGGAACTTCAGCATGGAATTATTAGGTGCTTTGAAGTTACATGTCCCAGGAATGTACCAAAATAAAACAAACAACAACAAAAATCACTAAGGCTGGAACTCCGAGGAATATATATATATGTTCTTCATACACACAGACATTTTGCTATTACTGTGGCAAAACAGATGCCCCAACAACTCAGTGCAATAGAAATACCAAGCTGAAGAAAAGAATTAAGGAAAAAATAATCCAAGATACACGTGCTACAGAAAAAAAACTTTTGTTACAAAACATGAACATATTAACTTCTGTTGTCAAAAGCCAAGAGAACATTCAATTTGATACAAATTCTTGCAACACCATGTTCTCCATACTTAAATAATACAGGCAATGATACCATTAAATACAAAATGCCTTAATAAGAGAAGTGTAGCTGAAAGTAAGAGGCTGTTCAGTTTAAAACAGCTGAAAAAGAATACATTAGACTTGGCCTACAGGAGTTCTTTTGGAAATTCATCTGTTTTGATGTGACTGCTCACATGCCAGATGTAACTGCTGCAGTCTACTACTGACTGACTGCAGCTAAGTTAATGCAAAAAAAAAAAAAAGAGGAGTATTTATCAGTATACGAGAGACAAACTTCTGTTTTTTAATAGAATCATAGAACGACTTGGGTGGGAAGAGACCTTAAAGATTATCTAACTCCACCTCCCCACCCCCCCCCCCGTCATTGGCAGGGATGCTGCCCACTAGATCAGGTTGGCCAAGGCCCCATCCAGCCTGGCCTTGAACACCTCCAGGGATGGGACATCCACAGCTTCTCTGGGCAACCTGTTCCAGTGCCCCACTACCCTTACGGTGAAGAATTTCCTCCTAATGTCTAGGCTAAATTTGACCTCTTTTAGTTTAAAACCATTCCCCCTTGTCCTATCATTATCTGCCCGAGTAAAGAGTCCTTCTTTTTTGTGAGACCCCTTTAAATACTGAAAAGCCTCAATAAGGTCTCCCCAGAGCCTTCTCTTCTCCAGGCTGAACATCCCCAGCTCTCTCAGCCTTTCTTCATAGGAGAGGTGCTCCAGCCCTCTGATCAACTTTGTGGCTGGCTCTCTTCTGGACCAGCTCTAACAGGTCCACATCTTTCTTGTGCTGGGGGCCCCACACCTGTACACTCCATATACTGTATATATGGAGTATATACAGTACTCCAGCTGGGGCCTCACAAATGCAGAGTAGAAGGGGACAATCACCTCCCTCGACCTGCTGGTCACACACACCTCTGTTGATACAGCCCAGGATACAGTTGTCCTTCTGGGCTGCAAGTGAGCACTGCTGACTCAGGTCGAGCTTTTCGTCCACCAGAAACCCCAAGTGCTTCTCTGCAGGGCTGCTCTCAATGAGTTCTTCTCCCAGCCTGTGCTCATGTCTGGGATTGCCCAGACCCAGGTGCAGCACTGTGTACTTTAATTTGTTGAACCTCATTAGGTTCACGTGGACCCACTTCTCAAGCTTGTCCAGGTAGTAGAACACATTCCAGTGATTTTATAAGGTAAAATGAAATGACATAGGCAAGGTGAAATAGCCATTCAGAAGCATCACCCCTATCTTCAGCCTCAAAAGGGTATCTGTGGAAGCACAAAACTCTAGAATAAAATTATGATCTTATAAATGCAATGGAATATTCTCTGCACTATTTCATACCCACACAAACACATGTTGGAATAGGAAAAACTAATGTGGCAGGAGATGGTAGCATGAACTAAATAGGAATGTGATAATAAAGTAACAATATCAAAAAAATGAGAGGTCTGTGGGAGAAAAATGTAATTATGGTGAAACAAAGAATAAAGCATGTTATCTCATCCCTTTATCAGCAATAGCTTGATACTGTCTTGCTTGGTACCAAGTTGACCATGAGCCAGCAATGCAATGTACCCTCACCCCTAAGGTGGCTGGCTAATAGTACTGAGGGCTGCATTTGCAGATAGCAGCAAGTTGGGCAGGAGCGTTCATCTGCTTGAGGGCAGGAAGGCTCTGCAGAGAGACCTGAATAGGTTAGATCGATGTGCCACATCCAGTTGTATGGGCACTCAACAAGGCTAAACGCTGGGAGCTGCACTTGGGTCCATAATGTGAGAATTAAAGCTGTGTTTCTGCAGTAGAAAATTCCACTAACCTTGCATATTTGAAACTAATTGGGAAGGCATAACAGTGTGTGTGTGGGGGGTATGTTAAGCAGATAAGGAGGAAACAAGCATCAGGTAGTAGTAGATATAAGGCTGTTATACACTTCTGTTGCGCGCTCCTGCTTGCAGGACATCCACCATTGCAATCATGAATAAACATGTTACTTCACTGAGATCCTCACCTGAGCCTGTGTTATTGGCTGCAGATTGCTTCTCACAATGACTTTCGTATGCTGCAGTATATGCTCAGGGAAGAGTGGCTGGAAAACTGCCCAGCAAAAAGGACCTGGGGGTGTTAGTAAACTGCTGGCTGAACGTAAGCCAGCAGAGTGCTCAGGTGGCCAAGAAGGCCAATGACATACTGGCCTCTATCGGAAATTGTGTGGCGAGCAGAGCTAGGGAATGGATTGTCCCTCTGTACATGGCACTGGTGAGAGCACACGTTGAGTAGTGTGTTCAGTTTTGGGCCCCTCACTACAAGATAGATATTGATTGTCTGGAATGCATTCAGAGAAGAGCAATGAAGCTGGTGAAAGGACTGTAAGACGTATGAGAAGTGACTGAGGGAATCAGGTTTGTTTAGTCTAGAGAAAAGGAGGCTGAGGGGAGACCTCATGGCTCTCTACAACTACCTGAAAGGAGGATGCAGCGAGGTGGGCATCAGTCTCTCTTCTCACATGACAAGTGATAAGATGTAAGGCAATGGCCTCAAGTTGTACCAGGGGAGGTTCAGATTGGTTATCAGGAAGAATTTATTCATGGAAAAGGTGGTTAGGCATTGGAATAGGCTGCCCATGGAGGCAGTGGAGCTGCCATCCCTGGAACTATTTAAGAGAGATGTGGACGTGGTGCTTAAGGACATGGTTTAGTGGTGGACTTGTAGCACCTGGTGGATGGTTGGACTTGATGATCTTATGAGTCTTTTCCAACCTAAATAATTCTATGACTAGGAAGAGCACTGCCAGCATGTCAAGGGAAGTGGCCCTTCCTCTCTGCTCAGTACCGGTAAAGCCATAATATTAAGTACTATGTACAGTTCTGGGCTCCCCAGGAAAAGAAAGACATGGACATGCTGGAGCAAGTCCAACAAAGGGCCACAAAGATTATTATGGGACCAGAGCATCTCTCATATGAGGTGAGTCTGAGATAGCCAGGACAGTTCAGCAAGGATCTTCTCAAGGTATATAAGTACCTGATGGGAGGGCATAAAGGAGATGGAGCATGTAGTGTCTACTGACAGGACAAGAGGCAACGGTCACGATTTAAAACACATGAAATTCCATCTGAACACAAGAAAACATTTCTTTTTACTGTGAGGCTAGTCAAACACTGGAAGAGGTTGCTCAGCAAAGTTGTGGAGTTTCCTTCTGTGGAGATACTCAAAACCTGACTTGACACCATCCGGTGCAACCTGTTCTAGTTCACCTTATTTGAGCAGTGGGGTTGCATGAGATGATCTCCAGAGGCTCCTTCTAACTTCCATGATTCCCTGATTCTGTGTGTTTGGATTCTGGAGATCACAAGATACATGGAAATAGTTTAGAGTCTAGGTCTTAGAGAATAAGTTCGGTGACAATAAATAATTCAGGCTGTTACAGGAAAATGCAACAGAAACACGAGCATCACAAAATGGTTAAACTATGAGCTTAGAACTATTTTGACTAATGTACTGTTTTGTATTTCATACAGCATTCAAAATTGACTCATCAGGTACCAAAGATTAGCTCCTACTACTTGGAACAAGGGGAATGGAACAATGAAAAAGCAGCACTCTTTGAACAGATGCTAGAAAGTCTTCTAACTGGGTTATAAAGAGAAGTGAAAACAAAAGCCAGTGTTGTTCTCTGTTAGACTATGATGGGAAAACAGAAGATGGATTCATGTTTCCTTAGCAAGAAAAGTCTCACATAATTGATTACAGCATACCTGAATTGAAAGGAATATCCTTTTCCTGGAATGAAGACCAAGAGAAGACCAAGACGGAAATCCACATAGGCCACTATTACAACCATTGGGGATGCTGGGAGGGAGGTACAGAGGAAGACAACAATACGAATGTGCACATTCACTTATTTTCAGGTGCGTAGACAAATGGGGTTTAAAACAGGGCTTTATTAAAATATTTGTAAGAGGAGGGGGACAAGGAACCTCCAGCCAGGCATATTCCTTCAAGAGTTCATAGCTGGTGACTCACAGGGATCCTGGCATTGACATGGAAGATACAAATTTGTAACATGAGTAAGAATTTGTAAAATGAGTAAGGACCCTTCAGTTCTTAACCACCGACTCAACTGCAGAATGCTGTGCTTCCAAAAATCATGCGTATTCAGGTTACTCTAATGAAACTTAAGTTTCTGCTGTGAAGCAGAAACTGTCGTAAGCAGAACACCAGGTTGTATTCAATGTCCTTTCAACTACATACTCCAAATCCCCAGGGATATTTCACGTATACGCATTGGCAAGATCCACGGGGCCTTAGATTCCTGTAATCTTCAATTTGTGAATTATTAAACCTTGCCTGTCATTTCTGTTGGCATTGTACTCCATTACAACACAAAATCATTTAAATGCAAAGCAATTGCTATTCTCCCCTAGCAACAAAGTCAGCAGTTAAACAGCACACAGCGTGCTTAACCCAGACTAGAGAGCAAAACACAAAGTTCCCTGAAAATAAGTTTACTGCATGTCATGCCACAAATTTTTATTGTCTGCTAAACCAAAAAATACGGGAAAAAAATTAAATTTTCTAAATTAACAGTCTAGAATGGTATGTGGAGTTTTATTACTGGTCCAGTTCTTATAAGTAAGTTTTAATGAGGAAGCTATTAAGAAGATTGAAACAGTAAAATTTAATTTCCATCCCAAACTAGATGACTCAGCAATATACTAGATTTAGATTCTTGGTTTTTGTGTTTTTTTGTTTGTGTGTTTTGTGTTTTTTTTTTGGCCTGTAATTTCACATAAGAATTTTAGATTGGAAAGGAGTGCAGAAGTGATCACAGACTTCTCTAACAGTAACAGGCTGTTAGAGTTTTAGTATCACACAGGAGATGTTTTACACAGCACTAGGACTAAGGGTAAATGTTCTTGTAGTAGTCTAAAACACTAGCTCTAGGCGTATCAACAAATTCACTTACAAGAGCAGTCATTCCATAACCCAATTACAATACATTTAACAGCTTTATTGTGGAGATTACCCAGCTGTGTCCCACTGATAAAACAAGAGACTGGAGCTATCCTAGTGCAAGACAATTTGCAGAAACAGTTTTCACACAACATGAATTCACAATTATCTTGAAATCTGGGCACTTCCCCCTCCTACAGATGCCATATTGACAGTGGTTAAAAAAAAAAAAAAGGCAGGAGAAAAAAATAACCTTTGCCTCTATAAAAATTGGTCATCAGTAACCTAAAGCATAAGAAATGGGAGAACTTAGCTGAAGAGACAATTCAAATAAACAGCAACTTTAACACTTTTATTGTTCTAACAATTGCAGTTACCAAGTGTGAACATTTCAAGTTGTGTCTGGAAATTTTAGTGACAAGAACTGTTTTGCTACTTTTTCTCTCTCTTGCCACTGCTGTCTGCATCACAGGAAGTGAACTGATTCCCTCTTTATTCACACTGACGAGCAGCAACAACCTGTAGCCACAAAGGTATTCTCTTCTTTCTAAAATGCATTCCTAGGAGTACATCTCAACTGCATTTAAAAATATTTACAAATTTATACCATTTTAGACAGATTTCTTGGTAATGCTCAGATTTTAAAGGGACTGGGCAAACAAGATATTAAGCCAATTCTCCTTTATCTAAGGAGAAGATTTGTGAAATTGTAAACCCTGGGACTTACAAAATAGTTCTTGTTAATTCCAAGAAGGTCACCAGCACCCAAATAAAAATACCCAAGGGCTAACAGAGATGTTAAAAGGATTTTAAAAGGAAACCTGGACTTTTCTGTCCTGTCTGGATTACAAGTATAGCTAAAATCATTAGCAAATAACTTTGATTTTTTTTTCCTCCACAAACATATAATTTAGGTGCATCTATGCAAAACAATCAAGCCCAGCAGTCTCCCAAGACTCCCAACAACCTCAACTATGCTACAGTCTTTCAAATATGGAAAGGCCTTTTGGCTGGAAATCACTTTTGAACATTTTTCAGTCTACGGGCTCATAATCTTTGGAAATTTAGCTTATTGACAATAGGCCCTTTTTCTTCATTACCTTCTGAAGACACTCTGGAGTAACCTGGGATTCCCAAACTGAAAAACACTAACTCGTGTGTTTAGTCACCAGGAAAGCATCCAAAGTATGGGAGGTGTGGTGGTTTTACCCAGCTGGGCAGCTGATCTCCACCATAGCCACTCTCTCACTCCCTCTCCTCAAAGGGAAAGGGGGAGAAAATACAATGGAAAGGGCTCAAGGGTTGAGATAAGGACAGGGAGATCACTCAACAATTATCATCACAGGAAAAACAGGCTCAGCATAGGGAGATTAATATAATTTATTACCCATTGCTAACATGCTAGAGCAGCGAGAAACTAAAAGCAAACTAAAAACAACTTCCCTCCCATCCACCCTCCTCTACATTCTCCCCCCAGGCAGCGCAGGGGAATGGGGGCTGTGGTCAGTCCCTAACGCTTCGGTCAGTCCCTAACACTTTGTCTCCACTGCTCCTTCTCAGTCACTCTCTGCCCCTGCTCCACGTGGGGTCCCTCCCACGGGATGCCGTCCTTCCTGAACTGAGCCTGCGGGGGCTGCCCACAGGCAGCAGCTCTTCAAGAACTGCTCCCACATGGCTCCGTACCATGGGGTCCATCCCCCAGGAGCAAACTGCTCCAGCACGGGTCCCCCACGGGCGGCAGCTCCCCCCAGACCCCCTGCTCCTGCGTGGGCTCCTCTCCGTGGGCT
Source organism: Cygnus olor (assembly GCF_009769625.2). Classification (NCBI taxonomy): domain Eukaryota; kingdom Metazoa; phylum Chordata; class Aves; order Anseriformes; family Anatidae; genus Cygnus; species Cygnus olor. Next base: position 102,421,451 of record NC_049169.1, read on the forward strand.
GCAGCTCTGGTCTGGGGCCTGCTCCTGCGGGGGCTCTCCATGGGCCGCAGCCTCCTCCAGGCCACATCCACAGGCTGCAGCATGGAGATCTGCTCCATGTGGGACCCATGGGCTGCAGGGGGACAGCCTGCTCCACCAGGGGCCTCTCCACAGGCCGCAGGGGAACTGCTGCTGCCTGCCTGGAGCACCTCCTGACCTCCTTCTGAACTGACCTTGGGGGCTGCAGGGCTGGTTCTCACTCCTCTCTCCCAGCTGCTGTTGTGTAACACGCTTTTTCCCTTTCTTAAATCTGCTCTCACAGAGGTGCAAACAGTGCATCTCACTGGCTCACCCTGGCCAGTGGCAGGTCCCTTTGGAGCCAGCTGAAACTGCTCTTATCTTACAAGGGGCAGCTTCTGAACTCTTCCCACAGAGGCCCCACCTGCAGCTCCTCACTACCAAAACCTTACCACGTAAAATCAATACAGGAGGGACCACTGTGGTTGACATCCATTTTTGTAATCTCTGTAGACTCAGTCAAGACTTCAATGTCCTGAAAATGATGTTCTTCATATGTGACATCTGCAAGCCAGAAGCTGAATCCCATTTGGAAGGCAGCGTGTGGGAAGCTTTAAACATTGCTGTTTACTATATAATTATTGTGTGAAATGGTGAAGTTCATTAGTCTCCAAGACTGTCAAACACATAGTACTATAAGACTCAAATCACCTTCTCTATATTTTAAAAGCTTACTATGATTTTAGTTACTTTGTCTGAATGTGTTTACCTTATCCAACATTTTTAATTTCAGACTTTCCCAAATGAAAAGGAATGTTGTAGCGCTAATCAAACCCATGAAATAGCTCAATCAGTATTATCATTCTATAAAGCATTAAGACAGCTGTGTCATGTCTAGCTGGAAGTCAAAGTTTATATTGTTGATTATTAGCAATAACGTACCACATTCATTTTTCTTTGCAAAAAGACTGCTTGGACAAGTAACAAATTCATCAAATCACAGAATATCTTGAGTTGGAAGGGACCCACAAGGATCACTGAGTCCAAATCCTGGCTCCACACAGGACCACCCTAAAATAAAACCATGTCTGAGTGCATTGTCCAAACACTTCTTGAACTCCATTAGGCTTGGTGCTGTGACCACTTCCCTGGGGAGCCTGTTCCAGTGCCCAACAACCAATTGGTGAAGAACCTTCTCCCAATATCCACCCTGAACCTCATCTGTCACAGACTCATGCCATTTTCTTGGTCCCAGAATGGAGCCCTGTGGAACCCCACTAGTGACTGGCCATCAGCCTGATGTAACCCCATTTACTCTAACTCTTTGAGACCAACCCATCAACCAGTTGTTCACCACTCGTATTATGTATTTACCTAGCTGTATGCTAGACATTTTGCCCAGAAGGATACTGTGAGAAACTTTACTGAAATCCAAAAACATCAACTGGCTTCCATTAGACAACTAGATGGGTGACGCTGTCATAAAAAGAAATTAAGTTCATTAAGCAGAACCTTCCCCTCATGAACCCATGTTTTCTGTGACCAACGACTGTATTGTCTTTCAGGTGTTTTTCAGTAACTCCCAGAAAAATCTTTGTTATAATTTTACCAGGCACTGAAATGAGACTGACAGGTCTGTAGTTACTAGGGTCTTCTTTCTATTCCAGTTTTCAAAAAGGACAAATGTTTGTTAGCTTCCAGTCAAGTCAGACCTCTCCAGTTTCCTTTGCCAAACAAGAGGTGTAATTACTAAATTAGTTATTTATGGCTAACTTTACTATTCTCTTCTTAGGAGAAGACCTTTCCTAAGAATACAGTTGTGGGGGGTTTGTTTTTGTCTTCCTGCAATTTATTATAGTGTTCCTGAACATTCCAAGTCAAAAACCTAAAAATAATAGGCCTTAAATATCTACTTAAAGACCATGTACATTTATTTAGGTTCATGTATTCTAGTATTCTTACCTTAATCAATGGAGACTAATAAAGAAAATAGATTATTTCTTTAATAAACTGGGGCTGAGAGGGATGAACTTGCACTAATGTTAGGCTGTTCCTGTGAGGCACCCATATAAGTGTGCAAAACAAGTTTCTTAGCAGAAAGAAGTTGTGCTACTACAACTTTACATAGAAGCAGTGTTGTTTCCTGTGGCTTCAATTCTGTAAAAATTTAAAGTCTAATATCTGTGCAAGAAAATTTATTGGCATAAGGTCATTAAAAAAAAAAGAAAGCTTCTAGAATTGGTATACAAACCTCAATCTTAGAAGATTTCTTCTTTCTGCTGACTTTACCATTTCATAGCATATTTGGTTGACCCGCGAGATTAGTGGATCCCTTCTCACTCTATTGCCTCTTTTCACCCTCCTCAACTAAAATTACAAAGCTTATCCCAAACAAACACCTTCTCTCTTCTACATTAGCTGCCCGTATCCTCACATTTAACCTCAAGTGTTTTTTGCTATTGAAACGCCACAGGCGTAATCCCCTTGCAAAGTCTCACCCCCAAAATTAACAGACACGTTGTTCCTATTACGCTTGAGCCCCCTTCAGCCGCTCCTTGCCGCCGGCCGCCTTCGCATCGGCGCGGCCACGGCACCGCAGCGCCCGGCCAGGCCGCAGCGGGGAGGCGGCGCAGGGAACTGCTGCCTGATGCCGCCCCCGCTCCGGCCCCTCCGGTTTCGCTCCCGGTGGCGCCGCCTCGCCCCGCCGGCCCCACTCCCTCACTCACCCGCCGCCGGCCGTGCCCCGGCCCCCGCCGCCCTCCATGGCCGGCCCCGCCGTTGCCATGGCCCCGCCTCGCCGCGCAGCGTGGCGGCGGAACTCGCTGCCGCCGCCCCGCCCCGCCCCGCCCCGCCCGGAGCGCGGTGACCGCGCATGCGCGGCAGCCGCCGCCGGCCGCCTGAGGGCGGAGCGCGCTGCCGGCCCGCGGGGCTCCTCACGCCGCCCCCCGCGGTGCCACAGCAGCGGCTGGGGCTGCGGTCAGCTTCCCTCCTCATCCTCGGGAATAAAGTTTTCTGAGCAGGCACGTCTCTGCACGCAGCAGAATTACCGTTCCTATCTCCTGCAGAGTTCAGGGTCCCTCTTCACCAGTATGTCAGCGGCGCTCAGCTTCCCCCTGTCCCGCAGGTACTTCAGGATGTGAGGCCGTTGTCTCCAGGTGACCCTTACTCCATACTCTTCCTCCGGAGTGTCTGTAACCAGTACTGCTGCCTCTTCCCCTCTCCCGCAGGGTTCAGTGCCAGATGCCAACTCTCCTTCTGTTTGCCAGGCACGGCTACCAGTTCGTGACCGAGTGCTGCTGCATCTCCTGTTCCTTACAGGAGGCTGCGGAGTCCCAATATCTGGTGGGCTGAAGGCTTCTCGCTCCACAGGCTGAGGGACAGGCATTGACGGTGTTTCTTCACAGTTCTCTGAACTGGCTGCCTGAACGTTGTTTTTTGCTGCTGTGCCATTCTTGCACCAGCTGTGAGAGTGCTGTGCGTTCTTCCCTGCATGATTCAGCACATCCAGGGAGCGGACTGCACATCCTTCTGAATTCTCAAAAGTTAAAGGAGGAAATTTGCAGGCTACAGGTCTTTGACAAGCTCCCCTTGCACAAGGCAAACCATGGTTGGCATCCTGCTTCTGCGGTTTACAAGGACCACGATGCTTCTTCTGAAATGCTTTCAAGACCAATGACTTAGTTGTTTCAAATTGTGCGCACACCTGAAGGTCAAGACATAAGAAAAAACAAGAGTTTTCTCTAAAGGAACGCCAACCTCATTCTACTTCCCCACCCATCCCATCTTTCATCAATGTGTTGACTAAATGCATAAGATGGTCTGCAGCAAAGCAAAACAGTCTTTAACCTTGCTGGTAAGCATGAGACACCTCTGAACTTCAAAGTTATGTTCCGACACTTCCCTCTCTAAAGAAAGTAGGTAGCAAGTGAACTATCCTCTGGTAACTTACAAAAGAACAGAAGACTTCTGATTTAAAGAAAAATCTAAATCATCTAACTGGCATCTACACCTTTAACACCTGCAGATTTAAAATAGTTCAGACCTGGATCCTGTGTCCTTCTGTGTCTTAGCATAGCTGAATAAATTCAATGAACCACATCCTCAGCGTTCCTGAACAGGTAGAGGTTCAATACAAAGTGATTTAAACAACACCCACTTCATTTCATCACCTCAGATTACGTTAATTAAGCCTTCAAAATATTCCCCCAAAACACCTTTGCCTCAAACACATAGTTAACCTCTATATTCTAGAAGAGCATATCACTGGAACTGCCAATTCTAAAATCAGCTGTCCATAGAAGATGGTCAAAGTTAACAATCTGTATTTCCTTGAAAGACTCAGGACTCTTACTCAAGACCTGAAAATCCTTCTGCTACAGTAGTCTTTATCTTCCTGGGTCTCAAAAGAAATTGTGGTTCAGTTTCTCACAATTTGTTTTTCCCTACAGCATGCCAAACTGGCTTCTAGTTATGACAACCACAGACCCCTTTTAGCATTCTCATGTTACTACATAGTCCCTGAAAAACTAAGTTCAAGTTAACTACGGGTAGTGACTGTCGAATGCAAAGCCATTGTGCAGGAAAACAGAGCAATGATTCCCTAATAATTGTATCCCAGCACACACTTCAAAGAACATAGGTGAACCACTCTGACTCTGAGGGTATGACTTCCTTGCTTCAGAGAACACATCAGGTAGACTTTACCTGGTATTAAATACTTAAGATAACACCAAGATGAGCAGAAACTCAGCTGCCACGGAAACAACTGACATCCATCTGCAGAAGAATCTGCAGGAAGTTACAAACTTACCAGGATTTTTCAAATGGAAAAATGTTTAGAAACAAAGAATAATGTGGACATTTTCATCTCTTCCAAACAAAAAACATACTTCACAGTAGTTATTGCACACAGCATTACAGAAGCCATAGAGCTAACTCGCCAATATAAAAAGTAAAAAAATTGAATATGTTCTACTTCAAGGTTAAAGCATAACAAAAAGAAATCTAGGTCTCCAGGGTTAAAGGAATGTTTCTTGTACATTTGAAACCACACTTTTTGAGCCTGCTTTGTAAAGAATGCAGAATAACCTGAGTTGGAAGGGACCCACAAGGATCATCAAGTCCAACTCCCAGGTCCCCAAAGGACCACGCAAAAAATCAGACTGTATGTCTGAGAACGTTGTCTGAATGCTTCTTGAACTCCATCAGACCTGGTGCTGTGACCACTTCCCTGGGGAGCCTGTTCCAGTGCCTGATGACCCTCTTGGTGAAGAATCTTTTCCTGACAGCCAGCCTGAACTGCCCCATCGCAGCTTCATGACATTTCCTCAGATCCTATTGCTGGTAACCAGAGAGAAGAGATCAGTGCCTGCCCTCTGCTCCCCTTGTGAGGAAGCTGTAGACCGTGATGAGGTCTCCCCTCAATCTTCTCTTCTCCAGACTGAAGAAACCAAGTGACTTTAGCGGCTCCATATACATCTTGTCCTCTAGACCATTCACCATCTTTGTAGCCCTCAAAGCACAGACACTCAAGCAGAAATAACACTTAAACAAAGCTCCCCTAGGAGGTAACTATTGTTGGAACAGTGTGTGTATAGAGGAACATACATACAGGAACACACATATATAGGAACAGCCTGTCTTTGCAGCAGCCATTTACTTAAAAAAAATGTATCTTTGCATTACATAATATACAGACTATCTTGGGACACTGCAACAGTCCCTGGAATATTCCTTCAGACTAGAAAGAAGCCCATCAGAAGAACAATATGGAGGGAAACTATTCAAAACACACAGAATGGAAAATAAGGCAGGTTAAAACAAGTTATTTTGAAGTGAAGACCTCTGGTCCCTAAAATTACTAGTGTCAGATTTAAACAAAACAACTAGTATTTTAACATGTAACATTTAGATTTCAGCAATTTCAAGCAGCAAGGCAATAAAAAAAATTCCCCCAAAGAATATTTATTATGTATAGGGTTTTCAGTTGCCATGGAAAGCGTTTTCCTCGTGAGAATTAGTTTTTCAGAAGACAAACAGAAATAGTAATCAGTATACACTGCACAGTGTTATGCCTTCACATACCCAAAATCTTGTTGTTTGTTTGTAATTAGAATGTGAAGCAACTCACATGTGCTTATTTATGCTTTAGGCATTTATAATCAATTCAGATCCATGCTACTAATTTTGCATATCCAGGACAGACAGCTTTCTTTTGAGTCTTGTGACTTGTGGGAGAAACTCTAAGACTGTTGCTGTGGGACACAGGGGAAAGGATAACTTATACCAACCCAGGCAGCAGAGGTATTCTGGTCTATAGGTTTTGTAGGAACATGTCTTGGATTCTCAGCCAAAGGTTGTGGAGTTTCACAGCAATGGATGGGTCCCTCCCATGGTTCCTCAAGGAATACCAGTTCTGCCTTCCTGGCATTGCAAGTACGCTTCTTCTTCGGAGGCATCAAAAGATATGGTAAAGCCACTTAGAAACCTCATGACGCTTGCGAGAACCAAGTGGAGAAAGACAAAAGCACTCTGAGAAGATGCTAAAGCGCTCTCAAATCTGTAGAGGACAAATAAACGCATTTGAAGACAAGCTTGTTTGGAAAGCTCAGATATAAACTTTAAGAGAAATAAAACACACAACATTATCGTGTATACATCACCAATAGCTTTTAAGCTTTCTGTCAAATTCCAGGCAGATTTAGCAAATGCACCATAGAATAGATCCTTAAAATGTTCCGAAGCTTCACAAAAGCAGATAGCCAAATATGTTGGGGCAGACAGTCAGACAAACAAAATAAAAATGCTGTAGCTGCAGAAGGAGTTCTGAAGTGGCATTCTGCGCAAGCCTCAACATTATAGGAAAGATCAGTTTCTTACAAAAATACATATTTTAAATACACAAACCTGACAAACTTGCATAGGCACGTTCATAAAGATATTTTAGAAGTAATTTGAAAGACATCCACACGTGATAAGACCTGACTAAAATACTGAAATATAGAACCAACTATGTTCAGAACTAGTTTGGTCACTGACAATTTTAAGGAAATTAAAAATTGCTGAGAGAGAAGAAAAAAAGCCAAAACAAACATTTGCAATGCGATTCAGTTGACCTGCTTAATCCTCTGTGACAAATCAGCTATCTAGAAGACTTAAATAATTTCTTCACATCAACTCACTACCTAACCTAGTTACCACTGAAGAACAATTTAAGAATTGGAAACTTAATCTATAAAATTGGTGTATAAGGCCATAATACTCAGAATTCTTTCAATTTCTAGCTGCTACTTATCCATACGGTTTCATTTCGGAAATTTTAAGTTTTAAAATACTTGATGTTTCCCTCCTGCGTTATAGGTATCTTGCACGATTACTTTTACCTAGCAAACATCTTTTAAACGAACGTAAATAAACGTTCTGCTACCAGAGGAGCGGAACAACCGCACGGCCCCCTCAGCAGCTCCCTACCAACACACGGCCTTGGCGTTGCCTAACGGTCCCCGAGCGTCTCGGCCGCCCCCCTCGGGCCCAGGGACGCTCTCCTGACGCAAACCGGCGCAAACGGCCCCGGCCGCGCTCCGGATCCGGATCCGGCTCCGAATCGGGATCCGCCTCCCGCCGCCAGCCCGGGCGCAGCCCCTCATTGGCCCAGGCGGGCACGTGACGGCCGCGAGCCGCCGGGCGCCAAATTCAAACAGGGAACCGAGCCGTGCTGCGGGGCGGCGGGGCCGGCAGCGCCGCCGGGTGTTCCCTCCGCCCTCCCTCCGCGACTCCGGCCCGGCCCGGCGGTGAGTGCTGCCCGCCCGCTGCCGCCGCCTCGGAGGCTCTTCCGGGGAGAGGGGGGTGCCCGGGCCTGGCCCCGGGGCAGCGGCCGGGGCTCGCCGGGAGGAGAGGGGGGTGCCGGGGCGGGGGTGAGGCCTCCCCGGGAGCCTCGGGGGTGGAGCGGGGCTCCGGGTGCTGCAGCCTGCCTGTGGGGGTCAGCAGCTCTGCCTCCGGCCGCCGGGCAGCCCCGACTCCAACGCTCCTGCCACGCAAGGCACCGACTCCGCTTTTTGTCCCCGGGGCTCTATTTTTGTACCCACGCAGGTGACTTACTGACAGGTTTCTTGCTTACTAACTGGCCCCGTCAAATCCACGGATGCAAAATGCCTTCTTTCGTGTTGCTGGGTGTTTCTATTCTGCCTGTCTTCCCTAATGTTAAATAGTAAGCACAACTTGCGTGCTCTTGTTCTGTTATAGTTTGCTGCAAGAGGCAATCTCCCCATGTATTTCGTGAATGGTATGATATTTATAAGCGGTGTACACAGAAGGTGCATGCAGCATCTTACCCTGAAAGCAGTGTCTCTGAATTTTTATCTCTACTCCTTTTGACTTAATAACCTAAATCGTTTGTTATCTAAAAGTTTGGAATTTGAATTGTATGCTGCCCTATGACAAGTTTGTCTAATGCTACAGAAGTCTACAGAAGGAATGACTGGAGCATTTACTTCACATTTATTTTAAAGTACCTAGCTTCTGCTGCTTTTATTATGTGCTCTTATAGTGTCCAGGGCAATCTCTGCTGCCCAAATCTTATACCATCTGCTAAATCCCCTTTTCTCTCGTGTTGCATGATCTGCTTACAGCAATAAGATGTAAGGATCAGGACTGCTATTTCTGTGTTATAGCTTCTCATCCCTCCAGCTTGCTGACTGATGCTGATCAAACCACTTTACAGCTAAGTCTTAGCATCCCTTTCTGTAAAGCAGATACGTGTACTTTCTTTCCTTGTTAGGTACTCTGTGACTCTGAACTTCTGATATAAATTATCTGCTTTGCAAATATCTCTCCTGTCCTGCTCACACAAGATGTGGATAAAAGAAATACAGTACTATTTTCCCATAGCCTGGTTAATCTTGTTAAAAGTTTTCAATTCTGATTTTTCTTCTTTTTTTTTTTCCTAGTAGTATAATACTTGGTGATTATACATGTGCTGTGGAAGGCCTGTGGCGATTTGCTGCATCTTTCTTTTCTATTCCTGCCATCTGCACTCTTATGTTATATATCTTGTTTTGCAGGACTTATTCCTCTCATTTTCAATGGAGAGTGACTGTACAGATCAATAATGAGGACCAGCCCTCGCAGGCCCTTAATTCTCAAAAGACGGAAACTGGCCCTTCCACAGAAGGATGCACCCAGTACCTCAGCAAGAGATGAGCACAATGGTCGGGGACAAAAGACATCTAAGCAGGAACACAGCCAAGAGGACCAACATGACAGCCAAGGCAGAGACAAAATGGACTCTGGCCTGCAGAAATTCCCAGCAGGAATAAAAATAATCAACCATCCTACCATGCCCAACACACAAGTGGTGGCCATCCCTACAAATGCTGATATTCAGAGCATCATAGAAGCCCTTACAGCAAAAGGAAAAGAATGTGGAAATAATGGGCCCAACAAGTTCATTCTCATTAGTAGTGGGGGTACCTCTTGTTCATCAGGACTGTCGCAGCATCTCCCCTCAGAGAAACCCAGTGCAGCGATCAAGGCTGCCGATGGTGAAGTAAGAGAGAAGAATGTCATGCAGACACCTGGTCTTGCAGGAGGGACAACGCTCTGGCATTCAGGAGTTGACTCCGTGGTTGCACAGGAACAGGAGAGCAACAGTATGTAACTCTTACCCTTTTCTTCATCATGATAGATGAGCAAAGGGGTGTGAAGTGGGGCAATGAGCATAGTGCTTGCATCTCAGTATGCAGTAAATTATTAAGTTATTTACAAAATAGCTGTACATGCGAAGTGAAATCTGAATGATCTCAGTAGATACATTTTTGGTGGTAGAGACAGGTCTGGCATATGAAGGTGTGTAGCAAAGCAAAATTTTAGTGCTGAGGGAAAAAGAAGTGGGGTTGGTTTAAGGGAATCTAGTCTAATAGAACAAAATACTAAGCAAAGAGGTGGTGGATGGAGTCAAGACTAGCATGAAGTACCCTAGTCAGTGACAAAATATAGGAGCCTAGAGCTTTCAAAGAGAAGTGTTTCCCATCCTTTAATAACTAAGTGGCAAGTCTGTTTTTTCTTGACTGTCTCATGAAGCTGATGGACAAATGTTAGAAGTGGGATAGATTTTACTTTGACTCACTGCTCAAATCATATTTGTATTTGTAACTTAAAGTATCTGTGTAGCTTTTGTCTGTGGCAAATTTTATCCCGCTGCCTGACAGGAACCCATAAGCTGTTCCAGTAGCTGTATTGTTACAAACAGCCTCACCAGAAACAATAAAACTGCACTAGTTTTCCATTGTTGCCATTGAAAAACCCTGAAGACATGGAGCTTCTGACTTGGGTCTTGTGCTTAGTCTTTCTTTTGTAGTTTATGCCACCACTTTCCTTGGCCTTTGCTTACTGGGTTCATCTTTTAGCTGAAAATGCTTGAATTCTTGAAGTACTGGAATTAACACTGTCCTGTTTTGATTGAGAGCAATAGTCTGGTTTGAATGTTTTGTTTTGTGTTGTTTTTTTTGTTTTTTTTGTTTTTTTAAGGCTTCAGCTTTTTTCAGGAATTGGGCATATTTTCATACAATCAGGAATTTAAGGTATATGCACAAGAAGCTTTAGCTTTGCAATGTAATCTTTTCCCTGTCGTGATACAGGGATACCTTTTTTTGAGCAGTGTGATTAGTGCCTTCCATTTGGCATTAAGGTGAAGGAAGAGGATTACTTATGAGTAAGCAGAGTTATGGGCTTGTTATCCCGACAGGCAGTGGCGAGACAATGAGCTCTGTGCTGGATAATAGTCTCACTAACATCCAGTGGTTGGGGAAGATGAGAACTGATGGACTAAGTCCCTGTTCTGTGAAGCAAGATATGGAGAAAGAGAACCAGATGCCTCTGCAGGAAAAAATCAAGGTAAGCAGGCGAAGGCAACATAGTGTGCACTGAAACTTTTGATAGGGATGCAATTCATGTGGATTAGAAGACTTGCAAGAACTAGATGTGACCAACTCTAAGTAATCTGAGATTGCCTTTTACTGTTTTTGAATAGCAGGACATGGATTATCCAGCTCTTTTTGTCAACTCTTTGAGCACTCATGTATTGTTTCTTCTGTCTCAGACTGAAGAAGATTCTGCTGCTGTTGCCATTCCTACCTCCTCTTCCTCCTCCTCCTCCTGGCAGGATTCGGTATCAGAAAGACCTCCTTACTCGTACATGGCCATGATCCAGTTTGCCATCAATAGCACTGAGAGGAAGCGTATGACTCTGAAGGACATCTATACCTGGATTGAGGATCATTTCCCATATTTTAAACATGTGGCTAAGCCAGGTTGGAAGGTAACAAGTAGGCCCTCAAGTTGCTGTGGGCCTCGGGGTGATGCAGTCATAAGCTTTCTGGGTGAAAATGAAAAGTTGTTCCCCAGCCTGCAGAGCAAGATGGAAATTAATTTAAACATCCCACCCCAAATACTCTCTCATTCCAGGCATTCCCTCTTCAACTTCTTGTATCCTTTTTCTCATGCTACATAGGCAAGATGGTGGGATGTTTGATCATTGGAGAAAGAATAGGGTTCTCAAGAGTAAAGAGAATAAGAGACTTATGGTAAGGTTGGCTGGATATGCAGTGAATATGAATGTCCACATTGTCTGGACTTTGGAATGGAATCTCCTCTGCCAGAGCAGTCGTGTCTGAAGTAAGCCCTACAGTGCTGATAACAAAACTTCTGCTATTCAGTTTCCCCCCTTGTTCCTTTTTCTCCAGAACTCCATACGGCACAACCTGTCCCTTCATGATATGTTTGTCCGTGAGACATCTGCTAATGGTAAAATCTCATTTTGGACTATTCACCCTGATGCCAACCGTTGCCTAACATTGGACCAAGTGTTTAAGGTGAGTGCCTCATGCAGAGAAAATGGAGCAGCCTATCCAGTCCATGCTAGACAGGCACCTTAATTTAAAGGGAAATTTAAGCTACTTTGACATCAGCTTCTCTATAAAAGCTGGACTCAGTCACTTCTCCTGACAAACAGATGAACTCTATTTGAAAGAAAAAGTGCTGTGGCTTTTGCTGCTGGAGCTTTTCTGAGATGCATTTTATTCTTCAGGTGGTGTACCAAATGTAATAGTGACTTAGTTCAACCTGTTTCCTTGGGCCTGCAACAAACTTCCAGTGAGAAGTTTTCCACTGAAGTGGTCTAACAGTTCTTGTGTTGACTAGACAGCCACAGGATGGAATTGTACTATCCCAGCTAGATATTTTAGGAAGTACCTTTTTTGTAGAAGAAACAGCTTGCAAGTCTAGTACAGGTGTGTTTAGTCTTTTGTGTTTTCTGCAGTGGGTGGGCAGATTTACTCTCTGGTTTGCTTGGATTATACAAAGTTAAACTGTCCCATTTCCCCCCCCCCCCCCTTTGGTTGATAACTTCCTCTTATTTTCTTATTTTTCTCCCTCTCAATGCCTTGTTGCTACCAGCCGCTGGACTTGGGGTCACCAACATCGCCTGAGCACTCTGAATCAGTAAGACTTTCCCCCTGGCTCGGGGCTTGAGCTTCCATTCTCCTCTTGCCCGTCATTGAAGGAAAGGATGAGAGATCTGGGGAGGGGGGACTGGGTCACTGCTGCACCTGGTCATACACTCTGTGCACACCCTTTCTGGGGAAAGGTGTTGAGCCAAAGGTTAATTGCCTTCAGATGATATGTTTTCTCTACAGCTTGGCTAGAGCTGTACAACTTTGAGCAACTAAAAATCTACTGCTGAAATAGGTTGCAGTGGGCACCAGCAGGCTTCAGAGAAAGCTAAGACAGGGTTTGGGTACAATCCTCATCTGTGGCAGCAGTCCCACTCTGTTCTGGGTCTCACAACCAGAAAGAATGGGATCTCTGTGCTCCTTGTTTCGTTTGAAACCCAGCTGCACTGTGACTCTCAGAAGGATAAAACCATTTGCTGTCTCTTGCATTCAGCAATTTTAACAATGATGGATTTACAATGAGCCAGTAAGACACTTTTCTGTTACCACTGTAGTCCTGGCCCTCATGCCATCTGCTTTGATCTCTGATTCCTGTGTTGCCTCTGATATTCCACTTGAACTTCAGGTCTACGGTTTGTATGGAAATCAAATACATGATAAATGTATGCTATTCAACTTTCCTCAGGCACTGAGGACACTGAAACAAGGTCAATTCTACAGCAGAGTCCACAGCTGGATCAGCTATTTTGTGCCATTTCTTTCTTTTTGACTGGTAGCTAGCTTTGAGATGGCATGACCACAAAACAGCAAGTGTTGCAGAGAGAGAGACAGCGTGATTGCTGGGTGCTAACAGCTGCTTTTCCTGTAATTAGCTCAGCACAGGCTTCTGGATTTGCAGTTCTGAATGAGACAACGGAATAAATATGAATTCTTCTCTTTAAATCTTTTCCTCCTTCCTCTCGTCTTCCTTATTTTACAATGTCTACAGCAGCAAAAGAGACATGTTCCAGATCCCCAGAAGAATATGGGAAGCAGCAGCAAAACTGAACCCCAGAATGCACGTAAGTGTCTACATCAGCCTAGGCCAAAGAGAATCATTCTCATAAATCTTAGGACATAGATAAATTTCATATTCTCTTATCTATTCTTATATATATTTTCTTATATATATTCTTATATATTCTCTCAATCTCTTATAGATAAATCTCAAAAACTCTCCCAGATTCTTGTAGGAATAAAGTAGAAATTGTTATCCAGCTTTGCCTGCTTACAAACTTCCTACAGCTGCTCCCATCTGTCAGGTTTAAAGCTGAAGGTAGAGCTACAGTCTCTTAGAGAGGATGGAAGGGAACTGGGTGCTCAAACTGAGTGAGAGCAGAGCTTGCTCCAACTTGAGGACTAGGATCTGTATGAGAGGCTGTATTTTCCTCTTCATCAGGCCTTCTGGCTTGGGATTTGTATCCTCAAAACTAACAGAGAAGGCAGGTGAACCTATCTCTGATCAAATGGTTATTTGGGGGTATTTAGAAGCACTTTCTGTCAGGTATCTGATTTTCCAGAGGTGGTAGAAGAAGGGCAGGAGGCTAACAAATCCATTCTTTTCCCTTCCAGGCCGAAAGATGAAGCCTTTGCTTCCTCGCATCAACTCCTACCTGGTTCCAATCCAGTTTCCTGTGAGTCAGCCTCTTGTGTTGCAGCCTTCTATGAAGGTTCCTCTGTCCATGGCACAGGGAGCATCCCTCAACAGCTCAGAGACCTTCCAATGCAATAAACGCGTGCGCATTGCTCCAAAGGTTGTTTTTAATTCTTGCTTTTGGGGGGGTGGGATGGAATGGGGTGTGTTGTATTTTATTTTCTCCATAGCTGTTGTTTTCCATGGACTGCGTTCTTTACATGGTTCCTTTGTGTATCTTTACTGGGTCCTCCAAGCCTGTAAGTTTATGGCTAGGAACTAGCCAGTGGCAATCCTTGCTGTCCTTTTCTGTCTTTAGGGTCACTGTTAACTGCTAGTTGACTTGCTGTTAAGGACGTTACTTTAATTCAGTGGAGGTGTGGGCACTCTGGACTGAATGGTCCAGACTGTCTCTTTCTACTGCTCAGATGTGAATAAGTAGGAATGGGAAAAATAGCTTTGTTCTGCCCCTAAAGCACTCAGAATTTCATAGCTCTGAAGAGTCAGCCTTAGTGTAAGGCACTGCTTTTGAAAGAGCATTTACGTGCACGTAGACTCTTCCCAGAGACTTTCAGTATCTGCTATTTGCCAGTTGTGGAGTTCTCAGTTATTCTGGGCTGAAGAAAAAACAGCTATTAAACAGGGCCTACTCTTCACATCTTACTGACTCACTGTCTTGGATGCTTAGGCATTGCCAAGCTTTTCCATCCTTTCTAACCTTAATCCTGTTTTCCTTCTTGTTCCTGTTGCTTTATATTCTCTCCTGCTGTGATTTGTCTTTCCCTCATATGTTTTTTTCTTCTAATAACCTCAATATTTTTTTTCCTTGGTTTCTGGGAAAGCTGTCCCCACTCATTTTGTCATTGCACATGTACGTAATGTAAGGAGGAATCAAAACCATAAATACTTGGCTCTTCTCCTGCCTGTCCTTCTAGAAATTGCTCATTGCAGAAGTACTCTGAAGGGCATGACTTCGAGTCACTTAGCTAAAACCCTTCCCATTGTGATCTGTAGGCTTCTCTGTATCAATTTCACTGGGAGAGCAATGTTTATCTGTTGCTATTGCTATTTCTTTCTCATTTTACCTGTTCTGTTGTCCTTTACTACTAGTCTTTCTTTTTTTTTTTCTTCCACTACCATTTGTATTTTTAAGTGGGTTAGATCCTTGTTTACTGACTGCATATCATTTTCTTTTCTTTGTAGATGTCACTCTCTATGGATGAGTCATCCTCTTTGCCTGTGGCTATTGTCAAGGAAGAGAGTCAATGTGATGAAGGCCTATTTTCTCAAACCCATTCTCTAAAGGAGAGCAACTCCCAACCCGGTGAGGAATTGGCTTCTTTCCCTGAGACTCACTGTATAAAAGAGGAGGAGGTCTCACAGCTGGATGACTGGCTGTCCCCCTTTGCCTCAACCCTAACTGTGAAGGAAGAGCCAGCCTTGTTCCTCCCAGTCTCAGCTGCAACTGAGAAGAAACATTTCACCGTACTGAAGTCACCATCTAAGAGTTTTTCTGACACGTTAGTTATAAAGAGACGTGAGAGGCGGGAAATGAGCAGATCCAGAAGGAAACAGCACCTAGCACTGCCTTGCTCTGAAGAGCCTGTCCTTATTTTGCCAGAGAACAATGACTTTGACCCTTTCCGGTTAGGGGCAGACTTACCCTTCCTGCAGGAAAGCCAGCCTCCAGAGAATGTATCACAGCTCAGCTGCCTGCAGGGGGAAGAGGGGCCTTTCAAAACACCAGTCAAAGAGATGTTCAGCAAATTGCCAGTTTCTTCCACTCCCAGCAAAGTCCCAGCAAATACTACTCCCCCACTAGGAGGCCTTGATCCCTGGAAGTCTGCATCGTTAGTCAAGGGAAGTAATGAGCTGGATTTCAGTCCAGTGAGAACCCTTCAGTTGCCATTCACACCCCTCCAGGAGAACCAGGACTTGCTGGGTTTTAACAGTACACCCCTTAAAAATCCTCTCTTTGAGTCCCCTCGAGAACTGCTCAATACAGAATCAAGTGACATGGTGCATGGCCCCCTCACAAGCTCTCCAGCTTTTACTCGTGAATCTACCAAGCAGTTGCCTGTCGAACTGCCAACCTCTGGCTTTACTGAAAACCGGTCACTCATGGAGGGCCTGATCTTGGACACTATGAATGACAGTTTGAGCAAAATCCTTCTAGATATCAGCTTTCCTGGTCTTGAGGATGAAAACTTAGGAACGGACATTAGTTGGTCTCAGCTTATACCTGAACTGAAGTAAACTGGCCAGAGGGCTGAATTTGGCTTATTTTGATATTATAGAAAGCACTCTTCTCTTCTGAGATCTATTCACATAGTCTAAAAAGACTGTCTGCTTTTGACGAATTCCCTCGTTTGTGGGAATAGTGGGCACTATTGACTCCTGCTAAGCTGGGAGACAGGCCCATTGGCTGCTATGAACTCCCTTTTTGAGCTGCAATAGACTATTTATGTGGGATAAGATAGCCTCTCTTCAAGGACTCTCATCTTTAGTACCAGGTTAGAGAGGTTCTTTCAGGAAAACATCTAGATAGACCCTGGAATGGCATTGGCTACTCAAGGGATAAGAGAGAGATACTCCTCAGTTATGTCCAATAGGAAAGGCCCTGAGAACTTCCTCCTAGCTCTGTCCTTAATTCCCTTTGCTTTGTTCTCGTCTTATTTAGCATCTTTTGTGTAGTTCTAATGCCTGTAAATATTGTACATTCCTTAAACTAGCTCTTAATTATAATAGTAATTTTATTCTTGTAGGATTATCATGGGAATATTTGGGCTGGTAAAGGGTTTAACTTAGTCTTGTCCATATGTCCCACTTGTCCTGTACTCTTCCACTCTAGATGAGAGCCCAAAATACTATTTTCTTCTTTGACCTAAGAAACCCATTGGCCTAGGCTGTTTTGAATGTTGCTGGCACACAGATCTGAAAAATCATCTATACGTGACTGAGTGACGGCTCAAGTTAAACAGAACCTAGGGGACTAGGTAGAGTCACTGTTGCAGTAAGATGGGCTTTTACTGAATGGTTAAACCAGTCCTCATTATATCATCAGTTGAAAAATGTTTTTTAAAAAAATAATAAAATACTGATATTGGCAAGTGAATGCCAATATTTTCACTGAAAAGTGACCTCTGGAAACACAAGGTATGTTTCTAAGTGCAATAGGGCGACTCATCCCAGTTCTCTAAAACTCGTATCAAAAGAGGAAATTGGTATGGAAAAGGCCTAATCCTTCTGCTTACAGTCAAATGATGGCTCACGCATCTACATATGCAATAAAGTTTCTCTGGGAGCACAGCTGAGTGTTGTCTTTACTGCTGCCACTTTTAGTAGCAGGCTTAGGCTGGACCATGGTATGAAGTTAATTTTTTAGTTTTTTTTTTTTTGCTTGCCTAACACACATGCTTTAGCCCTGGATCTTAGTTCTGGAAATAAGGCTAGATTGCTCTGGGGGAGGAGAGGAGCAATGGGAAGAGGATGTGTTTAGTATTGCTTTGCATTTAGAAGAATCATTTCATGTACAGGTGATGCTTTAATAGAAAGTGTTGTTTATAAAATAGTTTCAGTAGTAGGCTAGGCAACCACAGCCAACACCTGGGCAAACTGTTCCATTTATGTATTGGTCAATGTTTACAAGGGGTTAGTAGGAGCACATTGCCTCAAACGATTCCACAAAGTGAGCTTCCTGGGTACAGTGCCAATGATAGTCCATGAAAATATCTCACTGCCTACCGTCAGGAAGTTATGAAATTTTCTTTCACCCCCAGGCAACATGGTTTCTTAAATCTTTGTTCTATCTGAAGCACTGAGGACAGGAACAAAATTATTTTGAGTAGTCAGAGAGCACAAAAAGGTAGAAAAAGAAAGCAAAGCAAAGAGGAAGAGAGAGAGGCCAAGCATGTACTAATTGCATTTTACCCACTGCTGTATCAAAAGAAGCAGCTCCAATAGAGAAGCTGAGGGAAAGTGCATTAGCTTATATTCCCTGTTTTGGAATTTAGGACATGCTTGGTGCTTGTCTGATCTCTGGCCTGTCTTGTTCAGTGGTGTGGTACAAAACATGTTTAGATAAAACAACACAAAACAAAAAAACAGCAAATCCATTTTTGGTGGGCTAGAGAACTACAGGTCTGTGGGGATCAGTGTGTTGTTTTTTTGTTCGGTTTTGATTTCTTCTGTTAGACAACAGTTAGTTTATGCCTGCAGTGCAGGACCTCATTTTTGTTTCCACTCTATTGAAAGAATTTTTTATCTAAATGTTATACAAATATGGCTAATCATTGTATGAATTCTTTTAAGCTTTTATTTTCAACCACAGGCAACACAAGTGCAGTCTAGATTAGTGGGAATCTACTGTACATTTTTCTGTTGTCATTGTTTTCTGTTTGTCTTCATTTTTTATAAGTTTACAGTTCTTAAAATTTTTAGTACATCCTTCTTATTAAAAAAAAAAAACACTATAGCATTACAGTCCACCTTCTTTTTCTTGTATGTATTTTCTTCAACATAGTTACTTCTTTTCTATCATCCACATGTTTAATGGGCAGACTTGTAGCAGTAACCCACTGCTTCTGCTGTCACTGCCTACATTCTCAAAGGACTGAGAACTGAGAATAATCCTATGCTATTACTACTCTTAATTCCTACAGCAAAGATTGAAATATTTTTTTTCTATATGTGCAAATCATGGGAAGGAAATTAGAAAAAGGGCCAAATACTCCTATTGCCAATATTCTCAGCTATGCTATCCTGTTCCCAGCAGCAGGGTGCTTTTTCTGTCCTCATTGGGTAAGTAATCAAGACATTTTCAGTATTACTCAGGCCATCTTGACCTTACCACATCACAGTTGGTTACTTGACTCCTTCCTTTATATCATATACTTTTTACTGGTGTTGATGGGTAAACCCTTATGTTGTGAGTCAGAAACACAGAAACTTAATCTGAAACATCAGAACAGCACCGGCAGACTAGTTTCTGTATTTTCTAAATGCAAAACAATTTCCACTCAACATTTCTTCTGTCCTCGATAAACATAAGAGCAGAAATTTACTACATGCATGTTTTTAAAAGTTGCAGTTCTCTCACATGCATTTGTTACAGATTATTTCCTCTTAGCAGATATTTCCAGCACTTAATGGTTATTATTTCAGTTTTTGTTGAGAGGAATATTGTATTCCCTGATCTACATTTCTGTCTGCTTAGCACAAGTGATTGCTCAGCTTGAGGCCAACAGTGACAAATATTTTACTAGCCTGCCATATGAATCTCAGACCAGAAAAGTTTTGTCATTGATTCAGATATTGAAGCTGTATCACTTCTGGTTGAGTCTCAGAGGTTTGCTCTTCTCTGAGCAGGAAATAAGAAACAAAGCTGTAAGGCTATGATTGTTGGATGTCAGTAGCCTATGTGTATTTTGTTTATGATTGATTTGCTGACACTGCCTATGAGGGCAGGCGGTCTTGATTCCTTCTTACCTATACATTTCCTCTAGTAAGGAGTTCATGTTCTCCAGCCCTGACTGAAATCATCCTTCTCTGATCAGGAAATTGTAACAGACTGCTGTGAAAACTGATCTAAGCCGCACAGCACATCTGTCTTCAGGGTGGGGAGCCCAGGCTGAGGAGAAAGCCATAAATCTAGATCTAGACCCAGTGGGAAGAAGAGATGCAGATGGAAGAAGGCAAGATCATAGTCATGAGACTGCAGGAGAGGCCCACTTTGTGGCATGCTTTCTGCCAGTACACGTTACACACCTGTCAACACTTAAAGCTTCTCAAGCCATCCTGTTTGTCTTTCACCTCATTTCCTGCTAATGGAGAGGATGCATGCATGTAACTAATATCAGAGCAACCTAACTAAAAATTACGTTCCCAGACGATTATGAACTGTTCTTGTCCTTGGGATAGTGTCAGTTCCAGGTGGGTGATCCTTTGCTCTCCCTGTCAGCAGAGTTTCTCTGAAGGCCACTTAACGTGGCTGAGCAGACAGGAAGAAATGACCTTTTTGTCCTGCCACTCTTTGAACTGGTAGGAGATGTCAGCATTGCAACCAGTTCTCTTTTCTACTAACATTCTATTCTATTAATGGTGCCACCTTTCTCCAGGCGACTACAGGACAGGGAAACTACTTTGTTGCTGGGGTGCAACTTGGAAGCCTCCCTGTACAAGCATTGTGAGCTTGTACAGCCTCCACATTCATCCTTTTGTGTTCTGTGGCCAAAGAAAGGGGAGAAAGATTTGCAACAGGGTTTTTAGCTGAAATCTAGCACTCGTGCTCTGTATGTGACTACCTGCAAAGGCAAATAGAAGGGTAATGTATGTAGTTAGTGAAATATTCATTAGCTAACTTTGACTTTTATGACACTCAGATTTCCTCAAAGGGAACTGCAGGTCTACTGCTAAATATCATGTCAGTCAGACAATGGAGATAAAGGTTAAAAAAGGGAGAAATAGAGTCAGTGACTGTTCAGTGCAGTACTAAGGTACGCCTGCCATGAAGGATGCATTCCAGTACCCTCAGTGCTTAGAAAACAGATGGCAGACTGTCCCATAGAAGAGATGTTTCCAACCCTAGGAGACTGTTGACTACTTGTGTTGAGTTACTGCTTTGCTGAGGAGATTCTGAGCTGTTAATAAGCAGGCTGAGATGCTGGTGTTCTATGTCAGCTCTGGAGAATCACCTGTTACACTCACAGGTAAAGTAAAATCAAACTACTGTGATGATGGAATTATCTCTGAGAAAACAGGAAGAAAATGTGTCTGATCATAAACAACAACAAAAAATTAGCTCTGTTAAAGTTAATATTTTTAATATAAAGTTACTCCAAGATCAGTACATCATGTACAGCAAAGTGGGAAGAGGTCTGCATTGGCAAACAAGCAGATTGTGGTAAAACTCAGAAGAAGGAAGAATGCAGAAGGTGGAAAAAGGGACAGGCCGCTTGGGAGGAATATAGGAATGTTGTCAGAGCATGCAGGGATGCAACAAGGAAGGCTATTGCCCAAATGGAATTAAATCTAGGAAGGGATATCAAGGACAACATGAAGGGCTTCTTCAAACTCATCAGTAGCAAAAGGAAGACTAGGGAAAATGTGGGTCCACTGCTGAATGGGGTAGGTGCCCTTGTGACAAAGGATACAGAGAAGGAAGAGTTACCGAAAGCCTTCTTTGCTTCAGTCTTCACTGCTAAGACCAGTCCCTCAGGAATCCCAGACCCTAGAGAAAAGAGAGAAAACCTGGAGAAAGGAAGACTTTCCCTTGGTCGAGGAGGATCAGGTTAGAGATCATTTAGGCAAACCTGAAACCCACAAATCCATGGGCCCAGATGGGATGCACCATGAGTGCTGAGAGAGCTGGAGGATGTTACTGCTAGGCCACTCTCCATCATCTTTGAAAGGTCATGGAGAACAGGAGAGGTGCCTGAGGACTGGAAGAAAGACAGTGTCACTCCGGTCTTCAAAAAGGTCAAGAAGGAGGACCCAGGAAACTGCAGGCCAGTCAACATTACCTCCATCCCTGAAAAGGCGATGGAACAATTCATCCTGAAGTCATCTATAAGCATGTGTCTAAGGAGACTGTGCCACATCTGACAAATGAAGACGGTGAACTGGTAACAACAGACGTGAAGAAGGCTGAGGTACTTAACAACTTCTTTGCCTCAGTCTTCAGTGGTGGTGGTTTCCCACATCTCTTGACTCCCTGAACCTTTAGGTGGGGTCTGGGAGAGCGGAGTCCCTTCCAACTGTAAGTAAAGAGCAAGTTTGGGACCTCCTGATGCGACTTAACAGCTACAAATCTGTGCGGCCTGATGACATGCATCCGAAAGAATTGGGTGATGTAGTCGCCAAGTCACTCTCCATCATATTTGAAAAATTGTGGCAGTCATGTGAAGTCCCCAGTGACTGGAAAAAGGGAAACATCACTCCCATTTTTAAAAAGGATAGAAAGGAAGATCTGGGGAACTACAGACCAGTGAGCCTCACCTCTGTGCCTGGCAAGATCATGGAACGAATCCTCCTGGAGGCAATGTTAAGGCACATGCAGGGCAAGGGGGTGATCCAAGGTAGCCAGCATGGCTTCACCAAAGGCAAATCATGCCTGGCCGATCCGGTGGCCTTCTATGATGGAGTGATTGCATCAGTCAACAAGGGAAGACCAACTGATGTCATCTATGTGGACTTCTGTAAGGTTTTTGACACAGTCCCACATGACATCCTAATATCTAAACTGAAAACGTGTGAAGGGCGGACCATCCGGTGGATAAGGAATTAGCTCGATGGCCACACAGAGAGAATAGTGGTCAATGGTTCTATGTCTAGGTGGAGATCGATGATGAGTGGTGTCCCTCAGAGGTCTGTCTTGGGACTGGTGCTTTTCAATATCTTCATCAATGACATAGACAATGGGACAATGACATAGACAATGCTCTGTCTCCTAGCTCCACACAGAACTATCTAAGTTGTGGTTTAATCTGACAGGCAGCTAAGCACCACACAGCCATTCTCTCACTTTCCCCACAGTGGGATGGGGGAGAGAATCAGAAAAAAAAAAAAAAAAAGAAAAAAAAAGTAAAACTCATTGGTTGAGATAAAGACAGTTTAATAGGACAGGAAAGGAAGGGATAATCATCACCATCACCTTCATCGAATACACAAAATAAGTGTATTCTGACTGATGCCCAGACAGTCCCTGAACAATGGCAGCCCCCCTGGCCAAATCCCCCAAGTTTACTTGTTCAGCATGACCTTATATGTTATGGAATTGGACAGTTTGGGTCAACTGTCCAGGTTGTGTCCCTTCACATCTTCTTGTGCACCCCCAGCCTCCTTGCTGACAGGGTAGTAAACTGAAAAGCCCTTGTCTTAATGTAAATACTGCTCAACAACTAAAACATCATTGTGTTATCAGTATTATTTTTCTCCTAAATCCAAAACATGGCACCATACCAGCCACTATGATAATTGCTGCAGTTCAGATGACACATTGGTTCTTGATTTTCAATTACAACTTTTCTTGGAAAAATACATATGACAGATAGCTTGATACACAGTTTACCAATACAAAATAACAAGCAAAAGATTATGCAAAGCAGATTCCATTCCATGCCTCAAAATCTGTGGGAAGTCATTATATAGAGCACAC
The DNA here is from genome assembly GCF_009769625.2 of Cygnus olor. NCBI lineage: Eukaryota > Metazoa > Chordata > Aves > Anseriformes > Anatidae > Cygnus > Cygnus olor. The sequence goes on from NC_049169.1 coordinate 102,444,720, forward strand.
TGTTTAACTGCATTTTTTTTAAACTTGGAATTCCAGGATTCTGACATTACATGCTTGTCTATGCACAATGTTATTTTGGATCATAGAACAGTATGAAATTCCAATTCCAATTGCAATTTCTATTTTAGATAATGGCTGTATATTGTTAATCTCTGAAACACTTGATCGAGGCATAATTATATGACCTTTGCAGTATAATCTGTCCAGAACTACCAACATGTATTTTCTACTTTAAGCTTCTCTTTTGAAAAGCTTTTCTTCAGGGCAGTTAAAGTTTTGTCTCCCTAGCTTCTCATACACACACAGATAACAAGAGGAGGAATTGTGTCTGGCATTGTCAAGTCAGCAGTAACCGAAACTTTAGTAAAAATCCTGATTGTCAAGAACTCCAACCTCTTAGGGCCACTTTGGGGAGGCTGGAAGTGACCATACGTGCTCTATACTTCTGCTGTCTCTATATTTAGACACCCCTCAGTTCTGTCTCTTGTTTAATGTGTTTCTATGTGTTTCTATGACCACACCCTGTTTCCTCTTTGCTCTGAGTGCTGTGTCTGCCTTCTCCTTTACTTCTCCCTCTCTTGAAGTGGGGAATGCTACAGGTTAGGGCTCAGAGGGAACATCTGTGGTGTCCCATGATCATCAATAGTCCAGCCAGTTCTCTGAAGAGGGCTTTCAGGTTTACAAAGCTTCTGTTGGGAATAGTCTTACATGAGAGCAGCTGTCTCTACATTTCCCTCCACAACCCCAAGACCAAGATGATCTCCAGCCTCCAGCCCCTAACCTGTTAGCTAGGTAACTTTGGTGCATACACTTGCTTTTTATAGACCTACACCATGTCTTCTCATCCCCTGTTCTCATTTTCTATGCTTATTAATCACTCTCTCTTTCTGTTTCAAAGGATACTTGAGACCTTTGTCATTCCTTCATGTCTATAAATAGCAATATTGCCTTAAAACTTTGGATAGTGTTTGATGTATTTAGGATCCAATAGTAGGAGGGGGAGAAATGTCAGGAATGCAGAAGAACTGACACCATAAACTCATCATTTGCAAGTTGTTAGATCATTGAAGATGCTTTCAGCATCACTGTGCTTTTCACTGTGTTTACAAATAATGAGATCAATGCCACAGAATGGTCTGATCTTACAAGCTCCACCCTGTAGCTAATTAATATTTGATAGTCAGCATTCTGCAACGCATACCCATGGGACTGACACATTGCAATGATAAAAGCTGTTTTACCATTTCCCATAAATGAATCTCAGTTTTGATTGGTTTGCTGTTTTTATTAAAATCCCTATTGCTGGAGTTAGGAGATCATAATATAATCTTTGCTGTCATTCAAATCATACTAAGGCCTAGCCATCAAGAATGCAAAAACCAGCTGGATGGCATGATATACAATTGCAGCCTAAAGGCTGAGAAATTAAAGGAACATGGTATTTAAAATAAAATTTCATTGTTAAACTAACACTGTTATCCATCAAGTCCTTGGGGTGATGACACATCCCTCTGCCTTCCAGCCACTGTATGTGCATTATCTACACAAAGCTGTCTCTGTACTAGCAACTACCATGGTGGGTGATTCCATCATAAAATACTGAATTGTTTGAGCAGAAAATATCCATACAGTCTCAGGCAGATCTATTCTTGTTCTACTGGGGAAAGAATGAGCAGGAAACACAGGGAATTCAGTTCAAACAACCCAATTGCTTCTATAAATGAAAGTAAAATAATGTTTTGCTTAGGTTATAAAAGCATTTAATGCCAAACTTTTTGTTGAAAAGATCTACTCCCTGCTGTGGAGTAAGCGCTTGAAGTTTATCAAGGTATCATTCTTGGGTTGGATGTATTCTTCTTTTCTGAAGTGAATGAAAAATTTCCAACTTTTGTCTGAGTTATAAGTACTCTAAAAAAAATCTATTTCACATCTTTAGAAGAGACATAGTTGGCAACTAAAATCTGAGATTTTTTTCAGTATGGATTGTGCTCCAGCATAGACATGTTGAGGCATATGGAGATTTTTTTCTGAACTGACTCTTCATGACTGCCAGGAGCTAAGCATGAGAACATGAGCTCTCTTGTGTTCCAGGGTCTTCTGCTGGCCTCTAAGGAGTGGGTGATAGGAAGGAAGACCTTGATGAGAAGAAAGTGATTCAAGTAGCCTAGTGCAGATGGGAACCAAAAAACCAATAAGGAACAGGAAGGGTTGGATAAGGGCCACACTGGTCACAGATTCAACAGTCGTCCAGATTAAGGCTGTGGCAAAACAATCAGTCTTCAGGGATGGGTTTGACTAATGTTTGAGGGATAAGTCCAGCACCAACTACCCATAAATAGAATACACAATGGGGAAAAGATGATGGTTCACTGAGCAGGGCTGAGATGCTGTTCTCGAACCATCCAAACAGGAGAATGCAGTCATGTCTTTGTAGATTTAGCCATTGAGCACTAAGGCTTCAATTTCTGTATTTCTAGATGAAAGTCTGCTTTAACAAAAGCCTGTGTAGGCTGTAACATCCTTCAGAGTGGCTCACTTTCCCCAGACTGGAGTGTGAGTGTCTGAGTAGTCCGATAGAACTGTTCCAGTCGAGGCGTTCACAAAGCATCACAGTGCAGGAACCACAAGGGTGCTACAAGTGCAAATATGCTTGGCTTAAACTGTGCATACCAACAAATATACCTGGTTAAAGTGATTATAGTTAATATCAGCAAGTTATACTGATGATCGATGAAGAATCTGACTGATCTCAATTGCTTAAAGATACAAAACAAGCTATTAGAAATATCACAGGAAACACTGCAGTAGTTCTAGCAAGTGTTAATAGCAAAGTTTTACAGAGAGTCTGCTGGTGAATTTTAATAGTAATACCTGTCCCCAAAGGAAAGGAGCCTGAAGGCAAAGATAGCCAAAGAAGAGATGTTTTATCTTGAGGACTATATCCGGGACTGGTCTGGGACTGATGAGGACTACGCTGGGCTTCATTTTGAGCAAGAAGATATTTGCTCTTTTTCTACAGGTAGCTATTGCACAGGGAAAAAAAATGTATTGGTATTTTTCATTTATTTTCCAAGGCTTCATAACTGCTTTTGATAATACACTCATACATTAAGATTGCTTCAGCAACTTTAACATTGCTGTGGATTTTTTTGTTTGTATATTTTTTGTTTGTTTGTTTGTTTTTCTGTGTGGGTGTTCATCTTTTAGGACATTCTTTGAAAGGATCCTTAATGATGTAAAAAAATATTTATTATTATGGCTGGATGTAGAGACTTCAAAAAAAAAAAAAAATCCGTGTCAGAGATAAGTGAATTCTTAGCCTCAAATGAAGTGGATAATGGAAATGTTATTCTCCCTACAGATGGGAAGCAGAGAGACATTGAAAAGAAAGCAAATACTCAGAGATGTACACAGGGGACATCTTTCAGACTGCACGTTTTCAACTGCTGGGTTACTGGCCTTAAATTTACAATTATCCTTGATCTCAGACTTTTGCATCCTTTTACTGGTGAACATATTCGTACCGGAAATTTTCGACTTTAAACATCCTCATGAGCACAGAGAAGCCCTAACCTGTGCAAGACCGTAGCCACAGTAATATGCATTAGAACTCTTTAATAAAAGTAGATATTCTTTCCCCTTGTGAAAACAAAGCCAAGTCATCTAGTGTAATTAATGTAGCCATGTAACAGAAGGTGGAATTTTGTATTGCCTGCTGCATGACCAGCATCAGCTCTGTGGCGGTACTAATTATTCTAATCAAACAAAGAAGGTCTCTTTGTATATAGCTTAGTTCAAGCAGTGAAATCAATACAGACAGGACACAACTCATTGCAAGCAATATTTATACAGCAGGGGATATTCATATTGGACAATATTGTATGAAGTTTGCCATATTGTTTTCATAAATTTAGCCCCTTTGTCAGATGATTATAGAGACTTGACCATAAATTATCTAGCTAGGCAAACTGGAGTACTTTCTGAATGACCTTACTGACAGGACACACTTTGCTGCCTAGCAGCTGAGCTAAAATGTTACATACATTTGAGATCGCATTTATCTCAAGAAAACTTGCCAGACATTCACAGATATAAATACTGTAACTGGTTGCTCATTACTTGAAGAATAGGAAGATATTTTGTTATCCAAATTGACAAATTGGAGGGAATTCAAAGCAGAAGAAGCATTTTTCATGCTTTTTTGTTTGTTTGCTTCTGGAGATGGGAAGAGAGAAAGAAATGTGCATAACTTGCCTGAATAAAATTTGTCCTCTTGTTCTTCCTCTGCACCATCTGTGCATCCACAGATTGTGCACAGGTTTCAGACAGAATGCAAGAGGTTGAACAGAAAGTCTTCTCATAGAGATTTTATACTGGGCCACCACAAGGAGTCTGCTGGCCCTGACATAGTTGCTTCACCCTGTGGCACTACCGCAGTAACTTGCAGCTTGCTCTATCAAACTGAGACAGTGCCTTGGAAACTGGTGTAATGTGGAAACAACCTCTGGTCTGGCTACATTATGTATGGGCTGTTGAACTCTGTAACAGCCCTGCCTGATACAAAGGAAATGTAAAGCTATTTATCTACAATGCATCCTCCCAAATGCACTGTGTTGGCTCTACAAGAGGACAAACTAATAGTCTCCAAATTGTTGAAAGAAAGAAAATTCAGAGATAAATCTCTAAGAAAGGGACAAGTATTAGAAGCTTCAAAAGTAGCAGCAGAATACTTTAAAGAGGAATGATTAGGTTAGGTAAAGCTTTCCAGAACTTAGATACAATAAATATCTGTGGTGAAAGACCCTCAGCTTGTGAAATTCAAAGTCAAACCATTGAAAGCCTTCAACACAGCAGCTCTTCAAACAGCTGGGATATTCCCTAATGATCCTGGCAGTGGGACATAAAGTCTTAATTTTGTCTTTTTTTTTTAATTTAAGAATTATATCTTTCAGCAAAGGAATCTATATTAGCAATCTTCAATACTCCAGGTAGTATTCATTGGTTGATTCAGCAAAGGTGTAGCTGGCTAGAATATTACCCTCTCTTGTTGCTTGAATGCAAAAACTGATTTTTCAAGTGGCTACTGGAAAACACTGCTTTCCAGTGCCTTTCTTCAGAAATATGGGCACCGGTTCTGAATTCTTCAGCATTTCTCAGGCATGGAGAAGATAAAGATCAGGGACCAACAGTCCAAATACAGATAGAGCACTACAGTTTTGTGGTTAGCAACTGGAATCTTTTGACCCAGAGCTCTCACTGACCTGTAATTGAGCAATTGGTTCTTCTATAATCTGAATAACACTACTACTCATCCAGTAAGAATTTCTGTGTGAAGGATGAAAACACTGAAGTATAACAATTTATGTCTGTTGCATATGACTGGATAAGAGAAGGAAAGTAAAAAGTAATTCTTTGTAAAAAAAAAAAAAAAAAAAGGAAAAAAAAAAGAAAAAGCAAAACTTCTTTGCAGTTTCTGTGACCACATTGAGGTCTCACAGTGAATAGACTCATCTCTGTACAGGGTCTTTTGGATTTATTTCCTAACATTGTAAAGTCAGTGTTACATTTTTATACATGATTTAGAACACCATAGAAACAATTGGTATCGGTAATGTTGAAATGTTACATATAACTAAGCTGGGAAAAAAAAAAAAAAAAAAAAAAAAAAGGAAAAAAAAGTAGACCATCATAAAATCTCCTTTATCTGGAACTTTCACAGTCTGTTGCTGCTATTCCTTCTGTGTGTACACAAGAGTGGTTTCACCCCTCACTTGCTAAAACCAGCTGTTCATTCATGGAAATGTAATGCTATCCTCAACTTCATAGCTAAGTAAAACAGTTTCCTCTTCAGTACATGGCATCAGAATTAGTGCTGACTGGGGTAAGCTACAGTATCAATCAGGACAAAATGACAATGTGGAGGCAGAAGATTGAGAAAATGATTTCTGTCATGTCCTCTCTCCCCTGGGAGAGGGACACAGCAGCAATGTCAGCATACTTTATTCAGTGTAAATGGGGAGTCAAGTCCACTGGTCTCAGCAATACAGTAATTTTAGTCTTATGCATCCTTGGGGGAACTGTTTTAGATGGAGAGGGGGAAAAATGAAGGCTGAGTCAGGCCCAATAAATTTGCCCTGCCCAGAAGCAAAAAGCAGGCCTTCAGCATTTCATTCAAGCTACACAGTAAAATCCTTCAGTGCAGCCTATCTGAAATGCATGATGACACTCCCTGCAGAAATGAGACCGCACGCCTGCCGCGAGCCCTGAGGTGGATGCTGTATCCCATTTACCAAGGCACTGCATCATCTCATAGACTGAACCTTGCTTTTGCCAGTATTTACAGATTCACTGAGATGCGTCAGCATTCCCCAGCAGACACTGAACTGCATAGCCTGCCACAGATATTTACTGTCTCTTCAGCATATCAGTGGGGAACGGGGCGGTGTATTCTCTCTCTTTCTCTCACACACACGCACACAGACACTGAGGGAGGTAAGTCCAGCCCCCAACAGTGGGGCCATCCCTCTGCTGCTGGATTTTTCCAGCCGGAGCATCTTGCCAGCTCTGCTGTAATTTATGGAAATTGGTTTCTGATGTGGGGCTTCTTCTGTTACGACAGGGATCTACTGCCTGGCAGAGGGAGAGCTGCAATCAGGGCAGGAGAAGAGAAGAGGTGAAGAACAGAGGGACACTGGGGGACTGGAGAGGACAAAAGGAGAAAAAAGCACATAGCATTTAAGAGATGGGTGAGTCTTAACTAAGAGACCAGGAAGGAAGGCAGAGAAAGGGAGAGGAGGACAGCTGTGGGGAAGAGAAACAGAAGGGCGTTCAGAGACTGAGTCAGCTTGAAAAGCACAAACACCAGGAGACAAGTGCAGAGAGCACCCCAGCATACAAAGAAGGACCTGTTTTGTCAGAGTCTGCACTATGAGCACAAGAAAGAGCTGCCCCCTGTCACTGGAGCAAGAAGATGGGGAGCAAAAACAGAGTGAGGGTACTCCTGACCTGGAGCGACAGGACTGTGAAGTGGAGCTGAGGAACAAGGCTATTCTGCAACAGAAGAGGCGCCTTAAACAGGCCACACAATTTGTGCACAAGGACTCTGCTGACCTGCTGCCCCTGGATGGCTTGACAAGGCTTGGCACCTCCAAGGATCTGGTGAGTCCACTGGGAACCCTTTTGGGTGTGGGTCCTCATCCTAATAGCTCCCTGTCCCAGCTGGGAAATGCTGCCAGGCTTGTCAAAGAATCACAGGTTCAGCAAAGATTAAACTGCCCCTCAGCATCATCTGGAAGCAGGTCTGGGTGAAAAGAAAGAATAAATCCCCTACTTTTTTGCATTCATCTCCCCGTGCATCCCCATAAGGCATAAACTCTTCACAGAGGCAGGCAGACATGGAGTGCAAGGACTCCCCAGAATCCGACTTTCTGCTCACGCAGTATATAAATATATTCATCTAACATTTACATTTTCATGTGGGACTTTTCTGAAAACTTCCACGTGTTTCTGTATGGTCCACCTCAAAAGCAGACCCACTCCTTCCTGGACTCAGCTGGGAGGGAAGCACAGTCCATAAAATTCCTAGAGCGTTATGTTTGACCTTGTCACCTTTTTGTATTTTTCTCTTTCCCCCTACTCTTTGGATTTCTGGAGGAGTAAGCACATGGCAGGACTGATAGCCTGGAGTGCAGGCGATTGCAGTGATAAGCACCTATGGATGACATCTGTGGGGAAGAGGCATGGGAGTGAGGCCTTGGGACCTCTCCCTGTGGAGCACGAGGCATCAGGGAGGGATCTGCTCCAGGAGACCAGGCAGAATTTGTGGTCTAGAGGGCCTTCCCCAGGGAAACATGGCAATACAGGGATTCATTTCCGGTGGAATCTCTTGCTAGCTTCACTGGACGCATCTCTCCTTTGCTCTGGCAGCTTTGCTGTCTAACTTCCCTCTCCATTGTCTTTCATCCACTACTGAAGGATGTGGGGAATCTAAACCACTTTCCCCTGAAAGAAAGAAGTCCTGTGTCTGGCCGGTGATGGGGGCACAGGACTGTCTCAGGCTGCAGCAGCAAGCTGGGCCTACCAGCCAAGGAGGGGCAGGGGCAGACTCAGTGGCAGGAAGTTCATTTATTTCAGCTATGGCAGAGGGTGCCCCTCCTTATATCCAGTGCTTTCTTCTGTATTCCTAGACCACTGGAGCAACATCAGGCTTGCTTGTCTGTGTCTGTCCTCCTCAGGTGATTTTCCTTCTGTTTTCCCTGCTCCCTTTCCAGGCCACACCACTGCTGGCAACAAGGCGCTGCTTAGCACTGGGGCACAAGTGTGTGGGACAGGCAGGTCCTGGGTGTGTGGGTCCAAGTAGAAGTCATCCCCTCTACTGAGACCTGAGACCAGCAGCTCTGCCATGCACAGGTGAGGGGTCAGTGTTGTGGGCTCTGTGCTGTTAGGCACTCCTGTTCCCACCACACTGTCCACATCTGCCCCAGCTGCTGATGAAATTCCCTGGTTCGGCCGTGGCAAGGGTGGCTCCTTAAAGTCACCCTGAGATTTCACTCCATGCTGTCCCAGCCTTTCACAGCAGCATACCCTGCTTTGAGCATTACAGAATGGTTAGGACTGGAAGGGACCTCTGGAGGCCATCTGGTCCAACACCACTGCTCAAGCAGGGGCACCTAGAGCACATTGCCTAGGACCATATCCAGATGACTTTTGAAGATCTCCAAGGAGGGAGACTCTACTACCTCTCTGGGCAACCTGTTCCAGTGCTCCATCACCTGCACAGTGGCAAAGTGTTTCCTGATGTTTAGATGGAACCTCCTGTGTTCCAGTTTGTGCTCATTGACTCTTGTCCTGGCACTGAGCACTACTGAAAAGAGCCTGGCTGCACCTCCTTTGCACCTTTCCATCAGGTATTTATAGACATTGTTAAGATCCCCCTGAGCCTCCTCTTCTCCAGGCTGAACAGTCACAGGTCTCTTGGCCTCTCCCCATAGGAGGGGTGCTCAGTCCCTTGATCATCTTGGTAGCCCTCTGTTGGACTCTTTCTAGTATTCACATGTTTCTCTTTTACTGGGGGCTCCCGAACCGGACACAGTGCTCCAGGTGTGGCCTCACCAGTGCTGAGTAGAGGGGAAGGATCACCTCTCTTGATCTGCTGGTGGTACTTTGCCTAATGCAGCCAAGAAAGCCATTAGCCTTCTTCTCAGAAAGGGCGCATTGCTGACTCATGTTCAACTTGGTGTTCACCTGGACTCCTTTTCAGAGACTGGTCCTTTCAGAGACCAGTTGTCAGTATGCCTCTGGGTCAGAACACAGTCACTGCCTGAATTGTAACGGGGGAGTCACAAAGATGACCCACTGGCAAGGAACAGGGCCTTTCCTGCCCTGTGGAGATGCATATCCAACCAAACTGGAGTCTGGAATGCTCTATCCTGTCTGGCAGCACAGGCAGTCTAACAATGACCCTGTGCATAATGCAGTGCTGCAGCTGGATATCCAGACCACATATTTTGCTGTTCCTTGTACAGTTTTCAGCAGGGAATATGCTGGGGGAAAATTTGAGTGTTCTACTGCATGTTTGTTGAGCCCAGACACAAAAGCAGAGAAAAATATGTCTATCTGCTTTGCTTTGATATTGATTCCTATCACAACATGCCCCAAAAATGACAACTGTGTTGCCCTGCATATTAGAGATGATAGTCTTGGTGTTAGGATGCTGGCAGCATAACGTCTCAAATACTTGCCCTAGTGAGGCAGACATTGTTAGAATTTCCTATTATAACCAGCTTTGCTGGTTAATCTTTAATCTATAAATAATCTTTCTAGACATGAGAATCTCTCACATGTGAACAGCAGTCAGCCACTCAAAAACACAACATATTTCATGTATGGTCTTTAACAATGACTGAAACATTTTTACCATGGACCTAGCAAGCAGTAAATAAAGCATAACATCTTTTATGCCGTAGAAATTTACCACTGGTGGTAGAAGGCACAAAATAAAGTGTGATACCTGTGCAAAGTTCATGCACGTAATGCAATAGCTGGGGTGAATGTGGTAGCTGTGTTACCTCCATTTCTGCCTTGCCTTGAAGCAAGAGAAGAATCAGGCTTTAGATTCCCAAGAGCAGTGTCCTGCATTCAGCAGTCCCTGCAACTTGATGGGCCACTGTGATATTACTGACATTTTGGGGGCTGCAAATTAGAATCCAAAATTCTTCTGTTGAGCTCATGAAGACTGTAGGCTTTATAAACGATCTTCATATTTTCTTCCTCTTTTGTACTTGGAGAAAATGTGGAATAAAGGGAGATTGTCCAAGGTCACTCCACAGGCCTCTTTCAGGACCAGAAATAGAGCTGAAGTCCTCTTGGTCCAGTGCTCACTCCTGCCACGGTCTCTGCCATATCCTGCAGGAATGATAAAAGGCAGTGAAGACTCTTCTGCCATATGCTAGTAACAAAAGCCAGAGGGCCCTTAATAGACAAGAGGACAGAATATGCTTTCAAACACTCCACCAGTCCCATGCAAAACTCCCCCCTGTTGCCAAAATTCATCTGGCTCTCTTCTGGATGAAAAGAAGGCAGCACTGAACACAAAGCAGCAGCAAATATTACTGGAGAGGTTGATCTTGGAGAGAGTGAAAAACACCCTGGAGTCCAGTTGCACTTGTACAGGGGAGTGATTTTAATTTCCCAAAGCATGTCTCCATTGACAACATCAGGGACTCCTGCTGTGGCAGCGTTGCAAGTCCTAAAATCAGGGCAAGGCCCCCAGTCATTTCAAAAATGACATGTTTTCTTATAAAGACAGACTGTTATATTTTTTCCAATCTTTTCTGTGTATTCAGGTTGTGCATTCAGGTTATGCAATGCATTCAGCAGTGTCTGGAATTTGATGCAACCATCACATCTCCAAAAAAGACAAATTATACTTTCTAATCATAGCAGTGCCTTGAAATTTTACATTGGAGAGTCTGAAAATGATGAGTTGCACTGGGAACCTCCTCCTACCCTCCTGAGAGTCTTCAGAGGGTATCCCTTCCAGCTGTCTGCCACAACTCCCTTCACATCCTCCCTCATCATCCTCTTCATCTCATAGTTTCTTACCAGCTCAGGAGAGAGAGTGTTCTCCATTTCTCCATCTCATTGGTGATACAGAAGTCAGGGAGAGCCTCAGGAGTATGCTTTTGAATCAGATGTCCTCCCGGTCCCTAAGCTTATCTACTCCCCATCAGTGCTTAGCCTCTTCCCATCCTGAGTGACAAGAAAGGGACAGAGAGATCAGCTGCAAAGGGCCTGCTTTTTCTGTGGGAAAGGTTGCAGGGAAAGGGGAAGGTCATTCACATGCCAGAATGTGAGAGGAAACAGAGGAGGGAGTATGGAAATTTATAGACCTGCTGGTGGTTCCCTGCCCTTTTCCCATGGCCCAGACATTAGTTGGCAGCCCAGCTGGCACTGTGCTCAGAGTATTTAAGGAGTGCAGGTCACCAGCCAGATGTGCTGTGGACCTGTGCAGTGGGCTGGGAAAAGACCAGGAAGAGGAATAGAGGGATATTTTTGCTTCAGTTTTTCAACTATTACATTCTCAAGCAGAATGTGAATGATCTGACTCTTGCCCCTTGGGTGGTGGAGAAACAGAAGCACAAGGGATTCAGCACCTTGCAAAGAGTCATGTTGAGCGTGACCAAAGAGCCTCTAACAGCTGCTCCAACCACTGGACAAAGCTGATGAATCAGTGTGCAGTTCAAGTTGCAATTTATACACTTCCATGGCCTCATCACTCTGACCAAGTGTAAAGCTAGTCTGAAGCATACACACCGTGCAGGGTTACAACAGCCCAGCCCATTGGTAGGTCTGGTCTTACTCAGATGTTTTGTCTGCACATTGATAAACTCCTACATCAAACTGCTGCACCATCTGAGAGCTGATCTATATTTCTTTTTCTTTCTTTTTCTCTTTCTTTCTTTTTCTCTCTTTTTCTTTCTTTCTTCCTTTCTTTCTTTCTTTCTCTCTCTCTCTCTCTCTTTCTTTCTCTTTCTCTCTTCCTTTTCTTTCTTTTTCTTCCCTCCTTCCTTCCCTCCTTCCTTCCTTCCTTTTTTTCTTTTTCAAACAATAAAAGCAACTGATTATGCTATAGCATATTATTAGCCCCTTTAGATTCATTGTCTTTCTTCACATTTCTGCTCAGTTGCTCTGAGAGAACAGAGAGGGTCCTAGTACATGGAGAATGGACCAAAACTAGCTCCAACAGGTATGATTCATTGATGCTGCCCGTTGTTTATTCCCTGTGTTGCAGGGACTGGAGGCATTGGATTAATATTGGGAAAAATTAGAGCATCAAAGGGAAAGTTCTTTCCAGAGCAACACTTGCCTGTGTGTGTATGCAATGTCAGACCAGAAAGGTTTTCACCATTTTTCTTCCCTTTTCATGCATTGCCCCTTTTTCAACCCAGAAGAGAGGAAGGTGAAACAGCTACTTCTACAAGAGATAGGAATAAAGCAGATCCTCAGCTGTTGATCTGGTTGGTGGCACTCCCTGTAGCTATGAACAACATAGGGCTTAATAGATGCTCTCCCAACTAGGAAAGGAATCAAAATAATATCACTTGTGATGGAAGGAAGCAGAGAGACTCCAAAGAACATTAGAGGCTAGTTTTATTTTCCTACGCAGTGAAAAAATCCTGTTTCACTATGAATAAATGCTTGTACGCCTAAAGTTTCTGGAATCCTGCCTTCTTATCACAGGTACATCACACACATGCTGTCATCCTCCTTTCCCCACCATTAGAAGGTGTGAATGTGTCTGGCTGGATGTCAGCATACACACACCAGGTAGTGTATTTGCATACCTGCACAGGTATGAGCATGCAGAGTGCATGTTCAGCTGAAGGAACAGATATATGTGGGGAAAGCATACACCAGACGTTCTTCTCCTCCAACAATTACATCCCAGAGACCTGCCTGTCACAGACAGTCCAATACTTTAAAATCATCACAGGGGCTGCAGAAAAAAGTTTGGGATTTAAAGAATATTTCTTGGGATAATCCTGTCATGAATCAGGACAATCAGGTGGGCCAAACATTTGCAATCTGCTTTCCTGGGCTAGCAAACGTCCTAGTCCTTAGCACTATACTTAGCTGGGATTTCTCTTTCTTTGTGATGGAGACAGCAGCCGCATAGTGTGGTCCAGCGGCGCCTCATGGAAGGCAATCTGAACAAGCTGCGGGGCGAGACCAGGGTTCGGTCTGCATGGGTTCAATCTCCACTGGCAAAAGACCGGGATGAAAAGATGGAAAAGGGAGAGGACAGGACAAAAGAGACCTCAGCCCTGCTAATACAGTGCCAGGTAAGGCAACAACACGGTGCTGCTGATTTCATAGTGATGGCAAATGCTCACTGAGTTCCCACTCCCAAGGGCCATTCCAGGTTATTAATAGCAAAGCCAGCTGAAGCTGATTTCCCACATGGTCTCTCCTAGAGTTCAGATCTTGTTCTTCCAGCAGACACAGGAAAGCATTTCTACCACATGCATTCTAATTGTCCATATTTGAAGATAAGAGAAAATAACTTCTTCACATCTCCTTGTTTGGTGGTCAGCTTTCCTGTGATATGAAGTGTTGTATAACTGCATACAGAAACAAGGAATGTCTCCTTATCACTCTAAGACAGGTGCCCTTAAATGATTTACACGGACTGGATCCAGTCTGGTCAGATCCTCACAGGTGTCAAAGGAGCTTCTAAGAAAGTGACTAACAGTATTCTAAATTAGCACTGTTGGATTTGTCAATGGAAGCAGTGTTTTTGTCTCCCTTTTCTTCTTATATCCACCAATACAGCAGAACACACACTTCCATGGCCCCTACAGATAAAAAAGCGTGTCCAAAAGCTGTGTCTCATAAAAGTGGGTTTTAATGCTGCATGGCGTGCAGATATGAGACTCGCCAAAGATATACAGAACACTGACCTGCTATAAAAATCCATTTTACAGCTCTTTTTCAGTACTCCGTACGAAAAAAATTATCACATGGTAGACTTTCAGCAAAAGCATATACACCTTTAAAAGTTCAGCTGGCGCAATTAATTATCTTATGAACACATCCTGATGCTTTCTGACATGTTCAGATTTCAGGTCTCAGGTCTCATGGTCTCAGAACCATGCAAAATCATTGCCTAGTTTGTTTTCCAACCTTTACTGTTGCAGAAAATGATTGCTTACCCTAGGGTTTAGACCCTGGGGTAGCTAGGTTAACATACTTGGAGTAGGATGAATGGCACTCAGTACAACTTCTCCAAGTAGCTAGTGTCTTTTTTGAACAAATGAAAGTGTTTCTTTTAATTTAGTCAACACTCTATACTGCTCATTAAGAGGAACATCAGTGATAAATGGTGTTTTTGTCAGGCATGTATCTCAAACAAGGACAGCCAGGCATAGGCATGGGTATCACATACCAATGGCAATATGGTCAGAATCCACTAATCGTTCCTCTTTTGTGATTCTAATGGACTGTACCTGTGCTGTCATACACATTACATGTTTCTTTATGGAGGTAGGTTAATACATATCAGTTAAGGAAATAGGTCTAATACTTCACTTAACTCTCCCTGAACTCACCACCATTTGCACAAGTACCGTCTCTTTTTCTGCCCTTCTCTTTTTCTGCCCTGGACTGTTCTCACAGAGGCCCCCCCCCCACAGCACCCCCCTGCTACTAAACCCTTGCCAAGTAAACCCAATACTGAGTGTTTTCACTCCAACAAGTTGTAGTTTCCCTGTGCCTAAGGCCTTTTGCACTTCCAAAGATCACAGATCACAGTCTGTAATAGTTGTATTGCAGAGTCGCTCACCTTCTATTTACTTAGGTAAGTTACTCACACGGTACTTTAGCAGAATACCCAGTTTATGGCAGTTTTTGAAAAGCAGTTTGGAAAGCTTGTCACATGAGTGCCATCTGCACAGTAAAAACAAGCTGTTATTTTTATGGTGGAGCTTGTGTCTTGTTGACTTGGAAATAGATGCTGAAAGATTCCACTGCTTCCCTAGGCTGCTTTTCCTCCATGTGAAGCAACCTGGGGATTAATCAATCTTAGTTGCTAAAAGCAGATTCTTGACCTCAGAGCTGACATTATTTCAGAAAACAAAGCTGTTTATAAATGATGATCCTTACTGATTCTTCTCCCTCTTTCTTTCTTGGAAATCTACATAGTTGACCTTTAAATAAAGACTAATGGAAACTGGTAGTAACAGACTAAAAGCTCTGGGGCAGAGATGAGAGTGAGTGAGCAATGTGATGAAAAGTCCTCTTAGTCCAAGCAAGCTTACAGCGCTCATGACTTCATTGTGTACTCCTTACCTAGTCTGCACCGCATTTCTGGTACACTGGGCCAAGAATTCTCCTCAGTCTCTGGGTGAGTTCTCTGAGTAAATGATTAGTGGTGTAATAGGAAGGTGGATAGCTTTTGTGAGGCTGCTGGAGCTGATATCTGCAGGGCTGCTCGCCACCAAATGGGAGGGTCTGAATTGTTCTTTTCTACAGAGTAATCACTGTCCTGTTATATCCTAGCAAGTTTTTATCTTGCAGCTTTCCCAGCCTGCTTTGGAACAAAACACAGGAGCCTGCCTAGAGATACAGTTCAGGTTTATTATCACAGCAATGATAACAGCTCATCCATCTCAGTTCTGCCTGCTCCCAGATTCCTTAGAAATTGCTGCTCATACTCTGGGTTTTCTGTTTTGGAAGAGCTGATAAAATGCCTTTTCTGTAGCTGAGCCATGTAGAGTTGGTCTCTGTGAGCAACAGGAATGGTCAACTCCTCAGTGGAATCCATGTCTGTTAATGAGAAAGCACTGATTCAGCTGGACACTGTTGGCAGGCTGTAGTCTGGACAGATGCAGTAGCATGCCTGACCTCACGCTCATGACTAATATGCCCATTCAGATAATGAGGAGGCACAGGACAGAGCAAGGAGACAGAAGTATCTTAGCATCTGTAGTTTATGCTTTATTCTGTGTCTCTCCTTAATCCAGCCACAATCCTTCCAGGCTGGGCTGGTGTGTCCGTGAGGGTCAGGCAGCACAGACATTATAGAGCTCTAAAAGTAGACAGAAGAGGATACATTTTGTCCTCTGGGTCCAGTCCATTTCCAGACTGATCTCTCTCTAAATGCCTGAGGTTTGTAATATTACTTTCGCCACAAACAGGTGCTGTCATGAGGTGAGGTGGGATATTTTCAGTTGGCCTTGGGGATCTCTATGGGCAGGCACAACTCTTAGTCCAGCTTGTTTAAACTCAACCTGCCAGACAGCCTGGAGCCGTGATGGGTATTTTTATTTTATTTTTTTCTTAAGCAAGCAGAAGTATTGGCAAAGTCAGTAGTTTCTAAATAGAGTTCTTTGGAGCTGGTCCCCTTCTGTGAGGCTCTAGCATGCTCCTCCACTTACATAAAGCATATTTGTGCCAAGAGGCAGGAGGCATGTTCATAACAAAGGGCAATAGAATGTGGTGTGTTCTGGGAACAGGCATCAGCTCGTCTGTGTCTCCTACTAGCTATATCATGTGTGATATGTATTACCATGGGACAGCAGTTTAAGCTGCTCAGGAGTGCAATAGGACTGCTCATTTGTGAAGGAGCTGGAAAGAATATTCCTGTGTGAATGTGCAAAGAACTGCAGGGAGAGCTTCTGGGGGTTGGGTTTTCTGTGCTCTGATTCTGTTTCATGAATCTTCCAGCTGGTATGAGGTCATCTGAGTTCTTCCAAAGTATGACTTTGTAGATCTCTGGCAATTTCCATATCATGTGCCAAAGAACACCCTTGAATTGAATGTTTCTGACAGTATGGCTGAGATGGCTCAGACTGTGGGAAGGGTGTATAATGGAGAAGGCACAGTGCTGGCAGCCAGAAGTTTTTGAGATCTGTTATGGTTTCGCTTTGCTAAGTATTTAGCATTACTTGCCTTACTTGTGTGTTGTAAGGAGTCCTAAATGTTTGCAGCCAAATGGGTTTGTTAACCAACTGGAAATAATACCTTATGAATAAGACATGCTTTTTACATTAAAAAAAGAGAAAGTATAATAACAGAACTAGGAGCTGTTGAAAATATGTGTCTGTGTATATACAGCCGAGTACTGCCCTCCTTGTTCCTGGATGAGACCACACATGGCAAATGCTCATCCTCCTAAAACCACCAGCATTTTTTAAATACACTTTGTAAGTACATATATGAGTCTGACATGATTCTTGGTGAACTCTATAAAACAAAAGAGCTTGAGATCTCTAGCTCCAGTGGTCTTGCAGTTACCAGAGTGATGAATTTCTCAGCTAAATGACCCTTCTAAGAATGAGGTGTATCTGAATGTTCAGGATGATGAAATTCTCTATGCTGTTGTACTACAGATGTGTCTAGGTATTTAGATACAGGAAGAGCTCCAAGGCAAAACAGTTTTGAAGTTTCCAGCATGTAATCTTTGAGGTTTCCTTGAGTGCAACTAGCACTCAAGCTACTAATGGCATTGTGTGTTTGCAGCATTCCAGTATCTCTCACAGGAGGTGATTTCTCCTTTCTCTTTGTAATGACTCACAAACAGAACACTGTTGAGAATAAAACCTCGGAAATACTGGATGTAGCTCTTGCTGATGATTAACCCATGTAATAATCATAAACATATTAAGTTAAGAAATCAGGAAATTTAGATGGTTTCCTTGACCCTATTGATGATGTGCTGTGAATCTCTGATAGTCATACTGATCCACTTAAAGTATTTAAGTTGTTTTCAGGAGTGAGCGTAAGGGTGGGGGAACTGTGGCAAGCGTGTTGCTGCTTCTGAGTGGCTCATGGCACTGAGTGCCACAGTGGCTGGAAGAGAAGGAATCACAGGAAAAACATTAACAACAGCAGTAGGATAATAAGCCTCCCAAGAGGGAGATGCTATTTCATTTTTTTAGTATTGGTAAAAGAAGACAGAGCCTTGAAGAACTAAGCCATTAAGAACATGTATGGTTAGGCACTATAAGTAGGTGAAGACATATTTTGCAGGTGTCAATTACTCCATCTTTTCCAGTTCCTTTACCAAGTCCTTTTCCTCCTTTTTTCTTTTTTTCCCCCTCTGAATATAACCCTTATTAATGTATTTGCCAACACACTATTTTTTCAGACCTCTACCATATATGAAAGCTGCTGTTAATTCAGCATCTCTGGCCTGTCATTTAGGACCTCCTTGCAGAGGGGACAGAAATTAGATAGTAACCACATTTCCTGTTCTCTTTCAACTGCAGTTGGGAAGTGGACAAGGCACTGGGGATTGTTCCAGCAAGATCATGCAGTCACAACTTTGCCACATGGCATTCAGTCTCTCCTGATCGTAGATCACATTTAGCTGTGAATATTAAAGCTGTAGTGCTGCTGTGGTTTAACCTGGCAGGCAGCTAAGCACCACACAGCTGTTCATTCACTCCTCACCTCCAAGTGGGATGGGGGAAAGAATCAAGAAAAAAAAAAGGTAAAGCTCATAGGTTGAGATAAAGACAGTTTAATAGGACAGAAAACGAAGGGAAAACATTAATAATATATATATATATATATTTTTAAATGGTGCACAATGCAATTGCTCACCACCCACCTACCAATGCCCATCCCATCCCTGAGCAGTGGCCCCTATCCCTGGCCAACCCTCCCAATTTTTATTGTTCAGCATGATGTCATATGGTATGGGATATCCCTTCAGCCAGTTTGGGGCAGCTCTCCTGTCCTGTCCCAGTTTCTTGTGTACCCACAGCCTTCTTGCTGGCAGGGCAGTAAGAGAAACTAAAGTCCTTCACTTAGTGTAAGCACCTAAATCCAAAACAAAACACATACCAGCTACTATGAAGAAAATTAACTCTATCTCAGCCAAAACCAGGACAAGTGCTTGTGTCATGTTTTCTTAAAGAGCTGTCTAGGAACTTAAGTCTCATACAAAATAGACACCTCTTGATTAGATTGTTTCTTGAATTCAGGAATCATGGGTGGGCCAATTATCCTGTGAACTGCCTTAAATTCAGGGATATTTGTCTGGATGCTTCTGATTCTCCTATGGACTTCTTCTGGAAGATGGAGTCCCAAAATACTCAACTGAGAGCAGACATTTAGCCCTAGAACATTGTGCCCTGTGACACCAGAAGAAATGGAGAGAGGAAACCTGCAAAGGATATACCACATGGTTGTGTTTCTTTAGAAGCTTTCATCATATCAACTATTGCTCTGCTAATAAAATCCATGCATGTTTTCTGAACAAAATAATAATTATGTATCTTTTGACTGGAATACCACTAAGTTAAAGTTGCTAATAACAGTTAAGAGTCTGGGCAGATGTTTGCAGAGCAACATGGAGACTGTCATTGCCTTGGATGTGTCTCCTGCATTCTGACTACTGCCTAAACACCACAGCTTTGGCTGTGCTGCTAAGGAGAGTCTAAGGGATTTTCACACTGTTGAAAGAGTGTGTATGTCTACTTTGAGCCTGTAGTAATTATCCGGTTTTATGTTTTTTTCTAGTGCCAAGGTCAGGTATTGAAAGCCATTGTAAATACTGGATGTCTGCCAAATCTCATCTCCAAGAGATGTTTATATCAGTTGGGGTAAGTCTTTGCACACTAGAAAAGGAGGGATGGCTAAAAAACAAACACAAAAAAAAACAAACAAAAAAATCACACAAACCTATGACAAGGACTTAGGGTACTCTTGATGCCCAATCCTATAATGATAATTACTAGCAGCTTTGCATGTTGTGGTGGTTTTACCCATGTGGGCAGCTGAACTTCACCACTACCATTCTCACTCCCTCTCAGAAGAAGAGGGGGAGAAAATACAATGGAAAGGGCTCAAGGGTTGAGATAAGGACAGGGAGGTCACTCAACAATTGTTGTCATGTGCAAAAAAACCTCGGCATAGGGAGATTAATGTAATCTATTACCTATTGCTAACAGGATAAAGCAGTGAGAAATTAAAAGCAAACTAAAAACACCTTTCCCACATCCACCCTCTTCTATGTCCCCGTCCCTTCCCCAAGAGCAGTGCAGAGGAATGGGGAATGGGGGCTGCGGTCAATCCCTAACGCTTCGTCCGCCGCTCCTTCACGGTCACTCTCTGCCCCTGCTCCACGTGGGGTCCCTCCCACGGGATGCCGTCCTTCCCAAACTGATCCTACGGGGGCTGCCCACAGGCAGCAGCTCTTCAAGAACTGCTCCCACACGGCTCCGCACCACGGGGTCCATCCCCCAGGAGCAAACTGCTCCAGCACGGGTCCCCCACGGGCGGCAGCTCCCCCCAGACCCCCTGCTCCTGCGTGGGCTCCTCTCCACGGGCTGCAGCTCCGGCCTGGGGCCTGCTCCTGCGGGGGCTCTCCATGGGCCGCAGCCTCCTCCAGGCCACATCCACCTGCTCCACCGGGGGCTCCTCCACGGGCTGCAGCGTGGAGATCTGCTCCATGTGGGACCCATGGGCTGCAGGGGGACAGCCTGCTCCACCAGGGGCCTCTCCACAGGCCGCAGGGGAACTGCTGCTGCCTGCCTGGAGCACCTCCTGACCTCCTTCTGAACTGACCTTGGGGTCTGCAGGGCTGGTTCTCACTCCTCTCTCCCAGCTGCTGGTGTATAGCAGTTTTTTTTCCCTTTCTTAAATCTGCTCTCACAGAGGTGCAACCAGTGTGTCTCACTGGCTCACTCTGGCCAGCAGCAGGTCCCTTTGGAGCCAGCTGAAACTGGCTCTTATCTAACATGGGGCAGCTTCTGGACTCTTCTCACAGAGGCCCCCCCTGCAACTCCCCCACTACCAAACTCTTGCCAAGTAAACCCAATACATGTGCACATAGTTGTTTAGGAGAAAATGCAGAAGATGGACTATAGGGCAAGGCATTAGGAGCACTCACAAAGTTGTGTGTAGACCCCAGACTAGAAGGAGGAGCTGTGTCATTCTGTCTGTGTGCACTGCATGGTAAAGCTGACCAGCTAATATCAGTCTTGGGTTCCTTGGATGAGTCTTGGGTTCTTGGGTGAGGAACCCAAGTGGGTAGTGCATTATGACCTTTTTTTTTAGAATCTGTGTACAGACATGCTGTATGAAAGATTCCTCCTCTCATGGGCTTGTTCCCAGTGAGACCAAGCACTGCTATCAGTGAGAAGTCCTGTTTCTCCTTTTTCTCCAGTTGCAGCAATAACTCCTCTTGTGTCCCACAGGCTGGAAGAAGTGTCTGTCAAGGACTGTGGAGACCTTTCTCTTCCCATCCACAACGTTGTCGGCCGAGTAGAACATATGGAATTGCAATTTGGCCACGAGAAAGTGCTGTGTTCAGCACTGGTTGTAGGTGAGAGTGCCAGCCCCTGCTCTCTCTCCCCCAGTTTTCCTGTGTCCTTGTTGCTCTGCCAAGGGTATTTAAATGAATCTCTAGGAAAAGGGTAAGGTGGTAGAAGGTTGGTGACGTGGTAACCTCCATTGCTGACTAAGCTCATTATGTTTGTGAGTCCCTTCCAGCTCAGGATATTCTTTTATCTGATTCTGTTTGCTGTGTATATCCTCATTGTAACCAAAGAGTACAGGGAAGAGTCTGATGTTGAAAGTGGGAAGAAATTTGGTGCTCTTTGGTATTAACCCAGGCTGTGGAAAATTATCCATTTATTTTAGCTCTCTAAAATGGACCTTTCATAAATTATCCAGACTGCTTGATTAGTTCTCTGGCGCCCTTTGTTCTCTGTCTGAATGGGCACTTGTGCCCTTGGCTGGATGAAATTATCAGAGAAACTGGCAGAGGATACAGCTTGTACCTCAGAGTGTTTGTCTATGTACTCATCTGTCTCTGAGGCAGGTGCTCTGCAGAGAACATCCTGGAAGAACCAGAGTAGCCCCAGTGTGCTGAGTCTCCCATGCTGTCCTGACGCAGGACCCTTTGAAGGCAGGAGCTGTAGGAGAAAAGGTCCCATCAGTAGCCACTGGAACACATCCAGAAAACAGCAGAAAGCCTTCACACACACACACCCACCCATTCTTTTTTCCATTGGTCTCCTCAGCTTTTTCCTGTCGCCTTTGTCTGTCTCCTCATCTTCAATGAGTACTATTCATCTTTCCTTGCTCCCTATCTCCTTTCATGTCCATTCTTTCCACTTGTTGCTTGGTCATCTATTCATTCCTAGTCATTCCTCCATTTCCACACCCCAGCTCAGTCTTCTTCCCTGGTTTCACCCCTTCTTGTTCTAGCCCTTCATGGAGACTTTGTATTAGTCCAGCACAGGTGAATTTAACCCCATAGTAACTACCCACTTTGCTTGGATGTGGAAATGTCTGCGTGCAAAAAGCAAAATTGCTGTATCTGTGCCTTACATCTCCCTGCACACAAAAGTGTTCTAGATTATGTGGTTATAAATAAACTATATTTATATACATATATAGCGTGACTGCATATACAGAGTGACTACATCAGTTGACAAGGGAAGACTGACCGATGTCATTTACCTGGACTTTTGTAAGGCTTTTGACACGGTCCCACATGACATTCTCATATCCAAATTGGAGAGATATGACTTGATGGGTGGACAACTCAGTGGGTAAGCAATTGGTTTGAAGGCCACACCCAGAGTTGTGGTCAATGGCTCTATGTCCAGGTGGAGGCCAGTGACTAGTGGTGTTCCTCAGGAATCTGTCCTGGGACCAGTACTGCTCAATATCTTTATCAATGACATAGACAAGGGGGTCAAGTGCACCTTCAGCAAGTTCAGAGATGACACCAAGCTGAGCAGTGTGGTTGATACCAAAGAAGGAAGAGATGTCATCGGAATAGACTTGGACAAGCTTGAGAAGTGGGCCCACGTGAACCTAATGAGGTTCAACAAGTCCAAGTGCACGGTGCTGCACCTGGGTCAGCACAATCCCAGGCAGGAATACAGACTGGGAGAAGAACATATTGAGAGCAGCCCTACAGAGAAGGACTTGGAGGTTCTGGTAGATGGAAGGCTCAACATGAGCCAGCAGTGCGCGCTTGCAGTCCAGAAGGCCAACTGCATCCTGGGCTGCATCAACAGAGGAGTGGCCAGCAGGTCGAGGGAGGTGATTGTCCCCCTCTGCTCTGCCTTTGTGAGGCCCCACCTGGAGTACTGCATCCAGTTTTGGGGCCCCCAGCACAAGAAGGATGTGGACCTGTTGGAAAGGGTCCACAGGAAGGACAAGAAGATGATCAGAGGCCTGGAGCACCTCTGCTATGAAGAAAGGCTGAGAGAGCTGGGGATGTTCAGCCTGGAGAAGAGAAGGCTCCCAGGGAGACCTCACTGCAGCTTTACAATACTTAAAGGAGTTTTATAAAAAAGATGGAGAACAACTTTTTGCTCAGATAGACAATGATGGGACAAGGGGAAGTGGTTTTAAACTAAAAGAGGGGAGATTTAGATTAGAGGTTAGGAGGAAATTCTTCACTCAGAGGGTGGTGAGCCACTGGAACAGGTTGCCCAGAGAAGCTGTGGACGCCTCATCCCTGGAGGTGTTCAAGACCAGATTGGATGAAGCCCTGGGAAACCTGATCTAGTGGGTGGCATCCCTGCCTATGGCAGGGGGGTTGGAACTACATGATGATTAAGGTCCTTTCCAACCCAAGCCACTCTATGATTCTATGATTCTGTGATATACATATGTATATATATATTAGGCCAGTGGTTACAGGGCTTAAACACTTAAACCAGGTTACAGGGCATCTAAAACCCATGGGGGTGTTAATAATGTTACTGGAGGCTGCAAAATCTCGCATACTCTAGGACTTGGGGATTATTCCTTCCTTGCCACTGGATGGATACAATTGAACACCCAGAAGTTTTCTCCATCCTAGTCCAATGCATGTTCTCATTTATAGGTTTGGACAGTAACAATGCTGATAATATATTCCAGAGAGGCACAAAGAGGACACAGACAAGGCCAGCCACACACTACCATAGATAGAGTGTTGTCTTTAACAACACTCACATAAATGTAAACAGCCTCACATAAATATCAGTACAGATAGCCCGGTCCTGGTCCTCCTCTCTGGCTGATCAGGATGGAAGGTCACTAATAGAAACTCATACACCCTCAAGTCTCTAGATTCACAAGCAGACTTATATTCCCAGACTTTTTGAATATCAGCACAGATTCTGTTTTGTATCTGTGTCTGGGCCCTAGGCCCCTTACCCAGTCACTAACTCAGACCTTGAGTCTTTCCAGATGCCACAAAGACCTCTTCCTACTCACTGACAAGACCAGCTTTAAGTGTGCTATCAAATTACAAAAATAAACATACATGCATACAAGATTAAATTAACTGGCGAAATACAAACACACCCAAGTCTTTCTAGCTAGTGGCTTCTAGACCTCTCATACATATGCCTTGTCCTCTCCAGTTGCTGGCTTATAAAATTCTGGGCGCTGTGACCCTGGTTACAGCTGGTACCCTGAACTCTCCTGCATGATAGTCTCTCCAATTGCTTACACCTAGCTCTACAGGCCCTGTGACCCATAGTCCCTTCTCCAGTTGCTGGAATTCAGACCTTCCAGCACACATCGCAGTTCTCCCAGTTGCTTGCATCCAGGCCTATGCTCCCTTCCATAGTTACCAGGCTATAAGCCTTCCTATTTTCCTCAAGGCTCCCTTGTTTTCCCCAGCTTAGGACTACACCCAGACCTCTCTTACACACTGGTGTCTCTAGTTGCTGGACCCATTGGCCCTGTGAGCTGCATCCCTTTCTTGCAGTTGCTGACACAGACCTATTAGCCGTATGGTCTGGGGTCCCTTCACTTACTGGCACATAAACCTCTCTTGCATGCCAGTCCCTCAGTTGCTGACACCTAGACCTATTGGCCCTTCGACTTGCGGCCTCTTCTCCACTTGCTGGTACTTAGACTTGCAGCACTCGCACACAGGATAGTTATACAAAAAAAAAAGAGGGTATTTAATAAGAAGATAGGATAGATTGCAGTCACCAGGGGCAGGGCTCAGTCAGACAGGTGAACTGACCGATGGCCTGCTTACATATGACTCGCCCCCATATCACTGCATCCCTCTCCCCATTTTCCCACTCTTGTTCCTCCCTGATTCACCCTGATTCCTACCATCTCCTGCCCTTGGCCCTTCCACTAAACATCCCATAGCATGTTTTACATGAACCAGAAAGCCTTTTCTGATATCTCATAATGAGTTTCAAACAATCCCACAAGCCTCCTCAAATATTCTTTAATACTTACATTAATGGTAGTTCCCTCTTATCAGTTAGAAAGTCCATTTTGACCCTTTACAGGGCTATGTCTAAGTTACTCCTCTAATGGCTCATCAGTCAGTGGTAGAAGAGTGTTGATTTTTGGTTTTGTCACTGTTACCACCTTCTTGTTAATGTTTGCATGTTTAATTCATCATTTTCATTGATATTTGTGATAAACTTTATACTAAAAAGTTCTTAACTGTATAACTTAATGAACCAGATGCTCTCATATTCCACTTCTTGTAGGAGAAGGATACTTTCTTTAGAGGGGCAGTATCCATAGTTTTGAGCCTGATCAGTCTCTTCTCTCTTCTTAGATGATGAAATGCTGGAGTTTTGCATTGGTCTCCAAACTCTGTTGTCTCTCAAGGTAAGGAACAGCTTCTTGCTTTTTGCAGGCCTCCTCTCACTGAGTCCTCCAGATTTGGTTGCTGGAAGCATTGAAAATTCACATGGTCAGGCCTTCCAGAGTGCCACTTGCAGTGCTTGTTGCACAGCTACCAACCACACAAGCTGCAAAATGGGAAGAGGAAACTGAAGAGGAAACTGGGAAAGGCAGGGCACACTGTATCACTTGAGATATATCTGTGTTGCCTTTTGAATACAGATGGCAACAAGCCTTGGCTTTGAGCCAAGTGAAGCTGTACTGCTACATTCAACAGACATTAGATGGGCCTAGATGAAGGGAGTCCTCTCCTTTTGTCAGCTCAAGATTAGGGTTCTGCTGAGCTTGGCTTCTGAGCCCCTCGGAACATGGCTACAGGAAGCTTGTGCCTGCCTGTCAAATACCATGTAGCCACATGGTTGGATTCATAAAGCAGGAAAAGCACTGGACTGAAAGGCTGAGTGATGTGAGGACATCATCTCAGACGAGGTCAGATGGGAAGAAGGGAGTGGGGCAGACTGCCCTGTGAAGGGTTTAGAGATGAACTAACTGGAGGGAATAGGAGCAAGGAGGCTGCACAGGGGACAGGGAGGGGAGCTGTGAGGTTGCTACAAATCCAAAGTGGGGATGTTTAATGGTTATACAGGTTTTCCCCTGTCAGACATCATGAGACTGAGGTACTTGCTACCTGAAATGTCCAGCAAGTAACCAGCTTTCCCCTTCTTAGTGTTGCATCGACTTGGAGGAAGGAGTCCTGAGATTTAAAACACTGAATCAAGATTTGCCTTTTCTACATGCTTTTGAAGAGCCTGGTCAGTGACTGACTGCATTCCCCGTGTCTGGGGCTGAGAAGACTTGCTGCCATATGAGAGAGATGAGGGTGAGGCTCACGTGCCCCTAACCTTGCCAAGTTCTGGGTTGATGCATTCACCATGGAGTGAGAAAAAGACAAATGGGTGCTGGAAACTGTTGTTACTGGGAGTGTCTCATCTTGGGAGAGCTCTCCCTCCTTTCATTAGACCCTCTGCTTGTCCCCATGTGCTGAATGGGCTTTTTCTTGTTGTTTTTCTGTCTTGCTCTAGTCCCCTGATTTCTGTTTCTCTCTACCCTTTCAATGACATTTTTTTTACAATACCCTCTGTTCATGAGACGAGAGTCACTGTGAAGAGTCTGCAGTTGTTCTATGGACAGGACAGTGCTTTCTCCAAAAGCCTCCAAAGATTGCTGTGTATGTTTCCCTTAGCTCTCTTCCTCAATGTGAACAGACTCCACTCCTCTTTCTTTGTGGGAAGGGCTCTGTGGCCAGTCCCCTCACCCGCACTCT
Source organism: Cygnus olor (assembly GCF_009769625.2). Lineage (NCBI taxonomy): Eukaryota > Metazoa > Chordata > Aves > Anseriformes > Anatidae > Cygnus > Cygnus olor. Next base: position 102,471,667 of record NC_049169.1, read on the forward strand.
GGGAATCTGGATTTTGTTACTTCTTTGCTGGCTCAGAGCAGAACAGGATTTTATTGGAAAAAAAATTGCAGCAAGAGCACTTTTAGAGTTCCTAATTCTAAGAAACCTTTGAAAAAAACACTGAACTTAGATGCGTAGAGTATGGTAGACACCAATGGATGCTTGGGCTTTATTACTGCATCATTGGCTGCTAGGCTATATTGTGTGAATGGCAAAGCTGATCATCTCTTGATGCTACACATGGTAACCAGGCCGCTCCTCTCTGCAATTCAGCTCCAAGAGCTATATTCCTATCACCTCTGCTGCATCATCAGTCTGCAAGCCTGCCACTCATGTTAAATGTTAAAATGAATTATAACACCTGGTCTTCTGCTCTGTTAGAAACTTTCTTTCAACATCAGATCTAGTGGTTGGACACAAATACATCATCAACCTCAAGTCCTGGCATTTCACAGCCCATCAACTTTGCTACTATTGCAGGAAATGAGAACGAGACTACTATGCAGAATCAGCTCAGATCAGACAACTGTGAACTCATCTGGGATGAACAGTGGTTATAAGTCACTTTTCTTTTTTTTTCCGTTTGCATCCTAGAGCATAGCTGTATGATAAATTCAAAGTCTATTCTTTACTAGCTATATGAAAGATGCACCACATCAGGGCTTGCTCTGTCTCATGACTATTTAGTGACTATCCAAACTTCACAATGTCCCCTCATCTACCCATAGAATGTCAAAATATCCTCATTTTGCCTATCCTGCTGGATTAAACACCACTGGCTCTCTTCCTCTCATTGTTTCTATTGTGCTTCTCAAACACTTATAGAATCACAGAATCTTTAAGTTTGGAAAAGACCTTCAAGATCATCTGGTTCAACCATCACCCCACTACCAATGTCACCCACTAAACCATGTCTCTAAACACCATGTCCAACATTTCCTTAAACTCTCCCAGGGACAGTGACTCCACCATATAGCCTGGACATCCCATTCCAATGCCTGACTGCTCTTTCTGAAAAGAAATGCCTCCTAATTTCCAACCTGAACCTCCCCTGGTGCAATCTGAGGCCATTCCCTCTTGTCCTATCGCTGGTTATCTGTGAGAAGAGGCCGACCCCCAGCTCTCCACACCTTCCTTTCAGGTAGGTGTAGAGAGCAATAAGGTCTCCGCTGAGCCTCCTCTTCTCCAGCCTAACAACCCCAGTTCCCTCAGCCGCTCCTCACAGGACTTGTGTTCCAGGCCCCTCACCAGCTTTGTAACCTTCGTGTGCTTCTCTGGACTCGCTCAAGCACCTCGATGTCCTTCTTATAGTGAGGGGCCCAAAGCTGAACACGGTACTCGAGGTGCGGCCTCACCAGAGCTGAATACACGCATTTCTGTGTGTGTTTTTTGTTGTTGTTGTTGTTTTTTCCCTGAACCAGCTGTTGGATTCTGTATTTTAACATGCGCTATAAACAGTGGAGTTACAGCCTGGCTGATACAACTTGTGACGTGTTTACCAGTATTAGTTGGCAAATGCTTCTCCTACAAACATTAGGCTAATGACTTCTGTTGTTAGCAACCATATCTTGCAGCTTCAGATCATGCTTTGATATTCTTCTACTTGTGCATCTGATTATTTCCGTCTGTGAACTGCTTTGCATGAATCTGCTGAATGACACCAACAGTTTACAGTATTCTCTCATTTATGTCAGGACCAAGTATATTTGATGATCCCATCTTAAAAAGTACGCCCACATCCACATACATGGTTCTTTTTTAAGAATCTTTGTATGTCAGGGAGCACATTAAGTCTTTTTTAATTGGGTTGGCAAGGCTTAAGCCTGTTTCAATTGTAGTTTCATTTGGAAAACACAAACTTCCCTATTCCCAACTCTAGTCATCTCTATTCCTTTTTGGGGCAAAGGGAATGAGGGAAGTCTTTCACAAGAGAACAAAACCCACTAAAGTAGAAATTCAGTATGAACTGCCACCTTAGAGCAGGACTTAAGCATATCCTGTGTGGCCAACACTGGCTTCTTCATGACAAGTCCTACCCCTTCAATACAGACAATGGTATTTTAGGGAGAATCCCTTTGAATTGCCTTGGTGGTCAGCTCCTGCTAGGGCTACTTTTCTGTAGAGTGCATACAACACTTGCAAAACTGTCTGCAGGGAACTGTATCAAAACGTGTTTGTGGAACAGAGCAATGAGTATCACATTTCAGGCATGAGATCCATATGGCTGACCCTGTGATGGGGAAATGGACTGTACGACCTTATGAGGCCCTTCCAAGGCTCATGTGCAAGAGGTAACCCAATCCCAAAAACGTGCACCATCCTGAAGCCATAATCACATCACTTGTCTTGCCAGGAGCTTAGGGGCACTTGGTTTTGAAAGGAATGGAAGCTCTAGTCATCCATATTCCCAGAAGCTCGCTCTTTCTTTTACCACTAGCAGGTGAATTATGGAACTGAAGAGCATTGAGCTGCTACATACGTTTGTACGCAAATGCCAGGATATACCTGAAGAGTAATAGAAATAATTGCATTCAGCAAAGAGATCACAGAAATGGGAGCAGGGATGGCCAGCAGCATTATTATCTCTCAGGAAAACCAAACAAACCCCTCCCTTTATTTTCTTGATAGTAAATTGAACCTCACAACCAAAGCTGTGAATAGTTCGTCTACAAACATCCCCATTCTCTGAGACTGCTGGACTCCTCACTTGCTGTGTGCTGTCACTAGGACACACAAACGTGTCTTGCAAATCAAGCCCTGTTACCTGGTGCCAGTCACCTGGCACCAGTTGGTATGACAACCTGCTACTGAGTAGGATGCAGCAAACAACATTTGCTGCTGCATGGAAAGAAACAACTAATTCCAATGCTGTGAATTTGCAGTGGCTGGCAAGGATGAACCGGCAATGAGTTACAATGAAAATATAACTGCACCACTCCAGAGACAGAGCATACGTGGCTCCTTCTCTGAGCAGCTGTACACTTCACAGAAAGTTGACAGCACTGGAAATAGCCTGAAGCATTGACTGTAGCTGCCAGTCTATTGATTGTCACTTTGAGGGTTCAGGGCATGAAAAAGAACAGAGAAGTCATCTTTTGCCCAAGGAACAGTACAGAAGTTCCAATTAACTCTTTTGTAGAGGTTTCATTTTCTTTAGTGCACAAAGGGAACAGGAACAAAACATCTGCAAGTTATGTACTGTACACAAAAGAAAACTGTTGGAGAAAACCCTCAAACACTACTGTCTTCCTTCTGAGATACTTTCAAGATTGGATGGTGTACAATGTCCATATCTTCTGACTTGTTTTTCCACAGTGAAGCATGCCTGGGCTTGCACAGCACACAGCAGTGTTACCCAGCAGAAGAGGGCTAGGCTGTACAGGTTTGCCCTGTCCATTACATGTTTTGTCCCATTTTCTTTTGAAGATGGTTCCTAGGAAAATGTCATTTTTCTCCATTAACATTTTCCTGTTTCAACTAAAATAAATCAAGTTTGACTTACTTTCTTCCTTGGAAATCATTTGACCTGTAATGCAGTTTGTTTTGCATAAATCAGTTTCAGTCATACAACTATTTGTGTCCCCCTTGCGCTTATGTTGCTAATAAAGGTTTCCATTTGGCACGGATTTCGAGCATTGAGTTGTTCTCTGTTAATGAGTGTAGGCAATCCTGTTTTGCTGTTAGGCCTCAGGAAGGAATTCCAATGCAGCAGCACTGCAACAGCCTGTAAAACCCAGCTAACAGATCTGATGAACCCGGCCCAGCTCTCAAGCAAATGAAGTGCTCCAGGCAATTGCTTGCAGGAACCTCTGGAATCCCAGCATTGGATCAAGGAGAGTACTTTTGTGGAGAATGCCTGTGCTACCAAAGCCAAACCAGATGCTAAGTGGGGCTACGTCAGGCACAAGTTGTGGTAGAACTTCAACTGTATTCATCAAAGCACGCACAGCAAAAAGAATCCATCACTTCTGCAGCAGTACACGTACCAGGTTGTCCAAGCCATGACCAAGAACTCAGGCACTGATACTATCTGTAATCATACTGTCTCTGTCCCCAGTGTGGGAGACGGCAGTCACAGTACTAAGGGTGTGGGGGAAAAAGACAACAAAATACACAGCCCAAAGCAGATGAGATCAGCAGTCTGTTTTCAGGATAGAACAGCATATGCCAAGACACATGCCTGTTGCTCAGCTCAGGGATAGCTATAATGTCATTTTGTTACATATTACTGGAAACATGCTCTGCAGAGTCCTGCTCCACTGTGGTCCCTCTCATTGTCGGGTCCTAATTCTGAAGTACAAGATTAAAATCAAGTAGCAACAGGGCTAGGAAAGTACTTCAGAATACAGTGAAACCAACCTGTTCACCCCACCTCTAGGGTTCTCTGCTACTCCCCAGCTCAGCTGGGCCCCCAGGAGAGGAAAGAAGGGTAGTAGTTGCTACTACTTCACCTGAAATTCTGAAGGAGAAAAGTGAAAATCCTCATTTGTTCAGGTGATCAGGACAGCAGCTCTAGGTTTTGGGGAACAGAAACCTGAAAGTGGCAGGAAAACAATTTACTGTGATCTAGTTAATAGCCAGTACAGGATTCATCTTCATTAGGAAAGCACAATGAAACATGAGAGTCCACAGTGTCACGCTAACCACCAGCAGCTATGTTCTGTAAGGTGATTGCCCAGTGGTCCTTATACTCTCCATGAATGACAAATTCAAGCCTTGCTGCTCCCAACTTCCACTAGCCTGAGCAACACTGTCACCAAAGCGCTATCATGATTTGAGAGTTCCTGCCTTGAGGGTCTAGTCAAACACAAGTACTTAGTATTACAAGGGAACATGCAAATACGTTTCTCAGAGAGGTCATTAAAATGGAGAGAAACTTCCCCTGTAGTTACAGAGTGATCTGTAGTTACAGAAGCTGCCCTCTATAAAGCTTTTATAAATCTGTGAATGGAAATTGCTAGGAAAAACTACAAGCCCTTCTCCCACATAGGGCCTACTCCAGCAATGGACCTTTTGACCCAAATAGCAGGACACCCCTTTCCTCCATACAAAGTTCATTCTTCCTGTTAGGGCTGCTCTTGGATGTTTTGCAGAGCATCGCACACCAGTCTTTTGAAAAACAGCCTGCAAGATCTTTAAATGTCATTTGCTAACAGAAGATCACTGAATTAGTTTTATTTGCTCTCATAACCAACCCTCTCAGGCTGCCATGAGCGTGAAAGACTGCTCCATCCTTTATGAACGACCAATAAAAAATTACGAAAATGTGAAAAGATAATAGATGCAACACAACAGGTTGTTCCTATCCTAATAAGCTGAAATAGGCAAGAGGCAAGCCGAGAGGGGAAAAGCAGAACACCAGCAACATGTGGAAAGGCACCCCTGTGCCCTTGAATATGAGCAGCCTGGGCGAGCAATAGCCTTTTCTAGATTCTACATGCAAGCAAGTAGAACATACCTCACCCCAGGCCACTTCCTTCATTTGTGCAGGACTCAAAAAATAGCATTGCACTCTCCACAGCCAGAAGAAAGTGCCGCATTCCCACTGCTATAGAACGGACACGCCATCACAGCACCACAAATGCTTGGTTAAGACAGATTCTTCTCATTACCCAGATCACAGGTGTTTTACTAAGTCACAGCCAGCTCTGGAGTCATTCTGCCCAAGAGAATGGAGGCAAGCAAGGCTTCTTGAGTACAGCTGTGGTTTGCTGGAGCTGTTCTCTCTTGACACTTTACTTGTGCAATTTCTGGTTCTTCTCACTCATGTCCCTAGCTCCTCAGAACAGGAGGTGGTTTGTGAGCAACTCTGTTTAACAGGACAGCAGCAGAGCAAAAGCAAACAATGCTTGGGTCTACCTTAAAGACAAACCTAATGGGGGAGAAGGGAAAAGCCCCAGCCTGCTCACTCCCTAATTCAGCTCCTCAGTTTGCAGCTCTTTTTATGAACTAAGAAGTAATCACTAAAGCAGTTGTAAGAATAAGCCAAAACCAAGACTGAGCTTGGCTATTTTCTCCTATCGATGTCCTTAGTACTCCTCCACAGTCACCCATAATGGACTTTCATTAGCAGAGAACATGGAATCTTACTACAGAAGGCCAATGAGCAACACACTAGACTCCTACTGTCCTGGTAGCTTTCTCAGCTAAAGTCAAATCAACTTGCCACCTTCACTTAAGCCTACAGCCAAGCGCTTCCCTCCATTGAACCTGGCCTGTACACCCTTTGCTGAGTGGAGGCCTTGACAGAGGGAAAAAGAACAGTCTAATCTTCATGAGGTGTGAACGTTCGATTCCAGTCAGAGAAGAGTTTGTGTTGGGATGGAAGATGTTAATCTTTATGTGACTTGTTATAAGGAATCCAGGAGGGCAGTGTGGTAGGCAGAGGAGTCTGTTCCAGCAGGGTCCTGACACTGTGAGGGGCTGTTAGGCTGATGGCTCTCAGGAAAATACAGTGTTTTGTGAATCAGATCTTTCACTGCAGAAACGTCATCTTTATCTACAGAAAAAGAGAGAAAATTAATAACTGACAGGGATTCTCAACAGTTAGTAGCCCCCCTCCTCAAGAAGTACCTAGAACTCTAGTTCTCAGCATGTCATCTGCCAGCAGCCTTTCATCTTTTTTTTTTCCTGTACACCCCTCACCCTTTCTGCACTCACCCACACCTAGCTCCTGCAGAAGACTGCCAAACTCTGGGTCATCCTCCAGGATTTTTAATAGGTTGGTGGACTCCATTCTCTCCAGCTGCACATCCCAGTAGATGTAGATCTTCTGATTGAAGCTGACATAAACCAAGCAGGGGCTGTTGCATCCTCCTTTGCATGCATAGAGGCCTACGAAAAGCAGAAGTATGGAGAATGTGGCTACTGCTCACAATACAGAGAAAGCAAATAGGCAACTTCTCATGATGAGAGAACAAAGATGTCAGCGTAAAGCAGTGAGCACCCTGGGGGGAGGAACAGAGACACTGACTTGGCTATGTTAAGTCACTCTGAGACAATCTGAGTAAGTGTCTCTAAACTATGTTACTCATGCATGGAACCTGGGGATTTGTGAGCTGCTTCTTGCAAGTCTGAGAGAGAGGAATTAGCAAAGTCAAGATTTGGGCTGGTTCCATTGGGTTCTGTATCTTCACCTGAGAACAGCTTAGAAGCCCACAAATTAAAAAGCAGTGGGGAAGAGAACACTGTAGCACTCAAGTAGGATGAGAAAAAAAACAACCCTAAACTAATCACAGACATACCCCAGCATCACCCCTGCTCACCCCTGATTTTCCCAGATCCCACCAGATGGAAGACCAGCAGGGCCTCATGCAGTATACACACCCCAGGGAAACTACTCTGCCAACAGACAAAGGATCTCAGGTTTCCCAGAGGCCATCAGTAGCTTTGATGGAGAAATGCTGTGAGGGCTGTCTTTGCCACCAGGATCCTCACCTGCACAGAACGCACTGACATTCTCATCTGCTTGAAATCTGGCAACAGTTCGATTGTGGTCAATGATGTACGTCTGACCATCCCATGCACAGGCAATCACCTCCTCGTGCCCATTGCCCTGCAGGAACCATAAGATCTCTTATTAGCACAAACATCAACAATTCACAGAGACAGTCAGGAATCTTTCCTACTTGTTCAGAGACAGAACACTACTAACTGAACAAGACATCACTTTTCATTTTCATGGAGACCATCTCCTCTCTATCATAAAGATTATGCATCCAAAGAGCCTGCAGACAAATTGGGGTATTGGCAGTTCGCAAAACCATTCACCTTTGCAATGAGACACAAGAGCAGCTAGGGGATGGAAAGGTTCATAGCAAGGTGCTGGGCTCACTAGGTCATACAGGCAGACATAGCTCAACCTCTTGCAGTGAGACAGACTGGCATGAGTGCACAATGGACTGGCACAGTCAGAACCACTGTTTGTGTCATCCTGAGATAATCCCAGCAGTTCTACAGCTGAGTCATGCTCCCTCTGCCCTTCCTAAATTCACACACACAAAGCCATGTTGAGTTTTTGTCTTCACTCCTTCCCTCCCAGACCTATTCACACAGATACTCACAGTAACATCCAGCTTTTCCAGAGCAAACAGCTGGTGATCAACCTGCACAGACCAGAGCAGCTTGTCTGCCCCTTCCATAAGTTTCAGTGTCCCTGAATGTGGAAAAAAAAAAAAAAGATTGTCAAGATGTCTTGAAAATATTAAAAGATAGCACAATTTCTGCTAAAATTAGGCCCTGCACACTCTTCCAACACTTGAGATCTGCATATGGAGGGGAGGGCATGGTACAGGCTGTGGCTGATAACAGATAGTGTAGTCTCATTTCTGGGAAGGATGGCAGTCTATTATCTTGTCAGCAGTAACAGAAAACAGAAAGGAAAAATGGAAGCAGCAGCCCTGCTAACTAGATGCTTTCTAAGACAAGAAAACTGTCCAAAACAAGCTCCCCCTGCGTACAATATGTCAACAGGTTTCACATGAGACTATGTAAACTAGAAGCTTCTCAGCATGTCCCACAATCTCAAGAGAGCAGATAATAGCTGAAAGGTGACTGGCTTGACAGTATAGACATGCCCTCTTGGATGCTAAAACCATGCTGGACACTTAGATCATACCATTTTCCTGTTATCCAGTGATACTGTGATAGTGCCAGAAAGGGTGTTGGAGGGTGGGGGGAAGTGTGTATCTGTGAGACAAAGTCTCACATAAGATAAACACTAATCTATCCTCACAGTGCCCTCCAGTCTCATTAAGGCTTGTGAAAGAACCATGGTGTGGCGGGAGGCCTTGCCCACTGCAGTAGCTTCAGAGTTCAGGCCAAAAAAGAATCAGAAAGTTCCTAGCAGGACAACATATGGCAGGTGAACATCTAGCCTGAGCAGGCCAGGCTGTCTATCCAGGAACAGCAAAGCACAGCACCTTGTCTCCATACAGTTGGACAGAATCCCTCTGTTCAGTTCATTAGTTTACGTCTGTCCTATCACTGGTGAAGGATCTGGAACACAAATTGTAGGAGGAGCGGCTGAGGGAACTGAAATTGTTTAGTCAGGAGAAGAAGCGGCTCAGGAGAGACCTCTGACAGTTGGACTAGATGATCTTGGAGGTCTTTTCCAACTTTAATGATTCTATGATTATTGCTCTCTACAATTACCTGAAAGGAAGTTGTGGGGAGCTGGGGGTCTCTGGACTGCTGAAGCGGCCTCTTCTTGCAGATAACTAGAGATAGGACAAGAGGGAATGGCCTCAAGTTGCACCATGGGAGGTTTAAGTTGGAAATTAAAAGACATTTCTTCTCAGAAAGAGTGGTCAGACATTGGAAAGAATGGGGGAAGTGGTGGAGTCACCGTCCCTGAGGGTGTTTCAGGAAAGGTTGGACATGGTGCTTAGGGACATGGTTTAGTGGGTAATATTGGTAGTAGGGGGATGGTTGGACAAGATGATCTTGGAGGTCTTTTCCAACCTTAATGATTCTGTAATTCTCAGTTAGTGACACAGCATGAGAACTGGCTCAGGTTCGGAGTCGGCCTACATGAGGCCAGCTCTTCTCTACCAACACCTGAGTTCCAGCATCCATTTCCTTTACTGCTTTTGGAAATAACCCAAGTCTCTTCAAGTACAAGGACACAACTCTGCTGTGGTTTAGAGGCTCTTGTTTACATGAATGGCACTGCTGAACTGGCATCACAGACAGTTGTTTAAACATGGGGTAAGCAGGCATCTTAGGAGTAAGCAGATATAAGTTCTAGTCTCACCCTCCACCTCAAGCTTTCAGCATGCTTTTGGGCCAATGACCTAACCCTTTCATTCTCCAGCCTGCTCACAGCAGCCAGGCTTTAACAGTTCTATCCCCATAGGCCATGGGGCCAAATGAATAATTAATGTTTGTAAAATGTTTTGGAATCAACAGATGAAAGCACTGCAATGGGGAAAGAAAAAGGCAGATACTAACAGACTGAAAAAACGCCAAGTATCCCAGAAAGTGCAAGCCTGTGCAACATGGGAGCCAATTCAATAAGGAACAGAAAGACATGCTCAACTTGAAGCTGTTTCATCATATCCTCAGATACAGGCATGTGATCACACACCTGGTTTAAGCGGGGGACTTGCTTACAGTGACAACTCTTACCTCGGTTCCTGTCTTTGCTTTCATGCCTAAAGCGTGTCAGCAGAAGGAGCTGTGGTAGATTCTCTTGCCTGCCTCAGGAAGCATTTCTGAAGCTCTGTTCCCTCTCCTTTCAAAACCAAAAGAACTGAGCACCTGTCTCCTACTTGGAATTAGTGACAGGCCTTGGCTGCCCCACAGGCCCACTTTCCCAGACAGTGGTAGGACTTACCATCCAGAGTACAGAGGGCAAAAAGACCCGAGCCACTATTCTCACTGGAGCAGCCTGCAAATGCAGAAGAGAATTACAGGAGTTAATACCTTTTTAAGAGTATTGTCCCCTCCCTCTCTTGAAAAAAGATCCAAAACAACGAGCTGACCCATACTGCCTCCTTTTTTACCCAGCCTGGACATTTTGCATAACAGATACCTGCAGTCTTGCAACCAATCCTGCCTCATGACAGCTTTTATTTGTAGGGCACTACTCTCTCAAAATCCAAGAATCTAAAATCTTTGGTTTGCACTGATATAGGCATGTCTGGCTCTGCTGGCTACTTCTGCAAGTCTATCTGTGCCATGTATGCACTTCCAGGCTCTTGGTAGTTCTGATTGAACTGAACTGCATCACATCCTCTCCAAGCTCCAAAAGCACACAAACAGAGGCAGGACAATCACAAAGGGACAATGTGGACAACAGCCTATGTCAAATGAGTGTTACAACTGTACCCTTACTGTTTTCTTCAGGGGCAGGAATGTGGCTTTCGGCTGTTCCAGGAATAAATGAGGAGGGAAAAAAAAAAAAAAAAGAGAGAGATTCCACTAGGAGGACTATATATCAGTCACATTAGCACAAAAGCACCTCCTTTGCAACTCCTGAATGAGACTGTGGAGATGATGCTACTAACATTATTGTTTTCACTAGAGCAAAATTGCACAGAAACTGTGGTCCATTCTCAGCAAACACTGGTTAGATGCTACAGGGCCCTTGCTTCATGAGCAGGTTAGACATCTGCTTCCATGCTCACACACCCAGCCTGGCTTTACTGGGTTATGCCCCTACAGCTGTGAACTTCCTGCAAACAGTATCCTCTCCAAAGCCTGTAAAACACACAGTTGTGTGCAGGACAGCACCAACAGATGTGACTAACTGAACCTGAAGAGAAGACTCCCCTGACCACCACTTCAATATACTCTCTACCTGTCCACTAGTAAGAAAAGACATGGAAGGTCAGGTTTTGAAATACAACACCCGGCTGGGGAAGATGAGCTGTATTCAACTACAGCTGCATTTTATCCTTGGAGTGACAATGTGGAAGGAAACACTGTCTCTCTAAGATCTGCAGGAACCCAGGAAATCTGGCAGTCAGGGGCAAGCCATCAGAGCTGAAAGCAGTTTAGTGCTTTCCTCAGGCAGTTTCCCCAGAATGACACTGTACTGCAAGCGTACCTCCACTGCCCATGCACAGCTCCACCCTACACCCTACACACTCCCAGAACACAGACTACCCTATTTCTGCAGGTGAGCTTAAGGCAAACAGTTGGATGGTTGGGTGCTCTATTGCCTCTAACTGACATCCATCCAGACAAGCTCTGTTCCAAAAGATCTGCTGTGCCTCCTTTAAAAACTGGTCAGCATTGCACTCTTTAGCTGCTTCAATACTGCTGGGCCCAGCACCAAGGGGCTTTTCATAAACTTTTCCTCATCCCTAATTTTGCATGCCTTCATTTTTTACAGGCTTCTCTCATTACATGCAAGGCTTTGTATTTGGTGAAATAATTGATTTCATGCTCTGTGACCATGGTGCTTGTAACAGTATCTGAGATGCTGAAAAAATGACAAGCTTAGGAAATGGGTAGGAAAGGTACTCTGGGGAGGGGGTGAAAGGAGGATTTTCAGTGGGTTGTCCTTCTCCCCCAGCTCTAATCACATTGGACAGCCTAAAATCCTCCCCAAACAGCACCGTAAGGGATAATACTTGGACGGAACAAATGCAGCTGAATTCTAGCTAGCTGCAGACAAGGAAGGAAAGTGATCTGTGCTTGGAATCTTCTTCTTTCTTGCATTATGCCCCAAGGGGGAGTGAAACCTGCATTCTCCATACGTATCCAAACAGGGTTCAGCGCGGGGGCCAGGCACAGGCCAGGCCACAAAGCAGTTGCACAGGGGAAGCATTGGCAGAGTGTGAGAAATGTCTGGATATAACAGCAGTGTGTTAGGGCTGAGAGAAGACAGCAGCTGTGGAGACTTTAGACATGATAGCTGAACAGAATATATTGAAAGGAGACAGAGGACAGTGATAAAAATGAAATATGGAAGCAGCTCTGCAGGGGTTGGGACTGCATAGATAAAGGAAGAGCAGGATCTAGCTGCTGGAGGACAGGTTACTAGGAATCAAGTGCTCTAAAGCACAAAAGCAAGAATTAAAATTAGGCTGTGGAAAGAAAGAAATGCATCTAGGGAGTAAGAAGGGCGTAAGCTGCAGACATGCAAAAGCAAGGATCAAGGACATCTGCAGGGCATAGTAGCCATTCAAGATGAATAAATGAAGGCCAGTGGAAGCTGCAGAGAAACTGTTGTGCTGGGTGAAGAGTAAGCTAGGGAAGGACAAAGGCTTTAAAAAGCTCAAAAGCAACCATTTGGCTGTCCTTCTTTGGACGCTGGCCTCCTGTTCTTGCAGCTACCTCTCAAAGTTATTACTTTTCAGCCACAGGCAATCTGATTTCATGCTGGACTGATATATTGAAAAAATATCACAGACAACTGTTGGGGCAGGGATCCCAAGCTTCAAACCTCTCACCTCGGCCAATGCTACCAATCAGATGAGTAGAAACATTCTTGTTGTGAATTCGGCCAGATGTTTGGTGGAGAATAACATCTCGAACAGGGGCTTCCCTAGGGAGAAAAGTGGCAGGCATCAGGAAAGGTTAGGGAACCGTGCTGGGGGACTCTACCAGAACAATCTCATGAGCGGTGTACTCCAGAGCTCTCCAACTCCAGAGATGGACTGAGTCTGTGCATAGGCTAACAGTTCAGTGAAATACTCAGAAATAGTCTGCTATCCCAACAGCAAAAAATGTCATTTCAGTCATTAGCAGAGCGATTATTTGCTGGGAAAAATCAATGAAAAGAATGCATGCCACCTCAGGAATGAAGGAAAGTTGCTAATGCTTAAAAAATAAAACATAACAATTTGATGCATCAGCAAACTGAAAAGAACTCAAAAAAGTCAATAAAACATCTACTCCAACCAAGGAAAAAAAATATATGTTTTCGCTTGTTTGTTTGTTTGTTTTTAAATCATTACTGTCACGCAAGCCTGGCTGCTATTCATTCAGGAAAACTGTCTGGCTGTGATTGAACAAGTTGGTCACAGGTCATGTCAGGGCCTGGGTTCTGGCTAGGAGGGTACTCACGTTCCACTAAGGTCTCTATGACATCAAGGAGACTAGCTCCTGTTCAGTTGATTTTCTGGTTCTGCCTTAAAGTTTCAGAAAACAGCACAGGAGCACCTGAATTCCCCACACTGATGCCTCTGCGGCTTAAGGACAATAACCTCACCGCTCATCCTGACTTCTCTGATTGTGATTTACAGCACTGGCTGCCAGGGTCTCATTAGAAAATCCCACAATCCTACCTTACTTGGAAAAAAACAGTGAACAAACCCTAATTGTAATCCTAGGGATTCAGATTAACTGGCCTTGTCTCAGCCTTTCATTAGCCACCCTTCCCACCATTAGACAAGTCCCCAAACTGCCTACTCCTCTTTCTCTGGAAATATAGGTCCCTGTCTTTCCTGTTTTAGTCCTCCAGTACAGCTCCCCTTCGTAAACTGGTTTTGCCACCTCTCTTTGGCCAACCCAAGGAGAAAAGAGTGGGACTCAAGGAAAACAGCAGTATTCAGCCCTGTGATAGCGACCTGAATTCATGGGCACTTGGGTGCAGGTGGGCTTAAATCATAAACGCCCAGCAGTACACAGCAAGTCAGCTGGCTTCACCAGGACAGGTAACAGCATCCCCCCTCAGAAGGCTGGTGTGGTGGTGCCCCCTTGTGACAGCCATCTACAGTGGAATCTCTTCATCTACCACCTGCAGTTACGCTGTTCACCTGCTGGAGGCAGAGCTCTCCCTTCCCTCGGCTGCAGGCTGCTGCTCCGAATTCCAGGTGCACAGCAGAATGGCATAACCGCAGCCTGGCTGGGACACCATCATCTCCGGTAAGCCATCAGGGCCTGGGTTCACAGAAAGGCTATCCACCTGTGGTGGCACAGGATAAACACGGACACAGTTAAACTGAGAACCTTACACACCCCAGAATTCTCCACCGTGTTTGTGTGTGTATAGCAGATTTTCTGATAGAAGCTGAGCAGGAGCTGAACAAATCCAGCTAGAGGCAAAATATCCAAGTGAAAGTAAAAGGTATCTTCCCTACCAAAAGCCACTTAAGAACAGCCTAGAGGAAAACGCTCTCTAGTTAGGTGAGAGTAGCTGACCATTTCCCAGACCATCCCATGAGCTTCCCTGCAAGCACAGGACAACCACTGGGCAAATGTCCTTTCAAGCCATCAAGACAACAATCGCTGTGTTGATAGGACTGGAATTTTGTGCCTCTTCCCCCGTTTCCTTACCTGACCTTCTAGCAGCCATTTCTTCAGCAGGATCAGCTGCCCAGAGACATGGTCTGAATTCTCCGACAGGTCCTCCCAACGGAAAGCACGCACCACCCTGTCAGTGTAACCTACCACCAACTCACACTTCCCATCTCCATCTGCAGGAGGGACAACGAGATAGATAGGCTCTCTCAGGCCTTCATAACCACAAGACCCCTAATATTCAGAAATCACTGTGCTGGTTTCCATCAAGTAGCATCCCTGAGGATCCCAATCCCATTAGGAACTTGCACTACAGGAAAATTTCTGAAGTTCCCACTCCTCAAGGACTTGTCTGTGTTTCTTAAAACATGTTTCAGCAAGGTAGTAATTTTCCTTCTGTGAGTCCTGCACTCTTTCTCTCTCCCCAGCCCCACAAATACCCACAAATTCCTTCACCCCGCACTCCCACCCCAGCTGCCCTACTCACCAATGTCACTGATCAGCATGACCTTGGTGTTGGCAGGAATATGCTGCTTGAACACTGGCTTCTGCTCTTCTGCCAACTCATGGTGGCCAGAAGCTTCTGGGTGTTTTGAAGGTGGAGAAGTCAAGTCAAAAAGATGAAACCAGCCTTCTGCACTCACTGCCACTACAAGATTCTAAGAGAGAGGAAAAAAAAAAGTCTTTTGATATTATTTCTCTTTTAGAAACTACAGAAGCTGTCACTCAGCATGGCAAGGGAAGATACAAGGGTGACTCCATCAAGATCAATGACTGCTACAGGGGAACAGGAGAAGATTTTTGGCCAGCATACAAACCACTCAGGTCCTGTGAAGTCCAAACTTCTTGCTCATTCTTGTTAGGCTAGGATATCAGGATGATGTATGCATGCAATCCCCAGTGTATGGCTTCCTCAATCCTCACTTTAGCTATGCTCCGCTATAGAGCACACGCAGCTACAGCATTTTAGGCAGGGTGCTTAAACTAGGAGCTTTGGTCATGGGTTTAACTATCAAAAATAGCAAACCAGCAAAAGGAGTCATATAAATTTGGAGAAATTTACTTGAAAGTCTGGACTATTCTGTGGCTCAGTCTTGTTTAGGTGACCTTAAACACACACAGACAAGTAGCAGAAGGGACATGACCACAGCACGGATCAGTACAGAGCAGGATAAAAGCCACTGAGGAAAGGGAGCAACCCTCAAACCTCTGAAACCTTGTGGCACTCGCACAGGGAGACGTGCTAATCAGTAGTATTTTCTGAAGACAGGATGTATTTCTTTGCTCACTAAGACCTGCATATGGATCACACCTCCCACATGCCCCACAGACACAGTTGGGGACAGTTTGGCTGCTCTCACCTTTCCTTTATTGCATACATCTCCCACACCAACGCATGTGAGCTGCAAGAGAAAAAAAGGCCTTAAGAGTCCATCCGTAAGAGAAGGCAATGCAAGGTAGCACTTTCAGATAAACCCCTGCCCCACCCTCTCCTCTTCTCATAAACAGTCTCTTTAACAGCCTTTTCAAAGACAAAGCATAGCCAAAGACAGAAACACATCTGCCACACAACTGCCCAGAGCTCTGGAGCAAAATCCACAGTGCATAGGAACAGGGTCAATGTAGAAGTTCATTCAGTACTGTGCTCATCATCTCTAACCCATGGGGCTAGCTGTAAGCAAAAGCAGGGTCTTTCATTACTACATGAAAGACATCAGAACCAGTTCTTGCTGCCACTCCTCTCTGGCCTTCATGTTCCCAGGCAGTCAAGGACCCACACCAAAAGGCCCAACCATTTAAAGTCTGTCAAAAACTAACCATTCCTTGGCAGGATCGCATAGTCCATGGTTTGCTGTCATCATTCTTGTACACATAGAGTTTCCCATTGGTGTCTCCTACCACCAGCTCATTCAGCTGTACAAGAAAGCTGGGTTAGTAAGAAGAAATTCACAATCACAGCAACACAGTACTCCCAGCATAGTGAGAATTACAGAAATCATACATTAAAATCACTCAGTGGGAAGAATCGGCAAAGGAAAACAAGAATTAAAGAGAGGCTTGAATCAATACAGAAGGTCTGGGAAAAAATAAAAGCCCTGGTTTTAGTCTAGCAGATGAAACATCAGGGGAATGGCTCCTTAGAGCAACACCCTATTATCCACTTCTTCTCTAGCCATTGTTTCAGAATTCTGTCACTGACTGTTTGAAGTTGTGCTCAGATAATAACCATCATGACTCCAGCTTCCATTCTTCAATCTAGATTGACGTGATCTTTCTCGGCTCATCCGAGGAAGATGATGACAATGGGGTGAAAGTAATCATCCAAAAAGAGGCTGCAAAAACACAATAGATCTACACTGAGTATTCAATTTCATTGATGAAGTAGCTAAGATCTTTGGATCTTGATCTTTACAGAATAGCGATTGTTTCTTGAAAGAAGACTGCTGAGAAGTCACCACCTCTTCCTGCTGATGAGCCTGCTCCTGCCATCCTATCATCTGTGTACTTTGTGTATTTTAAATTGTGTGCATTTCAAAACTCCCTGTGCACATTACCCCACGCAACACTAATTCTCACAGGAAAAAACGAAAATGGGAAAAACTACACTGCTAGCAATGACACTTTTCAGGATAGCGAGGTAGGGCTGTAAGAAGATTGGGCTGTTGAGAAAGGACGGTTTCCTTATATGTAGTTAAACTAATCTCTTCATAATTGCAGCCAAATCAGACCCATCAGACACAACCACCCGTGGCACTGACAGCAACGCTGCTGACGCACGTCCACCCGCACATCCATCTCCGCGACACCCACGCAGGGCGGCCCCCAGATCCCCCCAGGTCCTCCCCACCGCACCGGGGGGACCCTCCGCCGCCCCGCCAGCCCCGGCCCACCCCCGCACCGTGTCGTTGTCGGCGTCTCCCAGGCAAATGGCGTGCGGGAAGAGGCTGCCGCCGAAGTCGAGCGCCACGCGCTGCACGTAGCTGACGGAGCGCATCCCGCCGCCGCCGCCGCCCGCCGGGGCCGAGCTCCCGCCGCTCGCTCCCGGGCCGGCCGCCAGCCTCGGGCCACCGGGGGGGCTCCGGAGGGCTCCGGGCGGCTCCAGCGGCACCAGGCCGCGGCGGAGGGAAGGGGCGGCGTGAGGGAGGGAAGGGGCGGTGCTCGGCAGGGGCAGGGCCCTGCCGTAGGAACGCTGCGTGAGGTGAAGATCCGACAAACCGAGAGAGACGGAGGCGTGCAGCTCGCGGAGGCATTGCCGTAACTGTTTATTTCGTATTTTTTTCTGTAAGAACATAAAGAATAGTTTATGCTTGAAGTTTACATGCATAACTTCAGTTATAAATGCTAGTATGCTGTTTTCTGCCAGCAGCTAGGTGCATCTTTACGGATAGCACGGAACCTCCTTTCCACCGCCTGAATACAGCGTGCTCGCTGCACTTGGTGACCTTACATTCTTAAACACTTTATAGTTTCATACGGAGTTAACAGTGAAGGCAGAACGGTACTTCCACAGTTGCTCACATCCAATGCATCCACCATTGTCTCTAAATATTCCTGGATAATTCTAAATACAATAATCCTACTTTCTGCTTTCAAAGACCCATTAACGACTGTCATCCATGCGATTTTTTTTTTAACCATTGTTCAAGAATTAGAAACTTAATAGGATTTTACCCTATTCTTGCTTTCACAACAGTTTCAGCCACAGCTCCCACTTGTAAAAATTCTAAGCAGATCAGGGCATCCTTGCTGGAGAAAAAGGACTCTTGCTTGACATTCCTGCTCCCCTTTCTTGTAGTGTATCGTTCTGTATTCCTGTCTTAAGAGTAACGCTACAAAGCACTTCTGTAAATTGCCTGATTCACAATACAAATTAAAGCGCTTTATTTTCACTATTAGCATTACCAGCTACAACAGAAGCTTCAGTGCTTCTTTTCTCTTTCCTTGCAAGTGGTATACCTCATAGGAAGAAATCTCCATGGCTCTTCTATCATCTAAGAGATAAGACAGGAATCTGACCCAGTTTCATTACTGTCTTTTCTCGGTAAGATTCCCCCCGTGTTTCTCAGTCTCTCTCACACACTGCATTTGTCAAGATGATTCCACTGAGCCATTTGGACTTATTTACTAGTGTGCAGCCAGAAGGGCATGTCTTTTGCTGCTTTTATTGAATGCATGTAAAGCTCCGGTAACATAACAGGAGGTAACTGGCATTGATTTTTCCATTTTGATTCAATCTAAAGAAACCCACATATTAAATATTCTGGTTTTCCTTCTTCCCAGGTAGTGGCAAGCATTATCAACCCGTTAGCTTCTTTTGTAGGACTGGAAGTGATAACCTTTATCTTAGCTTGATTCCAATTGCTGTTTTTGTGTCTTGAAATCTTCTAACTTCAATGGGCAAGATGTTCTTCACATCTTGTTGTAACCCAGCTGTAATGATCCAGTTAGAGGTAGCTGTATTTTGGTAGAAAGCAAAGCTGCTTTCATGTATGCAGGACTGATGATGCTACTGAGTCAGAACTCATGAAAAGTACTTACATTATCTGATGATTGTAACTTTCCTAAATAAACCAGCCTGTGATAGGTAAGTCAAGGAAAACAGCATTTCCCTAAGAGTGATGACCTACCAAGCACCTCTCCCTGCTGCTTTCTCCTATCTCTTCCCACCCTGAAGAATCTTATGGCATGCAGAAAGCAGTGCAGTTCACAGATCCCTAAGCTAGCTCCAACCCAGCAGCAGTTGGTGGACTTCTCATCTTGGGACTGGGGGCAGGAGAGTAATTTAGGCTTACCGCTTTGGTAATAATTAATCATATAGGTCCCAGGCCCAAGCTGTCTCTTCTGCAGAGGCAACTGCTAGAACCTCCACAGTCCTATAGGAAGCCCATGAATGAATGCTCACTTTTTTTCTCCCCCTCAGGAAAGGAGACCAGGAATTCAAACCAAGAATTCAGATATAATCAGGTTTAAGACAGGCATATTCTTTGCAATATACAAAACAAATCCAGCCCATTCCATGCCATGGGAAGACCAGACATCCTTCTCAGTGCAGAAGTCCATTACCTGAAAGGAACAGATAAAGCTACCTTCCTTCCACAAAGCAGGCAAAAAAAAATAGTCCCTGCTGCTAGAAGGTTTTGGAACAGGACAGTAGAGATGCTGAGTTTAGCATTACATCACGAAATAAACAACCAAGTTAAGTTTGAATACTCCATTCCATACCTGCAGAGAGGGGAGGGGAAAAAACAAACAAAAAAACCACACAAACCCCACATATTTCCCCCATTCCTCACCTCCAAAAAAAAAAACAAAAAAAACCAACCCACACCACAAAACCACTAGCAAAAAAAACACCCAACATACTGTACAAAGAAGCAGGAGGATATCAAATAGCTTCTGTGTGAAATGAGGATCACTCAGAAGTTTGTAGTTCATCAGGAATTATAAGCATTTGCAACACGTTTCAACTATTATCACATTTTCTCCTTAAAGCCAGTTACTTTCAGGTATAAATCAGTATTTTCCTGGTCCAGTTTTACAACAAAAAGAGGAAAGAGGAATGTAGCAATATGAACAGGAAAATAAACTTTATATGCATAGGTTACAGACATGCTTTGTTTACAATTTTCAGCAACATTTTTTCATTTGCAAACAGATTCTGTATTGATTGTGAAAACATGATAATGAACAATAGAGAAAAACATACTGTCACTACTGTACAGCTATGTGGATGAGAAAATGCTGAATGACTAGAGGACAGTAAATTCAATTAATTCTGCGCAAATTCCAATAAAAACCCATAAAAAATTCCGTTTTCTTAAGTTTAACTGAAGCTTTATTTCTTAAGCTGTGACTTCACAGTCTTCACCTTCAGTAATTTGCAAAGGGGAGGCATACAAGGAAGGTTACAGCATTTAATGGGGGGAATGGGGACAATGCCAAGGCAGAAGAACAGGGAGTGCTGATTTGTTCTCAAATCTCACGAGGACTGTTGGAAAAGGTCATTAAAAAAAAAAATCAAGGAAATTAATCCCAGATTCTGCTTCCTAAATTTAAGTAAGCTGGAACCAGAAAGACAAACACAATGGTAAAATGCAAATAAACCAAGCAGAGTAAATCCAGACAGAACTCAAACAGTAACAGAGGCCGCATGAATAAATAAAGTCCCTAGGATTAAACCAGATTTATGCTGCCACTCAGCTTCTTTCACATACATACAAAGCTGTAATTGACTATGGCATAGTGGCCTCAGCTTCTGTTCCTCTGAAGCCACTGTCCAACCAGGTAGAAAAATAAAGGTCTAATTCACTGGAAATTCTTTCATTTACAAAACTAATGGAATAGGGTTTTTGTCTTTATGCTTCTGTGTCAACTTCAGATTTATCTTCAACTCCATTTTGCTCATCTTTCATTTCTGCATCTTCAGTGTGGGTGGTTTGAAGAGTAGTAGCTGACTAAACAGAGACAAAAAAAGCCTCCATTATTCAAAATTTCTAAATTTGCAGACAATACTACAAACATCATTTGATGTCTATCACTAGGACACCTGGACTCCTTGCAAGACTGAATTAAGATACTAAGACCTTCAGCTAAGAGAAGCTGAAAAATTCTTTGTGTTTTTTCCTGTATCAAAGAAACCAGAAGCAGTCCAGAGTAGGCTGAGAAATAATACTAGTATTAGGTAGTTAAGATTCATAATATGGTATTTACATGCTTGCCACGTAACACTTTCTTAAACGGTTCTTCTACAAACTGAAATTTATCTAGGAAGCCTCTACACAGAACTTCTTTCTCCTGCTTATGTTTCAATGTGATTCAATTTCAGTGATTCCCACGTTCTGCCTCCTCTCCCAACTTGTAAGAGGCACAGTTGAACTCAAGTTATGAAGAAATATTTCAGACAGCTAGTTTCATGAAAAGCAACTTCAACAAGTCACTTGGATGTCCTCTACAAGCTTACCTGGAAGAAAAATCTAATCTGACAAAGCGTCTGCTCTAAAAGTGCTCTTCTCCTTGCTCTTCCAGTCCACTTAAAAAGGCGTGGAAGGCAGGGAGCCACGTAGTGATGGCCCTAAATCAGTTTTTACAATAGGACATACCCTATTTTTTGCACATACTGACCTCACAATGATTTTCAAACACAGTAAACGGAGGTAGAAATGTCTTGTCCTACTCACCTTAAAAAATACTACAATGAAATTGCTACTCCACCTGTCAGCCTAGCACCAGCTGTTTTATTATAAGGTCAGACTAGAACAAGCATGGAGATAAGCATGCACTGGTGTGGGAGGGAGGTAAAAAGGGGCAGAATCATTAAATTAAGTCATGAAATCAGCCAAAAAGCATCCAGCCAAAGGTCAAACAGTCAGGTTGACCTGACTGGTCATCCAGTCAAAAGTCATCCTTGGAAACTGGAAATGTTCTGTGAAGCCTCTTCACAGAAAGTATCTTAGGCAGCAATCTTGACTATTAAAAATTCATACATGTGAATTATTCCAATTCAAGGAAAGGACTACTGATGCAATAGTGGCCATCACACTTTAGCAGACTGTTTAGATATGCCAATGTCAGGAATTTCAGAACTATACTGCACACTGCTTTCTTAGGAGTCAGAAGGCATTAGCTAAACAAACCCTTTTCTCTAGGACTCTTGAGTTTCTCCCATACCTACTAGTAGAAAATCTGTTGGAGTTTGAGTAAGGCAACGAGAAAAATGAAGTTGCAGAAATACATGTTTTCTTGCAAGAAAAATTACCAAGACTGACCTAGGGACTAAGTGGCGTTTGTTTACAGTTCCATATTCCATAGATCTATTTTCATACAAAATCACAAATATGAAATAGGCCAGATGGCTTCTATTAAAAAAAACCAAACATATACAAACACATGCCAATTTCTGATATTATCTGACAATATATTGAGCAGAATGAACAAAGTTGATTCTTTCCTAAAGTAAATGGGAAAAATGGAAGAAAGCGTGCTGTCTCTCTACAGTGTCTTTAGTGATCTGCAATGCGAAGACCATGAACCTGCTTTTTGCGAAGATGACTCTACCAGCTGTCCTTCTTAGGGACTGAGGCATACATTTTTAAAAGTATGAAGACAGCCCTTTCATACTTTTAGTGGATATCAGTTGTTTCAGCAATCTTCTTTGTATGGCAGATCATGCGATACACCACACCTAGGGAAACATACTAGACTCCTAGCAGCTGTGCTACCTGGAAGGAATCTGCACAGCATAGCCAGACAGCTAGCAATTAAAACCTGCAGTTTCACAGGTGAAGATGCCTAAAAGTGAGATAATTCTAGTTTGGTTGCTGTATCTTTATCTTGCTGAGATTTTTTATTTATTCATTTGTTTATATTAAGACAACGGATGGGTATATATGTCAGTATCTAGCAGGCAAGGGCCATTGCTGACATTAGGCTGCCAGGTACGTAACTACCGTGCTCATGGACAATGACACATTCCTTGCAGAATCAGTGGGGAACATCTGCATTTGTGTGTTTGTTTATGCTTCTCCATGAGAAGGAGAACCAAATCCAGAAAAATACTGCTACTCTTTGAAAACAAAAACAACAGCAATGACAAAAATCAAGGTTTTTTTCAGCACTACCTGTATGACAGGCATCAAGTTTCAGTAGATTGGCCATGTTGACACCAGAATAGACTGTTCTTCAGAGCTGTTAGTTCAAGGAAAAAAGGCTCTTTTTTTCAGTTCTTAGATGTTACCACGTTCTCACTCACGACTGCAACTGCTTTCTGATCATCACTGCTGTTTCAAAATCAGTTGAATTAACTAAAAACATTTTGTGTCATACCCCTGGTACTGATAGCTGTCTTGTTCAAACAAGAAGGCTTAATCATTCTGAGTGTTGCCTGTTCCATTATTTTCCCCCAGAGGCAGCTACTTGAGTGCTCTCCCACTTGTATGAGAAGTGGGTGGGAGAAGTAAGCTGAATACCCAAAACTCTATTTGTTATCTAACATGTGACATCACCTCTTGTGGTCTTCTGGAGCAGTGTTACTTACCTTTAAGTCTTTGTCTGCAAGCCTCTGGAACATGTTGGCATACATCTTTTTCTCTTTCTCATGCTGCTCACGTATTTTTTGCTGACAAGTTACTAGTTGCACTTTGGCAGCTTTGTTACTTGGATAGAGTTGTATCACCTTCTGGAAATCTCCCCGGGCCAATTCAAAGTCATTGACAGCCAAGTGGGCTTCTCCACGCCGGAAGAGGCCTTTTTCATTGCTGCTATCCAATTCAAGTGCCTGCATTTAAAAAAGGAAAAAAAAGAAAAAAGAAATGTTTTTTAAATAACATGCAGTCAGAACATCAGTAACTGCTACAAACTGAACCTTCTGATTTTCAGTCTTGTCAGGAATTACTAATAAATCGAATCAAATACATTAGAATTAAGTAGAAAAAGATATAGTAGGCCATCTGACAGAGAACCAGCAAGTCTGAGAGTTAGTCCTGGCTCTATCCCAGCTCTTTGCTGGACTTTCGCCAACATTACTATCTTCTTTCATCCACTTTGGTGGATGAAAAGCTCAACATGAGCTGGCAGTGTGTGCTCGTAGCCCAGAAGCCAACGGCATCTTGGGCTGCATTAAAAGAGGAGTGGCCAGTGGGTCAAAGGAGTTGATTGTCCCCCTCTACTCAGCCCTGGTGAGGCCCCACCTGGAATACTGCAACCAGGTGTGGAGCACCCAGCACAAGAAGGATGTGGAGCTGTTAGAGCGGTTCCAGAGGAATGCCACAAAGATGATCAAGGGGCCTGAGTGCCTCTCCTGTGAAGAACAGCTAAGAGCTGGGGATGTTTAGCCTGGAGAAGAGGAGGCTCCGGCGTGACCTTGTTGTGACCTTTCAGTACATAAGGGGAACTGATTAAAATGATGGAGAGAGACTCTTTGCTCAATCAGACAATGACAGGACAAGGGAGAATGTTGTCTTTTAAATCTTTTAAACTAAAAGAGGGGAGATTTTGAAGGAAATTCTTCACTCAGAGGGTGGTGAGGCACTGGAACGCCTGAGAGGTTGTGGATGCCCCATCCCTGGAGGTGTTCAAGACCACGTTAGATGAGGTCCTGAGCAACCTGATCTAGTGGTGGCATCCCTGCCTATGGCAGGGAGGTTGGAAGTAGATGATCTTTGAGGTCCCTTCCAACCCAAGCCATTCTATGATCATGTGTTCCTGCTTCTGATTTCTAAATGCTCAAATATTCTTAGTTAATGTACCAGCAAGTTAGTAAAAGATATTCCAAATACCACTATGAACTTAAGGTGCTGGATATTTTTGTTGTGTGTTTGTTACTACCCACCTGCCAGCTGATGATAAAGTTCAGACGCCACATGGCCTGATATTCCTCAAATTATTAAAGCAAGAGATAAATTGTCAGACCACTTGAGCACCTTAAAAATGAATAAATTCTACTACCTTGTTGCAGTTCTCCAAAGCCTGGGAGTACTCCTTCAGCTTGAGATGGCACATAGCTAGATTAAGGTGGGCAGCAAGCCTCAAGCTCTTGGCTTTTGTATCCTCCTCCTCAGAGAGTCCTGATTCATGCTCCAGCCATGACACAATCTTCTTATACTGTAATGCTGCCCGTTTGTATTTCCCCTCCTGTAAACGAGACAATTTAATTTTCCACACAGCTCATCACAGTAACTTTTACCCCCCCTTGCCTCTTCTGCTTACCTTAAGCAATAGATCTGAAGAAATACTTCAGAATAATCAGAAAAACTTCTATCATCAAAAGTATACTACTTCTGTCATAGTGTATCACTACTGCATAGAACAGTAAATCTTAAGGAATCATACCACCTACTGGTTTCCTCACTAAAGCTGTACACATTGGCCAGCATTGGTACTTTACTCTCAGCTACCACCTTGTGTTCAACTTCTGATACAAAACAAGATGGGGCTTTTTCAAAACAGTACAACCATCACAATGCCATGAAAATCATGGTAAAGTCTGCCTTCTGCTCATCAAATTGTTTGAAACACTGCTTCTCCACACATCTCTACCTACCCAAATGAAAGTTGTTCATTCACAGCACCATCCCACAGCAGGAGCTTAAATACTATAACCTTGCCACTACTCAATGTTTGCCCCAAAGTTATCTCTAGGTACAAACAGCTCTGATACAGAGAACTACAGAACAGAACAACAGAGCAGCAAGCATTCAGACACTGCAACTCTGAGGTTGTTTTTTGTTTTTTTTTTTTTTGAAGACACCTTCTCCCCCCCAAAATTCTTCCCTGTAAAATGACACAGAGAATACCAATAAACACCACTCCAAAATGACCGAAGCTGTAGATCATCATTACCAGTTCATAACATGGACTAAGAAATGATACTATTATTGCGGGTTTGTAATTTACCTTGAAGTACTGAGTGCCTCTCTCCTTCACCATACAGCTTTGTTCCAGCTTCTCTTCTGTATTCATTTCCCAAGACTCCTTAGCCTATCCAAACAGGAACAGTTCAAGACAGCAATGTAATTTCTTGGGAAAATGTGTGGCTACACTATTCACAATAACAGTACAGTAAAGATAGACTTGGAAAAAGCAGTTTTACGCTACTACTAGAAACTGAGCTCTAGAGCAGAAGAGGCACTGACAACAACAGACAGGGATCCAGTAAGGACAATTTAACCCAAGAGCTCTCAAAGTCTCATCACCACCTACTACAGCAACTTCCTCACTTCAGGTCCAAAGTTCAAGGATACCACTGTCCTTGTTTAAGCTGCACCCACACTTCTTCCCCCTCCTCCCAGTCTGTTTGGAACTTCATCTCCTATTCCCACCTTTTCAAAGCTCTTGAGTTTCACTTCATACTGTAGTTCTGCATCTGGAGGGATCTGAAATTTCTCCTTCCCAGCACTTCCAAAACCATAGCTGAAAGATTGGGGGAGGGGGGAAAGTTGAAAAACTATCCAAACAACCATGATCTCTTACACAGGAAGCTTGAGGCAAAACAAACAAACAAACAACATGCAAGTCTGCCTATATAGCATTACTGCAAGACAAAGGCTTGAACAATTCCAGATACTTTTCCAAAATTAGCAAGCACAAGATAGGGGAGAGTTTGAAAAAAAAAGGGATTGATTTGTCTATTAAATGCTTTTTTCCCCTTTTTTTGAGCTTGCTGTTGTTTATGTGAAGGGAAAGAAAGTTCAGCAAGTAAAAAAAATACATATACTTTGAAGTTATACACATCCTACTTTATATTCATAGTCCAAGACTGGTTATTTTCTTCAGAACATCTGTATTCTATTCTAAGTATTCTCAGAAAAGCAAAGACAACGATACACAGACTAAGTAAACAGCTGTACACTTAAGATAGCACAAATCTGCTGATTAACAGTAAATGCCTGTAGAAAGGCCTTTCTGCCCTGAAACTCCATTAAGAAACTGTATACTAGCAGGAAAACCCTCAAGATAAGACTGCTTTGCTTTTTTTCTTCCAGATTCAACTCCAGTTTAAAAAGCTTAAAATAAAAACAAATAAGTTAGAGTTTCGTGGAACTAATCAGTGCAAACTCCCCTTATTTTAAATGTGTTCACACTGTGAGGGGAAAATTCTGCTTTTATTTAAGAACATTTACTATTACAGTATTGTGCACTCATACCTCCGAGTTAGGGCTCTCTGAAACCAAGAACAACTGTGATGATCAAAGGTTTGGATATAAATTTGCCTTATGAAATCTCGTGCCTCACAGAAATCTTGAACGTGTTTTTCCAAATTGCTTAAGAATATCATTGAGCATTTTCTAACAGAAAAAGGTTTCAGATACTCTTAACGTCTCACTACATATCACAGAGGGCTGCTCGGAAGGCTTATCAGATCTTTTCCTATTCTGAGGCTGTTCTTTAATCCAGGTATCTTTATATGCACTTCTGTACAGTAAGTAGTTTCATTAAGAGGGGACACAAGAATGTCAGTTAAAGAAAGCAACAGTATCTGTTTTAATACTCACTAGGATCAACACTATAGACACTTAAGTCAATTTCATTTTGAGTGCTACTACTTCATAACCTAGTGGCTACATAACCTTAGCTTTGTACTTTCCATACATCAGATTTTCATGTCTGACCAAGTTTTTACTACAGAACTGAGAAGATCTGAAGAACATTGCAACAGAACACATCATCCTTGCCAGATGTTAGGAATAAGCCTTCAAGTATCAAAAGAGCAGGAACAGCTTACTTGGATTTGAGATAGAAAATAGATTCCTCAGATTTCTCCATTTTCTGTATTGCTTTCTCCAGACCATGAGGAAGATCATAATTATCGCCTTCTCCAATCTCAAACTGCAGCTCCCGCTTGTCAAAAACACGATCTCCATATCGGCCTTCAAACTGGACTGTTGACAAAAAAACAGAACAACCCAGAGACAAATCAGAAGTTAACTGTGCATGGTAAGGGGTAGGTAGCACATTTAATACAGGTAATGCCAAAGCCTCCTCCTAACCAGTCTTTTCTAACCGTTACGTATGTATGTTAGCTATTGGTAGCAAACACAACTTCTGTTGCTAAAGTTAATAAACCCTCCCCCCTCATCATTCATCCAGGTTGTGTTGGATTTTTTTTTTCTACTCCAACAACGAATGCAAGAACTATCTCCCCTCTTGTTCCTCTGCAAATAGAATTACTTTATTAGAATCATTTAACTTTTGTTGGCAGATCAGAACTTGATCAGATTCAGTGTCTCTGAAGAACACAGCTGCTCCTTGAAAATGTAAACCTCTCTAGAAATAAAAGAATGAAAGCTTACCCTAAGTTACGTCACTTGGTAAAGGAGAGATAAGCTAGGTATTCCTCTCTCTAAGGACAAAGAAGTTGTAAGTAAGGAAACAGAGTTCTGCCTTCTCACATGTAAAGCTATGTACTATTTGTATAATATACTTACTCTCTACAAGAGCACCCTCATTGGGCTTGGAGTAGCCTTCTCCTTTCTTACGGATTCTTCGGATGATGCCACCGTCTTCATCATCAGTGAGGTCCTCCCCCTTAAACTCAAACAGCTCTATCTGTGCAGGGAAGAAAAGTCTTGCATTTATTCTCATCACATCAACTCAGTAACCCATGGAATTTGTACTCCAGAGTTCTTTGAAACTATAGCTGTTCAGACAGCCACTGTCTTAGTTAACATCCTGTAAGATATTAGATAGTCAAGCTATGAAGATGCTGTATTTAGTAGATAGTGAATGGAAACCTACAGATGAATTACAGATGATAATTCAGGCCTTTACGGCTTTTTTTTTTTTTCCTCCAACAACTTTGGTCTCCCAACAGTACAAATTAGATCCTTTTAATTCAAACGACTGTGAGACTGGCTTCTAAGTTATACTTACATGAACCACAATACTTAAGGACTACTGAAAAAAAAAATAATTCTTGGCTTCTTTAAGAGTTGTCCAAAGGACAATAGTTTCAAAACTTCTGCATCATTCTTCCTTGCATGACTGAACATAGCTACTGCTCCCATTTTATTTCTCCTACATTCTCCCCTCTAGACTTGCCTTATCATTATGTATTATGAGTTCCCAATTGATTTGGTTGGATTGTCACACTCAAAAGAGTTGCAGTCAACACCTCAATATCAAAGTAGAGAACAGTAACAAGTGTTGTTCCTCAGGGGTTGGTTTGGGACTAGCATTATTTAATATCTTTGTCAGCAATATGGACAGTGGGATCGAGTGCACCCTCAGCAAGCTTGCTGATGACACCAAGCTGTGTGGTGCAGTCCACACACTGGAGGGAAGGGATGCCATCCAGAGAGGGACCTGGACAGACTTAAGATGCGGGCCTGCACGAACCTCATGAAGTTCAACAAGACCAAGTGCAAGGTCCTGCATTTGGGCTGGGACAACCCCAGCACAAATACAGGCTGGACAGAGAATGGATTGACAGTAGGTCTGAGGAGAAGGACCTGGGGGTGTTGCTTGACGAGAAGCAATGTGCTGTTGCATCCCAGAAAGCCAACCATATCCTGGGCTGCATCAAAAGAAGCATGGCCAGCAGGTCAAGGGATGTGATTCTCCCACTTTATCCTGCTCTTGTGAGACCCCACCTGGAGTACTGTCTTCAGCTCTGGGGCCCCCAGTACAAGAAGGACATGGAGGTATTAGAGCGTGTCCAGAGGAGGGCCACGAAGATGATCGGAGTGCTGGAGCACCCCTCCTATGAGGACAGGCTGAGGGAGTTGGGGTTGTTCAGCCGGGAGAAGAGAAGGCCCCAGGGAGACCTTATAGCAGCCTTCCACCAGTATCTAAAGTAGGCCTATAAGACAGCAGGAGAGGGACTCTATCAGGGACTGCACTGATAGTACGAGGGGTAATGACTTTAAACTAAAAAAAGGGGAGATTTAGATTAGATATAAGGAAGAAATTCTTTACTGTAAGGATGGTGAGGCACTGGAACAGGTTGCCCAGAGAAGCTGTGGATGCCCCATCCCTGGAAGTGTTCAAGGCCAGGCTGGATGGGGCTTTGAGCAACTTGATCTAGTGGGAGGTGTCCCTGCCCATGGCAGTGTGGTTGTAATTAGATGATCTTTAAGGTCGCTTCCAAACCAAACCATTCTATGACTCTATGATCATTTTGGGAAAAAAAAAAAAAATCTCCAAGAAAAAGACAAAGAAGAAACCAAGATGACCAAACTCATTAGTCACTGAGAAAGAAATGTAAACAAGGTATTTTACAAATACAACAAAAACATGATCTGTCCTACCTTTTATCTAGAATTGCTGCTGCAACAAATTGTTTAGAATTTTTAAAAGCTGGTTTTAATGCAGATGACTAACCAGCCTGAAACTTCTTCAAATGGTCTTTCAAGTCTCTAATGAAAATCACAGTTTGAAGTGGGAGTACCAAGACAAGACAGAAAAAACACATCTAGTCACAAAAGAAACTTTGTCTAACAGCTACAAAATTAAGAAGAAAACGTTTTGCTATCCTATCTTCGAGTAAAACAGTAGTAAAAACAGCACAAAAGAGCAAGCCAGTATATTCAGCATTGTTTATACTAAGTACCTTGTTTAAGCAAAAAAAAAAAAAAAAAGGAAATTCAAAGCTATTGCTGTTGACATTCATGACACTGAACTAAAGATACACGGAACGCAAAAGAAATTGAATATTCATCTGCACGAGGAGTATTTCCAGCTAGAATTTTGATAGATACCTAATACAATTCCGGTGTTTCTATTCAGTCTGTCTGAAACAAGCTACATCACTCCAGAACATGCCACT
The DNA here is from genome assembly GCF_009769625.2 of Cygnus olor. Taxonomy (NCBI): domain Eukaryota; kingdom Metazoa; phylum Chordata; class Aves; order Anseriformes; family Anatidae; genus Cygnus; species Cygnus olor. The sequence goes on from NC_049169.1 coordinate 102,502,622, forward strand.
GATGACATTACAAATTTTCCCATTTCTTTTTTCACCACCAAGCCCTGCGCCAGTATTCTACAGAAGAATTATGAATTAAAAAGAAAAAAGGACATCCATTATTTCAGGTCATAACCAAGACAGTCTCCAAATGCTGATGTAGCGATGAGACAGCTACTACATCTTTCAACATCAGTTTTACAGGCAAGCATGTACAAAAAAAAAAGTGCTTTCTTTGTAGGACAATTTGTACACAATTTTGGTGCAATGATGGCACTTGCAAAGGAACCATGCTGGCATTGCTTTATTTATTAAATTTATTTTAAAACAATGTAAGAGGAAGACTAAAGAAAGAGTGACCTTCACAGATTTTAAGTGCCTAACCCTCCTATTTAAAAAGATACTACATCACACAATTTCTACAGTGAAATATGACTTTTGTTTGTTCTTCGAGTGTACAGTTTTGGTGTCTGTATCTCACTTACCTCAAAGATCAGAGTAGCATTGGGAGGTATCTTTGGTGGGCTCCCAGCTGAGCCATAGGCGTATTCTGGTTTACAAGTAATCCTACAAATTTCGCCAACCTTCATAGTTGCCACAGCAATGTCCCATGCTTTGATCACCTCACCTGTAGAAGTCAAATTTCAGTCGTGATTGCTAGACACACATGAAAGACATCATCAACTCTGAAATTGAGCATCAACACTTTTAGTACACAAAACCTAAGACAGAGCAGAACTACTAAAAGACTCGTGCCCATTCTGGTTTATGTACGTCAGTTTTAACTGTAATCAAGTTACAAAGTTACTTGGGCACTCAAATTTGTGTACATTTCTTCATTCTAGATATAGTGATTCTTTTCCTCCCCTTACTTCCTGGCCCATAGAGAATACAAGTTATCTAGACACAGACGATTCCTGAAGAGCCTGGCACAATCTCAAGTGTGGAGAAAATAACAATAAACTCTTTGGAGCAGAAGGTCTTAGGGTGAGAGATTGGTTGCTTGTATTTTGAAAACAACCCGAAACAACAGCCTTTTCTCTCTGTACTTTATCAGTTGGCAAAGACCAGCACAAGTGGTAACTAAAAGTTACATGCACTTGTAACAGAAGGGGCGGGGGGGGGGAGGCATAGTATCCCTTCTAATGAGGAAAGGGAACAGAAGCTGTAATCTCAAGTAACAAAATCCTCTCATTCAAGCTCTCCTACTCCTGTCTCTTTTTAACTCAATCAGACTCAATTATTTGAGTCAACTTGGTATCATCCCAGATTTCAGGACACTGCAGAATTTAACTCCAAAATAAAAGAGCAGCAGGTAGAGAACTGCTAGTGAAAAAACAAAGATTGAGTAATAAGATTTGCTGAACTAGGATGTTTGGATTTTTGCATTCAAAAAATGAAGGCTTTTGATTATGACAGGATTTACTTCAACATTCAGATTTGGGTTAATTTGGGAATTTAGGGAAAGAAGGAGTACATTTCATCATTCTTCAGCTGCAGCTGACAGTTGCCCCTGTGCACCATGCCCCAGTATCTGTGCACCCTGTCCCAATTGTGACCAATCTGGTCACAATTAAGTACTCTTGAATTTGAGTTGCTTGCAGAAGTAGTTTGCAAAAAAAACAATCAACAAAATGCACACTCTGGTTATTTAACTACCCTTTATCACTCTGCTTCAGGGTGAATTCCCATCAGGTGTTTCCCCTAAAGGGCTTTGTCTGAGGCTCCATGAATTCTCCAGCAGGCAGGTATACAGCATGCACATTCAGAAAGATTTCAAAGCAGTTCTGACTGTGCTGTTCTAAGTAAATAAACTTTAAGCTCTGAAAACACATTTAAATAGTAACTTTAATATGGGAATGAACCACACACGCAAGGGAATTCCATCTCAATACTCCCAAGATTAAAACCAAACATAAAATATTACCTTTCCCCAAGTCAAATGAAAATTTGTCTCTCCTGTCCAGACTGGAGTCAAATTTTGTGCCATCGAGGAGCCATCCTGTATAATGGACGGTCACTTTATCACCTATCATCGGCGACTCTGTCCCACTGCCTTCTCTCTTGACAACCTGAAAAAAACAGTAAGCAACACTAAGATGATGAATACTACACCTGCCTGTTGGACATTAATTCCATTTACTCAAGGTACATGCATTACTATCTTCAGCCAGTAAGGGATTTGCAGGCTTGTTTCAGTTATCAGGGAAGGAACTGACTGACTAGATTGTCTACAGATTAATCGTGTTTTAAATGCAGGAACCTCAAGATGGCTCTACTGTGATACAAGAATTTAACTGGCAACAGTTGGCACCAGCTTACAAATCTCTCCATCTATAGTTACCAATGTCATTTAAACTTCCTTGACAGTATTTTGTATGACCTTTAAACTTAATCAGAAAAACCACCAACCAGGTTTTTTTTTGGTCTGTTTTATTCAAGTATTTTCCTTGCCACTACTGTATCATTACCAAGAAGTTCAGTGTTCTAGGCAAAGCACAAACAAGAAAACATCGTGATTCCTCCCATACGAGGTCTATTCCAACAGGTAATCTGAAATTACTCCAGTTAAACCTGACAGTTATGCAAAGCTCACTGGGGGGGGAAGGGAAGGAGGGGAATACTACCTGCTCAGTTTCCTAGGGAGGGAACACTGTGAACAGAGAGAGATGCCTGGACCTCACTCTGCACACCCTGCCCTTATCCTCCATCACCTCTGTGCTACAGCAGTTATGAGCATCAGAGCTAAAAAGAGATCTATTGATCTTCTTTCCTCCCAAAGAAAGCAAAAATTTAAGCAATCTCTTTAACAGAGAATTGAAAAGACGTATATGAAAATAATGTGAATCTAGTAACCAGCCTGTACTACATCATGCACAGACTTGTCTAGTAGCTTCAAAGCAATGAATCTGAAATCACTTTGGAAGAGTAACTACATTTACTGAAAATTTACTAAGCTTTTCCAAATGTCAGATTCTTAAAGTGTCATAACAGGTTATACAACATCAAACACTGATTATCTCATTTTCAGTATTTGTACAACATTAGTATTTTGCATTTAATTCATTTTCAGGAGACTCAAAAATAATTTCTCGTAAGTATGGCAGCTCTATTTTCAATAGCATTTACATTTCCCTTGCAGATGTAAGAACCTGATTTTTCTGTTCATATTGTTATTGCAAGTATTTGTTTCTGTGCTTAAATGCTTACACTAGAAATAGTGCAAATACATGCAGTAACACCAGGTGAAAACCTCTGGATACCATTCTGATATGAAGCTAATGAACAAATGAAAAAAAACTCTCCTGGAATCAGTGCAATGATACCAGCACAAAATTGGTGCAGATTAGGTTCAGAGTTAGCCTCCTTGGTTTTAATATGTGTATCCTGCAATCACTACGAAAATAAAGTCCGTGGAGGCGCCCTGGCTAGATTTCATGGTCTCTACAATCTTTCGCCTTTAAAGTTCATAATCCCACTTCTGGTGTGTTTTTGTTTTTTTTTTTTAGCATCACCTGCTTCTCCATCAAAAGGTGGGTACTGCATACAGTAGATGGATACTTACTGCCTTTTACTGTGTTCAAGCAGCCAAGATGCAAGAGACCTCCAGGCAGCTCCTTGGGAGCTATGTATATGATATATGAGAACTCCAACGTTATACTGTGATACATGCAAAATCTTGAAACTCTAAGCAGAGTGTATCGGTAAGAAACATTTGAGAGAGTATAAAACCAAGCATTTCTCAGTGAGGTCCCCAGCATCCTTCCTGAAAGCATCACTACGACAAACACAGAACCTAAAACCAAAAGGCTCTGAAGGCTAAAAAGAGAATTTTGTCCTCTCTGTCCTGCTCCTCTTCATCTCCCCTAACGCTAAGACTCCAATTTCACTGCGATTAAAGAAGACTTCTAGCGATTGCTGCGGAAAGTTTTTAAGAGAGACTGGAGAAGTTTCTAGAGATATGGAAATTGGAAATATTTGATGGAGGAGGAAGCTCCTGCAACTCCCCCTCACGGTACTAATTCTACTACCCTGACCAACCGACATGCAAATGCGAAGGGAAGACTGGGGGCATTCCCAGCGCAGGGCACGACCCAGCCCTGCGGCCAGCTCCCGCCGGCGGCTCGCTCGTCCCGGGGAGCCGCACCAAGGGGCGGCCGCTCCGGCTCCTGTCGCCGAGCACGTCTCCTTCGGGCCCTGAGACGCGCCATCTCAGGCTGCCGGAGCCGCTCGCAGCAAGATGGAGAGCCCGGCCGCCGGGCCGACAGAGCCGGGCTCCCGCAGCGCGGTACCGCAGGGCAGCGCTGCCCCACGCCAGCCCGCGGGGCCACCACACGCACATGGTGGCGCTGCCCCGGCTCCATCTTTAGCCCCCGGCCAGCAACACGTGCTGGGGGCGGGACGGGCCCGGGCCCCCGAACCAGCGGGTACGGCACGGCTCGGCCCCGGCTCCCCTGCCCTGCGCCCCGCGGGGAGGCCGGGCAGGAGGGAGGGAGGCCGGACCCCGGCTCGCCCCCGGCCGCCGCGGGGAGCCCCGCACACAGGCGGCGGCTGCGGAGGTGGCGGCGGCCGCCCCCGCCGGTAATGCCTGACCGCAAGGGCCGTGCGGGGTGACACGGTGGGAACACCGCCCCCCTCCCCTTCCCGATCCCCGAGGGGACCGCGCCGCAGCCGGCGTGTACCTTGAGGACGCCCTCATCCCGCTTAAGCGTGATGTCCACCCCCTCCAGGGGAGCCCCGTCCGCTTTCATCTCCTCCGCCGTCATCCCGCTCGCCGCTGCTGCCACCGCTGCGCCGGGACAGGGACAGGGACAGGGCCGGGTCTGGCTCCGCGCTGCGCCGCGGGCTCCAGTCGCCGCGCCTCTCTTCCCTCCTGCCTTCGCCGCAGCGCCGGCCCCGGGTCAGCGGGGAGGGGGAGGAGGAGGAGGAGGAGGAGGAGGAGGAAGGGGAGGGGGAGAGGGAGGGACCGAGAAGTTTCTAGAGGCTGCCGCAGCGCGATCGCCGCGCCGGGGCGCCAGGGGCCGGGGTGAAAGTGCGCGGCGGGCCGGGGGCGGGGAGAGGGGTCGCGGGTCTCGGAGGATGTCGCAGGCAGGGCTCTGTGCGGGGAGCAATGGGGGACTCCCGGCCCCGCGAGGAGCCGCGTGCTGGCAGGCAGCCCCCTGCCCTCCGCGGCCCGTGGGGACGGGCTGGGGGCGCTTCTGCCGCCAGCCCCCCGCTGGGACGCTGCCGAGCCGAGGGGCGGCACCGCGGTGCGACCCCCGCGGGCTGTACGGCGCTGTGGGCCGGGTGGTGCCGCCTGCGGGGATGTAAAGGCAGGCTGCGGCCTTGTCCAGCACCTCTGGCAGCAGTAAGGGCGGCGGAACGTGCGTGCCTCCGCGCGGCACCTTCCCGGCCCTTCCTGAACTTTCCTTCCCCGCTCGCCCACGGGCACCGGGCGAGCAGCACAGCGGCCCCTGCCGGCCCACGGGCAGGGGGACGGCTGTAGTCCCCCAGGTAGATAGAACGTGCAAAATCCACAGATTTCCCCTCAAAAGGCGTGCCTTCCAGCCCCAGGCAGAAACACGTTTTAGTGCAGCTTCAAACCGAGGATTAAGCATGAAGAAGGGTGAGAGAGAAAGGAACAGTTTCTGGATGCGTTTGGTCTAGAAGGTTCTAGCTGCTGATAGTTCGCAGTTCCCCATGGATGAATTTGCAGATTAAATCTGCGGCAGGTACAAAGCTGGTTCTGTGCATACCATAAACCAGACCGTGATCTGCTGGGGTGCACAGAGAAAAGCATCTAAGCTGGTTCTGGTCCAACAGGTCTTCTTAGTGGAGACAGCAAAAACGTGGAGGCACTTTTTCATCCGTCCTCTGACTAATGTGACCTCACAGTGCTAAGTGTTTTTGTTGGGCAATGCAGATTCTGTTTTGTACTCGTATTGCTTGAGCTGTATGTTGTAGACTTTATGTTCCAGCTTTTAAAAATTGTGGTGTGTAGAAATGGTGCCAAATTAACCACAGTTTCCAAATATGCTGGAACCGAGTTTAAGAAAGTGATAAATAGTAAAAAAAGGAGGTAGGTCTTTTAGTGGAGATTTTTTGGAGATGTTCTGCACGTCGTATATTTTCAGCCATTGCCCTCAGTTGCAGTGCAGACTCCTCCAGAAGTGATTTAAACCCAGAACATCAGGCTGGCTACATCCCTTAGTAACTTTTCAAAGACTGCTTAGATGTTGTCTAAGGGCTTCCATTAAGGTACAATACACAAAAGTTGAAAATGAGTTGTCTATTGGGGTGCTTTATGGAAAAGAAGGCGCAGAGAATAGAAAAGAGGCAGGGGGTGTTTTAGGTGATATCAATGACACCGTTTTCACTAGGTTATGCTAGGGTGGAAGACAGGTCACAAGAGAGACAAAAAGTCTGTCTCTCTTCTTTTAAGCCCTTTAAGACTTTTAAAATATGTTTATAATACCACAGCACTGGAAAGGAACCTCAATGTCATATCAGGCCTGTTTTCAGAAGATAAACAGTAGAGACAATTTTGAAAGTTAAAGAGAGTAACTAAGCAAGGTGGGGAGAGTATGAAAGATTTCAGAACTTGAACGGTACAAGTAGGAGAGGTGAAAATGAAATTTTTTGGCACTAGCTTTCAGGCTACTGCTGAAAGGCAAGTAAGAAGAGTACCTAAAATAGCAGAGAATAGCCTGGGCAATAAAATGTCCTAAACCAACTAATTGCAGTGAGACTCTGGAACAGACTTGCAGGAGGTGAAGCCTGGCTAATGCTTGTCTGCAACTTGTTATGTTTATGAATAGGTTTATGTAAAGACTTGTTATATATAACAAGGTTTGGACATAAAGCCATTAAAAGGTGCGCAGAGAGCAACACAGCTCAGCTGTAGCTTCTACTAAGTTGAAAAATAATATGATTTAAGAGATCAGCTTGTAGTACCTCTGCTTGGTGCATTATAAAATATAATGATGCATAATAAGGAGGAAATGACTAGTTTATATGAATTGTGCTTTGTTGTTGATGTTGCAAGCAGTGGTGTTACTCTTGAAGCCTACGGTAAGGTACAAACGTTCATCAGTCTAATCCTATGCTGCTAATTTGTGTGACACTTCATGTTAGGCCATTAAGGATGTCAGCCACTGCCTGCCAACCAAGTTAAACCTTATCCATTTGTCATTCTCAGATTCAGTGAGTTGTCCTGTTATCCTTGCTTTCCCCTGCTCTTGATAGTATATAGCAAAACAAGTCCTGTGCTGTCCTTTTAGTTTAGAAGAGAGAAAGTTGTTGTTTCTCCTTATCCTTTACCACATCACTGCAGACAGCAGTAGATTGGCATGGTCCACATCCAAAGAGCATTTGACACAGGTCTCTTTTCTCTTTCTCTTCAAATGAAGAACTGTGGTGTTACACTCATCCCCTGCTTCAAAACCTAGCAGCATTTAAAGGGGAATAATCCGAACATAATATATATAATATATAGCATAATAGCAGGCATGCAAATGAGACCCAAACCCTCCACCGTAGGATTAGAAAAGGGCTCTGTATCTGCAATTCTGAGATTTTGTAGCTGTTCTTTTCGTTGTTCACCAGCAGATGTCAGCACTTTTCTGAAACTACAGGCCATAGGACTTACTTAAATGAAAGTTCTCATTTTCTAAGTTATTTTCTAGTAAGGTTATGGTTCCTTCTCCTGTGCTTCTGCACATAAATACTTCATATTATTTGGGAATTTCATTTATGTGATACGTGCTGTCCTTTTTGGATCACAGATAGAGATTTTAAAAAAGAGTAAGTAGGACTTTTTTGTATAAACATCTCTGGCATCTGTGTCTTTACTGATCATTGCCCATGAGCCTACTTTCAGTTCTTAGGAATTTAGTCAAATTCAATTTTAATTAAAATTTTAATTACATTTTCAAATGCAAAATTATTTAAAATCACCCATGCAGATGTTATATACATACTTTCATTGTGGTCTTTCCTTATCTTTAAGAAGTAATTGAGATTGCTGTTCAGCTGTGTGTTTAGACACTAAGGATTTCTATTTCTTTGCATTCTGTTAGACAGTGAGTAGCCCTAATGCGTGCACGTTAATATCATCAGAAAGGATGGGCAATCCCTGTTGATTTTTTCCATAGGAAAGTACTACCAATAACTAATTACAGGTGGCAATTGCCTGATAGATTCTGCTGCACCTTTACTAAAAATTGTACTGTATTTGTTTTCAACTTGTTTTCTAATAACTCTAATACTATTAAAAAAATAGTAACTTCCTTTAGTAATTGCTTTCTTGGCCTTGTCTTTGTTAACCTGGTTCTGTCAGTCTGTATGGATTACATTTTTTCTCCATATGGCTTTTATCAACAGCCACCTTTGGAAGGTATAAACTGTTGGAGGATTTTTGTGATGATGCTCTTGGTGTATTTAGCTTTTATTTGTCATTTTTGAGTTGTTATTAATTTCACAACCTCACCTACTTCTTGTCTGCCTCTGTCTTCCATTGATCTACTAAGCTTTATTTCTTTGACTTTTTTTTATGTAACACTGTGGTGGTTTTACCCTGCTGGGCAGCTAAACTCCACCACAACTGCTCTTTCACAGAGCTGGGGGGGTAGGAACGTGTTGGAGGGAATCTTGATGCTGTGCCAGCTCTGCTCAGAAATAGACAAAACATTGGTGCGGTATCAGTGCTGTTCTAGCTACAGTTCTTTGCACCTGGATTTATCGCTTTTCCTCACAACCTTTCTTACACATAGGTTGGTCTTTCCATTTTTCCATATTGAAAAAGGTGGAGAAACATGCAGGACATATCTGAGGTGTTCAGTCCTGAGAGTTTTTGTCCCCATCTTCAGATTAACACAAATTTGAGCCCATTCTGAAGTGATCCAGCTTCACAGTTCTGCTGAATGTTTTTCATACCCTGTCGGAGACCAAGTTCCTGATCATCTGGCAGGGCAGAGCTTGAGCATGTTACTGTCGTAGCAGCAGCCCAAGCTCTCACTTGTATGCTTAAGCCAGCTGTAGTGCCTACTTATTCTTGCAGGGTAGACACTGGATTTCTTTATAAGAATATCACAGAACTTTTAAGTACACTTGCAGTTTTTATGTACGTTAAATTTGCATTTATGCTACACAGTTCAAAAATAATATGATTTTTTTTTCTTCTGAACTGGCAACATTTTTTTTCCTTGTTAAATAGAGCATTGTCACACAGCTCAGACAATCTTGTGGAGAAGAAATAAATCTTCATGTGTATTGTATGTCATCAGCTTTCTTAAGCACTTCAGATTATGACCTCTAGTTTGTTTTTTTTTGACTGTGTTGACATAAATGTATCCTCCTTCCTGTGTCTTGTAGCCTTTAAATTATTTTTTTTAAGTTATTGTGCCCTTGCAGGTCACTGTTGCCATATGGATACTGGGACTTGCCATGGTACTGGTCATTCTACAGGGCCTATGAGGACAACATTCTCCAGGTTTCTACGGTCACTCTTCTTTGTTTCTATCCCAGACTAATGAGAATGCATGTTGTAGGCTCTCTGTGGAGGTAAGGATTTCTGATGCAGATAATGTTTGCCTTTCTTGTTTCAATTTGGAATGTAGATGAGCAGGAAATAGTTGAGTTGATAATTTCAAGATTGGTTGGATGAATGTCTGGGAAGAGCTTTGAGGACCTGCTCCACAATGACACAGGAGGATTATGATATTCTCCTGTTATGGGTTCAAAGCTTCTTCTTACAGTCACCTGGCAGAACATGGAATCTTAAAGTTCCAGCTGTGAGTGTTCATCTAGCATGCCAAAGGGCATTGCTCGAGGCATGAAATTTGTGTTCTAAGTTAGCTATTCTGGGACAAAACTCATATAAAGGCATTTCTGGAGCCCAATGTCATTTCAGTTCTCCATATAGGCCTTGAACCAGTGACACTGGCTTCATCTAGTTGGAAAGGACTGCATCAGAGCTAGTTGCCCTGTGCTCCATTTAAAATTAGGAGAGATCCAGTCACTAGATTATATAGGGTGATCTATTTCACCCTAAAGAAAAGTTTTAAAGCAGGTCAGATGGCTTTTTCCATCCAGTTGCATGTTTTTCTCCACTGATAGAAAACAGAGCTCACAGTGACTAGCTCAGTTTTAAACATCTGCATTTTGAAAGGTCACATCTCCCTTCTGCTTTGCAAGTCTCTTAGCTGTCTTCAAAATAGTTTTGTCTGCCTAAGAGATTTTTTTTCCAGAATCTACTCCAGCGCTGCCCCAGACTGCTAATGGTTTAGTCATTAATGCACCTAGTCTCCTTCTGTTTCCCAATTAAGTAGGTACTCACAAAATCAAATAAAATAAAAATCCAATGTTGATGATGAACAGACATCATGGATATAAGTACTTCTGTCTCATCAGCAAATGCCAGATGTTGGCATTCATCTCCTTGCTCACTCTGTAGATAAACGTGTTAAAAAGCAAGAGCCTGCCAGTTCTTTACTACATGCATACCTTGCAGCTTACCTGATGCATAGTTACTTGTGCGGACAGCTAGACTGTAAAGCTGAAAGAGGAAAGACTGGAAACTGCAAGAGTCCCCCCTGATTAGGAACAGCATCCAAATTGCTAAGAATCGTGTCTCTCACTCTCTCACTTAGGCTGCCTGTGTTCTTAACAAGTGATCTACCTCCAGTGACTGTCCTGTGCCTTTTGCCCTCCCCCTCTCAGATACTGCACATTCCCCTACATTTTAGCTATGACAGGCTTTGCAGCAACCATTAAGGACTCGCTCCAGAGTGACTGAGCACTTGATACGAAGTCTGTTCCCATATTCACCCTTAGAACTCACTCCTAGTCATGTGTCTGCCAGGGATCTTCCTAAATGGACCCAACGGTTTTCCTGCCTCCATACCATGTCCCTTTTGCCTGGGTGTTCTCTGTGCTGACTGTGATGGCTTTTGGACAGAAGATGATGGAATCTTAAGTCTGCATTTAATGAAGCCACCATACCTTTCCGTGTAATTTTTGTTCCTTTTCCACAGAGAGAAGAAAGCCTAGGACTGGTCATCTGACAGGATTTACAGATGTATGCTCCAATCCCTACTCTTAATAGTCTCAGCTCTGTAGGGAATGGGAACTGTCTGGAAGTGAGAGGTGGAAGGGGCAGGACGGAGGACAAAGAATTGAGTCTTTAACTCATTCCAGACATTGCCATGGAAAATTTGCATTTCCATGTTAACAAGGGAGGCAAATGGTAGTCAAGATCTTCCTCTTCCCTCTGCATGTAACCAGAGCCAAATTTTATTTCCTCCAAATTGACATGTCAGACACACATCTGTCTTCTACAGGTTCCTCTAATTCTCATTAGACTTCCATGTTCTCTGTCCCTACTGTACCTTCTACTTTCTCTGTTTAGAAAGAGGGATTTGCCTGTAGTTGTTTGCGCTGGGTCTAATGAGTACAATTCCTTCCTCTTTCCACGGTCAACTGGTTAATACAATATTATGGGAGAAATCATAAATACATAGAAATTGGGAATTCTGTTATGTGGTGGTCATTGTGTCCTGTAAACATAGAGTTTATGTTTGCATAACATAAAGACAGCCATATCTTTTTCTCGCTAAGTGCCAGGAAGTACCCATCCTTTTGTGGGATCACAGCCCAGGATTTTAGCTTCCAAATCTTGTGATAAGAACAAGAGTGGGTGCTAAGAATTAAGGGCTGCTTTATTACTGAATTTACTTCAAACTATAATCCTGGAGGGTAGTCCTCAGATGGAGTACCAGTTACTGAAACTAAATGACTATTCACCTGATTTTCCTCTCCCTTACGCCATAGTCAGTGTACCAGTATAGTTATATTAGTTTTAAATCCACAGAAGCCATCAGAAAGAGACTATTATTTTCCCAGGCTGTGTTACTACTTCATTGCATGATTCCTGGCAAACAACCTAAATCACTTAGTATTTGCCTTTAAATGTAGGGTTTATTCAAACCCAGGGAAACAAAGCTGGAATTCAGACTAAGCTGGCAAACAAGCACTAAATTTCTGGGCAGTGTTAATCAGCAACTTTCACTCAGAAATCATATATAAAACAGCAGTGAAGTCTTAGGAGAGTTTATGCGAAAAACTCAGAGCTTCCAGGTTTGTCCAGAGGATAGGCAAGGGGAATGAGCAGTCATTCTTGATCAGCTTGCAGTTTTTGAGCACCTTGCGGCTTATGACGAATAAATCTGTGTCAAGGATTCCACTTCTCCAGAATCTCTCTATTTTCCTGTGTTAGCGTGCCAAGGATTAGGTTTCAGGGTAGCCAAATTTGAAATGTATGTGAAGACCACAGAGACTCTGGTGTTGGCACAGGACGCTGCCAGGGAAAGGGCGAAGTCTGCCCCAGAAGAACTCCTTCTCTTGCCATAGGCGTTGTGCTCCAGTCAGCCTTGTGAATTTGGAATGACACAAAGTGGGTGGAACTTGGTCAAACTCTCCTCCTCAAACTCTTCCTGTTTGCACAATCACAGAAGCCTCCGCTCAGCAGGACGATTTTGCTGAAGAGGTAGTCCAAACTTTCAACCTGAGGGAAGCTAAATATAGCACGTGTCACCCAACAGACTTCAAAGGACTTGGCAATAGAGGTCAGTACCATTCTCCTCAATTCATAGATGGGAAAAACAAAGCTACAGAAATGGGAAATTATTCCCTTGATGTCATGTGGCAGTTTAGAACAGAATACTAGGGCACGAAAATCCTGTGCCCAGACCTGCTCTGCTAGGTCCTATGTGGCTTAAACTGTCAGTTATGACAGGGGAGCTGATCGTCTCTATCGTTTCTACCAACCCTCTTCCTCTTCACATCACCACCTAATACTCCTTGCTTTCAGTGTCTAAACAGGTAGAAGTACATCTTTGGAAACTCAAGCTGCAGCAGCCGCGTGTATTTCTGTACATATCCAATTGGGAAGAAAACTGTAAACTGCATGTTTGAATTATGCCACGTATTGTGCTGATCAGGTCTTTTTATTTTCTGTCACCTTCCATGTAAGCCACCTCTACCAGGCAAGTTCCTAGTAGACTTCTTGGAGTTTCTGTCATTCTCCCTCTCCAAATCAGTTGTTAATGGGAAAGTATTCATCCTTATTTCCTTGTTCTCCTCCTTGATGCATAGCAGAATTTGTTAAAACAGTCACTTCCTTTTTCTCCATCATCTCAACATGCTCGTTAATTCTGTTTAAATGGTAAATAACAATGGAAAAAAGTACAGTATTTTTTAATGGTAAAAAGTACAATAACAAAGCCAAGCAAGCAGCTCAGCAGTCACCAAAGAAGTTGTGTCTACAAAGCTGCTTCCGATAAACGTTTCGTGTTTGCTTTGGAGTTCCTACTAAACAACAAAAAAATGACACTATTGTGTTGTTATAGCAGTTCTGTATTGCTGAGCCATACTGTAATGAATGTTGCTCTTCTCTCCATCAGATAAGAGTGGCTTGAAGATGAAACCCTCTGCTACCTATGAGCTGTTAGTAGACGGTGTTGGAGAATGGGACTTCACTGGTGGTTTTGTTCCTTGTGAGCTGCTGCTTGTTGGAGAGGATGCCTACCCTGTGCTTCTGAGCGCTGAGAAGCAGGTTCTGATCGCTGTTTCACGGTATGGGAAAGGCAAGATGGTGGTTGTTTCCCACGAGGGAATCATGAAGAGCTCCAAGTTTTCCCAGTTCCTCAGAAATGCCGTGGAGTGGCTCAAGCCTTCCCCTGCAGCCCTGGTTGGGTCCCATCACCGTTTGGATTCCCTCTCCCAGCTGCTCCTCAGGGCTGGCATCAAAGTAGAGGCTGGGGCAGAGCTCAGCACCCACCACGGGGTGTACTGTATGGATGCCTATGACAGCACTCAGGCAAAAGATGTGGTTTGCTTTGTAAAGGAAGGTGGAGGTCTGCTCATTGGAGGCCAGGCTTGGCACTGGGGTAGCCTACATGGGAAGGAGAAGGTGCTGTTTGAATTCCCTGGGAACCAGGTGACCAGTGTGGCTGGTGTGTACTTCACAGGAAATACTGCAGGAAAAGGGATCTTCAAAGTTGCCAAGAAAATTCCAAAGATCCCCTTAACTGTTCTGTGAGTATCTGAATTGTTCTTTCTATTTAAACAAGTTATGCAAATGAGATGTTTACAGAAGATCCTTGAGGTAAGAGATGAAGATGTTGAATGCTGGTTTTTTGATAGCCAGGATGGGATGCAGCTGTTATCTTCAGATTTAAGAGGGAATCTTCTTACTGTTTGTAATCTGGAAGAATGATGACTTTGCTTCCAGGGGAGTGGGTTAGGACATTCATTCAGGGTCAAGAAATGAGGGCAGCCATATTGTAGAGCTGTCTCCCTGACCAACTGTGCCTGTGAGCACCACACAGCAAGCTGGGGAAAGGAGGAGTAACTCCCCTGCTCCCATCCCATCCATCCCCCCAGGGTGGGTATGTTCAGGCCAACTTTCCCACAGTTCAAAACCAGACAGGAGATGGAGCACCTGGCCAGCGCTCTGGGCTGGGCTCTGCCTGACAGCTGCTAAACCTGCTTAACCTGTTACTTGCAGAAATTTCCTTTTGCAGGTGAAACTGTTGGACTGACACTGAGCTGAGGAGGCAGGCCTGGCGCCACCTCCCTTCTCCAGGAGACAACGGCTGTGGGCAGGAACCCACTGTGCTTCAAGTTAGTTTGGGATTCTAGCTTGGCCTTTTGGTCTCAGAGCAGCAGGTGTGAAACTCTGAGCTGTTGCGTCTTGTATCGCAGAGCAGACAGCGGTGCCCTGAATGTTGCTCTTGTCTTCCTCCACCCCCACTTGCCACTGAGAGTGCTGGGCTGTGCCTAGCACCACTTTCTGCTCAGTTAGGGAAAGTGGCATGGGATCTAGATGGAGCAGGAGCGGTGCTATGCTTCCTG